>NC_139837.1:20516795-21116795 GCF_963691815.1 Echiichthys vipera
TTTTAAACACTTTGTTCCACTTTTTACCATACAAAAGAAAAGGCTCTTTGGGCCTAACAATATCATGTATAATGGGTTTTGTTGAGGTTGCTGGAGCGTTAAAATCTCCAAATCTAATAAATAACCAGACTTGCTTTAGCGCTGCTAATATTAGTCTACATCCAGGACCCACACTGGGAAAATACTGCCTTCACAGAAGAAGTACGAGTTGTACATTTTTGAAGTAACCTTTAACTTAACAAACTAATGTATTTGCTCATGATTTTCCCTTGTCCTTGGAAGTAATGTTTGCATTAGAGCAGATTAACATGTTTAATCCATTCCCTACTTTTGTGTTTGGTTTTGTAAACATTCTCAATTTGAGTCATTTTGTAGTAAGAGATTACCTTTTTCCATGTCTGGTTTGTGGCCAGCAAAGCCATTGTGTGTGACTGGACGCCTGACGGGTCACTGGGTCTTTTACCCAGCATGCCCGACTTTCTGGAGCTACTTGGCTGTGTGGCAGGGATCCTCCTTCCTGTCCTCAGTCTCCCAGTGCTCACCTTCTTGCCAATAAAAAGCAGAGACAGGGCCTTGATAAATGTCTGGTTCATAACAGTGATGTGACTGAGGGACGGGTGGGGGGCGGGGTGGGGTAATGATTTAATCATCGTATAATGGATGGAGGACATCATTCAGGCCTGGATTAGTGCAGGTGTTTGCCACCCCAAGAATATTCAGGCTGATGAATCTCATTGTCAACGCTGTAAAGTGATGGTGTGGTTTAATCTTCACTGTGAACTGCAAAGACAAGCTATTTTTGAAGTGTCAACGATTCATTTCCAGAAGCAGATGCATGAGATTTAGCTCAAGTGTTCATTGGTAGATGCATTTGCTTTTGAGTTGACACAAACACTTGACATGATTTCATTTGACTTTGTTTCCATGACTGCAAGTAATGATTATTTTTCAATATTGATGCTTAGTCTTTTCTCATTTAATTGATAAATAGTTTCTATGAAATGTCAACAATAGTGAGAACATGTTGACATTTTTAAAGGTTTTGTTTTGTCTGACCAACAGTCTTAAAACAAATATATTCAGTTTACAATGATGTACAACCAAGAAAAGCAGAAAATCCTCACTTTTGAGATGCTGAAACATGAAAATATTTGACATATTTGCTGATTAATTTTCTGTTGATTGACTGATTAATCAGTCTTCTTATTTTTAACTGTTTCATCTGTAAGATAACACAAGAACAAGCGAGAATTGTGGGATCACGTCACAAAAAAGCATTTGACAAGTCAAATTATAGATGAAGCAGCAAGGAAGAAAATCAACTAGGTCTCAACAGAGACGGCATTCTCTCCAGCAACAAGTGAAAAAACATTACAGAAAAGAAGAAATAATACTAAAAGAAAATATAACAAAATAAAGAAGCTGTAGGAAAAACTTTCAGGAATAGTTAGAATGATGTTAAAGATGTATTCTGGAAGATTTTCATCTATTTTATTGTCTTTTAAGTTAATATCTATCAAAGAGTGAGAAACAATGGTGATGATCATATGACCGACTAATGAAAGCATGCGTTGCCTTATATCTGTGTCTGTGGCGACATTCCCTTTTTAAATGTAAATACGCCACCTTGTTAGTGACGCTGACAGCAGTTGGTCTGCAGGCGGAGCTCGTCACTGCCGGTTGTTCTGCTTTAACTTGTACTCGGAAATCAGGAACTTCCAGATTCTAAATCAGGCTTGTAGTAAGACAGAAGTACAATGGGAGCGTGTGTGTGTGTGTGTGTGTGTGTGTGTGTGTGCGTGTGGATTTAAGAGGGGAACATATATCCTATTTTAAGTGCTAAGGATTTTTTCTGCCACCAAAGGCACATTAAAATCATAATAAGGCTATATATGCCAATGAAACTGCTTAAACCACCACATTTCTAAAATACTGAGGACATGACCTCAAACAATTGATAGATTCGTCAGTAAGGAAAATAATCAGTAGTTGCTGCCCTATAAAACACTGATTCAAGTGCCAGTTTTGTGTTCTGTTATTTATTTAGGAGTAGGAATAATATAAACTTTAGTTTTTTACATTGGTAGTTTTCAAAGATATTATACCATCCACAAATTGAGAGGATTTATTTCTCATTTGTGGCATCTGTTCTAAATTCTCCTACATGAAAAAATAAAAAACAGTATAAAATGCTAAAACACACTATTTCTATTTTCTGTTTCACTTCTGAACACCCAGTCTTTCCATCTCAAACAGAAAACAAAAACATGTGAGACACCCAGTCAATTCTCACAGGCCTCAAAGTCGTTTTGGGATAAAAATAAATAAATAAAAAGATGACTGTAAAATGGAAGTGTGTAAAAAAGGGCTCTTTGTGTGACAGTCTGGCCTTTGAACGTGGCAGTAATTGGGAGAACTCGACAAAAAGGGAAGTGAACAAAAAGGGAGAGCTTGTGGGACTCTCCAGCCTCTTGGTTAGGTTTGGAAACGAGTGTGACAGAGTGGGAAACACACAGAGAGGCAAATATGTGAAGTGATAGATGCCCACAGAGATAGAGAATATAAGACCTGCTGGTTGGAGATCTCTCCTCGGCTTGAAGCTTCCATGCCAAATCAGATATTTTTAGACCGTCTGTGCATAAAATCTAAGCAGCTTCCTTTTTCCTTTATTTTTGTCAGCCTGTCATGATGTCAGCCAAGCTATGTCAACTTCTTCATAAATAGCTGTATGTGCCTGTGAAATAGTCTGAATGAATAGCTTTAGATAGAATGAGAAGTATCTTATAAGTACCTAGATGGCCCTGCGAGTATCCATGTCTGCGCCTACTGCCGTGGCAGCATTTTACAGACTGTAGAAAGCACTTTGGGACGTGTAGTGAAGTGTGTAGATGGCCAGCCATGTGAGAACGCCTTTGGGATGCCATCCGGGCCTTTATTGGTGTCAAGAGATGAAGGGGATTTTTGCAAGGTGAGCTACATGGTTCCACTTACATGGTGTGTCCCTGTAAAAAGAGGATACGTGAGGATACGTATTTAGACGCAGCTACAATGTGTTTGTCTATTTACTCTATCTGCATACGTGTCTGTGCTTAAGTGACTCCACCGGCTGAAGGAGTAAACTCAGCACGTTCCACAAATGTAGTCCTGGAGGGCTATAGGGTTGCAAGCTGTCCAAAGCCACCCCTTGACCAAATGTGGCTGAGTTCTCAGTTTGGTTTCGAGCCGAGGCTTAATCATATCACCCAAGGGTACATTATACACCCCACACATCATCTGTGGTATGCAAAGAGGAGTCGAGCAGTGAGTGAGCAGAGATGGTTTAAAACGCTTCCATATACTGTTGGCAAGGCTGTATCACCATAGGGTGTGTTTTTTTTTTAACTTGGGAGATTTCAAATGATGATGTAATGTCCGCTCTGGGGTCATGATGGGGGTCCTAAGGTCGCAGGCAACAATGACCATAAATGTAATTTTGTTTGAACTGAAGGTTCGGTCATCTTGAGAGAAAATTGTGTTTGACGTGACTAATTTCTGTGCCAATTTAGCTGGGAGCTGATCATTTTGCTACTGACGCAACTTTTCAGTGTCGATTTGATCATCAAATCCTGTGAATTAACTCCCTACTAATGGGTCAGCTTAGATGACCTTTTAAACATTTTCTTTTGAACACCTGTTTTACAAACCAACCCTATCTTAAAACAAGAAAATCTATCTTTGCAGTAGCAAATACTACCCACTTGTAGGCTGAAAGATGGCTTCTAAAAGTTTGTCGTTGGCTTCTTAACAGATAACAGCAACCTGGACTAACAGCAGTTACAACAGAGGTGGCCTAGAGTTACTGCACAACTAAAGTTATCCAAGCAAACATATAACTTTGTGTATCATTTTTCAACACAAGTAAACTTTAGCTGTGCTCCTTTTCCACTGCCAGTAGATGAGTATTCATTTTGTCTTTTTCCCCATTTGACGTCCCAAATGTGCGGAGAAACGCGGAGTAGCAGGCTCCTTTTGTCACTACAGGCAACAGTGGGTTTGGTGAGTTTTTTGGTCAGTGGGAAAGGGGCTATAGAAACTTCTCAAACCATTACAGCATAATCCTCTTCTTTTCCATGATTCTGTATGTTCAGGATATTCTGTAAATACACAACTTCCCTGTTGCTTCATCAGAGCTCCGAAGCTCCACCAGAAGAGGCTGTGTTAGCGACTTATTGGCAAAGTCCTGATGCTGCAGAGAAGTGGATCATGCTGAAAGAGTGGTTTCTATGGATGTTTTGTTACTTTCCTGCAAGACTTGGTCTCCACTGGATTCAGTTGTATCTTCTGTTTGAACCTGTAACATCACAGTTGCCTTACTTCCATAAAGAGATTGATTTCAAGTGCTGTGTTCCCTTAATAGCGGGTAGAAGTGGCATATTAATGTTAAAGGTTTCGGCTAGTGTTATGAAAAAAGACCACTAATGTGTTTTTCCTGACTTCCCTACCTTGGGGCTCAGAGCAGTGTGCCCAAGCCCAGTGGGAAGACATCAATTTTTAAAAATGGCTCACAAACATATGGTTTCATTGTTCTAACAGGCTCTGTAATGTCTTATTGCTGGGCACTGTGTTTTTTTTTAGAACATTTCATCCAAACAGGAGTAAATTGTGCTTTTATTTGGGACTCTCTACACCAGCTGTTTTGATGAGCTCTTGAGTATTTACAGCAGCAGGATGGTGTATGTCTACCTTGCATTTCTACTGAACATCACAAAATCCTGTGAGACTTTGGGAATCACTTATCTGTGTTAGGTGTATGTGGGATGAGTCAAAATAAACTATGCTGTCCCTTTTCATGATAATGAAGGTCAACCAGTGTAACAGGGTGGGTTTTTAGGAGTTTTTGAACATTCATACATGTTAATTGAATCATTTATTTGTTGTTGTCTTTTCTTTTACAGTAAAAAAGGTAGAATATCACCCGACTTTATCTTTAACGTTGCTTTTCTACTACATTAGATTTTCTTTGGCAGCTGAAAAAGCCACAAAATGATTAAAAAAAGCAGCCTACTTTCAAAGTAGTCTACTGGAAATACTGAAGAAAATAAAAGTGGGTTCTTGCCCCAATGCGTGGAATAATGATATTTTTGCACTAACATGCATGCGTGGCCGGACCATCTATCACTTCAAGAGAAACAACACACACAGAGGGAGAGTTAAAATATTTCTTTGCTGCTATAGTAATGCTCAGAATATCAACTACAGTCCCTTGAAACTACACCTGAACAGTTATTTACAGGTTTGATATATTTAGACATTATTTTGAGCACAGCCAAATTTGCAGTAGACCTCCAGGGTGGCAGAAGCACAGCAGTTGTTGCTAGGGAATCTGTGATGTAACTGCAAAGCCTCTATAAATTGAGTGTGTGTAAATAGGCTACGTGTGAGAGTGTGTGAGGCAGAAGGAAAAAGAGAACATCTACTGTACGCTGTTATTTTGGGGATTGCACATGCAGAACAGCACCTGTAGTGTTGTATGAGAGAGAGTTGGCGTTTGTATGAATGCACGTGCCCCGGTTTTGGGAAAACGAATATATATACCTGAGCCCCAACGAGAGTTTGGGTGGCTGCTCTTTCGCCACAGCTCTGAATGTCAACAGGATGGATCACATGTTTCCAGTAACAGTACCCTTTCCACCTCCTCCACACACTCGTTTTCCCCGGGCATCCTCCTGATGGAAGTTGATGTGATGTGTGGGCCTTGGCCCTCAGGAGTGGCGCTGCTAAAACAGATGAAACCGGCTCTAAGAGGGCCTTGTTTCCTGCCTGCCAGGCGCTTATAGAGATGGATGGAGGGGAGCATATCACAAGCAGCACATGAGGAGATTACTGATGAAGGTGTGGAGGGGATGAGCAGCAGCCTCAGCCACCTCTTCCTCAGCCCCTGGCACCCAGCCCCCCCCCCCCCCCCCCCCCCCCCCAAAGCGAGCCAGGCCTCTTTGGAGGGCTGATGACGGGGTGTATGAATAAACTGGGTAAACACTGGTGAGTGATGAGGGTAGGAAATCAAACCAAAAAGAGAAGAGAGGAGCAGAACAGAAAGAGCAGAAAACGTGAAGAGTGGAGAGGGGCAGGGCAGGGAGGATGATTTGATGCACGCTGGTTGTGGGAGCCCCTCTGCTCTGCTCCGCTCTGTCCCTCCAGGAAGTCATGGTGCTTCTTCTCTCTCTGAAGGAGGCTATGTCACCATGGCAACTGCAGAGAACCTGCGCCTGTCTCCTGGCTTGCCGGGCTGGGCTGTACGTGTGCATGCATGAATGTGTTTGGCGCAAACACATCGGCTCATCGGTGCTGCATGTGTGCCTCGGTCTGATGTGTCACTGTCACTTGGCCGGTGTGTGAGAGTAAATGTATGTTTTTTTTTATGAGCATCGAGTCCAGGCATGCGTGTGCGAGAGAGACGCACACTCGCGCACACACGCGCACACACGCAGAGAAAGCCTCACATTCACAGTTTGTACTGCAGGCTTTATTTTTAGCACGTGGCACTTATATAATCAGGGTGACACTAGGGGGAAATAAAAGGAAGGGGAAAAACATCTCCTGCATTTTCTTACCCCCTTATCTGCTGTTTTTCCTCCTCTACATTTCCCTTCTCTTGCTTTCTATCTTTCCTCTGTTACATTTTCTTGATTCCCCACCCCTCTTTCGTCCTCTCATGTCTCTCTCTTCTCCCCGTTGCTCCCTGCCTCATTATATATTTGACTCCACATCCTCGCCTCCCTTTTCGCTGCCCCTCTCCTCGTGCATTTCTGTCTGTTTCCCTCACCCATCATCTGTCTTCCTCTTTTCTAGCCTCACCTCTATCTCCCTTCGACATGATGCTGTGCAACCATGGCAGCGAAGAGAAGGAAAAGAAAGGGGAGGACAGAAAGACAGAGAAGGGGAATGTAGAAAGAATGAGAAGCAGAGAAAACAGAGAGAGAGGGATGAGCACAGAGGTTGAAACGCAGCAAGGGAGAGAGGGATGTGCAGAGTGCACGACGAGAGACAGAAACCCTCAGCTCTTCTCTCCACAAGAGGAGACCAGGGATCCACTCAGACAGGCTGCTTTTAAAGACTCAGATCCCCAAGTGGGCTGTGCTCCACACTCTTATCCAGCCCCTTGTTTTCTACTTCTTCCTCCTCCTCCTCCTCTTCCTCCGTCTTGGACAATTTTTCAAGGCAATTTGAGAATAGATGACATGTCAGAATTACTTAGTGGGATCAGTGCAGAGTGGGCTCCTAGAATCCCCGCTGCCAAAGCGGTGGAAATAACCTACTCGGCCTTTCTCCTGTTACATTTAGCAAATCGCAGCTTCGCTCGTAAACGGCCTCTCCGTGGATTAACGCCTGGGTTTGCTTTGGAAATAGTCGACACTTGCTGTGTACCGTATAGCACGAGGTTTGTTTGATGCAATCGAGTGCTACACAAGCTGAATACCACATCTGAGGAGTCATCAAAAAGGAGATGGTGTCCACTGTATGGACAGCATCCGAATATCTCTGTGGAAAATCGCTTACGCTATCAGCTCTAATTACTTTTGCTTGACTCACAGCAGTGGCAGTATCTCTCATGAGGTAACTCAAACACTGTAATTGGGGGAAACATTGTAAGCAACTTCTGATGTGCAGCTATTTGAAACAGCTCAATTACGTATCATATTGGTAATAAGCGGTATCTTCACAAGTGATTGCAGCATATACAGGGAGGTATGCACTTCTTGTTGTGGGTCTTATTTATGTGTGACCTGCTTTTTACCCTGCTTCTCCACCATGTAATTCATGTTTCTAAACGATAAGGTTGGCAATATTATATATATACAGTATATATATATTTGTTATAGTCAGCAATTCCCTCTTAATCTCTCAATACTTTCCAACTACACGAGAAAATTATGAATTTGTTGGGGACTATTTTCAACTGCGGATTAAGACGCATTTGGTACACTGAGGCTCCAGTCATGCTTTCCACATGTACAGTCGCATAAACATGAACCGAAGAGGAATTGTGAAGAGGAAATGTTTGGATCTTTATATGTGTTTTTCATTTTCATTTTCTCCCGCCCACTCTCACATAATGCAGTAGGTTCCACATAGTATTTGGCTACTTCTCATAAAATGTCACTCACTACATCTACTACTAAACTCCTCACTAAAACGCCACAACTGTAATGAACATAGCCCATCAAACACTAAAGAGCCAATGATAAGTCACAAGATCCCAGACAGGCCGTGGCAAACAATGGCTACTACAGGTCAGTAGCCACTGTTTTACCTGAAACAATGAGGATTATTTAGTCACAGTGGACTATTACAGCAGATACATAGGGCTTGACAGATTACACAGTACCACAGTGCTGTTATACGTAAACTGAAAGCTTCTTTTGCAAGACACTCGATACCAGAGACTGTTATATCGGGCAATGGTCCACAGTACAGATGCAAAGAGTTGAGGGTTTTTCCAACACATGGTGGTACACACACATTCCCTCCAGCCCTCACTATCCTCAAAGTAACAGCTTAGCCGAGAAGTCTGTTCTCAAATCCCTTATGGAAAAGGCCAAAGCTGATCAGAAAGACCCCTACCTGAGTCTGCTTGAGTATGGCAATACCCCAGTGGACAACTTCAAATCACCAGTTCAGCTGCTCATGAGTCGTCGCACACGCTCAATCCTGCCTAACACCCACCAGCAGCTGCAACCCAAGATCATCAGACACAAAGATTTTCACATCAGGAGAAGCCACAGACAACAACAGCAGAAAAAATACTACGACAGATCAGCCAAGCAGATGTCACCTCTGCATGAAGGACAATACATCCACTTTCAGGAGAAAGGCTACTGGAAACCAGCAGTTGTCATCCGTTCAGCTGATACTGAAAGATCATACCACATACACGCATCAGAAGGAGGACAAGAATACAGGCGAAACAGATGCCACCTCCTGGACACAACAGAGCCACTGAGCGCTCAGACTGAAGAAAAAACAAAACATGACACACAACATACACTTCACACTGCCACACAACACACCTCAAGGTAACAGGAGAGGCAGCCCCACAGGCTGTGCGGAATCAGACAAGGTCTGGACGCAAGGTTAAACCCGGAGTTGTCATGGACTTGGAGAAATATGCACAATGGTGTTCAGATACAGTAAGTCATTGATAGTGTTATTGTGTTCTACATAAAATATGTTATCCAGTATGACATTTGAGCAAGCTAAGTGATGGTTGAGATCTGTTTGTTGAATCCTTACTTTATGGCAGTCACAAATGTGCTACTTTAATTTCAGTTTCAGCAAGGGTTTATTGCACAGATAAGGGCCATTCCTGGCTGTTCTTTCATTTAATATTGTGTAATATTCTTAGGTAATATGATTTCCGACCTGTCCCTGAAGTGTACATTAATGTGATGAATGTTAAATATCACCATGTGTGGTTGCAGGTGTGTGTATGTATCAGTGAGTATGTATGAATGTGGGCCTGTGTCGATATGCGTGTACATTTTTCATATTTTGTGCATAGGAGTGTTTTTGCACAAGCTTTGTCCTGTAGCTCACAGATCTGAGTCACGCGTTGGTACCTCAGGGAGCATGTTTCAATTCACTTCTTCAAAGCCTGTCATGCCCGGCCAAACACTTTCAGGCTCAGAGGAAATCCTCCGCGACCTGCCGACCCCAATACAGTACACCACCTGCAACATCTACAGTATGAGCAACGTGGGGAAATCTCCTCTGTTCTTCACCAACTGATAAAATACAACAGAAATGTAACCTTTACGCAGTTCATAAATACTTTCATTTTTGTACATGCTGTTCTAAACACAATGGCCTCTACTTCTACAGTGGTTCCATTAAAGGTTATCAGCAATGCAAACAGTGGTTGACACAGAATACTGCTCGAGATAAAGGCGGGACAGCAAATGCACATTCCCTTGTTTTGCAATTGGAGGAGGGAATGGATAAACGACCGATAAGGCCCATATTAGATGATCAGCGTCGTCGGGAAGTAGAATGAGGAACGAGTAGATCAGAAATGTAACTGAGGGCAAGGTCATATACTGTCATGCAGGGAACACTGTACTTGAATGCAGATCCTGCAGATAGTACTGTTGTGCACTGGGTCTTCAGAGAGGTAAATAACACGTGTTCTGCCCTTTTGAACATTAATTCCGTTTTTTCATTTTTCTGTTTTGAGTACATTCAGTTAAGCTGGTTTAAAACCCCAGCCGGTGTAGTGATTGTGTGTTGGCCAAACTTGTGCGTTGCTGGCTTGGAAACTTGCCTCTTTCATCATTGTTGTCTCGACCCTGTCCAATATACAAACCTTGCATGCATTTCCTACGCTCTCAAATCTGATAACATGGTAAACTATCTCAGGTCAATCAAGAAATTACATCTGGCACCCTTCCAGGGATTACGATAGCAGGCGTGGAAAAAGCAGTGTGGTATTATTGTTGATCGTGGATTACAGAGCAAGGCAGCAGAGCGATGACCTATCCTGCTGTTGTTGATACAGCTTTTTGGTAACACCAGTCCTTCTCTGGCTCCCGTTGTATACACAGTTATTTCATCCGGCTCAGTCATTGTGTGAAGCAGGGGTTTGATGTTCATTGTTGCAGCAGAGTTGAGGGAAACCGCCAGTTAGCAAGAGTCATGGTGGAACTGCTCTGCTGCTCCACAGTGATGTTTGGTTACAGGCGGCTGCAGATGGGGTTGTTTTTGTTTATATGCACAGGAGATTGAAACATTATGCATATGTGGGTTGTGTTTGCATTGTGAAAAGCTCTGTGAAATGCATAAATGTGTATGTTTTTTCGTGTGTGTGTGTGTGTGTGTGCAGGTGTTGCCCAGCTCAGCTGTGTCTTCTTGAGGGACTGACAGGCAGCCACAGTGAGGGTTTTCCAGTGGCTGTAGTTTTGAGCCTGACAGCTCAGTGACACATCATTACATATTGCTCAAGGCAGTGCAAGCAACAGTGACCTTTAATGCTGCTGCTGAGTTCCTTGCACATGTGTTCTTGTGTTCATGTGTATGTATGTGTGGGATTACTGCTGTATGTGTGTGCATCATGCATTTGTACTATCTATTCTTTAATTAACTTTCTCTGTTCATGCCTCCTCTGACATTCACCACTGTTTTCATGGTGTGTATTATGAATGGTTTGACCATGTGCACGCACATACAGTATATTTCAGAGCCTTCTTGTCCTTTTCACATTTAGTTTTTTCTTCTTACTGCAAAACAAAGACAAGATAAAGATGCACACAAATAATAAGGTGACACACATAGTCTTACACTTTATTTATTTACATGTGGATGTTTTTAAAATATCACAACATATAATATCAACAATATCATAATTCTCTTCTCTCAGATTCTTTCCTAGGTTATCTGTCTTTACTCTCACAGAAAATCAAAATGTCTTTCAAAAGTTATCTTTTTGACTTACTAGGCCAGGGCTATTCAATTAATTTGGAATTGATGAAAATAATCCAAATTGAGGGGCCTGGAAAAATATGAGCATCACATTAATGGATATTGTAAAACAATGCAGGGACACAGGAGTACATATATTGTCAAAAACTTCTTTGTCCATTCTCTGGTGAACTGGCTGTGACAATGTTTTCTGTGACAATCTTTCTTTTTTTCACAGTAGAAAGAGACATTGCTGTGGTGATTTAACCACGGATTTAACCAGACAGAAACGATCGGAGCTTAGCGAGCTGTTGCCACGAGGATTCAGAAACCCATGAAGAAGAGCGTAGCGAGAGCGTGAGTAGCGTTGTGGCTGCACATGGAGCAAGTCTCCCAGCGCACCGGAATTAAAAAAAAACATTCAGTAAAATTTTCTTTTTAGCCATTGTGCTTTTTAGCAGAAACCTTTTAGCAGAAACCTGGCTAAATAGCGTCCTTGAATTTATCCATTCACACTTCAGTCTGCTGGTGTGGAGACTTACCTATTTATTTAGAACATACATGCTAGTTGGCCATAGTCTTTGCGGTGTATTCAAGACACAGGCGAAGTGAGGCTGCGTCAGTCTTCATTGCTGCTTAGTGATGTTGGTTTGGTGTGTCTGGACCTTAAGTCATATAATCTACAGTCTCCATATCACCGTATCTCCGTATGAACACAATAATCATCATTTGATGATGGGGTGGAAAGCACTGTCTAACTTGGCAGTACAAAATCCCCTTTTCAAAGTAATTTACACAACATCGTTTTTTTGCCATTTTGATACAAAATCCTGGTCAATCAAGCCTGCTAAGCATTTGCATACAAAACAGGAGGTTAACTGCTTAATTGTATTATACGCTACATCCGTGTGGAGGCATCTGTGTTTGTCATGTATCCTTACTTATTTATTGGTCTTTATTTAGCTGCAGAGCATGGGTCAAATAAGGTTAACTAGCAAGCTAATTGCTATCTATGAGGGGCAAACACCAACAAGAGCCCATAATAACAAAGTCAGGTAAGATAGCACTGCTGTAAACACATGGCAGTAGTTAAAAGGGCCTACTAACCCAACATTAATGTCACTGAGGAGTTAATATGGTCAATAAAGTTAACACAAATTCCCTTTACCTTAGTGTCGTGATAGGTTCCTAGCTTGTGATATCTTGTCACATGCTAGGAACATAGCTTGCTGGTTTACCCTCTAACAATATATTTTTTTTTAAATACAAAGACACAAATAAAAAGATACACTCTAAATACATTAGAGTTAAATATTTTAAGACATACACTCATTGGTTTCCTCAGAGATGAGATGATACTCTACATGTATCATTCTCATAGCTGTAAGGTAGATAGGAAGCTACCACCTATGGCTAGTTGGCTTAGCAAAAAGGCTGGAAACAGGGGCCCATAACCCACCTGTAAAACCACAATGTGTTGTTTTTACTCTTCGAATTTTGCCTTATTAAACAAACAAGCTCTAACGTGTTAATTGGTCTGCTTTAGAGGTGCTTTAGGAGCAGTGCCAGCTGTTTCCCCATGTTTCTAGTTGTTGAGCTACCCGTACACTAATGGCTGCTGGCTGTGGCTTCATATTTAACCAACAGATATGGGAGTAGTATCAATCTCCTCATCTAACTCTTGGGAACTAAGCGATTAAGCATTTCTCAGACTTTTCCTTTAAAATGCCACAAATTGAAGCTTATGACGGACATGGGAGGGACGGGTCTCTCTTTGCCCTCACGGGTTGTCACACAGGAACATTTATTGTCTTCCTTTTTTGTTTTTCTCCTTTCATTCAAACAGGAGTGACCTAATATTTTGGACGTGAGTGGTCTGGGATGGCAGCCTTTGTCAAAATTCAAAGCGCATACGTGTGTTTTTACCTCCTCTCTCTGGCTGCGAGGAGAGGCAATATCGAGCGAAGAAAGTGTTGACTCAGGGGGAAGAAAAGTGTCAGATTAATAACGTAGACAGGCCATGAGAGGCAGCGGAGGAAGCAATAGAAATTAGACGGGGTGTCCTCATAGTTCAGTCAAGTGAGGCGTGTGCAATGTAGTTGCAATGTTGCAGGTTTAAATCCAGCTGATATCGTTGTTTGTCATCATGTGACCCTCCTTTCAGTCTTATCTTTTTTATTCCACTGCACACTGTCTAATGAGAACAAAAAGGGAGACAGCATTTTAATTTTTAATAACAATGATGGGTCATGACAGGCGGTGGAGGAAGTGGGGAAATTAGACAGGGGGACGAGGCCCTGGATGTGGTGAGAGGGAACAAAGGGAGAGTGGTAGGGAAGGATTAAGAGAGAGAGGCAGGTGGGTTAGAGCTGCAACCAGTGATCATTTTAATTACTGATTTATCTGTCACCGGTGGTGGAAAGGAACTTAGTACATTACATCAGTACTGTGCATCAATTCAGCACAATTTTGATGCACTTGATGGAGTACTTCCATTTCACAGTACCTGAACCTCTGCTCCACAACTTTTCAGAAAATAATACAGTATATTTTTACTGAAAAAAACACAGAAACATATGATTAGGAAATATGATGCAATATTGAAGCTTAAACTATTCAACAGTATATGCAGACGATAACATATGCTCCATCTGAACCAGCTGCGCTGAAGAGCTGCTCAGATTAGTAATGCATTAGTTATAATAATCCAGAAGTGTAATAACACACTTTACACACATTTTTCTGCTAATATTTTTGCTTTTTTTAATTCATACAAAATGATGAACGATGGGCTTTCACTGGTCATAGTTTGGTTTTTTTGGGATATTTCTTTGGGTGTTCCTTATTTGTTAGTGATAGTAGAGGATTAGGCAGGAAATGCATTAGAGAGAAGGTCATGACATACAACAAAGGTCTGAGTTTTTGTTCTTTTAATAGTTTAATCTATACATAATTTGGAACAAATGTGAAGATGTCTATTACAGGTCCCCAGAGCCCAAAGTAATTGCAGGTTTTGTCCAAATTAAAAGTTCAAAATCCGAAGATATTAATCCTGCAATGATATAAGAGAGACAGAGAAAAGCAGCACATGCTCACATTGAATGAACTGGAACCGGGGGGAATATTTGGCATTTTTGCTTGACAAATTAGTTTATTAATCCAAATTGTTTATGATTGATTTTCTGTTGTGTGACTAATCAATTAATCGTTTCAGCACTAAGATAGGTAGAAAGGTACAGAAAGTACAGAACAGAAGGGCAGAGGGAACGACAGTGAGGAGAAATACATGAGGGAGGAAGTGATGAAAGAAAGATGGAGGAAGAGGAAAGAAAAGCTACGTGGGGAGAAAAGACTGAGTCGGAGGGTGTGTGTGTGTGTGTGTGTGTGTGTGTGTGTGTGTGTGTATGTGTGGTTTGGGGGCTGGAGAGGGTATATGTGACACATACCATCAGGCAGGATCAGGAAAAAGCAAATGAAGTACATGGCATCTCTCCCTGCATCCTGCACTATGCTAATGAGCCTTCTAATGCTGCTGCTGCTGCTCCTCGCTGAGTTCATGTAGTGAATATAGCATGAGCCCACATGCAAGAAGGTGTGTGAGTACATGCACGTGTATTCTAGGCCGAGATGTGTGCATGCACATGTGGGCCTAAACAGACAGTCTTATATAATCGTGCATGCACACCTTTCGCATGGTTGCACACTTTGGTCAAAAGAAACAACAGTCCTCCTCCTCCTCCTCCTCCTCCTCCTCCTCCTCCTCCTCTTCTTCCACCACCACCACCGCTTCCTTCAGTTTTTTTTAAATGTCTCCACTTCTGATGATCAGATCAGTTCATTACTCATGTTTGTTAATAGAAAAGTCACTGGCGATGACATCATCCACTGCCTCCTCTTTGCCCCCCTCTCCCTCCTCCTTCTCTTTACCATTTTGCTGTTGGTCACTCTCTGAGTCAGGATGATGTGCAGTCCTAAGCCAGATTTGTTGCTGGTCAGAAGCAAAAAAATAAAGATGATTTTGTTTAGTTTATATAGATTTTATTTTCCTCCATTGTAACTGTTCTGGAAATATGTTTTTACCTAGCATAATGTCATCAGTGTTTGTCCACTTATTTATATAGACAGACTCCAGTATGGCTGTATTTGAAACTGCCTAGTATACTAGCAGTACATACTGTTTTAAACTAAATGTAGCATGTAGTATGCTGTATGCAAACAAAAGCAAAATCTGCAGTATGCCAAAAATACCATGAAGTTGTACTGATTCGGAAAGAAACATTTTCCAAATCTGGAAACCAGCCAATCCTGACCTAGCATACTGCATAATAATTTTTATACAGTCTCCTATTTTGAATACAGCCAAGATTTAGTGTTGTGAAGTGCATGAGCCGTATTTATTGACTCCTTTGTGGTACAGTTGTGTTATTTGGAAGCCAGTGAGGGATCACACCCTTGTTGCTGCACTACAACTCTTGCTGGTTGGTTGCATTGCCTCTACAGAGCGTGGTTGGGTAGCATGACCCTCTGCAGCCTGTTACATCCTCCTGGTAAAAGCCCCTCTCTGTTGCGTGAAAAGAAGCAGCTGGTGTGGCTGATACACATGACATGGCTCGCCTCAACCTCCTCAGGACAAAATGGATAGTTAGCAGGGATGAAGGTGAATTGGGAGGAAAACCGAGAGGAAACAAGGATGTTTTGAAAGTAGATTACTTCTTCCATTACAAATGAGCATAGATAGACTTGAACAGGAGCCGTAAAGAGGGTGAGTCAGATAGCAATAAAAGATGAACTGTCACCTGTGGCATTAAGAAAGTTAAGACAGTCACAGGGAAGTTACTTTACTGTGTGCACACCCAGAATTACTTGTAAAGAGTGTTTACATAGAAGACACATAGTGTTGAAGCATTCACCGGGTGCTGGTCTGCTGGTGGTTTGGTTGAGGTCAGAGATAAGAGGGCTGGTGTCCATGCAGTCGTGATGGTTTGCTCAGATCTTGGTCGTGTGGGCAGTAGTGTTTGCTCAGCTGTCAGAGGGGAAGCGACCGCTGAATGTTCATTCATATTTCGCTGGTCATATTAACAATTTATGCCAGAGCATTTTTTTACCCTTTGCTTTCTCAGGCTGAAAAAGGTTGACATGAATATTGACGATAGTAAATGTGCTGTGTGCATGCCCTAGAGAGAGAGAATTACCAAGCTTGTTTGAGTGAATCATGTGTGGATGGATCTGGCTGAGCCAGCATCACAGTGGGAGTTGGTCAAGGTCAGACGCGGTAAAGCACTGTGTCTTACACAAGTGACGGAAAGAATATTGATGCTTTTGGACAGCAAACAGAAACAGGGATATGCTTAAAAGTTGACTTATTTCTAAATTACATATAATTTTTCTATCCCTCCTCATTGTAGATCCACTACTTCTTCAACCGTTGAAGCCTTTCGTCACCCACCCCTGTGTTGCTGTTAAATGAAAGGTGCACTAAAAGGCTAGCTAGCAGCATTTACTCTAAAACAGTCAGCGATGTAGAAGGAACATGCAAAGGGCAGGGAGGGAGGAAGTGGTTAAGTGGTCTAATTGCTACTATCCCTGCCCGAGGGAAGAGGGGAGACGAAGACCAGTCAGTCAATCAGTGGGGCTTCTGGTCCCACAGTGGAGGAACATTTAAGTCATCTCGTACAGAGAGGGGAAGGCATGAACGGTAGGAGAGGTGGAAGAGTCAGTGGGAAACTAAAACGATCGATCCAGTCCTCCATCTCTCTCCTCATTCACTGTGACATTTGTTGAAAACCACTCGAGGACGGGCTCTAGAGCTGTATGTGCCTACTCAATTAAGATGCCTGCCTGATCTTTCGCTTGCATTCAACTCTGTTGTCGCTTTAAAAAACCCTATCTTATCTCTCTATTCCTGTTTAACTCCCTTGGCCTGTTTCTATCAAGTGGTCCCAGTTGTACATTGCTATATTTTTTTTTACTACATTTGAAGAACTGGGAGGATTGGGTAAAATACTTTTTACCTAACTAATCATGATATTGTTTTTGTAATTTACTGACGTGCTAAAGTAAAACTTTTCTCCCTCAACCCATTTCCTATCTGTCCTATAAAATAAAGACCAAAAACTAATCTTTAAAAAAAAAAGCTGATTCCTGAGTTCCTGAAAGGGCTCCTGTGTTTCCTGAAAAAAAAAAAAAAACCTCCTGAGGTTGAAAAGTGCACTCCGCCTCTCATTGTTTCAGTTACAGCACAATGTTGCTCTTTTCTGCATGAATGTATTCTCATGGTACTCCAGCAGCCCCCCCTCCCCCCACCCCCCATTGGGCAAGTTACAGCAAACACAAAGAAGTTTTCGCAAATACCATCTGACCAAGGCCTGACTCTGTTTCACATTTATCCTCCTCCCCTACTGTTTGAGCTAATCCCTCTTTACAGTATGTGTCATCTTCCTTCTTCTCTTGTTCGCTGTGTTTCTTCTCTGCCCACCCTGCGTGACCATGTAATTCAACCTGAACAATGCGACGCAGCCTCCTGCAGCCCTGTTTTCCCCCATGTCCCCCCTACTGTATTTGTCTGGAACACAGCCTGTCAGCACCCGAGGAAAGGAGGGTGGGAGGAACGCAGCAGGGCGCCTTAACAAGGTGTGGCAGGGACAATCATGGGGGATATGGTTCCACTCGTCCGGCCAGCTTCTCCTTCTCCACCCTCATCACCAGCCTCATTTTCCCCCACTACATCCTCCACTCTCCCATTTTATGGATATCTTCTACCTTCATATCTGTTTCTCTCCAGGCTACCCTTGCGCTCATCACATCCTCTACTTCAGCAAATGCTTCTGCTTTCATTTACTTTATTTTCCTGTCCCCCCTGTTGGTGACATCGTTATTTTTAGACACTCTTGGCGGTTTGTGTGTGTGTGTGTGTGTGTGTGTGTGTGTGTGTGTGTGTGTGTGTGTGTGTGTGTGTGTGTGTGTGTGTGTGTGTGTGTGTGTGTGTGTGTGTGTGTGTGTGTGTGTGTGTGTGTGTGTGTGTGTGTGTGTGTGTGAGAGAGAGAGAGAGAGAGTTAAGGCTGCTGACCTGATTTCCCAGTTATCTCCATGCTAACTTAATTCCCACCAGTATGGCCCTAGACAGGGGAATAACACCTGTTCACAGCGCCCCTAGATGTGCAGGTTTGGGGCAAATACAGAGATGGAGCAGGGAGGTGGGGAATGAGTGAAAGGAGGGAAGGTAGGAAGCAGTTGGGAGGAGAAGAAAGGAAGTCTGCGTCCTTCAGCTGTCAACCATCAGTGAAACCTGCCATTCAGCTGGAGCCGGTTCATTCAGTGAGCTTGCTCGAGGGATTAACCTCCGTCAAAAAGGGGTCAATGTCAGAGCCACTAGAACAACGACAAGAGTCAGAAACAAAGGTGCGGATTTGGGTCTGTTCCTGACTGATAGTGCACAGACAATTTTAACACTGTAATTATATATCAGGCTCTTCACATGACTTCATGACTTCCAACCACAAAGAGAGAAGGATATCTGCTCCCATCCAAAAGAACGTCAGAAAGCAAAGGAATAGTCGAATACCAGCAAGAAATCAGCAATAAATAGCAATAAATCCTCATAACAAGTTGTAAATCAATAAGGAGGAAAGAAAAGTTGTGAAATGTGCTGTTTTTCCAAAGGAGGTCCCATGTTGTTATATTCACATCATACTTTCATTATTTGTACATTGTGTCAAAGACAAAGTTCACATGGAACTCAAAAAGTATTAAAAGGAGCTCAGATAGGCATCTGCAGACTGCTTACTTTTCCACCTCACCTGCCACATTCATCCCTCAGATTGAAATTCTCTAGATATTGTATAAAAGGACCACAAATGTTTTCAAGAGTGATTGTTTACTTTAAATAATGTCATTAATATTTTCCAGAGTTAGAGGTTTATGGACAGTTCTTTGATCCAATCAATGAACTTTGGTTTACTGACCTTCTCCCAAGAGAGTGAGATTAAAGAAGATTAAAGGCAACAGTATCTTTCTTAACATTACATTTCTATGCCGAATATTAACCCAACCGTGTTTAACATTTAAAGTCAACTGCTGTTAACACACAGTGCCAAAGGAAAATGTCTCAATTTCTGATGGATTGTCATGAAATTTAGTTTAGACATCAATGCCCTCTTCAGGATGTCCAGGACTTTGGTTTAACTCTAAATACTTGCAAAACTAGCTACACTTTTTCGTAGTATGTGTGTGTACATGCTAAAATAAGATTTTGACGCTGCTAATAATCAGCTCGAGTCATTTCAGTGAGGGCAGAGGGGAAGAGGGTGACCAAGGCGGCAGGGATATGTAGCGCTTGTTGTCCATGTGAATGTTCACTGTGCGTGCTAAATTTCTGTCAGGAGCTGCTTTTAAAAGTGATTTGCTATTTTGGGAAACGCTCTTGAAGGTAGGCGGTGTGAAAACAGCATAAGTCTTGTTAATTAATCATTACTGCAATAGCTCCTTGGACTTGAATATTACAGTTGCATCATTGTTAATGCTTAAGGCAACTAAATCTATTTGGTCGTGGTCACCAAAACGAAATTGGTATGTGAGATATGAAATAGCCAAAATGTATGTTAAAAGTAACAAATTAAATTCTTTGCATGCTTGATCCTTTTTATAGTGGAAGAAGCAGGTGGGAATGTTGGACAGATTGCCAGTCAATAAAAGACTAACACGGGATGGCATTTGCAATTTAGAGTTCCCACCCCTCCTGACCTGCATGTCTGTCTGCAGAAGCTGTGATGAAATGTGTTCGCCTTGAAGAAGCTCAAGCTGCACTGATTTTTTTTTTATAGTAACTAGTATCGACTTAACACAATCCGAGAGAAAAGGTTGTGGGAAACGTGTTCTCTCAACATTTTAAAGAGTACGACCAGCTGTTCTCATGTCTACCTCTTGGATGCTTCCAGGTCTATTATCTCTGTTAGAAACCTAATCAAAATGGTCTTTTCTTCTGTACCTGGGGTCCGTTTTATACCGAGGTAACGGTGCTTATCACTAGCTCAATACTAGATCAATTAAAAGAAAAGATGCAAGAATGTTAGACTCATGTCCAAGACATCAGATCTGACATCAGGGCCGATCTCTTGGCTACTGCCTGCTGCTCCTCATCTCCTCTTCTCTGCACGGTTTCCTTCCCATCATCCCAAACCCCTCTTTATTTAGTCACCAGCTGTTCACACATCCAAACCTCCTCCTCCTCTTCCAATCTGCTGGAGAGGTACACAGACTGCCTGCTTGCTATATGTGCCCGGCTTGGAGTGTCCGCTTGGATTTTCCACTTCTTGCACACAGACCCTCATCCATTGAATTTGATCCAACTCCACGGCCAGGCGACATTAGTTAGTTACCATTAGAGTTATATGTCTCTGCGCAGGAAGGCCGCCAGACATGGACTGATGTAAATCAACACAAACAGAGATGACATGTGACAAGGAGGGAAAGAAATGACATGGAAACATGGCAGGCAAAAATGTGGCCCGCAGGGAGGAGTTGGCTGACATGTTTTAAATGAGTGTCATCTGATCAGGGCGGAGAGTTTGTCCTTCAATATTGTTTCTCTCTTGGACACAACAGCACTATGGATTCTAATAAAGGCGTGTTTAGTCTATTCAGTGAACAGTTCTTAACAACCAGGCTGATGGTGATGACTGTGGCTCTGCAGGGAATCAAGCCCTGACAATGGCAGCATTGTGCTACATTGTGTGGTAAACGCTACACACTGAGATACACATCATATTTGTATAAAAAACGCTATTGGATGGAAATAAGTTAAATTGCTGGGGAATGTATTGTTTTCCCATGTACTGCTGACACTAATGTGGCAGTTGCAGGGCATCCAGAGGCAGGTAAACCCTCTCTGCTTTTGCTTCAACACAGATGCCCAGAGCGCAAAGTTAAAACAAGGTAAAACTGCCAAACAACCAGGGCCCATACTCCCAAATCATCTTATCTCACCACTAGAAGGACTCCTAAATAGCACTTAAAGTCTTCTCTTAAAACTTCTTCACAAAGCTATAGAGACATCTTTTACTAAGGAATTGGTCTTAAGGGAGCAAACGTCTTAAGTGAAGAGAAAGGGCAAGGTTGACCCCGCTGCTATGGATGATGTCATGTTTCATGAGGCTGTTGTCATGCATTTTCTGTACATAAAACAAAAGTCATGCACTTTGTGCAATCTGTGCTTTTCCCACATATTTGTTTCATGTTTTTGTTACTGAAGAAAGCAATGCACTGAAAGTTGCGTGTATTCCACATATTTTTTTCCGGGGGCATTTCACATATTAAGAGCAGGGTAGGTAATATAAGACGGAAAATCTCCGCTTAAAGTGTGTCTGTGGCAAAAATTGAACCCACAATCTCTTTTGGCATGAATATTCATCAAATAAGCTAATAAGACAATTATTTTGGGTGATCACCTATTAACAGAAAAATCCTGGACAGTCGCCAACGGCCAGACATGGCTAATTCTCATTAGCTTGGGGTGGAGCGCTGAACCATCCAAAACGGCTTATATTTGGTAGCATGATAACAGTTCCTACACACAAACGAAGCACCAACAACGTCTGATTGTTTTTGTTTTGTCCAGAGGCGGACGGATCTCAGTGATGAACTCAAATGTGACTGATTTGACATGGCATTATGACAAGCTGTGATGAAGGTTCATGATCTCAGCAGCTTATCAGCCCACGCAGCTTGTTACTTTTTAATCAACCACAGTTTCCGGTGCCGCTGATGTCTGTCAACTGCTTTCACCTGCTGATGATGTTGAGCTATACGAGGCCCTCAGCTTTTCCCTAAGAGGTAAAATACTACAAAATCTCCCCCTCCGCGGTCTGTGCTTAGTGGACAGATTGCATGACTCCAGTGTCCAATCCGATCTCCTGAGCTGTTAGCTAATGGTAATGAGGATTCAGGAGGACGGATGATGGCAACACGCTCCATGGGATGGAATTAACGCTGAGCATTTCAACGTTCCCTGTGAAGCAGTGGCCCTTTTTATCCCGTCATTATTGGCAGAGACAATGGTGTGGTTAATCTTTTTAAGACAACACAGCAGAGAGCCAGGAGGGAGGGAGGAGCCGTCCAATAATCTCATCAGAGACCAGAGGACATACACTGTGATGGAGGAGAGTTCCTCCCTTACATGTCGAATCATCCTCCTCCTGTGTGTGTGTGTGTGTGTGTGTGTCTGTGTGTGTGTGTGTGTGTGTCTGTGTGTGTGTGTGTGTGTGTGTGTGTCTGAGGATATGGAAGCTGGGAATACATGTGCAGCCATGTTTCCTCTTCGTGTGTGTGTGCAAGCATCCTTCACTGCATTAAGGAAAGGTGTAATGTGTCAGGGGAGCTGTCAGATGTACAGTGTACATGTAAGGTGAAAGTGTGAAGGGACTTGCAGATGTGTTAGAGTACAAACTGGAGGCTGTGATGCTATGAAGGGAAGCCAGTGACCAGTATGGGGCTTGTTTACAGACAAAATAACCCTGGTTTCTCAATAGTGTTAGATTTCCCCATTTGCTTATCTTTATCATTACCATATTTGAATATGAAGTGTGTGCTCACACTTTAGTTGGTTTGTTTTTTTATATTACCTCAAACAGTGTATTCTGACTACAGATGATGACCTCTACTTTCACTTTTTTTTTTAAATATCGAATAGCACACAGTCATCAGAAATTGCAAATACAGTTTTATACCCCTAAAATGTGTTTTTTCTTAAAGGGAGACACAAGCAAAGCAAAGGTCATAAGCTTTAAAAATATCTAACATCCCCTCAATAGCCCACATAAGATAATTAATATCTGTATTATTATTTTACTATCACACAGGGTTAGGCCATTAATCAAATTTATATTCAGTTATGATTTTGGCTCGAAGGCTGCGCATCGCACAGTTCTCACCTCCACGTCGTCCATTAATAGATGATAATTGGACACCTCGTCGGGCATTAACCCTTACTTGTACTCAGTTATGATTTTGGTTTAAAACAATAATGAAAGAGGAAAAAGGTTAAATATATGTTTAGGAGTTTCCAGTGGGTTGTGGCAGTGCACTACAACATATTTGATCTGATTTATTTTGGTCTAATTATTTTTTTTCAATTTATTATTTTTTGATTATTTATCTAAATGTATATGCACAGTATTGATGTATTATTGTTTGTTTCCAATGCCAGTAAGTAATCATGTTAAATAATGGTTTTTAAATTCTTTATTGCTCCATGTTGGGTTCAAAAACAATACCTCCAACACAATGTTATTTTGGTTAAACAAAAGCAATTTTGTTTTTATAAAATCCCATGAATTATTATCTTCAGTGTTGCAGCTGATGGAAACAGACAGTAACTGACAGTAAGCATGATAGCATGATAGCATATTAGCTCCTAGTGCTGTTGCTAGCTCCGCTGGCTCAGACAGCCAGGTGACTCTCATCCTGCAGGTTTTCATGTTACCTCTGGAGTCTCCCTTTTCCCTTAATCCCTGTCTTAAATTGATCTGAAGATCCAAAAGTTTCTAAAGATACCAAATCTAGTATCTTTCTGATGATAAATTGGTAGAAATATGTCCAAAATTACGATTTCTGTTAAAAATGAAGGTCAAAACTAAGTCAGAAAGTTCAAGAACAATGTTAAGAGTCAAAACAAACTCATACGTTATTTATTATACATGTGACACTGTCGCACCGTGGAAATCTCAGTCCCTCTCTGGCACTTTTCTGCCTTTCTTTCTTAGCTTCCGTCATGATTTCTTTTCTTCCTTTGGGTTCATCTCACTGCACCTACTGGAACAAGAATATATATGATACAGAGGACCATTGATTCAGAGAAGGTTGACCTTGTTGTTAACACCCATTCTTCCACCCAACCCTCCTGTCTACTGACAAAACAGT
This sequence comes from Echiichthys vipera, assembly GCF_963691815.1. Classification (NCBI taxonomy): domain Eukaryota; kingdom Metazoa; phylum Chordata; class Actinopteri; order Perciformes; family Trachinidae; genus Echiichthys; species Echiichthys vipera. The sequence continues at coordinate 20,541,138 of NC_139837.1, forward strand.
CAATCTTGCACCTGCTTGCCCCACTGGACTAACAGCTTAAGGAGTGTTACAGCTGTGGTGTAAATTAATGTAAAGCAGGAGTTCACAACCTTTGTTTTTGGCAAGCAGCCCATGTGTTCAGGCCAAAAAATCCCTTTGACTCCAATAACTATGGAGGAAAATGTTTAGGCTGAGCCTTTAGACTACATGCAGCGTTTTAATCCTCCACAGGGCAGAAATAAAACTGCTCTCATAAGCCGGTCAATGGAAATTCATTGGCAAGCCGTTTGACGTTTATAGCGCTTCTATGCAGCCCAAAGGCCATTGGAAGACGTTCCACAGTCATTTCTGTATAATTATGAATTTATCAAGGGACCCGTTTTAACATAAGAAGACACTACATTGGTTGCCAGCCTGAAGGCTGGGCAACTGTGATGTACTGTAGAGAATTGCAGTATAAACCAGCCATAGGCGTGATATGTATGTGTAATGTGGAGCATTGTGTGTACAAGACCCCAGGCTGTGAATAGTGATCATAATTTCATGGTGTGTTTCCAAGTGTTTGTGTGTGTCGGTATTACGTGTGTATATGTGTAGCCATTCAGTGTCAGAGTAGTCGAAGATTCTAGCTGACACACACACACACACACACACACACAAACACACACATAGCCCCCTCCAGAGAAAATCCATGTCCCTGACTATTTTTAGATCTGTATGCCTCTTCCTTATGCCGTCCACTTCTCAATCATTGATGTCTTTCTGCCTCTGCAGCAAATCAAATGCACCCCCCACTGCCAACCAATCACACATACACAAATACACACATTGAACCGCAATTCTATACAGTTTTGTGAGGACTCTGATTGACATAATGCATTTCCTCACAGTGGTTCACAACCCTTTCTTTGCCTCACGACCACTTACAACAAAGCAATGTAATGTGTTATTGACAGCCGCAACAGCGTTCCTAGTATTGTTTTTACCCTGTGTATGTTTGTGTGTGTGTGTGTGTTTGTGTGTGTGTGTGTGTGTGTGTGTGTGTGTGTGTGTGTGTGTGTGTGTGTGTGTGTGGCCAGATACTGTGTGTCGGGGCGGCCGGTGGAACAGTGGTTAGAGCAGCCCCATCATGTAACAAGACTGAAGGTCCTCGAGGCAGCGGCAGTGGGTTCGACTCTGACCTGCGGCCCTATGCTGCATGTCTCCCCCCCTCTCTCTCACCCCATTTCCTGTCTGTCCTATATACTAAAAGGTTTTGAAATTTGCCAAAAAGATAATCTCAAACAAAAAACAATATACTGTGCGTTGACTGCAGTATATAGTGCTGTATCCATCACTAAGTTTGATTACCTTAAACAACGGATTTTGGCAGAAGTGGACTCCATGTTTGTATGTTAGGCACTTCAGTATTAAGAGCCAAGTCGGACCAATTTCCCAGCTAAAATTCAGATTTGGCTGTTGGTGAATGTTATTTACAGGTCAGGAACTGGTACCTTTGACTTTCAAGTTCAAACGGTCATAACAAAGATAGATATAATAGCACACATACAGTAACCGACCCCTCCCCCACACCTGCTCCTTCCACTATTACTGTAAAAGCGGTGACATCCACTGAATGCACTAAAAGACAATAATGCACAGGAACATTTGCACCAACTCACACATACTCATGCTCATGAATGTGCTTTCTGTTGCTTGATTAGAGATTCACTGAGGCGTGACACAGGTTTTTTTTTTCTCTTCTTCTTATTCCTTTCCCTCCTCTGTCCCTGTCTGCAAATGCAGAAATAATAGAAGCATGTGTAGTAACACTAATGTGCAGAGCAGAAGATGTGGGAGACATGTGCTGTGGGTTGGTCAGCTGACTCGATGAGAGCACAATAGTCACACAGAGGTCACAACAGCTCACTGTTCTTCTCATAATTTAATTCATATTGTGAATTGTGATCAGTGTCTTCTTGCAGCAGGAAGTATAACTTTGTGTGGATATACTACACTCTGGGTAAAAATGTAAAAACCTTTTTATCAAAATCCATCTGTGTTTTGTGATAAAGTGGCACAAAAAAATGTTCCTAGCTGACCCTGCGTCTTCCCTGGAGAAGAGGTGAAAAGAAGAAGAAGAAGAGTATTGCTCCAAAGGCGTCAATAATTTATCACATTTAGCCCCTCCGGACAGTATCATGACCTTTATGTTTGCTTTGTACATTTTGATTTGTGCAGTTGAGGTCAAACATCTTGGTACAGTATTGTTCTGTAGACAGTTATGGTCCGTTTCAATGAAGAATTGGGGACCTTTTTTTTCTGGTCTGACAACTTTGACACAAACCACAACAGCGTGGAGACGTGATTCTCTGTCAAGTTGAATTGAGGCTCAATGCCTGCAAATCTATATTCCAACCAAACAATACAGCAGCTCATTTAACTGATTACCACACCTTCAACCAGAGAAAAAGCAATTAATTAGTGAAATCAGCCACTGTACCATTTGGATGGAGTGAAATTCTTCAGCCCTGGTGGAACTGTGTGGACTATTTCTGTATCTTCATCCATGAAAGTAACTCGTAAGGCTTCAAGGCTAATGAATAGTGTGGATATGTTCAAGTTATTACTGTTCAAATAGAGCTTGTAGGACAGCGTGAAAGATATATGGGGTACATATGATTAGGAGCTGGAGACTTTCGACCTGAAGCCACATAAACGAAGAAGACAAAATAAAGTTGGGAAGAAATGAAGTCTTTAGAGACGTGCATGGTGCAACACTATGAATGCCTTCCAGGACAGTCTGTCCGAGTCGTTTGACAAAAATAAAAAGTCTCAATGCAAGTTCCACTAAGATCTTACTTTTTTTTTTTACCATTTCTCACAGGGCTTTCAAATGCATCTCATCAGTGAATGGAGTTTGCATAGCTAAATATTATAAATAAATACTTGCTTTATAAATCTAATGAACATATCTATAACTCAGAGGGCACTTAAAGAGCGCTGACCTCCACCATGGCCATGCCCTATCTCGCAGTGTTAACTGAAGGGGAAAAATATTTGTGTAGCTGCTCCTGTGAAAACCCTTTTACCCTGTTTGATGAAATTCTGGGCAGTAGTTTTTCCATAATCCTGCTCACAAACAGAAAAAAAAACAGTATGATTCCAAATTCAAATAATAAATACTAATATGCATAAAAAAATATGTATTTTTAAATATATGTATTTTCCTTCCACTGTGTTGTTTTTATATTTTGTTCTATTTTCAGTCACTTTATACACCTAGATTTGTTTCCAGCAGTAATCACTAGTCTGTTGAAAAAAAAAACGTCTTAAATTATTAGTAACTAGCTACGTTCAAAGTCATGTACAAATCAGATTCCTCCTTAAAACCTAACGAATGCCATAGCTATAAAAGTTTTTATTGATATGTCAATTTCCACCAAAAGAAACATGTGTAGCAATGTCCAATTAAAAGCAATCAACAAAAATGCAAAACAGCTGCAGCATAACTGCCATAAAATAACAGTTTTAGGATGCAAAAGACACATTTAATAATTTGTAACTCTAGTTAACAAGTGTGTGACGTGTTTCATAATTAGTGGTATTCACTTGGTTATAAATGAGTGGGAAATATCCGGTTGAGCTAAGCTAACTGAAGCTAATTGGTCATTTAGCCTGATTTGTGTTGCATTATTTTGTGAAATGTATTCTGAAATCTATGATGAAAGGCCTCTTTTACTCTTCAGTTTAATATATATTAGGGACTATATTAGCAAGCTAACGTTTGTTTTGTCAGTTAGCTATAGTACGTGTCAGTTACTGGGTGTAAATATTTAGTTGCAACCACTAATCTCAAGAATCAGTTTGTGTGGAGCAAACTGTGTGAATTAAGTAACGTTTAAATATAGATTTAGTAAACACTAGACAAAGTTATCTAGGCCAAGTTTGAACTTAAGGAGAGCTGCTGCAACCAGCTCCGGTTACAGATTCACAGGAGGTGTACTGTTGGTCATGAACACTTCACATGATCTTTACTCACACATTGTTGCTTCAAACACGTATCATTTGTTGAAACACTGCTTTTAAATGCTAAATCAGGGGTTTAATTAAAGTATTACTAGAATATCGAACATACATGTTTGAAAAAAAGTAAAATTCCCACCAAAGAAGAAATGATAAAAGGTTACATGAAGATGATACAGTCCATATGTAACGCGACACCCACAGCCAGATTTCTATTTCTGGAGATCCGATAGTTTGTCTGGTTTCTAGATAATAAAGTTCATGCTTTATTATTTCAATGCATTACATTTCTCAGATTTACTGTTCCCCGATGCAAAGGGGAGCTTGTCGTTCTCCCAAGTCATTCACATATGATGGTGTTTGTCATTTGGCTGCAGGCAGTTTGACTTGGCCGGCTCCGGCTCTCTAAGCAGTCACAGACTCACGCCCAGCACCCAGAATAGCCCTCGTGCATTTTTTGCCTTCAGCCTAGCCCAACGAACACACACACACATAGACAAACACTCACACATCTCCTCCACCGCCAGGGTGCTGCTCCAGCTTTCATTTTGGAGGCCTGACTGCATCCTCTATTACTTCCCTCTCTTCCTCCTCTCCCTCTCTTGTCGCCCCCTATCAGACACTTTCATCTCTGAGTGTTTTATTGCATTGTGTCCTTGTAGAGGAGGACCTTTGGGCTCGCTCCAGACATCCAAAAAAATATAGCTCACTTCCTTTTTTTTTTTACCCCCTGCTCGCCCCGCTCTTGGCTCCGAAAATATGGAGCATGGCTGTCTGTTTTTTCAGACTCTCCCCTTACCTTTGAATGTCCTATCCCTTTTTTTCATCTTCTCTTTTTGTCTTTTTCTCCTTCAGTACTGGCAGTCAGTATGTTTTTATGGAGACAGTGTTGCAAGGGTGCATGACAAGTGGAACTGAGCAACTCCCCTCCTTTCCCCACAGCCAGCCGGGCCTCTCTGTTTGGATCAGTGACAGTCTCTTGTCTCTCTAGAAAGTACATTTTATTCTCAGTTGTGTCCCCCATGTCCTTGTATTCCTGTTTATCTGGGCTCTCTGTTTCTCTGCTTTACATAATTCTCTCTCTGGCCTTATTGATTTGAATTGTTTTGGGAAAATTATTGTTATTGCATGATATAACTTTACTTCAGAGGGAAGGTGTTTGCTAGGAGACATGAGGTGATGAGTTTTATTATTTGAGCTGAGGGAATCACACAAAGTGAGAGCTGCATCTTATAATTAATTTCATTATCGATTCCAGGTTATATGCTCAAGTAAGATAAGGTGGACTTTATTTTCCCAGTGGGAAATTTGCCTTGGACATCATAGTGTCTTCAGTATAAAATCACAGTAAAACAAATTATAACAAGTAGATTAATCAATGAAAAGCCATTCTACTACAGCAGAAAAATGCACAGAATACAATATACAACAGTGAAAGCTACGGCTTAATCATCGCAGCTCTTAAGTTGGCAGCATTTTTCAGTGTAAAAATAAATGTATGATGAACGGACATTATCCTGAGAAATTTATTATCCTATTTTATTCAATTTCAAACATTCTTTGTTTAAATCCTGCCTTTTGTTGTCAAACTGCTGCGTTACCACCTGTTGATCCTACTGTGATGTGAAAGCATTGGCAGGAATACGAACGTGTCTTTATGCTCGTGCACAAGATTAACACACCGGGGACCCCTCGTGTAAACATCTGTAGTGCAACTAGTGACCAAAAGCCTCTAATGGTGTCACGGCGCGGTGAAGTCTGTCCTGTCTTTGGGTTTTTGTCTTGTGAATTTCCTGTTTTATTTTGAAAAGTAACTCTCCTCTCATTCCAGGTCACTAGCCCTTCCTCTTGTGTCACCTGTCTGACTCATTCCCTGATCCCCGATTGTTTTCCAACTGTGTTCCCCCTCCCTTCATGTGTATAAAGTTTCTTTTCCCCTGTCCCGTGCCAGATTATTTCGTACTTGGTGTTTCCAGCGCTTTTCAACAGCCTTGTTCATGCCATTGAGTGCATTGTATCCACACTCAGGTGTTTGTATTCCCTGTTTGCTCATAGTAAGTTTAACCTTTTTGATTGCTCTTCTCTCCGTTGTTTTTTCCTGCTGATCGGAGCGACTTTGTTTTATTTCTTATTTTGTTCACTTTGTTTTTGTTATTCCCCCTGTACGGAGCGACTTAGTTTAGAGTTAAATTTTTTAACTTTGCTTTTTGTTTCTTCCTCCTGGACAGAGTGATTTTTTGTTTGTGGCCTTTTTGGCTCTGTGCCACGTTCTTGACTTCAAGAAATAAATTCAGTTTTGATCTGCGAACCTCCACATCTGAGTCCTCATTTCTGCCCGGGCCTGACAAATGGAACCTTTTAAAGCTACTAATAGTTCAATTTTATTTGGATTTACTCATTTTGTTTGACCTACATAATGACATAAAATAGTGAAAAATGCATAAAAATGGCTTAGAGCCCAAGGTGGCATATTCAAAGTGCTTGTCCAAAACCCGTAAAAGATTCAGCTGACAATAATGCTACAAAGAACTGAAAAGCAGAAACCCTCATAATTTAGAAATTAGAATGAAAAGATTTTTGCTTGATAAATGGCTTAAACGATGACTTGAATATCCACATTTTTTGTTGATTCAATCTCTCATCAACTACTCAATTATAATTGACAGAAAACAAAGCGAGCCAGTTGGGCGTCGTGATTTTTGCTGATCCAGATTAGGTGCTAGGTGACAGCTCTCCACAGGGCCGAGAAGTCTTTATCCTCAGCATCCCTTTGTTGTTCACCGTGTTATCCATCTTTGGGGTGAAAGGGATGCCCCTGATGTAAGAGGAGTCGCAGCACAAAGGCGGCATAAGTGAAGCCTTTCTCTAGTGTGTTTGGACAATGGGTTTAAGAGCTGGAGTAACAGTGTGACACAGGAAGCGAGCTGCCATTGTGTGATCCCTTGCTTGTCCCTTCCTCCACCTGCACCAGCTGCTAAGGTTTCTGTGTGTGTGTGCGTGGGTTTGTCACAGAAGATGAAGAGAGCGTGTGTCAGCAGACGGAGGTAAACCTGTAAGGACTCTTTATTCCCTCCAGGGACAGTTTCATTGCACTGTTTAGCTTGTTGCAGCCGAATGAATGGAAACAAATGGAAAAAGGTTAAAGTTCTTTTAGGTTTTTTTTACGTAAAGTGGTCGTGTGAAATGTGTCGCATTTAGAAAGGGAGCCTGGGCTGGTGAAAGGGGGTTTTGTATCCATGACAACAAGTGAGAGCGAGAGCAGCGAATGAGAGCCGGTCGGGTTCATTAGATATTCGAGTCCTGAGAATGTGAGAGATGCACGGGATCAGGGGAGATATCTGTCACTCAGGGCACATGCGATCATGCTCCTCTTCTCTTAAATCTAACACACGCTGTAACCTGACCAGCTGCCCACTAGGTAGAAGCTAAATGAGAGCGTCTCTGTTCCCACGGAGATGGATGCAGGTTGTGTAAGACGACGAGGCTGAGTTAAAGAAGGTGAGAGGGCTGAGGAGGGACAGCTGCAGTCCCACCTTGAATTTTGGATAATGTGACTCCTTGTCCAGCTTCGTGTGCTCATGATTCCTCTTAGCAACAGTATAAATAAACCTGGCTTGGTCCTCTCTGTGAGCCCTGAACATGAATTACACGTCAGTCACAGGAGCACGCACCTCGCTGCGAGGCTTCACCTTTCCATGTGTGTGTGTGTGTGCATGTGCGTGTGCGTGTGTGTGCGTGTGTGTGTGTGTGTGCGTGTGCGTGCGTGTGTGCGTGTGTGTGTGTAAACTCTTGTAAACCCTGATGAAACATCCACCGCAGATGTCCTCTAACAGATATTGTAAAGTCATATGATATTTTATTGATCACTTTGTTGCCGTGACCCCTCACCCTTCCTCCACAGTCAACTACAGCTCCGTGTCCCTTGAGCTTGTAGTGATTTAGGGGTCGATTGCTCGGGCTGAAGGCTGAGCACACCGCGTTGCTGACAGTAAATAACAGTGGACGAGGTGAATGTGACATCAATCGCTGGTTTCTAACTGGTTGTTTGGAAACCAGCATTTACGGTCGCTTATTGGGAGCCAAAACAGGCAGAACAAAGACAAGATCAGAGGCACAGGGGAGGGAGTGAATTCAGAGGAGAGCTGCAACTCATGATTGTTTTCATAATCAGTTCAAATGTCAGAAAGTAGTTAAAAAGAAAATGCCAGTCATAATTCCCCAAAGGTGACTTCTTTAAATGACTTGCTTTGTCTGACCAACCAGCCCAATCTGCCTTTTATGTTCACCTATGTCAATGAAGGGACAAATCATTACGTCGGTGAATTTGATTTGTTGGCTTCATATTTCTGGTGAAAACTTTGGATGAGTTTGTTTGGGTAGAGCCATATATTTATAAAACGATATTAGAACTTCTTTTTACATTAAATCACCAAATTACAGTAATCATTAAACATGTCGGATGAAAAATGATGAAAACGATGATAAAAAGAAATAAACGATTTGCAAAGCGGTCTCTGGTCAACTCCACCACGCCTCCACTTTTATTTATTTCAACTTCACCTTTTGCAGCCATCAAGTGAACGTTTGCTATTTAGTTAAATTGTTGTTACGTCACCAATGAATCATCATTAGCAGCAACTCCATGTCTGTCTTCCATTTGTATTATTGCTAAATCACCCAACTGCCATCTGTCGCCTGCTCTGATTGGACAGCGGACACAAAACAAGAGTGAACTGATTAATTTCCTCTAACTCTCGGCGCGTAAACAGCACACAAATAAATCTCCCTCTCTTTAAAAAAAAAAAAAAAAAGACAAACTAAAATTGCTTCTAGTGTCGCACCCTTCATGCTCAAGGACACTTCATCAGGGAGAAAGCTTGCCAAAACGGGGGCTTGAATTTGGATGAAAGACTGTCTCTTTGGGCACAAGGCCACCCCGCCGCCTCGGTGTGATTGAACATAACAAGGCACACTTACAACAGGGCTTGTATACTTGTAAATGTGTCAATATAGTGCACATATCTTGTATTTTGAGTGTCCAAACTGAGATTCACTTTGGCAGACATGTATTATTCAAACAGCATCTGGCACCGTTGCACTGACTCTCATTGTTTTTGCCTTAAACATCTTTGCAGTCACAGCTATTGCATCTGGCAACCTTGGCTGGCAAATTTGCAAGTGGCCAAGTGTAGAGTTTTGTGTGACTGTGTGACTCGTTTTTGTGTTTGGTTTATGTAATATTGATGCCGGACTTCAGCAGGCCAGTTGCCATTTGGAAGGGGATTTTACTTCCTTGTTTATAAAAGTTTTAGCTCTTTGTCAGTTGGTCAAGTGTGGTTTGATTTGTTTGCCTCGCTGGATAAAAAGAAATAAAGTCGGACTTTGGAGAGAAAAGGAAACGAGGATGAGGGGAGGACGGGGCATATACAGGCCTTGTGGGTGTGGAATATTAAATCTGATGTGAGTTTGTCATCAGATTGGCTAGAAATCATTGACAAATGTGTTTTCTAGCTTTTTTCTGTGATTGCTGGGGAAAAGCAATAATCAGGACTATAATGAGCGAGGCCCATAATCCCTGCGCTTGGTGACAGAAACCAGGCCTGCTTAATTAAGGCGCTGATTTCCCACGAGGCACTGGGGCCTTTTTTCCCCCCCTTGTCCTCTTCCCGTCTTTATTGGCGTGACTTTATTTGGGATTTTGTGTGGAGGCGTTGCCATGATCTGCAGAGGCTGACATGATGGTTAGAGAGCTTGTTTTTTTTAATGATTATTGTTTCATGTCATGTTTGCTTGTCTATAATTAAATTTCCTGGCCTCCGTACAGGTCAGTTTACTTATAGCAAGAAGATGTTTTCTACTCAAACTTTTTAAGAACAGAACTCCTAATGCTGTCGCCATCAAGGGCTCAAGGGCTCCATACTGCAGTGAGGTGAAAATGATGTGCTGCTTAAAAACCATGCTTCAGCCCCCGCCCCGCCCCCAACTTGCACACATGCTTCAGCGGTGGTTAAATGCAGTGTTGCGTAAGGGTGAAAAGCGACTGAAAAGCACTCAGTAGATTAAGGAAAAAGATGGAAGCAAGGGAAACTTTCAAGAGATTTTGGAAAGGTTATGTTCAGTTCAAAGCAGAAGAGCCGGGGGTCGGTGGCAGCAGGTGTTTTTATACGGAGGACCAGGGAGAGAGAAAAAGGTCGGAATTAATTGCAGCACTTTTTAGCTGCTGCCTCTTTTCTAGCCTGGAGTACATAAATCCGCCTGTTTTTTGTGAAAATCTTCTCCGAGAGTGAAAATCTTCACACAGAGGAAAAGCTTTGCAGAGTAAAAGCTGAGCGATTTCGAGGCTCAGTCTGCACAGACACAGAAGTGGAGATGGGATATCACATATATCATTTCCTCTGATGTGGTACTCCAACACAGTGGTTTCACACTCCTAGAGGTTACACAGTATTATATAGTGTTTGTGGAATGGGAGCCAGAGAGGAGACCAAAACAGTAAATCTGCTGTCAAAGAAGAGGTATTGGAAAATGGAGAGGAGGCGGGCAGCAAAAGCAAACTTCAGCCACAGTGTGGTTTTTGGCTTCAGAACAGAGGGAGAATCATACACTCTGCATCTGCCTCTTCATCTCTCTTTGGCTCCCTGCAACACCTCCACTTTCATGTCTCACTCCCGTCCCAGTTGTCATCTCTTCTTTCCTCTCCTCCATCTGCTCTGCTCTCGGGGAAGGCAGAGGCCTCTGACTGCAGGCGGCCCAGTGCAGCGGAGGTGTGAACCCTCTAATCGCCTGTCATTACCCAGTGGCACTTCCCACACTAATACTCAACGTAATGGTGCTATGTCTAGCATGTTAGCATCAATAGATCACGTTAGCTTTGGCACATTAGTGTAATTCAATTGAACAAATGAGAGCACTGGTGAGGTGAATGGTATTACTTCACTGTGCTTTTTTACTTTAATGCAAGTTTTGTGGTCTATGGGATTTATTCACAGCACAAAGGGAATTTCCCTTTATGCCACAAAACCTTGTTTCAACCTTGTGTTTGCTCATTTTATTGAATTTCATGTTTGATTTTTTCATTATCATTTTATTGTTCAAAGCAAATGCAGTCAAAGATACCTGCCTCCATACGCGGCTGTCACGCATTTTGCGGAGAGGACCAACGTATCTATTTCACACAGTGCCGTGATACGGGTGTGTGTGTGTGTGTGTGTGTGTGTGTGTGTGTGTGTGTGTGTGTGTGTGTGTGTGTGTGTGTGCGTGTGTGCATGTGTGTGCGCCATTGTGTGTGTGCGTGTTTAAGGGATGTGGTGGAATCTGTCGATCACGTTTTGACAACAGATGTCATGTCTTTTTCTCCTTTCCTTTCCGGCACCAATTACAGTTTCTCCCTTTTCTTTCTGAATGAGATGCTGAGTTTATGGCATGTGGGAATATTTACTACAATGACATAATGGCTCATAGCAACAACCAAGGTGAAGTGTTCTCTATTTTTTTTTTTGTATTTTTAACACACACGCATACGCACATGTACAGAGAATCAAATGTTGCAGTGTCAAGTAGAAACGATCCACAACTGCAGTCTGTCACAATCACATAAACACTATAATTTCCACAGCAGCTCTGTTACCCTCCTGTACATCATGAGGGCTAATTACAGGTGCAGTAGCTCACTCTGGGTAAACATGGCAGTGTAAAATGTACAGTAGGTGACAAGTTAATGTATGTTGTCAAACTCCAGAGAAATATCACACAAAGGCGCAATATGTTGCTGCTCAAATGTTTCGCTAACATGCCTGCTGATGATTTTTTTTATGGACTTCCATAAATCCCATGTCAGATTAGTGCCACGTAAACAAACTCTTGCACACAATTTTAGATCTAATTCAACTTTAATTGCTTCAAATGTGTTTATTTGCTTTGAGATATTGTTAGTTTATTAAATTAGTGTATTGCTGGATAATCAACCAGGCAGGCAACTGCTTCAGGATCCCAGAACTCTGTGTGTTGACTGGTTGGTTCTAATTGAATGGAAAGTTTATTTGGCACAAAAGCACAACATCAGTTAACGTGATGAAGACCCTTAAGGTAGCTTCTGCTTTATTACTCAATCTTGAATCCTTGTTTTAAAGCTGCTCTGATCAATATTTTTATATTAACAATGGACAAAATGATGTGTAATGTGAAAGGGATCACTCGTAGTGACAACCCCACAGATAATTATCAACACACTGCAGTTCTCCACAGCTTTATGTTGCTTTTTAGCACCATTCAGCTAGTTAGCACCTAAGTTAGCACCATAGCTGCTGAACATAGTAGAGCATTTAGCAGCTAAAGAGTCAGATATTTCCCGCCGCAGTTAGTAGAGACCATAGACAAAAGCTAAAAGTACAGTAAATGTTGCACAAACACGACTCCAAATGAATGTATGAATGTATGTCACTGTTGTGTTTACGGTTTGTTGTGCTGCCCCACAGTGGCCAGAAAATCAGTTATGTCAGAGAGTTTGCTGCTAATTCCTAAATTATCATGTTTAATCAAATAAGGTCAGTCTAGCATTGAAAAGCAATACACATTACACAGAAAAGGGAAGGAACAGGGGGGTTAGTAAAGCCCCACTTATTTTTTCCCCAGGGACCTCTAGCAGGTTAATCGGCCATGTACTTACATGCATGGCTGTTTTTTCATGTGTGCATGGTGATGCAGTAAATGCGTGAGGCTATGTGGTTTATCCGTGCCTGCGTGCATGTCAGGCAAGATCGCTGTTCATTGCTGCAGCCAGGCTGTGTGCGTTTGCCAGATGCCACTTGTCCATTAGACTCCGGTGCTTCCCTCTTCTCATTCCTTGTGAAAAAAGCAAGGCACTGTAGACATCTCACCCAGCAATCTGAGGAAAGCCCTGCCGCTGGGATATGAAGAGAGAGGGAAAGGGAACTGGATTGTTCTGCTGTCTGTAGTGTGCGAAAAGGATCTTAGATAGTAGACAGCACCCCCCCCCCCCCCCGCCCAGCCCCCCAGGGCAAGAACTACATATACACCGGCCAGAGAAAGGGATTAAGCTAAGTATTACAGAAGCAATAGAAAGGCATTTTAATTCCTCTAAAGATGTAAGATTAATAGTTTTATACACATGGTGTGTGCAGTGCCGGTGCGTATTCGTTTGTGTGGGTGTATGAAAGACAGAGTTTGCGTGTGTCAGTGCTTTGACTGACACTAGCCATGCTTTGTGTCACAGTGCTGGAAGAACATCAGTGGGATGTCAGGGGATGGAGCTGCTTTTTGACTCGATACATGATACATGATACATGAGTAGCTATCCATAATGAATGCTGCAGTGCCACTTATCTTATTAGCTCAACTCCCGCTTTCCAAATACTCCCTAAATAACATGCATAAAAATTGCATTTTTGCTCAGATGAAGAGGGAAAGCATCTTCCCATGAGATGCCAGACACATAATAAAGTATGTCATCCCTATTTCAGGGCTAGCTGCACCGCTGTCGACTATTGTTGACTTGTCAGCCGCTTGCAGGGAATGCTTTCTGAGGCCTGAGAGAGCGGATGCGGCGAGTGCCATGACTTGTCTTGAGCATTGTTGTGGTTGTTGTTGTTGTTGTTTGCATGAGTCCAATTGAATTCAACTAAGCTATTCCTCAAGGAGTTCCCACTGTGATATGGAGAGGCATGGAGACATCTGGGTACCGACTGACCACTTAACTGCCTGCACTCGTCAATAACTCTTTAAAAAGATCAATTAGGGCGATCAGTGGCAAGAACGCCGCCGGGGCTGAGGTGCCATATTGAGCTGTTTCTGTGAGATGATGTCACGCGCAGCTCTTTTCCAGAGAAAGAGCCTCACCCCTCCAGACATTTGACTTCATTAAAGGGGTGTTCTCCTCAAACCGGAGCAATAAACTCAGCAATAAGCTGCTTCTCTCTTATCTGCCTCGTCTGTGCCTCGAGAGGTGGTGATGTTGATGTGTGTGTGTATATGTGTGTGTGTGTGTGTGTGTGGGGGGGGGGGGGGGTCCTCGCAGTGTCCAGCCACCCGTCTCATTGAAAGGGTTACTGAAACATCGAGCCATAAAAATCGATTTAGATAGTGACAGTTTCTTTCATTTATCGTTGGCTCACCTTTTTGCCCTTGTGAAATGTCCGTTTACACTTTTTTACAGCCTGATTGATTACATTCTGCTGTTTTTCAGTTCATTGTGTTCTTTTATCCTCTCTGCCATGGAGCGCTTTTCGCCCTCTGCTCCATTTGTATCAGACGGCGTGATAAATGTGGTTGTCATGACACCCGTGGCAGCCAATGAGCTCACTGGAACCAGCGAGTGTGTCAAGTCCAGCCGGTGACAGACAAGCGAGCTGACCTTTCACCTCCTATAACCTTTCTTCCATGCTGATTATTAATCCTACTTACAGTGCACTTCCTGTGTCCCTCCATCGCAAATTAACCTTTCTCTTCTTCTCTTTCCCTCTTCCCCCTCTCTGTCCTTGTTACACTTTCACACCTCTTCCTGTTTCCCTTCCTTTCCCCTCCTCCCCTCCATTATTCCTCTTGCAGCAAACTTATTCACGTGAAAATTATTGACGATGAGGAGTATGAGAAAAACAAGAACTTCTTCCTGGAGCTGGCCGAGCCTCGCATGGTAGACATGAGTCTGCAGAAAGGTGCAGTAATGAACCTATTTCTTCTCTTATTGCTTTCTCTGTCTCTTGCTCTCACGTGTTGTCAGTGTCTTTTCTCTCACTGTTAGCAGCCTCTGTCTCTTCCCAGGCCTCTTTGTCTCCTTTTTGTCCACTTGCTTTACCTGAACTTTCACTGTGCTGAATGTCCTCCATGGCGCCTTACCACCTCCTGCCTCCCTCTACTTTTACACCGCTGTGCACCCAAGGACTCTTTATCTCACAGTCATGCACATATTACACCCAAAACTCGCTCCATCCCCATCATAATGACAGTCCCTCCAGACGGCAGAGTCATCTGCATAAAAAGAGAACAGGGAGTCTAGGAGCTGCTATCATTTACCATCTCCACGGAGCAAGTAGCCATTATTATGTAAAGACACGTATTACCTAAATGCAGTAGCTATGTTTAAGTATGTGCCTGCTTGGTTGAAAAATGCAAGCAAACCGCTGTTGGTGAAATGAGATTATTGATTTATTTTTCGTTATAAGACTGTATAACTCGCAGGACTGTTTGAATTGAACTGTTTGTTTGAAACAAGCTCTTTTTTTCTGATCTTGTGTGCACTTCACATTGAGGTATCCTTTGGTTAGTCACTGCACGATTGTATTCCGCTGCACACCAAAGCTTCTTTAGGCGTCTTTTTTGCAGCAAGGTGAATATAGAAATAAAAGTAGGACGTGGAAGAATCCAAATCAGAGTTAGTTTTCGTCATAAGTTTTGTTTGTTCTCTTGTTTCCAGCTTGTCGTTGTGAATGTCTGCTAAAAGACGCCAACAGGCATTTTCTGAAGATTCCTTACTCCGTTATCTAATGCAGTGTTATCTAACCACGCTTAACGCCAGGGGACAGGAGAGGCTCACAAGCCGGTGAGGAGGGTGCAGAGTCTAACACTTGGCTGTTGCCTCCAAACACTACAGCTCATTATGTTTACTTTTATGGGTCTGGCAGCGCTGTCTGAGTCGCACACACTCCCTGTGTTCTCAGAGTAAGAGTCATGATGAAGAGAAGCTACTATTCAGGTCTTTATGAGTGACAGCTGCTTCAACCCAAACACTCCTCCGCTCCTCTATGATGCTTCTTGTTTTTATATTCCTTTTCTGTGTTGATGCCGGGTTTACACACACACAAACAAATGAATAAACACACTCACAAGCTGTTTGTCACACATCTCTTTTTGGGTGTTTGTAATATCAGTAAACTCAGTTTTAAAACTTGTTCCACTCTTGCATTAGTTGTTCACTTCTCTGGACAGGAGCCAAAAGAAATATCTAAAATGTGAAAGCTAATGTTGACACATGCAAATATGCTTGCAGAAAAATGAACAAATGCATTTGCTATGTATTATGATATTGTTTAGCATCTTCACTGACTATTGATTCCCAAACAAATACCTGTAACCAAGTCCAGTTTACCGGATGTACAGTGCTGGGATAAAGTTGAGCATCCAACATGTGACTCACGCACCAGATGAACCCTCGCTCAACTCATAATTTTAAATGGTTTTGTTCATTGGCATCGTATTATAAAAATGGACGTAGCTTTTGCAAGTGAAGCCTATACGAGAGTGCCTTAAACCTGCATTCTTTCCAAGAAGGACAAAGGGACATAAGGAGGATTCAACCATGCTAGCTTAATTACATACGGGGCAGCAAAAGTCACCGCAGGCACACCAAGCTACTGGGCGCCTCTACCTGCTGCCACAGCTACCAGCCGTACGGCTGCCGGTGTCAAAGACTGTTACCCATTGAGATGTACTTCCTAAACTGGGAGAACTTCTCCCGGTATTGCAACAATTTTGCCACAACTGCCAGACCCACACTTGGCCAGCTACACAGTGTTACAAAAACACCATTAAATACTGTACAATAAATAGTACAAAGAAACTCCTGTACCAACAGAAGACTGGAGAGGATAGCTGTGTTTATGGCGTAAACGTTCAAATTTCTCAACAAATTTGAGTCGTTTTTGTTTTCAAGAGTTAATGATATACACAGAGTTTGTTTTTTTTTTTAAAAAGGGTTATCTCCATTTGGTGTTTTTTATCCAGAACAAACACAGCTCCCTTTTTACTTGCTAGGTGTATTATTTCAGCTACGGCATCTTTGTACGTGGACGTATTTCAGCAACAGTCCAAAGCCAGTCAATGTGGGGAGCCTGACTGGAATGGGGCGTAAGTAGAAGAGTCTTGCAGGCTTGAATTATTTATCTGACATTTTTTACTCTGTACTTGTGCTACTGTTACACTATATCCTAGTATGTCACAGATAAACATTTCAGAAGAAGAAGTAAACACATGTGCCAATTTGTGTCATATAATTGCCACTTGTGGCCACAGAGTCTGCTGTTAAGCAAAAGTTACTCCGACACGCTTAAAATGTGTTCTACAGATGAGATGTTCCTGCTCTTGTTAGAATATATATAATAAGTGGTTGGCAACTAATTAGCTTGCAGTTTTCCCCCAGTAACCCCAAAAAATATGGTTTTAGTCCAATCAAGTCTGCAGGTACTGACAGAAAAAGAAGCATACGGGGCAAAGACACATGCCATTCTGCATTTCTCACAACCATGGAGGTTTCTGCAGCTGGATTGTGGAGTTCAGTGCACCAAACACAAGTCAGGATTGTTGCAGAGAGAATAGGGAAGTGGAAGGAAGAGAGAGAAGTATCTGCTCAGACGGAGGGAGAGATGAAGATAGGTAATGACAGCTGGAGCTAGAGATGACACATGCCAATGGCCAGGTTTAGTCTGAAGAGATCCAAACAGCTGCTTTGTTTGGGTCATACACTGACAGCGGAAAGAAAGTGAAACTGTGCGTGTGTTTTCTGGCTCCAGGAGCTTGAGAGCATCCTGCACCTAGACAAAGATATACAATAAAACTTGGGGTTTCAAACTACATCCTGTAAAGGTTGTCTTTCCTGGTGTAACACATTTGCACCCATTTCTCCGTTGACATATTTGTTTATATTTATTACACAAAATTATTTAAATGTTTCTCATTCTGATACTAGAGGGATGACTGTGCCTGCTAATGAAAGTGCAGACAGTGTTGACAATGAGTAATACGAGATACATCTACTTACTTTTTTTAAATGCAGGAGCTAATGAATGTTTGATCAAGGGTATTAAATGTTTGATCTATATATGATGAGGAGGTAATGAAAAAGCTTTTCTGTATTATTTCCCATGCAGGATCATCTTTTATGAATGCGCTCGTGCTGATGAAATTGCTTTGATTCAAAATTAGAGAAAACTCAAGCCAGTGCTTAGCAGAGGGGTTACATATATTCTCCGGTTGCCACAGTAGGTGCTGCTGGATCCCAGCAATGTGAATGATATGATAATTTCTCACTTTTCATATATAATGTGGCGATTATATTGTTGTTCATAACCACTGATGTGGGGCTGATTGGGTTTGTTTTCTCCTTATTAAAGCCAGAGTGGAGGAGCAGACTTGATGAATATTCGATGAGAGGCTTTGTTTTTTTTTTTTGTTTTTTTTCATATTCAACAGCCTTGCTTCATTTTCCAAACGCACCCGTTCCCTCTCTTTTTTGTTTAACTACTTTTTCTCTGTTACAGCTGACCAAAATAGAAACACAAAACTAATTCTCAGATCTCATTTATAACTCTCTGATGTTTTTACGAGCAGTTGCATCACTCTTTGCAACTCTTTCCAGATTTGTTCATACAGTGGGACGCGGATAGCAGAACCTGGCAGATGTGAGCGAGCTCTAAGCTGGCAGGTCTGACTTTGGACAGTGTGTGAGTAATGAAAGCAATCAAGGCAACAGTCACCCTGACCTGTCAGCCTGGAGTTGTTTACTGCAGGCACCAGTTATGCCCTTCTCTAACTTATACTGAAGTGGTCAATACCATTAGCACCTCTGGTGAGGTGGCCAGGCAAGCCTCGATGCTGATGCTGCAGTGAACACTGCAGATTCAGAATGGGAGTCAGTCTGTCCATGGCATTACAGGACTTTGTTTTGACTTGTTTTGGCCTGAGACATGTTGATGTCTGATAGATACATTTACTTTGCTGACAAAATTTTCATTCACATTCACGTGGTAGATAAACTAAGACCATCTGGAAATGCACGGCATCATTTTTATTTGGGAGTTACAATGGTATCTTAGCCAAGCGCATACTTAACACTTCAGAGTTTTTCTTATTTTAAAACTGATAATCAGAGGTAACTCATCATAGCATTACAGTTGAACTGAGCACAACTTACGTTACATTAACGCACATCTTGGACTATTATCTATACTGTGAACTTGTACACATCCCGTTAATATATTGTTTTGCTTATTCTGCACAAAACCCCACAGCTTTTCAGCTCTAATACAGTTATATTTGTCATATTTGGTTATAATATGAGTTATAGTGTTTTAAAAGAATATTTTTCATATTTTATTACAATTTTTCTCTTCTATGTTTATGTTCTTGAAAAATTCCCTGTACGTGAAACCCTAAGCAACAAATCCATTCTGATTGTCTTTCTGAACCTACAGCCTGCAGTGGTCCTTATATGAAGCAATGTCTTAAGATTTTCTGAAGTCCATCATCTTTAGCTTAAGTTTGATTTGCTCTCACACTTACAAAAAGTGGGGGTTACTAAAAATCACACGCGCTACTCGTCAGGCCTCATCACAATTAGAGTGACCTCTCGTTTTCTCGTTGGTGAGCAGTTTGAACTTGAACAGCATCATCTTTGGCATCATAGTGTGGACCAAGGGAAACTAACAAAGTGTGTAAAAGTGCAAAACTCTAAACTACAAACAACTGCAGGCCTTCAATACTGACACAGAAAGCACTAGGACAACAGACTTCATTAATACTGGTTTGGACAGTATATTTCCTTTTACATGTATTGAATACAGGGTGGTACAACTGCAGACCTTTGAACCAGAGAGTCAGAGGTCATTCCCTTGTGTCAGCAAGTATCTATCCAACTGAAAGAAGACAGTGTACCCTGCAGGGGTGCTGCTCTGTATCTGACTGTGACCTCTAACCTCTCTGTTGGGCAAAATTAAAACCACCCCACACAGAAATCAATGAACACCAAGTTATTCTACTCTACTGCTCAGCAATATATATATATATATATATATATATATATATATATATTAGTGTGTATATTATATCAGTGTGGGTTATCTCCGGGTTCTCTGGCTTCCTCTCACAGTCCAAGGACATGCAGGTTAGGTTAGTAATTGGCTTGTTAATTGGCTGCAGGTGTGAATGTGAGTTTTAATGGTTGTCTATCTCGATGTGTCAGCCCTGTGACAGTCTTGCGACCTGTCAAGGGTGTACCCCGCCTCTCGCCCAATGTCAGCTGGGATCGGCTCCAGCACCTCACACCCCTGTGGAGGATTAGCAGTTTCAGATAATGGATGGATACATAGTGTAATATTAAATTGAAACAATAAGAACATCCTCACATTTGAGAAGCTGAGTCTAATTTCTGCTCGATAAAGAACTTGTGCTGAACTTGTACTTGTTTTTTCCCAGTTTGTTATCAGTAAGGGATATTAAGTAGAATAAGATGCAGTAAATAAATGATGAGTCTTCTTCCTGAGGCTAAAAATTGTCATGCCAAGGTCTGAAGGACACACTGTGCCGAAACCCTGTTAAGAATGGACAGAGTGAGAAAAGAAGGAAAGAGAGGACAGAGTGAGCTGCTCTGAAGTGTCTAAAAAAATCAGGAGATGAGAAGGACTTTGTTTTGACTTGTTTTGGCCTGAGACATGTTGATGTCTGATAGATACATTTACTTTGCTGACAAAATTTTCATTCACATTCACGTGGTAGATAAACTAAGACCATCTGGAAATGCACGGCATCATCTTTATTTTGGAGTTACAATGGTATCTTAGCCAAGCGCATACTTAACACTTCAGAGTTTTTCTTATTTTAAAACTGATAATCAGAGGTAACTCATCATAGCATTACAGTTGAACTGAGCACAACTTACGTTACATTAACGCACATCTTGGACTATTATCTATACTGTGAACTTGTACACATCCCGTTAATATATTGTTTTGCTTATTCTGCACAAAACCCCACAGCTTTTCAGCTCTAATACAGTTATATTTGTCATATTTGGTTATAATATGAGTTATAGTGTTTTAAAAGAATATTTTTCATATTTTATTACAATTTTTCTCTTCTATGTTTATGTTCTTGAAAAATTCCCTGTACGTGAAACCCTAAGCAACAAATCCATTCTGATTGTCTTTCTGAACCTACAGCCTGCAGTGGTCCTTATATGAAGCAATGTCTTAAGATTTTCTGAAGTCCATCATCTTTAGCTTAAGTTTGATTTGCTCTCACACTTACAAAAAGTGGGGGTTACTAAAAATCACACGCGCTACTCGTCAGGCCTCATCACAATTAGAGTGACCTCTCGTTTTCTCGTTGGTGAGCAGTTTGAACTTGAACAGCATCATCTTTGGCATCATAGTGTGGACCAAGGGAAACTAACAAAGTGTGTAAAAGTGCAAAACTCTAAACTACAAACAACTGCAGGCCTTCAATACTGACACAGAAAGCACTAGGACAACAGACTTCATTAATACTGGTTTGGACAGTATATTTCCTTTTACATGTATTGAATACAGGGTGGTACAACTGCAGACCTTTGAACCAGAGAGTCAGAGGTCATTCCCTTGTGTCAGCAAGTATCTATCCAACTGAAAGAAGACAGTGTACCCTGCAGGGGTGCTGCTCTGTATCTGACTGTGACCTCTAACCTCTCTGTTGGGCAAAATTAAAACCACCCCACACAGAAATCAATGAACACCAAGTTATTCTACTCTACTGCTCAGCAATATATATATATATATATATATATATATATATATATATATATATATTAGTGTGTATATTATATCAGTGTGGGTTATCTCCGGGTTCTCTGGCTTCCTCTCACAGTCCAAGGACATGCAGGTTAGGTTAGTAATTGGCTTGTTAATTGGCTGCAGGTGTGAATGTGAGTTTTAATGGTTGTCTATCTCGATGTGTCAGCCCTGTGACAGTCTTGCGACCTGTCAAGGGTGTACCCCGCCTCTCGCCCAATGTCAGCTGGGATCGGCTCCAGCACCTCACACCCCTGTGGAGGATTAGCAGTTTCAGATAATGGATGGATACATAGTGTAATATTAAATTGAAACAATAAGAACATCCTCACATTTGAGAAGCTGAGTCTAATTTCTGCTCGATAAAGAACTTGTGCTGAACTTGTACTTGTTTTTTCCCAGTTTGTTATCAGTAAGGGATATTAAGTAGAATAAGATGCAGTAAATAAATGATGAGTCTTCTTCCTGAGGCTAAAAATTGTCATGCCAAGGTCTGAAGGACACACTGTGCCGAAACCCTGTTAAGAATGGACAGAGTGAGAAAAGAAGGAAAGAGAGGACAGAGTGAGCTGCTCTGAAGTGTCTAAAAAAATCAGGAGATGAGAAGGAAGGATGGCTCGGAAGTGTAGGACCTTCAAATGACACTGCGAAAAGTGTGCTACAAGCAGTCAGCATCATCCTTCAGTGCGTTTACATGCACAGCAGTAACCCCAAAATGGTCTTAGCCTGGTTATGGGAATTATCAGATTATTGAAGTTCCCCTCGTTTACATTAGCGTGGGACAATGGGAAAATGACTAGTAACTTGACCTCCGGTACAGTAGGTGGCGCTCCGCTAACATACAGCTAGTCGGAATACGGACAGAATTACGACAGAAACGGGTCTTATTGGTAGTGATGTTACTTGGAAGTCCTCCCTCGGTTTAAAGGTACAGCTTGTTTTGTTGTTGTTGTGTTGTTATTTTCACGTTGTCTCTGCGCCGGTGCTTCCTGATTTATTCTATTTCCGGTTCAGAAACCACTGCTGTGGAATGGGGAGGGGGAGTTATAACCGACATAGCATGCACAGACGCGTAACCGAATCATAATCTGAGAATGCTGTTTACATGCATGAATAATCAGGGTACTGAAGGAGTTATCTAGCCCTGTTAATCGGGGTATGAGAACTCCGATTTTACCCAGGGTGCGGTTTTTGCAACTGGAGTATGCCCTTTACCTGATTATAATCTGATTTATGAACTACATTTAAATACACTGATTGTTAACATCATTTGTTTCTTTCTATGTGTGCATAAAACTAAATGAGAAAACTAAAGTGAGTATTCTGGAAGTATTATATTATCACATGCGCGTGTCTGCATGTGTCAGTGTGCTTGTTCATGCATGCGTGGCTGTAGGATGTATGCACCCCCCCCCCCCCCCCTCCCGCCCCCCGTGGTAATCCATCTCCCACCCTGCCACTTTCCATTCAGATCAGGCCTAGCATGGGTAAATGTGCCACCTGTCAGCCTCTTCACTCAGAGTGAGCTCTCGTGGCATCTGAGGGCGCTTTACATGCTGTTGTTTGAGCTTGGCTGGGCCCTTCTTCCAGTCCTCTCAATCTCTTGTACACATACACACACATACACGCACATACATAAATGCATTACCTTCAAATGAGCTTTGAGTCATGTTGTGGAGAGATGCTAAAGCCAAAGCTGCTCTGAACTCCAGGCCAGATGGAGTTTGCATGGATCACAACTCTGACTTCCTAGAATAAGTATAGGTATTTGTAAATGAGTGTAGATGGAAATTACTGCACTACATTAAATTGGCGTTCACTCAGTCAGAAACACAACTGCAAACCTACGATTTTAAAGGGGACATCATGAAAAACTCACCTTTTTCAATGCTCGTGCACATGGAAGTCTGGATGTCTACTACCCCACACATGTGGAAAAAAGACAACAGTCACAAGTGGGCAGCCTCAATCAGAAAACATGAGATTCAACAAGCCATTCAGCTTTGGCTCCCCTTCTTATGTCACATTCAGCCTCATTTTAATATACCGCCCCCATCTTAGGATCTCTACAAGCGGCTTGAGAACAACATTTGCAAAGGTGTGCCTTTCAGAGCAGACAGGGCTTTTTCTGGAGGGGGTCTAAAGAGACAGGCGCTAAAACAGAGCCTTAAATACAGGTCAGTGTTTCCTCTAGGACACATCTCGGATTTCTTCAGTAGTAGTAGTAAACCTGCTCCCGGAATAAGGTTAGATAGCTGGCATCTTTCCCTTCTTTGAAAAATATTTTAACAAACTCATCTGAAAATGCAATCAGGTATCTTTAAATACATAGTTATTTAACTGACATTTATTGAAGTAATGTTTTTGGTAATATCATTCACTTTCACAGAGGATGAAGGAGTGAAATAGTCTTCCATGGATGTATGAGGTCTAGTAGCAGAGCTCTGTGTTGTTGTCTTATAATCCTCATAAGTAAGCAACGCAACGTGATTGGTTGGTGTCTTTATTAGCGGTGCAAAAGCTCAGGAAAATCGACCTTGATCAGAAAATAAAATAACGTAGCTTTTGCAAATGAATCACACGAAAAATGACCCAGGGCGGGCTGCTGCTGTAAAATGTACATAGAGGAAGCACTACAGGTATATTCAGACAGATAGTATGAGAAAAATAATATGTTTTTTGGGGTTTTTTTGAAAGCGGCTTCAGTCTAATGAGTAGAAGCAAAAAGGGTTCACAGTTTACAATTTTAACCTTTTGAGGCTGAATAGCAGCAGCAGCAGCAGCAGCAGCAGTAAAACTGTACTAACAGTTGTCAGAAGTAGCTGTTGCTGTTAAAGTAACCAGTGGTATAAAGTATAAAGTAGTAGTTCTAGTGCAGTAGGAGCTGAAGTAGTGGTGTTAATGAATTATTCAAATGGCAAAAAATATTTCTCACAGCTCATAAACATATGCAACTTGTGACTATGAGGATTGTAAATAGACACAAGTCAAAAGGTTTGAGAACGGCTGCATTTGAGGAGGAATTCAGATGGTTTTCCATCACTGGCCCCGACATCCTGCTGCTGCTGCTGCTGCTGCTGCTGCTGCTGCTGCTGCTGCTGCTGCTGCTGCTGCTGCTGCTGCTGCTGCTGCTGCTGATGCTGCTGCTGCCGCTGCTGCTGCTGCTGCTGCTGCTGCGATCAAATTACACTGAATTTCTAATAGGGTGGCTGTATCTAGTTGTGATTTTATGAAGCTGCTCTTCTTCAATCAATCAATCAATCAATCAAACTAACTTTATATATAAAGCACGAGTCATACATCAGAATGAAACTTCAAATGCTGTGCATAAATAAGAATCAGTTAAAAAGAAGAGTTTTAAATAATACGTTTTTAATAACTGTAAAATGCAAATTGAAATAAACACATAGATTCCTGGTTAATGTGGCCCGGGAAAGGGAAGTTTGGGGTCCCCTGCTAAAGCTGCTGCCCCCGCGACCCGACCCCGGATAAGCGGATGAAGATGAGATGAGACATAGATTCCTTTTAAAGATCCACTCTCTGCCACATTCACATCCTCCGCCCTCCGACTCATCAGCAGGGGCAGATGAGGTTTTTGAACTGGGGGGGACCAAGCTGTTAGTAAATGATTTCAACTCAATAAGTTATTTTTGTGTAATTTGGGCTTTAACTAGCGCTCAGGTAGTTACTTTTGTAATCGCCTATGGGCCAATGGTTTGCACAGAAAAAAAGATGGAGAATTCTTATTTGAAATAATGGATAAACAACAATGAACATTGTTAAACAAAGGCCGACCTGATAAACTCTAGCTATATATGATGAAACTGTTATTTGTCTGGAATGCCAATCACCCACAAAAACTTCATGCCCTTCATGCCTCACAAACGTACAACAAAACATGTAACTACTGTTTATGTGCTTCAGCATTATTTCAATGTCTGGCTGGTGGTTAATCTGACTCTCAGATTTGGAGATCCGACTGCGAGAGCAGCCTGTGAGGTGTTCTGATAAACATTCGGACTTGGAGTTTGGAAATTTCAACAATTCAAGCACAACTTAAACGCACCATTAGTCATAGCACACAAACGCAGGGTACTGGATGCGCGCTGCAATGTAAATTAGTCTAACTAACGGAGCATTAATCCTCCGTTACTGCCAAGGTTCATCGCCCTATGTAGGGAAAGTATGTGTGTTCACTGTACTATATCCTATATTAAAAATGACGTGAGCAAAAAATGTATATACAATACGTGGATTAATAAAAAAGTTTATTGCCATCCACCCAAATTTACTTTTATTTGCCATGTTTCTGCATACTATAACAACAACTCGGCAAGTCATGTACCCATGATTTTCCGAGTTCTGACTTGAGGCGGTGTTTATGTGAATTTTCCCCGTCCAGAACACATTTTTCCAGTTATTTCAACACCACGTGAATGCAGCATTTAACCAGACCCAACAACCAAGAGACAACTCTGAGGCAAGGCCATTTAGTGATTTGTAGACCAATAAAGTAATCTTCAAACCAGTTCTATAACAGCTAGCCTGTGCAGTGATTTTAAAACAGCCGTGATGTCCTTCAGGCAGCTGGATTTTTGTCAGTTGGAGTTGTAGACCAGAGAGAAGAGCATTCTTCTTGTTTATGTTGTTGCATGAGTAAATGTGTAGAAGAGGAGGGATCTACATGTAACACCAAATATATTTCTGGATTAAATATTGATTGCATGTTAAAGAAGCTTCCCTTTGAGGTTTCACAACCTCCTCCAACTCATCAGCTGATGACTAATGTCTGCCTTCTCCATCGTGATAGAACAAGGAGCACACCACGGCTGAACTTAGAGCTCATTACATTCCCTTTTGCCGGGGTCACAGGCTGCATAAATCTCTGACTCAGTGAGTTTCATGAACCTGCCCTTTGTGTTGCTTTAAAAGTCAAGCTTATCATCTCTTTGTTAGCAGTCAACCCAAATTTGACCTCAAATGAATCTCTTCCTTTCAGCGTTGTCTCTGTGTCAAGGGAAAGTGTTATTTGCTTCCTCAGAACACTGAAATGGAGAGCTAGAGGCGGTGTGGGATTAGCACCATGGGAAATGAAAGGCCACTTCCACCACTGTAAATAGTGCTACTCCTGCGGTTGCAAATAAAGCTTCAGCAGCTCATCTCAATGCCTTTCTGTGCGATAAACTGTTCAAGATAAATATGCTGCATCAGAACTGTCTTTATTTACTGTATTTTTACATAAATTGTAGCAAATCACAGATTTCTTTTTCACCTACGATGAAATTGTTAGAAACATACCATAAATTTACTGGAAATTTAATTTGATAATAAATAAAATTTATTTTGTGAATGTCCATCATCCAGTGACTTAAATGTCAGGAATATCCCCATACAGATACAAAAATAATGTGAATCCCATTTTGCTATAGCATTGCTGATTGATTTGCAAAATTGGCTAGACATAGCATAACCAGACAATAAGATGATTAGTCAGTCAGATTTTTCCTTGATGTAACTTTTGAGCCCATTGAGATTCTTCCCATCCAGATTATAATCTCCAGGCTCTATGGGGTCGAACACACTCTCTCCCCTCCGGGGATCTCACGTCTGTTCGAAGGGCTGAAGTGCTCAATCCCGGGCCTGGAGGAACTCTAAATGACTGGTATTGAATCAATTAGCTGCCTAATTGGGCTGAGATAAAGACTCCATTTCCTTATCGCCAGCCCGACCAGCCATTACAGATGGCACTGGGGATCTCCCAGTGGATGTGCCAGTGGGTCAAAGTGAAGCTGCTGATGGTTTTGGAAATCTCAGTGTAATCCAGAAGAAGGATGTGTGTACTGTATGTACACTGAGGTATACACCGGAAAACGTCATATAGGAATTTAGTGGAATCTACTAATTGTTTGTAATCAACTTAAATATGTATGTTTTACTCATTTCTATGGAAGACCTGAGGCAAGGCAAGGCAAGGCAAGGCAGCTTTATTTGTATAGCACTTTTCATACACAAGGCAGACTCAAAGCGCTTCACAGAGAGGAAAGTGTGAAAAAAAAAACATTTTGCCACATTCATTTTTCTAAGTAACTTGCTTAACACCTTGTGTTGAGAGTGCATGAGGAAATTAAAACAAACTGGATGAAATCATGAATTCTTTTAGTCATAGAACACGACGGAGTGATGCACTTCAGCCCCTTGTGGGCGCAACGAGCATTGTAACAACCACTGTAAAAAAAAAAATTCACCTGCCAAAAACCTGGCAAAGTATTTTCCCACCTTTTCTTAGGTCACAAACACAGGAGAGAAAATAGTTTAAATCAGACTAAGTAAATGGACCACCTGATTCTTTTTTTTCTCACTTCCGTAAATGTGAAGCCAATTCAATTTGAAATTTCTACTTAGTGTTATCAGAACACTTCAGCACTATTAAACATAAGTTGATTTAAAGTGATGCAGCTCAATCAGTTCAATCAAATGATCTAATTAAGTTACTAAAGAAACGTGGTCAGCTATTAGCAACGCATTACAACACAGCAGAAACTGGATTCATTTGTATTTGTTCAGCATCATTTTGACCTCAATCAGTTTCACTCTGTCTGGAGGACAGGACAGGACAGGTGGTCTGGAGGACAGTGCCTGCTGTAGCTGTTCTATGCTCCCTCCTATTTCGTGTTTTCTCTTCTGATTAAAAACTGAGACCTCTACTGTAGCATCCTTACTGTACAAGTGTGTGTGGGGTGGATTACGCTATCATTTGCTTGATTGTACAGTGGAACCTCCCACAGTTATACCAGCATGGAAGGACACATCTGTTACCGTGCGTCCCCTGGGAAACTTATATAGAGTGGGTATTTATACCTTTGAACAGACATGCAGAGAACGAACATGCAGTCTTGCATGGGCAGACAGGAAGTAATAATAATAATAATAATAATAAATGATAATCTGAAGATCCGTAGATTAAGTGGGTCTCAATTTTGGGTACACAGGTCTCAATTTTATCCAGTGTAGGCCTTGTTTAATGAGGGCTCATGACATCATATGCATCATTATGCAAAAGATCCTCCCACAAAGCAGTTCATTATTACCTCAGCTAATGATACTCAGAAGCCACTAATCTGCTAATACCTGCTGTTTTAGTCGTCTCCTGTTGCTTTTACCATCAGTTTGCCAGAGGCTCATAGAGCTTTGCCCTTTTTTTTCTGTGACCGACGGCTGAGGCAGTGGAACCTTGGTGAGTGAGTGATGAGGGACAGCTGTTGTTTCCCGCAGGAGCCGCAACCTTGCCACCTGTTGGCAGACGATTCAGGGACACGACCCTAAGACCTCGCTCTGTTTTGCAACAGCAGCTCAGTTTAGGAAGAGCAGGAATAAAGATGGTGGATGGATGGTTACAGTGAATTGACTTTGAAGACTTCTGGAGAAGATGTAGATTTAATTTATATTTAAAAGTAAATGTTTCTTTGTTGCATCGCTACTTCTTTTTTTCTCTCACAACACCCAAAATAGTTTAACTTTGAGTGAAGCATACTTAAAGTTAAATGAGAGGGTCGATACTTTTCTCTTATCTGGGTTTTAAATATAAAGCAGCAGCCAGCAGCTGGTTAGCTTAGCTTAGCACAAAGACTGGAAATGAGGGGGCAACAGCTAGCTTACAAAATCCACCTAGCAGCACCTCTACAGTTCCTAAACACATTATATCTAATATTTTAATCCTACAACAAAAAAAGTTGTGGTTTTACAGGGGGTTTATGTGCGGGGCAATGTCTTGGCCCGGAGCAGTCACTGGTTTCCAGCCTTTATGCTAAGCCACATTAACCGGCTGCTTTAAGCCATAACATCGCCACCTTTGCCTGCGTGGCTGAGCTGACATTAACAGGGAGATCACGAGATAAAATGTACCAGAGCAAAAGCGAGATAACACACACACATATATCTTAATTCTGTCAAAACAGAAGCACATACCATAAAACTAAGTTTAAAACAAATTACAGGCAGCTGCAGGCGGGAAAATTATTGTATCTCGACATTGTTTCTGTGTGTGTGTGTGTTTGTGTGTGTGTGTGTGTGTGTGTGTGTGTATGTGTGTGTGTGTGTGTGTGTTTGTTTGGTCTTCAAATTGGTGTCAGATTTGACTTCAGATATAAATTAACACGAGCAGTCCTTCATTTAAATGATTATGAGCCACAATTTTGAATTACATATAAAGGTCTATAATGTGACGGCACGGCGGTGTGGCAAGAGGATTCCTGGTTCGAATCCCGGCTGGAGCCCTCTGTGTGGAGTTTGCATGTTCTCCCCGTGTCTTTGTGGGTTTTCTCCAGGTTCTCCGGCTTCCTCCCACAGTCCAAAGACATGCACGTGTTCGGTTCATTGATGACTTGAATGGTTGTCTGTCTCTGTCTGTGTCTTTGTGCCCTGTGATAGACTGGCATCCTGTCCAGGGTCAACCCCCTTCACGCCCGATGTCAGCTGAGATACATGCAAAATATCTGCACCACACAGCGCTGATACAAATCACAACACACTAGGCCGTAAATACTTTTTCAAACTAAGTCCATTAGCAATGATGGAAATACATTTCAGTGCTTTGACTATGGTGTGAAATATTTCCGTAAATCCCTACCTTGACATTGAGATCAAGCTCTAAGAATATCTCCGATGCACTATTTTCTCTTGTCTTAATTGCCAGGGATCTGTTGCGTTTTGCCCACCTTGCTTATCAACTTGCGTCAGCCTGGTGGGGGTTTGGCAGTTTGCTCCCAGTCTAAAATCTTTTAAGTCCCTTCTCTGTTGTCAGCGACGTCTCCAGGTTCGTTCTTGGCTTATTTTAAAAGTGCACCAGGCCCTCTTTGAATACAGATGACACAATTAATTCCGAAATCTAAGAGGGATTACCTTAATATGTCAAGAGACTTTCGAAATTAGAGTGGTGTGACACTGAAGCTATTCCCAATGGAAGAAATGGATTTAAGTAAAGATTATTATGTAATCGTAAAATATGCCCAGAGGACTGTGTGTCACAGGTGACCTGCAGGATTCAGTCAGTGAGTCTAAGATATGGATGCAGGTTTGTTTGTGTGTGTGAGTCAGTGTTTGCTCATGTGTTTCATTGCAAAATCTAACGGGACTGTGTGAATATCTGCAGACCGTTCCACATGCACATCTGACTTTCACTGTATGTTTTTCTTTTACCTCGTATCTTTCTCAGTCCAGTCATAGCCTACATATTGAACTGGATTTGGATTTGGTGGTCAGGGATATAGGCAGATGGGTGTTCAACCTCCCCGCCTGCTCCACCAGCCATGGCACAAATGTCACGACTCAGAGGGCCCTCGGTTGCCTCAGTACCACAGAGAAATCACACTGGCACGGATGAATAGATTTAATTCAAATGGGAGCCCGGCACTATTCATGCATTCGCAGACCCCAACTTCATTAAAGCTCCACTTCTTTCTGGGGGTCAGAGGAGGAATGTCAGAGGCAGGGTGTGACATGATAATGAAGGTTATGAAGTGTTAATGCACTTTCTACATTACTGGAATTCCTTTGATTTGAAAAATAGACATTTAAAAGTTGGGAAATTGAGTTATTATAGTTGTAATCCTAAAGATTTCAGTCCTGGGACAATTTGCAACACTCCTGGTTACCATGGTCGTGAGAATTTGTTTATATAGAACCTTTTAAAAAACAAAGTTACAAAGTGCTTCACAGGATACAGAACAACAAAAAGGACACATATACAAAGACAGAGGACACTTGGCAGCAAGGTTAGCAGTAAGTACAGGTCTCAGAACACTCTTGAGGAGCTTTTTTGTCAGAAATTCAGCAGAAGAAACTGTTACATATTTACACTGCATTGAAACAATACATTTTAATAGAGATATCAGTATATAATCGTCCCTTTTCCTTCATCAATGAGCAACCGTGATCTGATTTAATGCTGCACACGGCACAAGCAGTTTTCCACACACTAACAGGACACAGCAAAGTTGGTTAGCTTTCTGAAAAGTTGGAGGTGTGCAGCCCACAGCTCATGCATGAACAATGGCCATTAGCGCTTACCAGGGTCACAAATACATTGTGTTTTCTGTGGCCTCTTCACAACAAAAGTTGCCACTTGAACGCTTTTAATGTGAAGCAGCAGCAGTGGGATGTTCCGTTATCAGCATTAGCAATAAGTTCATACAGCTCTGATACAGTGTAGATAAGAGAGTGAACTTTGAGAAGGGTGTCTGACATCAGTGAGATAAAGCTATGATAAAGCTACATGCATTTCTTATTTCCTGTGAATCCTTTGTGCATGTCAAGGATATCTGAATCCAGCACAGGAATGGTGGACTACGTACATTATAAAGAGAGGTAATG
Source organism: Echiichthys vipera (assembly GCF_963691815.1). NCBI lineage: Eukaryota > Metazoa > Chordata > Actinopteri > Perciformes > Trachinidae > Echiichthys > Echiichthys vipera. Next base: position 20,573,039 of record NC_139837.1, read on the forward strand.
ACAGAATGTATACCTGAAATAGCTATTGCAGAAAAAAATGCCTAAAAGTATTTAGGTTTTTACTTTAACATGTTTGAAAAAGTGTTTTCAGAAAGCTTATAACCTTAACAAAATGATGTCTGTTGCTTTTGCAGCAATCTTTTTTGCAAGAATGGCTGTCACTTGTTTTGAAAGGCAAAGGCAGTCTTGTTTTGCAGTGTCATTCCATTACAGAGAAGGAATGCAGGATGCTTTACCCCCTTTGCTAATGTTGAGCTAACTGTCAAAGCATGCAATCAACATGCAATTAAATGGTAATTCAGTGATGCAGTGTCATTTTGGGTTGCACTGCATGAACGGCCCCTTTAATTATCCCTGATTGTGATTATAACATTGTTGTGCATTCTTTGTCTTTATGTACATTGTTTGGCCAACTTTTCATGAATCAAGACAATGGTGGACTTGCAGTGTATACTTACAGCACCGCCTCCTAAGTGTGGGGGTCAGAGCTAACTTTCTCTGCTCTGATTGCTGTGGTGTTGTACAGTCGTTAGTGTAGGATGTGAGACGACATGTCCGTGATTTGCTGTTGTTACTCTTTTTACAAGGACAGAGCCATGACTACTTCAACCATCTCTGCTGCTGCATTCTTATCCACATTTCCTCAGCATCATGCTCATGTTTTCAGCAGATAGGAAGGTCACAGGGGCAGCCATGCACAGGGAATGGCAATAGAAGGTTGGTGCATTGTTAACAAATTAGATTCATCCCTCTGTTCCAAACGGCCATGATGCTGCTTTTAAACAAATATGCTTCATTCCGTCAGCCTGATGTGATTTATGTTGCGATGTCTTTTCTGTCCCAGATTGGGGTCGCAGTTGGAGGACGAGACCCGTCACTTAGCAAATGACACAAGCGTTGCATCAACGCCCCACAAGCCTCTGTGCATCTCCCTGCTGCCGATGGCCTCGACGTGGATGCGAAGAGTCACAGCGAGATTGTTGTCTAGTAACGGTTACCATGGATGCCACACTCTGTCAGGGGCTTAGGTGTAATGGATTTAAATTGAAGTGTTGAATTTGGAGCCGGGAGAGGTAGAGAGTAGGGAGAGTGGGGAAGAAGGAAGAGAAGAAGGAGGAGGATAGCTGTTGAGACTGGGGGAGGAGGGAGCGACAGAAATAGTCTGAGAATAAAAAAAGACAGTGGAGGGAAGAGACAGACACAGTCAACCAAAGAGACAATGAGCCACAGATAGAGGAGAGGAGAGAGATGGAGAGAGGTCTCTCTTAAAGCCCTCACCATCTGTGATGAGGAGCTGGAAGCGCAGTAATTGTTCCTGAGAGGTGTGTGGGGGCTGTTCTCAGCATGGAGATATGGATGAGCGGCACTGCTACCTGCCATGCCTGTGGCACACCACAGTGTCAGGCATGTCTTCACGCACATGTGAAGGCCAGCAGAAGCACTAACCTTCTTTGAGGGCTCTCATTAACTGTGATGTCAGTAATGACCTTCTCAAACCCCTCCAGAGAATAACCTCGTTCCACATTGACGCAACTCACACTCTAAGGAGGGGTGGGTCAGGTACTTTGCGTATTTCTTACAGCAGTGAAAGTCCATCTCTTTCGTGCTGGACAGCTCCATGTGATAATCGGATTTATTTTGACAGTGAAAAGTTTGCTTCTGGGTGGCTCAGCAGGTGGCTCAGATGTGTGAATAGGAGTGTGTGTGGTTGTTTGTCTATGTTGCTGTGAACAGCCATGGATGAATTACTGAATGGGACTGCTGGGCACGAGCCAGAGTCTTATTTTGAAATGACTTTAGAAATAACATTTCTTGTTGAAAGTCATAAAGCTCGGTTAAAAGTAGAGATGTCCTGATTACACGTGTCAATGAAGTTGCACTGGATTTCCTACGGACCCCTTATGTGCAATTTGAAGCATAGGAATGGCAGACTCCGCCATTTACAATGAAAGCTACTGAATGTATTGCATTAAACCTTAATCCAACCCAAACCCTTTCAGATAAGATGTTGCCCATAAATAGCATCAAAAATAAGGTTTGATTTCATGAAAATCCTAAAGGTTTCTTGTTTATCACGGTGGAGCTGTTTTTCTATTCTAGTGAGTCTGCGTTATCTTTATTGGGGTCATGCCTATGGTTCTTGTACCTACAGGGGACACAGCCGCAGAGACTACCCCGACCCAGACATATAGGGACCCATACAACGGCCATAAAGCCCGGGGTCAGGACTCCCCAACTGACAACCCCTAGGACGGAACCCCCGCAGGCAGGCCACACAGAGCTCTCGGAGTGAAGGGCCCCCATGAGGAGCTCAAAACTAAGAGACAATAAATAAAATAGGTCCTAAAAGAAATTAAAAACCTCCTAAAACTACATAACTGAATGTTAATATGAATTATTGAGAGCAAAACAAACATAAATAAGTAAATGAATAATACAACCATTAAGATAAATTAGAGAACCCCCCTGCTGGAAATTTAAGGCTTTCTTTGATGGTTTCCTGTAATATTTTGTATAATTTCTGTGCAGAGGAGTATCAGTGGGGACCTCGTGGCAGGAGGCAAAAGTTTCGTCCCTTTCAGTCTGGGTATCCCTAGGAGAGGTGGACATGTCTGTGCCAGGTGCTTATGTCAAAATTCGTCCATATGACAGAAATAAGTTGGTAAAAGAATGAATTGCTCTATTTCCCTGTTCATACTTTTCATGCTTTTTTAGAGAACAGTCACATGAAGGTTCAGCATTTCTAGAATAAACCACAGATGATTAACCCATGCCAATGTGGTTATTATTGTGTCAACAAAAAGACTAAGATTGCTTAATTATTTGCTTTAATTTGTGGTATCAGCCATTCTTGAGGATGTCCCATTTAGAAACAAAATTCTTTAAATACACATGATAAAATATTCATACGCAGGCTGTCTCATGCCCAGAGGGTGAAGCACGAAAGTGTTAACAAAAAAAAAGTTACTTCCACTGCAGTCTTCTCTGTTGAAAATGAATAGTAATGTTGAAGTTATTAATGTTGTGTATGATAAGTGGACAGGGCTTCAGAAGGATCCTTGGGGCTTCGCCTCTGTGAGAAGCCGATGAGACGATTCAGTGGTGGCCGTGGCTCTGTCGGCAGAGCAGGGCTGTTAATCAGTGCTCAGGGTCACATTAATGATGTCAGCACAGTGCCCACGATGCATCACACTGAGATGCTTCAGTCCCTGGTGAACTCAGCATAAGACCGGCACAGCGTCTCAGGAGAGAGATCCCCCCTGCTGGAGTGTTTACCTGCGTGTCTCTAGATCCAAATATATGAAGATATATGAGAAAACAAATATTACAAAAAAGTCAAATGTAGGAGAAAGGGTGCCACAATACGGATGTTATTACCAGTGAGCAAGAGGCTACTTTGAAATTAGTCCTGTGGGGTGTTGAAATTAGGTTTATTTACTGATAAAGAGAATGGTTGACAGTTAGTGGAAGTCCTCACAAGTATAGTGATGCTAATAGTCGGTGAAGGATATAGTATTCAGACCCTTCACTTTTTTAGTTTTTTGGTCTCAATGTCACACTGTAAAACTGTGGAAATCACAAAATGAAGTCAAACAGTTAAGATGTAAAAGTTTGTAATATTTCCTCAATTTATAAGCTGCTTGTGTATTTTAAAGGAGCATTAACGCAAATCCATTTTCTTAATTAGGCCACTAGATAGAGCCAATGGCGGAGCATATCAGATATCAACAAGTGGGCATCTCTCCAACTCCATACATGGATATGCATCCGACACCTCACACACACCCAAACTTTCACTGGCTTGACACACTCGGAAAATGGATAAAAAGAAAAAAAATGTTGGAAAAGTAAAAATCAACTGCCAGTCAGGGTGATGTTGCACCTCTTTATATAGGGTGGTGTTAAGGAGGCGAGGCTAAGCGTCTGGCCGGCTTGTGTCATAACAAAGACAAATGGAGCCTTTACATCCTATGGAAAATTGGTAAATACCAAAATCCGACACGAAAATGCACATGAATATCCCCTTATGGTAATTTCCACTGAGAAACTTGTATAATACTTTGATACACGAGTTGTCGACATGAGATAACCTTTGACCGTTTCAACATGGCGGAGCGCAAAGCAATAGTCTACTTTATTACAACAACACTGTTGTAATTTCCAGTTTACAAGTGGAAAGGACCATCTTTTCCATAGCACGTGAAGGCAGCAAAATTCTGTATTTGCCCCACGGACACTACACTGTTGGCGATTTTCTTTGTTAATGTAGTTTTGGCTCCCCTGACCTATCATTTACATATTTCAGCTTATTTTATGGTACTACTGCTGTATTTGCGATAATGCTGCTTTAAATGTAAAATCCTAACGTGCACTTAAGTTCGGTTCTTGGTTTCTTTCAATTTGAGTGTGAATAAGTGTGTGGTTGTGTGTGTGTGTGTGTGTGTGTGTGTGTGTGTAAGGCCTGGTCTGATGACATTATCAGGGTTGGTAATCTGCTCTGTAATTGCCTGCTGCTGACACGGCAGTGAGGCTGATATGGCTGCAGAATAAACAGACTGTTAACAAGTAGAGGGAGCTCGTCTGCACTTGATCCGCACAGCACAGCGTGACATCTGGACTGGACGAATCAGGGAGGGGAAGAGAGACGGACAGACAGAGAAGCAGCAAAGTAGAGGTGCATAAACACAGCAGAGAAATAAGGAGGCAAAGAGAAGATGTGAGAAGTTGGAGCTGGAAGACAGAAAGAGATGCAGAAAAGGAGACAAAGGTTCAGAAGTGTGTGCTATTGGGATATTTACCTCCATAGTTTTTTATTCCATGATAAATCTGGAGGTCTCGGCTTTCTACAAGCCTCAGTCAAATTGCACCCCAGAAAACCAATTAACCAATTGGGTTTCTTTCTCAGAGAGGCAGGGTGGTGTGGTGGTTGGCGTTGTTGCCTCACAGCAAGAGGGTTCCTGGTTTAAATCCCTGCTGGGGCCCTTCTGTGTGGAGTTTGCTTTTCTCCCCGTGTCTGCGTGGGTTTTCTCCAGGTTCTCTGGTTTCCTCCCACAGTCCAAAGACGTGCATGTGTTAGGTTAATTGATGACTCTAAATTGCCCGTAGGTGTGAATGTGAGTCTGCCGCTGTTTGTCTCTATGTGCCCTAGATAGACGATAGACTGGCGTCCTGTCCAGGGTGTACCCCGCCTTACACACAATGTCGGCTGGGATCGGCTCCAGCCCCTGCAACCCCGATAGGGATGAGCAGTTGAAGATGGATGGATGGATGGTTTCTTTCTCATTAATTGTGTATCTGCATGTACAAAAGGAGGTCTCTTTCCAGGAATAGATACACACACATCAAAGTATATCAGGACAGAGAGTCTGCAAAGTCAAAGTGTGGCATGATAGCAAATTATTAATACAGTCATCATCTTTAGATGACCACATTACTAATAAAGAAATGTTCACTTGTCAGTAATTGGTTTGGTTATTTACAGTCTGACACAAAACACACTCAAGAAATATTTCCTTTTACTTTGATAGTTGAATATTTGAGTAAATTTCAAATTAAAAGGCCAAAAATGTGTTCCTTTTACTGTTTTTTCTGTTTTGTATCATGTGTTAAGTGAATATTTTTCAGGTGTTTTCTATATAGTGTCTTGAAAGTAGGGCTGGGTACGGTACCAAAATAATCCAGTACTAAATATTATCGACCCGCATTCAATCCTTTTTGTACCAAAATCTAAGGGTAAAAAGAAGTATTAGTGTTGTTTTACCTGCAGCCAATCATAGCAAGTGTTATTCAGTTTAATGTGAAGTGTGATTTACAACCCATAAAGTCTGTGGTGTGGTGAGGTCGAGCCTGGTGTGTTTGACAGAGTTGGCAGTTCAGTGTGCCACGGTTCACAGGGTATTAACTGAAGTAGAAAATAAATGGTATCAAATTAAGTACTCCAATGGTAATGGTATAAGGGTGCTGGTATTACATACATGCATTGGTCCTCTTCCACTTTTTCAGTTCAAGGACAGAAAACATTAAACTAAGCCACTAAGTATTTTGGGGGCATTTTGTACCTGTTATTAATAGTTGACAGCAGAGGGATGAGTGGAGAAGATGTGTGAGAGACAGACAGGAATTTGAGATAAAGCAACGAGACTGGGAAAGGATAAAGGAAGGGTTTGAGAGTGAAACAAAAGTCTGTGGAGAGGGAAAACCACCTGAGAATCACTCAGAAATGGCCAAGGAGAGAGACTCTTGTTAATATGAGAAACTCCCGTGTGAAATGCAGCATATGGCCCAATCAGTGTGTCTGTAGTGCGCCCACAGGCAGCCGTCATCAGAGATGCAGCTTAAAACCAAATATGGAACCTAGTAGTAAATGTCTTTCTTAAAAGAATAGTTTATTATTTTGAGAAATATGCCGAGTTACCTTGCTGAGAGTAAGAGTAGAAGACTGATGCCACTCTCATGTCTGTACTGTAAACTAAAGGCAACATCCAACTATCTTAGCATAGCATAAAGACATATCATATCTTATGTATTTAATCAGTACAAAACACTGGTACATTTTTTCAAATGAAAAGATAGGAGGGTTATGTACATAAGCAAATAAATACTTCTATCCCATTTCATTGCCTTCCTGGCCAGCTGTTTCCCCCTGTTTTCAGTGTTTGTGCTAAGCTAAGCTAAGCTAAGCTGAGTGGATGCTGGATGTAGCTTCATATTTAACGAAGAGCCATGAAAATGGCATCAATCTTTTCATCTAACCCTTCGCAAGAAAGCCAGCAAGTGTATTTGCCAAAGTAAAAATAATTCCTTTAACTCCGTGTCTAGAGGACTCTCAAGCATGTTTAACTTGCCCGTCTCACGCAACAGATACACTCTCATTTCAATTAATTTATTTGTCTGCAGCATCTCCGTCAGGCTCATGTCTCATGGCCGGAAGCGCTACACGTCTGTTTTTGGACATGCACATAAACACAAGGTTGATTACCAATAAAAAGGCAGAATACATATGTTTATTTGCATAATGCAACCTGGTCTGAGTGTGCTGCTCTTTGGCTCCAGCCATAGCACTCTGGTTTAAGCCCAGAGACTCATCCCTTCTCTTTTGCCCAGAAGCAGGGAGGCAAGGCATGGGAACACTAAGCAGCTGCAGTGTTTATTCATGGGCAAACTGTAACAACTACACTACATAATTCTGTCTGTCATGTCTGACTTGTTTAGCTGGACACTTTAAAAATTCGCTGACCAGTAGACACTGGCTTTGGTGTCAGATAAACACTGTAAAGCATAAACCACCAGATTTAAGACTAAACTCAACCCGCTGGCTCACAAAATAAATTTACAGTTGTGACTGGCAGAAGCCGGCAATTTTCTTGGCAATGGTAGTATTTGTTTACAGTAATCACCCTAATATCTCAAGATGAAATGTGTTAAAGATTTATTGATGTCAAAATGCTACATGTAGCGGCTTTAATTAGCTCAGCAAGATTAAAAAACATGACTTTTCAACCGTGAAAGACCTCCATCAGGATGCTCGAGTGAAATCATCCAGCATTCAGTTAAATTATCAGTTCATTCAGTCTGGCAGCGCTGCCTCAGAAGATGAAGTATGGCGTGTACTCAGCGCTTTGACTCCTTCCGATTCCATGCCGTCAGAAACATGGATACAGCATAACAAGATGATGGACGCGTTACACAGCCTGCATATTGAAAGATAATAAAGGCAGCTGAAGCATCCGTCTTTGTCATCTTGTTTCTCCCCGACAGCGTGTGTGTTTGGTGTGAGTTGAGAAGCGGTGCAGACTGGCGACGTGGCCGCTCAGCTGTAATCCTGAACCGTTATTACTTAACTCATCACTCTGAGCTGCAGTAAACACTCAATGAAAACAGTCTGTGTGCCAATGTCTCTGAAGCTGGATGTAAAGTACGGATATAAATATCCTCATACGTGCATTTATGTGTGTGTGTGTGCACCTCCACGAACACTGATGACTCATCCTCAGTACAGTAGATTATGTCTTTGTAATGTCTCTCCATGATTGGACAGTTGCAGAAAACAAAGACATCAGTCATCCCTCCACATCTGAATATCTGTACCCGTTCCATCCACTCACTTGACCACGCATGAGTCAGTTCTTCTGTTTTCTCCATAACCATCCTTCCAATCCCCATAAGCTTCCATCTGCCCATCATTTCACTATTCCTCTGTGTCCCACACTCCATCCTTGCTTTGGTTGTGACTCAGACACTATATCATGTTGTCCATTCTCCTGACAACCAAGCGGCAAACTCCGCCATCTTGTTCTTTTGTTTTTTTAAACCAGACGTGACCATGTTTGGACAAGAGAGTGGCAAAACTAGCAATTGAGACCATTAGGAAAATATTTACTGAAGTAATAAATGAGTATTAGACTCATTTTCTCATTGACTTTAGTGGAGTCGCCCCCTGCTCGAAAATAGAAAGAATACATTGGCTTCACTTTTCATACCCGGAGGCTACGTCCATCTTTATTAAACAGTCTATGATTCTCGGTCAAATCCACCCTCGCTCCTCACAAACTCCACCCTCTTGTCGACGACGATATGTAAGTTTCCTTGAGCAAGACATTGATCCCCAAACTTGCTGCCTTGCATGGTGTCTCTGCTGCCAAAGTTAATCCGTTACTATTCCTCCATAACTCAAACTCCTTCTTTTCTCCCATCTTATTATTCCTCCATCCCCTCAATTCATCCTCTCCCACTTCCACCAATCCCTGCATCCTCCCACCTCTCAATCATCCATCCATGTTGCTACTCTTCTATCCCACCATAAATCTATTTATCATCCCTCAACATCCCATCCCATCTTTACTATCCCTCCCTATATTATTGCTTCTTCTTGCTCTCTCGCTCTCTTGCTCTCATGTCGTCAGTCCATCCCTCCATAAATCCGTTCGCCAGTTTAACCATTCAACTGTCCTGCATCCAGCAGATTCTCCATTTTTCTGCACCTCTTACACCTATCTCTCATCCATCTATCCACACCTTTTTTTAAACAGTTGCCATTCATCAATCACTGCATCTCTGTCCTTCGTTTCCTCCTCATATCTACCACTCTTTTCATCCCTCTATCCCCTATTCCAATCTTCACAATCTCTTCCATTTATACCCCTTCCATATTCCATTACTGCTCCTTCCACTCATTCCTTTTGCCTTTCCTCTCCTCCATTCCTCCTCTCCTTCCTCCAGCAGCCCTTGTTTATATCCCTCCATCGCTCCATAAATCCATTAAGCCATCTTCTCATTCCTTCTTTCCTGCAGCTATCAGATTCTACCTTCTTCTTTACCTCTTTGCACACGCCACCCATCCACACATACAACACAGACTCAGATCCGCCTCCAGCCTTGGCGAACCAGAATAGCCGTGATAAGTCAAATGATGATTCTTTCTTAATGAGCTGTGGAGAAAGAAAGCGTACATTAGCGGCTGTATTTACGTGCTTGTGTGTGTGTGTGTGTGTGTGTGTGTATGTGTGTGTGTGTGTGTGTGTGTGTATGCGTGTGTGTGTGTGTGTGTGTGTGTTTGAGCCAGAGAAGGATTCACTCTTTTGTAACGAGACAGATCTGATTTGGCCGAGCGCGCAGAAGAATACGCTGATGATGACAACGGTTAAACACAGGAGCCCCACCCTACCGCTTTACACACACGCTCACACACACACACACACATACACACACACACACACACACACACACACTCCTCCACCCCTCCAATTACATCCCTTTGGTTAATCTTCCCTATCGCAATTGTACTGCTGGCAGGATGACAACCTTCTGGGTTGTGAGAGCAATCAGCGCTATGAGTCTGCTTTTAAAACACCTCTGTTTATGTGTTCCTTTATCAGCGGTTTGTGTGTATGTGTAAGTCTTTATGTATTTGTGTGTGTGTGCGTGTCTGTGTGTGTGTGTGTGTGTTTGTGTGTGTGTGTGTGTGTGTCTGTGTGTGTGTGTGTGTGTGTGTGTGTGTGTGTGTGTGTGTGTGTGTGTGTGTGTGTATTCATCCCTGTATACTGTATGCAAGCCTGTTGCTCTACTGTGGAGCTGAAGTTACTACATACAGTGTCCATGAGGCTAATGATGCATCCAAGTTCCCAGTCTTTAATTTTAACTGCCACGCCCCCTGAAGTAAGAATTTGTTTCTCATTAGATAATTGTATACACAGTAATGTCCATCTTACATCTGTGGACATGTTGTTAAATTGTTTGTAGGAACAAAATGCAGCATAATGCATTGTTATAAGCTGGTATTGTTTCCTGAAATTACTGCAAAGTCAGTGAAGCAGCATTCAGACAGACCACAGCAGCTCCATACACACTTTTTTTGTACCAGGCTAGTTTTTATTTTATTGGAGGTTAAAGTTTATGAATAATTAGGGGCAGGGCCTCTTGAGTGATCAGTCTCTGACCCTCACTTCGCCTCTGAGGCTAGTTGTCAGGATTAGCTGCTAACTCCGTCATCTCGACCTGGACTGCGGTCATTTGTGTGGTGGTGTTACTATAAGTGTTCTGTATTTACAACTTATTTGTATGTTACAACCATAAACTGTATATAATAGGACAAATTAAAAGGTTTTGGTGCTGCAAGTGTCACAACATGTTAGCTCTGTTATGCCAGCTAATTATATAGCAACATTTGCACCATGACTTGCAATATAGCCTAATATCTATGTCACATACACTAGATGCCAATCTGGAGCACCGGAAGGATTCAGGCTGTATTTGGGCCATGAGGTCTTGCTAATGTTGCTAATTCTGTATACGTCAGCTAGATATGCATATCCCCCTCCCCCCAACGTCACATTGATGCTCTTTTTTGGTAAGAGGAAATGAGGCAGAATCAAAATCTGATAAGAAGGCGACTCCCATAGGCGAGTACAATTGGATCAACTTGAAATAATTTATATCGCACCTCGGCAACAGTTGCTATGGAGAAAAAGCCAGTCAGAGACTCGGATCAGAGCAGTACCAAATTTAAAGCGCTTCCTTATTGAATTGTAAATTCAGCTTGCCACAGATAATTATATAGAATTTTAAGGTCTGAGATTGGATGTTTCTTGCCAAAATGCACTCTGGCAGTCGTAGTTAACTTGTCCTCAGCAAAGTTTTTTTGCGCACAGGCTTGTACCTGTACTTTTTCCTTTCTCACTGTCACTGTGATATAACATTGGGCTCCAAGAATCTGTAAAAGGCACTTTTCAGTATTCTATTTGTGACATTTTATGGACTAAATAATTAATTAATTCATCAAAAGAACCATTAACAGATTAATTGAAAATGAGGATAGTCATTAGTTGGAGCCTTAGTCTTCTGTGCTTGTTTGTGTATCTCTATTTGTGCATTTATGTACCTGTATATTTTGTATATGTGTGTGTGTGTGTGTGTGTGTGTGTGTGTGTGTGTGTGTGTGTGTGTGTGTGTGTGTGTGTGTGTGTGTGTGTGTGTGTGTGTGTGTGTGCGTGTGTGTGTGTGTAATCTTCATCTGTTCCTGTTTGTTTGTATGTATTTATCTGAATGTGTGTGCGTTAGCTGCTCCCTCACTGGCCTTTACTAAATGACATACTGTTATCACTGACTGGGGTCCGGACACTCAGACTCACCACAGCTGGGTTTAAAACCACACTTGGCTTCAGATCAGCTCGGCTCAGCTAGTACTAATGATAATGAAGCAAGTCGCCCACAGCAATTAATGCACTTAGCTACTAATGATGATTAACTCTGGACTGTATTTGATTTAGGAAGTTGATAAGCGGCCTCCGAACACAAACAGGTTAATTAGTATCATGTCTGGGTTGAAAGAGGTTTCAGAAGGAGCTGGACCATTCCTGGAAGAGCTTTGTTTTGTCCTTCAGAGCCTTTATCCCTTTAAGAGTGTGAACATTTTGTCCTTGTTTTATGAATGTAAGGAGAAATCATAATGAAGACGTCAAAAGAAAGAAGGGGGCTGAACGACACGCGACGCCTTTCTCCTCTCTCCTCATCCACTTATGGCGGATCCTGTCATGGTATCATCAGCTGGATGACTTTTTGAGCCTCTTTTTATTCTAAATCATATCATTTAGTTATGGTTTACACTTTGCCGTGGGCATTTTAGCGGGTTGTGCTGTATCACTGATACTGATCAGGCAGAGTCATAATCAAAATGCTTAAAAAGGGGGGTGGCAGTTCAGAGCATCTGCATGAGGCCCCTTCATCATCAGCAGTTTATTTTACACCGAGTGGTTGGTTGTAGCTAGTTAATTAGCAGCCTGGATAGAAATCTGTTCCCTCACTAAAGCATCTTTTAATTGAAAGAAATAAAGCTATTTGTATAACCCAATATCACATGAGAACATGAGATACTAGAACATGTTTGCATAATTAAATGTTAAAGAAACACATTTTTCTCATCTTGAATATACCTGCATTCACTCTGTCTGAAAAACTCCATTTTGGCGCCTGTCTCTTTAAGACCCCCTCCTTAAAAGACCAGTCTGCTCTGACTGGCCAGTGTATCTGGGTTTTCTGCATATGCGCTCTCTTCGTCTCGGCACCATCATTGCAGTTGGGGAATGACTGTAACGACACAGTAATGGAACTTTACCTTTATACTGTATATAGTGTCATGGTTTGGGAATACAGGCTGTGTGCATACCTCTGTGGACAAGCATTTTGGTTCTTTCACAGTATTTATAAAGCACCTAGACCTGCTTTATAATCCAAAAAGACATGGAAATCTCACTTTTTACAATTGGAACTTTAAAGTGTAATTCCGGCGCAAAACTACCCCATGGTCTTTTTCGGCCCTTACATACATCAAATAAGCCATGGAGACAGTTTTCTTTCGTAGGTAGGTCCAGTTGGTAAGTCTTTTAAAACACTCTTCTAATAAACTCTGGGTTCTCTAACTACGTTGTTGGTGCTTTGTTTATGTGTAGGGACTCTTATCATGCTACTGCAGAGGTTTGCTATTAATATTAGTGGTTAAAAAAGACATTTTAATGCCTTCACCGTATACCCCCGAGCTAATCAGTGTTAGCCACGTCCGGCTGTTAGCGACTCTACCGGATTTCTCCGTCAATAGTCGTTACAGGAAAAAAAAAAGGTCTTGGTGGCTTATTGGATGTATGAAAGTGCCGGAAAAGACCCGGGATGATTTTGCTCCAGAATTACACTTTTAAGACAAACCTCACAGGGGGAACTCAAAAGAAGATTTCCCCTCCTTGGATGACTATGATGGCAATAGGAGGCATCTTTATTTTGAAAATAAAGAGAAAGTTGTTACAAACCCTTAATTCAACAGTGTGACTAAAATCAAAGAATGTCATTTTAAAAGGACTAATTGTCAAAATATTTCTGTTGCTTTGACAAACGCAACACCGTCACTTCTTTCAGTTGCCAGACAGGACAACACAAATGTCAAAATATTTCTGTTGCTTTGACAAACGCAACACCGTCACTTCTTTCAGTTGTCAGACAGGACAACACATAAAGGAGACATTCATCAGATCAGAGACAAGAAACACTTTGACGTATCTCGACACGGGGAGAGCAGAGGTAATCGCACGCACAGGTCCGTTCCTCACAAATCTCTCCAAAGGCTCCATTCTCCCTCGTGTCCTTTTATTGAAGTTTCACATGCATAATCATAAGTACATGAATAATAATTACTTTCTTACGTACAGATACTATTTTCCACACAAGAATGTCTACAAGGTCACAGTTGCTTTCGCTCCCACAGTTCTCTTCTAGGGAGGGAACACCTTATCAAAACTTTCCCCAGATGTAGGAAATTGGTTAGACATGCAGGCACATACTTTGCAACAAACACTATAAAAGAACACTTAGTATTATATGCATGAAAAGAACATTTCTGATAATATTTTATACATTTCTTTAACATTTCCCTCCTGTTTATCAGAATTGTTATTATTCATTCTCATATCAGACACATACCATTCTCTTGGCAGAGCTTTCAGTACAGTCGTCAGGTTCGAAAATAACATTTCTTTACACTCAGAGGTAATCAGTTTAGACAATATATTTTATGTCAGCCAGTGCACACTCCTCACAGCCATCACAGTATAAGTGTGTGTCTGCTGTGGTAGAATCTTCGCTATGTGCATGTGCAGTTATCAGGGCTAGGCTCTCCTGCTGATATAACAGAGCCTCAGCCGTGGTTCTGCTTATCATCTTGGACATCAGGGATTGGAGACAGGGTACAATGCATGTGATAAAAACACAGAATAGGAGGAGAATCACAATTATGGGTGTCAAAAACTTTAGCAGAATCTCCCACCAGACCCCTCCAGTAAGCCATGCCCAGATACCTTTAGAAACTTGCTGGTGATCCATTTCCTGGATTGCGGCCAGCTTTCGCAAGTTCTCAATTGCTTGAGTTATTTTCCCTTCGGGGGCGGTATTATCGGGTATGAACGTACAGCAAGCTGTGTTCACCATCGCACAAACGCCCCCCTGTGGTGCTGCTATTATATCTAAAACATATCTGTCCTGCAGCTCCATCTCTCGCAAGGCCTGAACTTCTTCAGCCAACCCATCCAAAGCGGTGACAGTGAAGTTGATGTATGATGACATACGGAAGTGCAGTGTTTCTATCATCAAAGCCATTTTTCCCACACCAATGTTTGGAAATAACGAGTAGAGAACCTTCTGCCCAGTGTTCCATAGCTTTTTGTCAGCAGGGACATCAGTTCCCCAAACACCATCATGAGGCTTTAACTTCACCTCACGTTCGGCCCGCTTTAGAATGTCATTAGCTGCATAAACAATATATGTCTCGCCCCCTAATTCTACTGGTGCACAAATTCCAATCCAGTTAGGGGGAATTGTTATGTAGATCCGATGATCACACATCCAATACACATCTTTCTGAGGTATTATACCCATCTCATCAATCGCACTATACCAGGACGTACAGTTAGCTTTCTGATGTTTGCCTCTGGTGTCCCACCTTGAACCAACCTGTGAACACGGGGTGACTACCTCTAGACAATGTGCAGTGTCGATTTCGCCAAGGTTGGTGGGGGAGGCTGTCAGGGTTCGACTGTTCGCATAACAGATCGGGAACAGAGTCTCCGGCAAGGGGATGCCTTGAGAAAACAAAGGGTTAGTGTTGTTTGTACTTAGCATCTTTGTGAATTTACGCCCTTTGTATGGTGGAGAGACTGAAATGTTAAAGTGTTTATTGGTGAGGAGACCATTGGACACTTTAGATTGGAGAATGTCGGGAAACAAGTCAGTAGGGTCGCGCATAGGTCTAACTTCAACCATGGGCGTACCTGTAGACATTGGCATTTTGGTACAGACATAACAATCTGACTTGTTTACATTGTGCACTGACCATTTAGCAAAGTTATACCAAACATTGGTTTCAAACCTATTTTTTGGTGTTAATGGGTCATGCCATTTCCTGTTGATGAGGTTACGATAATAATCACCTCTAGGATGTCGTATGCGGAGTGTGTATGGCTTAACAATAGGTGTCCACATGCTATGATTACGGAACATGTGTTTGCATGTTGTCAATGATTTTTTGAGAACCTGAAGTGACCAAGTACCTTCTGCTGTGAGAATGATGTAATCATTACAGTATATCAAAGTCTTACCATGACCCTGCTCGCTGTCTTGATAACATTTCCTACGTAATCTGAGATTTACAGACCTCGTCATACCAGTACTGTTACGGAGAAGAAATGAATCATCACAGTCATCAATCACAGTTTTTACCACTGGAACCATTTCTTCATCCTTCGGGTCTTGAAGTGTTGTCCACATCCACGGGGCGAGGGCAGCAAAGATCATCAGTGCGACCATCGTTGCACCTGCAGTCCAGGAGGCCAGCCATCTTTTCTGGTATTTTGACATGGTTTCACACTTATGCTCTCGTTCCACTAACCTGAGAGGATCGTTGATTTCTTCACTGACGTTGAGACGAGTGGACCTAGGCGTTTCCAAACCCCTTTGTAGTCAGACTTCCCCTACTCAGCGGTTGGAACGAGATCACTAAGTGTCCTCACTTTGCAATGTGAGAGATGTATCCAGCTGGACCTCTCAGCGATCTTCACAGCAGTAGGCGTGGAGAGAATGACTTGGAATGGCCCCTCCCACCTTGGACTGGACCAGCACTTCCTTTTTATCACCTTCACGAACACGTGGTCACCAGGCGTCACAGTTTTGTCCTCCTGGGGGCATATAGGGAAATCAGGCAGATTATTGATTTCTTTACATTTCCTATGGCTCAGTGTTTGTCTCATATAGTCTGCCAATGTCTTCTCAGAGTCAGGCTCGTCTTTTATTTTTAAATGTAAGTCAGGTAAATAATATGGTCTACCATACAGTGTTTCAAAAGGAGTCAATTTACATCCGCCTGTAGGCATAATGTGTAGACTTAGTTGTACTAAATCAACACATTCAGGCCATGGTCTTCCAGTTTCGTTCATGCATTTGGTTAGCTTATTTTTAATTGTGCCATTGAACCTCTCAACAAGTCCAGCTGAGGCCGGGTGATAAGCACTATGGTATTTTAAGTCTATTTTTAGGTTTTTTCCTATTTTATTTATTATGTCGTTTACAAAATGTGAGCCATTATCTGATCGTATTCTTTTTGGTATTCCAAAGGTTGGGACAATTCTTTTACATATAGCTTTTGCTACTGTGATTGCATCAGGGTTAGCACATGGAAACATTTCTACCCATTTGGAAAAGGCATCTATTATAACTAAACAGTATTCTACACCTTTGCTTTTGTTTAGTTTAATGAAATCCATATGTATTTCTTCAAAAGGATATTCTGGTTTTGGAAATGCACCTCGTTTTGGACGTTGTTGTCCTTGTGAGTTATGTTTAATGCATGTTAAACATTGATTACAAAAATTTTTTGAATATGTATTAAACCCATAAGTAGTATAGTAGCTGTTCACTAAGTCTATCATCCCCCCGTTTGAGGCATGGCAACGCCCATGGCTCATTATTGAAGCCCATTTGAACAGCGATCGAGGTAACCAGGGTTTACCATCGGGTCCAATATAAATATCATTTATTTTTGTAGCTCCTTTTTTCTGCCACATTGATTTCTCCGTTTGTGGTGCTTGTTGTTGTTTTTGTCGTAATATGTCACACGTCACTGGTGTATTTTGAGATGTTGAAACATGCAAAACAGGATGTGCGGCTAATTTAGCTTCTTTGTCTGCCATTGCATTGCCGATTGAAACCATATCTTTTCTTCTAGTGTGGGCATCACACTTGCAAACTGCAATAGATTTAGGTAACATTATAGCTTTTAAAAGTTCTTGTAATAACTTGTCATGTGTTATTGGTTTTCCTGTTGACGTTTTAAAACCTCTAAGTTTCCACTGTTGGCAGAATAGATGTACTGCGCCATATGCAAATTGGCTATCTGTGTAAATTGTTACATCCTTATTTTGAAATAATTTACATGCTTCAGTTAATGCTACTATTTCAGCGGCCTGTGCCGATAAATTAGATGGTAATTTTCCTGTTTTTAGGCATTTATCTATAGTTGTTACAGCGTAGCCTACACAATTTTGTCCTTGTGCATTCTTACGTGCAGAACCATCAACAAATACTATTTGGCCATGTGTCAAAGGTGTGTCTAATAAATCAGGACGTGGTTTGTACACTAACTGTGTTTCATGCAGACAATCATGTTTAGTGCCATCTGTTGATGCTGGTATCAGCGTGGCTGGATTTAATGTTGTGCTTCTTTCTATATTTAGATGTGGTTGTGACAAAAGTGTAGTCATGCATGACAGATGTCTGGCAGGTGATAAAAAGGTCATTTTTGTTTGTAATAACAGGGCTGCCACTGCATGTGGCACTTGTAGTGTTATTGGATGAAACAATACTACCTCCGCAGAGGCCTGTACAGCCATTGCTGCTGCGATCACGGCCTGAACACAGGGCGGGGATGCTCTAGCCACTGGGTCCAGTTGTGTTGAATAGTAGGCTAAGGGTTTGTGTTTTTGCCCATGTATTTGTAATAACACCGACGTCATAAATCCATTTTTACAGTCTACAGTTTGGATAAAATGTTTATCATAGTTAGGTAAGGCAAGTACCGTCGTTCCTGCCAGCATTTGTTTTATGTTACAAAATGCTTTTTCTGCCGTTTCTGTCCAAATTATTTTATCTGTTAACGCCATAGGTGTAGAGTAAATGAGATCAAGCAGAGGTCTTGTTACTTCTGCGTAATCCATTACCCACGCTCGGCAGTAGTTGCAAAGTCCTAAAAAGGACATCATGTGTCTTTTTGTTATTGGTCTTGGTGCAGACAAAATGGCTGTTTTTCTTTCTTGATTTACTGTTTTGCCATTTTGGGTCAACGTGTGACCTAGGTATTTTACTTCTTCTTTCCACAATTGTAATTTACTTTTACTTACTTTGTTGCCAGTTTTAGCAAGAAATTTGAGTAAAGCTAACGTGTCTTCTTTACAATCCTCTTTTGTTGTGGAGTTAATTATGATATCATCTACATATGAGAGGATTTGGCTCCCTCTAGGGGGGTTGAAGTCTGCTAGACAATTGGCAATTGCTTCAGCAAAAATTGTTGGACTTTCGCAATAGCCTTGTGCTAGTCTTGTGAATGTATATCGTTTATTCTTAAACGTAAATGCGAACCAATGTTGGCTATCTTTATGTATTGGAATCGACCAGAACGCATTGCTTAAGTCTATGACCGAGAAATACTTTGCATTAGGATCCATAGAATTAAGCAATGTGTGTGGATTGGGGACATTTGGTGCCCTTTGTTGTACTGCAGCATTAATTGCTCTTAAGTCCTGTATCATGCGCCAAGAAATTGATGGCGCAGCTTTTCGGACAGGAAAAATAGGTGTATTACAGGGTGAATCTGGGCACGGAATTATAATTCCTGCTTTCTTTAGATCTTCAATTACTGGCTTAATGCCTTCTTCTGCATCAGGTTTTAAGGGATATTGTTTAACTTTCGGCCTATATTCTGTTTTTCCTTTAATTACCACTGGTGGGACGCCTTTCATTAATCCTACATCAGATGGACCTTCAGACCATAATTCTTTGGGTAATGAAGCCAGACTTTGTTCTTCTTCTGTCGTAAGGGATAATACATTTGCTTCTCATGTGTTTGACTCGTCCAAATGGACGTTTGGAGTGGTTGTGACCACCCACTGTAGTTTTTGACGATAATATTGCGTATCCTTATTGTATTGAACTTTAGGATCGATTGTATTCGTCCAGCTGTGAGCTGCTTTTACTCGTCTTGCTTCATTATCCAAATCTTTCCATGTTTGCTTTGAGGATTTAGTCAAAGAAACATGTGGTGTGCGTCCACCCTGCATTAAATATAATGCATCATTTGTTAAGTCTGCTGTACAGAAAGAGGTCGAGTCTTTCCAGTAAAGTTGCATCAATGTGCATCTTTGTGGACCTAATTTCTGCACAGCTTTGTCATAGAGTGAGTCTGGCCCTGGGGAGCACTTGTAACGTAATGTCACATGTAGATCACCAGGGGGCATAGTTGTATGCCTAGGTTGTACTCGAGCCTCTGTCATCTTTAAGAGCTGCTTGGAAACAGCTGCTGGCCCCTCCTCGGGGAGGTCCAATGTCCAGTAGTATTGTGGGGCGGAGATTGATTCATACACCATCACAGTATCCACTAAGGGCATTTTTGCCACTTTAAATCGTCCTGAAGATGTAGGAATTACCCCCAGTTCTAAACATGCTAACGCATCTCTCCCCAGTAGATTATGCGGGCAGTCAGGGGCGATAACCAGTTGTAAATCTACGCCATTTTCAGGAAAATCCTCTTGGCACAGATGTACAGGCTGGCTAACAGAGTTTGTTTTGATCGTGCCATTAGCAGATTTTACTCTAATTGTTTGGGAAGAAATTTTTAAATGTTTTGCACTTTTTACTACTGTCCTTTCTGCACCAGTGTCACAGAGAAAAACAGTAGGAAAACCATTCATTAGTAATGTTATTTCAGGTCTTATTGTGGGATCTATATCTTCCAGAGCCAGGCACAGCTCGGCTATTTTTAGCCGAGCTGTGGCCGGGTCTGTATCGTTCCATTCTTTTACTGTTTCTTCTAATAGGTCATGAGTTTCTTCTGCTATTTTCTTTTCGTCATACTTACCAATTGTTTCTCTCAGATCTAACTCTTTTACAAGCTCCTCGTCCTTTTTCTTTAGTCATGCTTCTTCTTCACTTTCCGATTCTTCTCGCTTTCTGATTTTGCATTGCATTGCCATATGCCCCTTTTTGTGACATACAAAGCATCTTTTCTCATCTATGTCTTTTTGCTTTTCTGCTCCTCCTGTTTGTCTATATTGACTTTTGTTATTTTTATAATTTTTTCTTCCACCTGTTAAGGCACTGGAGAGGAACACTTCAGTTCCGTCTGCCAGCACGAAAGCTCCTACTTTCTGATTTTTCTTTTTATTTATGGTTACTTTTTCAGCGTGTATTGCGTGTTGGATGAACGCTGTTAAACCGGCAGTAGGTAATTCAACATAATGTTTTGTGACATGATGTCTTATTTCTGGTTTAAGGCCATTACAGATTACCATTTTCAATTGTTGTTTGTATGGTGACGTTTCATCTGCGTCAATCACCATGCCACTATGTCTTTGGAATATATCTTCCATACGGGACCTAAAGTCCCCTACTGTTTCAGTATCCTTTTGGATACACTGTGAAATTTTTGAAAAGTCAGCTCGGTTTATGTACCTTCCTCGCATTGCCGTCCATATGGGACCTAAGCTGTTCACTACATTGTCTGGTGGCCTTGTGACTGGAGGATTGTTTCCTATCACTACTGTAGGCAGCCAATCACTTTTTATGCCAGACCAATGTAATTTAAAAAAAGTCATGAGCAGCTGTTGTACTTCTAGTCCATTGAGATGATAAGTCTGTATCAAGTTAGTCAAGTCCGTTATTGTTTTTTCTACGTCAACTTGTGGGTCTGTTACCCCCTCTAAAGCGTCCGTCACGTCTTTCATTGTCCACGTCCTATATACATAACTGTGTCCCCCTTGCCCATCAGGGAGTTGTATCATGGGGCAAGCGTCTGTTATAGTGTCGTCTAATGGGGTCATAGGTATTGGAGGAGACATTTTTCCAGGATGTCCTGAAAAACTGCCTTCCTCCAAAAGTGGACTCAAAAATTGTCCCATTTTTCTACTATATTTCCACTGGGAGTGTGGATACTTTGCCCTTGTGTGATCCGCCACTGCAGCATGCTCCCCCCCTGTAGTATCAAAACTCGTCAGGTCTTGTAAATTTGGGTATACACGCGATGTTGTTGGTGTTGGTAACATTGCTCGTAGTGACATGTCATTATATGGTGGTGGTATCATTAGTGGAGTCGACGGGCTTGGGGGTTGAACCACTACATGAGAGTTTGGATTTAGTACTTTATCTGCAGCTAGAGTTAGTTGCACGGGCTGTGCCTGAGGCTGTGTCTGAGGCTGTGGCTGAGGTGGGGGCTGAGGTGGGGGCGGCACATGCAGTGGGGGCGGCGCTGTGGGAGGAACATACTGGTCGTCCTCTTTTCTGACGACAGGGCACATGTCATGCGCTTTTTTCTGACCCGCGCTGCGCTGATTTGCAATTTTAAGCCATAATCGAGCAAAACGCAATTCATTTGTAGGGTTTGCATTCTGCTTTTTTTTCTTCTGTCTTGCTTTTATCTCTAATCTCTGAACTATTTTAAGACAGTCCGTAGGATGTAATTCTCCTGTAAAGTCATATTTTTGTTTCCATTTTTTCAGATATTTGGCAGACCCTGGACAGTGGTCATCCATAAATTTAGCATCACCTTCCAGATCTACTGTTTTTTTATAACATGAATTGTTTGATCCCATTGTATTATGTTACTGAGTGATCCAGGACTCAGGGAAATTTCTCAAGGACCACAGACAATTCCCACTGTGTCAAGCTTCTACAAAGAACTTATTGTTTCTTGCGGACACAGTCTGGGGGTTCTATCCCAGGAATAAATCTGCGTTTTAGATCCCTAGTCCCTTCACCTAATGTCCTTAATGCAATTTAATCTATTGCAGCAAGCAAATAGGCCTTTTGTTTACACCGTTAGGTTTCGGGCCCAAATACTGCCGAACAGACCAAATTCCTTTTCATACAACAATTATTCACGCACACACATACACTCTTTGCAGATCTGCAATCAGACACACTTTTAAAGAATTCTTTCTGTGGAGCCGTAATGCTCCCTAGTTTCTTTCAATCTCTGACCTTTTCGTGATGAATGTCTCCCCTCCACCGGCTCGGATCTCGTCTGCTGCGTCAAAAGGATGGATGAGGGGTTTTTCCGTCTGGCCACTTGGAAAGGTGGTCTTTGTCCAGCGGCAGGTTTTTCCGCCAGACTTTGCTGTGCACAGTCTTTGCAGCCGTCCCGTCAGTCACCCTTTTTTCTGCAGTGTTGAGATCCGGCTCGAAGGACCAAAAATGTCAAAATATTTCTGTTGCTTTGACAAACGCAACACCGTCACTTCTTTCAGTTGCCAGACAGGACAACACAAATGTCAAAATATTTCTGTTGCTTTGACAAACGCAACACCGTCACTTCTTTCAGTTGTCAGACAGGACAACACATAAAGGAGACATTCATCAGATCAGAGACAAGAAACACTTTGACGTATCTCGACACGGGGAGAGCAGAGGTAATCGCACGCACAGGTCCGTTCCTCACAAATCTCTCCAAAGGCTCCATTCTCCCTCGTGTCCTTTTATTGAAGTTTCACATGCATAATCATAAGTACATGAATAATAATTACTTTCTTACGTACAGATACTATTTTCCACACAAGAATGTCTACAAGGTCACAGTTGCTTTCGCTCCCACAGTTCTCTTCTAGGGAGGGAACACCTTATCAAAACTTTCCCCAGATGTAGGAAATTGGTTAGACATGCAGGCACATACTTTGCAACAAACACTATAAAAGAACACTTAGTATTATATGCATGAAAAGAACATTTCTGATAATATTTTATACATTTCTTTAACACTAATAATAACGAAGGGTGTCCTATATTAGAAGCAAGATGAAACACAAAAGTATTGGAGAATAGTTGCATAAACCACAGAATCTCAATTAGAAGACAGGTCCCTCCTTTTCAAAAACCTTGTATATCAATACAAGGTTTTGATTTGCATAAAGGCCCTTGTGTTCATGTTGTAATATTTGTTTGTTGTTTTGCTGAATCTAATTTCTATTAGCTATATTAATATTATGTGCCCGCATTTGTTCTGTTTGTTTGTTCTTCAGTGTTTTAGGGTGAGATATTATCTTTTGTTGCGTTATGCTCTTTTGCTTTTATGTACTGGAAAGTGTTTGTGCGCCCTAAAACAAACTTGAATTTCAAAGTGTGATTGACAATAATAATTATCAAGTGAAATGAGTCTGTGTTTGCGTGTGACTGTTATATGATATCGCCCACTGTCTTTCAAGAGCTGATGTTTTGCAGACATCTATTTATGAATCTCTGATATTTTCAAAAATAATTAAGAATCTGCATCTACAGAATAAAAAACCCTCTGAAGCAGCATTAAAGTGTCAAACGCTCCAACATGCTAAAAGGGTTTTTAGACTGCTGGCAGCTCTTCACGACAGGTTGAAGCAGGATTTGTTGTTGTTTATACGCCGCACCCCCACCCCTCAACTGAAACTGCCAAATAAAATCTTGTCATCCTTACCTCTGATAAATTGACAGTGGCAATCCTGGCTCTTACATAATATATGTAAACAACTGTTGTATTTCTGCTTTTGTCAAGAAGAAGACGCCTGTTTTATACACAGCGGTAATCTGGAGGACAAACAATTTGAACACAAAAATATTTTATCATATAAAAACAACTACTGTACCTGTTAACTTTTTAGTTCTAATATCTATAAATCTTCCAAATCTCCACCGTCGTTTAAATTATTCAATGCTGAATTTGGAAAGTATATTAAGCTAATTATTATTAATGATAATATTAATACTATATGTGTATGTATAATTAATCTAAGTCAGGTGTTATTTAAAGAGATCTGAGTAACTTTGTTGGAATAATTATTTTGTATTTGTCTTATTGTTATTGTTATTATTGTAATTATTATTATTATCATTATATTAAACCGTATCCTCCTATTGATACCTTATCTATACCTTATATTTACCGTGTAGGGCTTAATTTATTTAAATAAAAGAGGAATGTATTTTTTCATATATATATATATATATATATATATATTGATCAATGGATGGGAGGTTAAAAAAATATTATTAATAAAGAGGCCAGCACTATATCTTTCTGAACATGTTTAATAGAGGTTAATAAGGGTGTCATCTGACAGGAGTAATAAAGTTTTGAGTTAATGTTATGCTCACAGCTGCACACCGTGCAAGCTATCCCGCCATTTTGCTGATTTCTATCAGACGTTTTTTTCCCTCAATAATGCTTAATTGTGCCTTTGTGGTCATAAAAACATACAGAATACTGCATCAATTCCCCCACCTCAGCCGAGTGAATAATCAGTACCATATATATCACACCTCAGGGTCAATACACAGTCATCTCTGTGGTCATCACTATTCTCTCCTCCTTATCAACCTGTTTTCTTTTATACATGTTTTTTCCATTTGAACTGCTCATCCTCTTTTTGTTTTCTCCATGCCTTCCTCCTTCCTCTCCTCCTCTTCTTCTGCTCTTCCTCTTCCCTCTCTTCCTCCACAGCCCTGTTGTTGGCTGACGGTAAGCTGTCCTTTCCTCCTCTAAGCATCTCCACTTACCATCATGTGTGTGTGTGTGTGTGTGTGTGTGTGGGGGGGGGGGGGGTGACAACTTAGATGGTTTATTTTGCTGCTGATTGAGATTTTTGGAGAGGTTTGATATAAACAGGCTGCATGTTATCCTCTTCTCCTGTCACTGTTACAAACAACATGCTCTTTTGCTGCTCTCTCCTGCACTTAATGATGGATTTTCATGGTAATCAGCAGATCAATTAATCATGAATCATGTTTTCCAGTCAAGAGGAAGGTGCAAACACCTGATAACCGTCAAGATAAAAAACCTGCAGTTCCAAAATTAGAAATGTTATTACCTTTTAAGGAATTGTGTTATTATTTTTTCCTCCGTCCTTTTCAAGGAAATTGTGTCATGTAGATGGTGCAGCAGAGAGCAGGGGAATGGCTGGATAATCAATTTTTAAACATGAGCAAAAGAAATCCTGTCAGGACTTGAGGGCACACACTGTCTTGGGTGTGTAATTGATTTTGCTTAAAAGTGTGTGTGTGTGTGTGTGTGTGTGTGTGTGTGTGTGTGTGTGTGTGTGTGTGTGTGTGTGTGTGTGTGTGTGTGTGTGTGTGTGTGTGTGTGTGTGTGTGCAACTCATGCGCTGGTATATTATGCATGCCTCTGTACGTGTGTGTGCTTGCCGACACGCCCTCCTATCAAGGGAACCGGGCTGTGATCTTTAATGGCAACGTTAATATTTAATGGTAAGCGTGTTGTCAGCAAAGAGCAGCAGGCTGGGACTCGAGGCTCGTATAAAAGATGACAAGGTCTCTGCACCAGGTGGCTCAGTGGGGGTGTCACACACAGAGCAGGATGAGAGGCTTTTGGATGCACAGCCGCTCCTTCTTGATAGAGTTTGACAGCACAGAATTGATGTTATAGAGCTCTTTGTAGTGTGCAGTGCACTCAGGAGCTCTATGAAGCGTTGTGGCTTCTTTCTACTGCAGAGCCCCCCAGGACACGTCTGATAGGCTAATAGAAGGGCTGATCAGCTTGTAAAGTATATGAGATAAGTACTGACATTGAACTGAAGGCCTTGAAAATGCTTGATTTGTCATTGTGGCTTCAGCTCGGTCTCACAATCAGCACTTCTTATCGTTAATGTGAAACCTTCTGATAGGGAGATGTGTGTTGATGAGGTGTTAAAGGATCAGTTCACCCAAATCACGATAAAACATTTGTTAAAAGTTAATTCCAGACTTTTGACAAGTCAACTTACTAGCTTTTAACCATATTATACAGTCATCAGGTGATATAGTTTGCTCAGTTGTCATGGAGACGGGTCTGTTGACATGCCGGCTCAAGAGCTGTTAGGGTTTAATTGATGATTCCTGTCAACAGATTCATTCATTATCATTGTGTGTTCCTTCACTGATGAAGACTATGTGACACAGCAGAAGGTTCTGGAAAAAGTTAGTAAGTGGACATTTAGATGGGACTGTTTAGCTAATCCACAAAAACATATTTTCCCCCAAGAGGTGGGAGTGGTCATATCTGACCAGATCTGATGGACCGATCATGACGCGTCACTGTCCAGTGCATCTTACCAGGCTCATGACATTCAGATCAAACTGTCAAACTAGGCAGCACTGATCAAATATGACTCACAATTCTGTTACTGCATTGCCTATTTCTCACCTCAAATGTTTTCAGATTTTTAGTGCTGCATTTTGGTCTTTGCACCGATATCTTCATCCACCTCCCCAGAGATTAGTTGGTATGACCTAGCTACAGGTACATTCATGAAATATAGTGACAGAAAAATGGCGTGGATGAGCTTTACACAACTGTACAAGTTGTTGTAAGTCTTCTCATGGAAATAAAAACTCTTAAATCAACATACATGTTCTATGTCTATTGAAACTGATGTCAGCAGGGCGGTTAAGTCAGTCGCTGCTGATTGGCTAGCGCCCCCCCCCCCCCCCCCCCCAGCCCTAAAATAAGTCAGCTTACATAAACACAATGTCAGGATTTTAGGGTCAGATATCTCAAAGTATAATAGTAAAGACAGTCGTTTAAAGCACATGCTCTTTATAATGTGTAGCACCTGCAGAGTTGCACTCTAACACTTTTGGATAAAAGTAGCGTAATGGGAAATGGTTAATAAAAAAAAGATGCTTTTGCCTTTGCAGTGTTTTGTGATTGATCAAGCATGCAAGTTTGTCTAACCTTTACCCTTTTAAATCGTACAGTTCTTCACTTTGACTGAAAGCACACATGACTGCATATAAACTTGTCTCTTTGTAAAGCCTGGGCATTAAAAAGGTGGAATAAATTCTAACTGTTACCAGTGAGGAAACCCTCTGATGTCTTGTTTGTTTGCTGCGGAGTACGAGACACAATGCTAATCAGCAGTGCGTCCTCCTTATTTTTTGATTGCCGTCTTTCTCACTGTGATTTCTTTGTTTTTTTGCTCCCTCTCTCCGCTTAGATGTACCAGACAGGAAGATGACATCAGACGAGGAGGAAGCCAGGCGGATCGCAGAGATGGGAAAGCCGGTGCTGGGAGAACACTCCAAGCTGGAAGTCATTATTGAGGAATCATATGAGTTTAAGGTGAGGAAAGGTTACTCTTCAAACAGAGCAAACGCAGCCTGATATGTCTTATTATTAGGGCTGGAACCAGTGTTTTCCATGCAGGCAAACAGATAACAGTTCATATTAACTAATGCAGCAGCCACCTTGCCTGAAATAACAGCTACATATTTCTTATTTCAGCAGTTGCTCTTCAAAGGCCTCCCAACCCACATGGATGCATTTCTGGGGGAGATATAGTTTATATGCATCCTCAAACCTCCTCAACCAAACAATATACCAACCATAATTTGTATCTGGCATGTGGTTATTAGCATGCATTAAATAGATGTGTGTGCCGCCTGGAACTTGATGCCACTGCCATCAT
Organism: Echiichthys vipera; assembly: GCF_963691815.1. Taxonomy (NCBI): domain Eukaryota; kingdom Metazoa; phylum Chordata; class Actinopteri; order Perciformes; family Trachinidae; genus Echiichthys; species Echiichthys vipera. Next base: position 20,600,761 of record NC_139837.1, read on the forward strand.
GTGGTGAAGCTCATGTATTTCTCCTCACTGTTGTTGAGGCAGCCTCTGAACATAAGCAACGGATAGATTTCATTCTTTTTTGGGTATTATATCACACAGAGCACAGTGGACAAGCTGATCAAGAAGACCAACCTGGCACTGGTGGTGGGAACCAACTCTTGGAGAGACCAGTTCATGGAAGCCATTACAGTCAGTGCAGGTACTGTACAAAAACAAAACCAAACCACACCGTGTTTCCTGCTCTGATTCTAGGGGGCTGCACACAAATACACTGGACATCATGGTGCCGCACTCAAATAGCTTATTGGTTTTAGACTTACTTTTTAAGTATAACATTTGAATAAACATCCAAAGGTTATCCCTAGTTGGACAGTTCCACAGTCCACAGTCAGACTGTCCTGTCTGACTTATATATTTTTATATTTTAGATTTATTTATCATTGAATTCGGTGCTAAACTTTTGCCTGATATTGAATATATGTAATGAGACTTTTGGTATTTTTTATTGGTGGAAGGTTTTATTATTCCACAGTCTAAATGCTCATTTGGAGGCTCTTTAAAAGTACACACATGCGCAAAATTAACATTGGCAGTCATTCTGCCCACCGTTCACTTCCCCTCCATGTGAGCAAAGGGGCGAATAAAACCAATTCACGTGGAGTTCGACTTTTGTGAACTTGCCGTGTGGTTGTAGGCTAGTTTCCCCAGTGAGCAAAGATGGAGGTGACATTGACGGTGTCTAACCAACCACTGTCACCTCGGCACTAGGGGTGTAAGAAAATATCGATACCCTTGAGTATCATGATTTTATTTTTTTACGATACTATATGGATTTACAGTGAATAGTTTGCATTTAAAGATTTGTGGAGGACAGTGATTCAGTGGCGATACAAATGTTGTAATCTATCTTCCAGTGTAGCAGTATCTGCATTGTGGTGTGTTCTTTATACTATGGCAATTTTCCTAAAATTAGATTTAAAAAATCACAATATATCGCTTTGCTTACATTATCACAGTATATTGAATCGTAACCCTTGTAAAGTGATGCTTAGTGTATCACCAAATTCTTGCCATTACTCAACCACGTTGGCCATGGTCACTTACCTGCATTCGCACGTGTGGCCATATTAAAGGAATAATTTCACCAGTTGTTTTTGTATGAATTTAAAAAGTCAGTGATCTTAAGAGGTTTATGTCACCTTAGTTAGGACGGAGCCAGTCTAGCTGTTTCCCCCTGTCTCCAGTCTTTATGCTAAGCTAACCTTCTGCTGTGGTTCATACTTAACAGACATGAGTGGTATATATCTTCTCATCTAACTCTCATGATACTGAACATCATCCCAAATCACCTCAAAATACTGACTTCAGCCCCAAAAATGTTGATGTCAAAAACAAATTGTAGTGAAATTTTTCTCTTGGAAAGCAAAGCTCCTGAATAATCTCATGTACGTAAGAGAAAACACATCCATCACGTCGGGCGACAGCAGCATCGGATCAGTCGGCAGTGCAGCTGGCGCTCTGTCCCCTGCAGTCACAGCCAGCATGTAGTGAGCACCCTGAAAGCCTCGCTTCGTCACTTTGGTGCTGAAATATTTAATCCAGTGGTGCTCTTTATTTTTTCATGACGCACCCGTTGCTTAAAAATGTGTGCAACTCACATGGCCTGACACTTTGAATCAGCACAGTGTCCTTCCTGTCTGTCCGCCGAGTTTCCTGTCCCTGCTGGCACCGGGGAGGGTGACCGTTTACATTTTTAGCTGTTACAAGATGACGCTTTTATGCAGAGGAGCTCACAGTGAGCATGGTTAAGTTCCTTGATGCAACTGACTGTGACAGGACAGACAGTGGACCGTGTGGTGACCTTATCTGTGACCTTCAAGGTTATGAGAAAGTCTCCCTCACAATGTGTCAACTCAGCCAGAAGGTCTCAAGTCCACGCTACACAATAATTCTATGCACACTACATAGTTATTGTGATGGATACTTTTTAAACAATTCGTTAGGAAAACATCAGCATACTTAAAGTCCCTCTCCTGGCAAAGATTAAATACTTCAAAACTCACCTCCGTTCATCATAGTGACATTTCTAGACGTCTCTGTGTGAATAAAATCTGTCAATGCTTAAAAAGTTTAGATGTAACTCTAAACCTTTGCATCATTTAGTATGTGCAGATTTATGAATATAAAAACGAGTCCCCGTTCAATCTCCGTACCTACTGACCCTGCTGACCCTACTGACACAAACCTCTGCTCGTTTTCTGTTTTGATAGCTACTGTGCGCTACACAATGAAAGTGGTAATATAAGAGTAATTCAGGCAATCTGTTCGAATCTGAAAGGGAAACTTGCAAAATACAGACGGGGAGCTCCACCAGGCTTCTCCTCTGATAGCCCTCGTTTTGCCGTAGTGTTGCACTAATGATAGATTCTTATATTCTCCTTCAATATATGCTTGTTATCCTGTTCAGCTCTCCATGTTTTTGTTTGTGCCTGAGGGACAACAGTTAGACTCTGGCACATTTGCAGTAATGTTGATCAATGTGCACTGTCCCTGATAAATAAATGAATAAAGTGAATATGGTAAGCCCCACATCACTAATGATGGGGTTGGTTTCTCAGGTCTGAAACCCTGGCCATCTGAGTTCATATCGGTGAGACTGTCATTGGTACATTGACTGCTTATTTCGCTCATAGGTCTTGTAGCATAAACAAACACCATATAGACATGTTAAAAAAAATAGATTTTAACTGGAGAGTGTCTTTTATACTAACAGGACGCTTTCTGAAGCTTAATCGCCCACTGGAGCTGGAGCTGCTCCTCCATTTGCTTTATGCACTGTCATTATAATTTCAATCAGCAGCACTCCACCAAAATCCACCTTATTTATTATTATTGCATAGAATCCTGTCTGCTTTGAGTTAACTTTGTTGTGCCACAAATCCGCAGAATAAGTACGTGTGATGGATTGGGGATGACTCTCCATGGGAGAGTTGTTTATCTATAGGCTGAAACAAAAGCCTGGAGCCTAAAAGAGAAACTCACAAATTGAGTTGAGTAGTTTGATCACTTTTGTTATGGACTCTGCATTATTAATGAGGAAAGTGTAAACTAAAGTCTGTAACCTAACTAAAGCAGGAGTTACGTACAGACTTTATCACCATCTATTAAAAGACAAAAACCTGCCGCTCTTTTAATTGATTAAAATGCCCCGTGGCAGTTATTATTATATATATATCTCTATATATATAGAGATATATATATATATATATATATGTATATGTATTCGTAGCACATTAGAAATTAAATATACACTGTAGTAACCTCAGGCTGAAGTGATAAAATGTCTCACGCTGAAAAATAAGTCAATGTGCCATTTTAAGAGAGTGTTGTTCTCTTCCTTCCCCTCTCTGTCATCCCTTATCTCCTCTATCGACCCTTTATCTTTCCAACTCTTCTCTGGCTCTTTATCCTCGTCCTTTTGTGCTCCGTCATCTCATTCTTTTTTTATTTCCCTGTCATATTCTCTTTTGCTTTTTCATCTGGTCTCTCGTCCTCTTCTCCATTTATTTACGACCCCTCCCTCGCCCCTCTCTCTTTGTCCAAATATTCTGCCATCTCCCCGTCCTCTCTGCTGCTACACTCTCTCCTGTCATCCCATCGTGCTTCAAACTATCCCACCTTTCACCCCCTCGACTCCCCCGCCATCTCCCCACCCACCCTAATTTCTTCCGAGCAGATGAGGATGAAGAGGACACAGGGGAAGAACGGCTGCCGTCCTGTTTCGACTACGTCATGCACTTCCTCACCGTCTTCTGGAAGGTCCTGTTCGCTTGCGTTCCTCCCACAGACTACATGAACGGCTGGGCCTGTTTCGTCATCTCCATCGCCATCATTGGCCTGCTCACGGCCGTTATCGGCGACCTGGCGTCTCACTTCGGCTGCACCATCGGTCTCAAAGACTCAGTCACTGCTGTGGTGTTTGTGGCACTTGGTACATCCGTGCCAGGTGAGAGGACACGTCTTTATCATTACATCCATGCTTTTAATGTGAAAAACTCTGTTGCATATTAATGTTGTTTCATGACAGTTGGTGGATTATACGCTTATTTGATAGTTTGAGAAAAATCTGTGACTTCTTGAGCTTTTGAGATGCTTTCAAAAAGCAAACATGCTTTGTCATCAGGATGGCTGATCTTCTTATTTCCCTCAAAACTGACATTTTCCCCACAGGAACAATATGTAACAGAAAACTTTGACTCTGTCAGCAGATTTTTTTTTATTAAAGGTCCTGCGTGCAGCATTAATAAATCATCACTGCATTTTTTTTTTTAAGAAATACAATAAACAAAACACCAATACAGAGAAGATTGCCAACCTCCGTTGGCCTTCACGGTGCATTTTATATTTTGAGCGACAGGTGGATTTGGCAGGAAATGGAAAATTTAGTTCCAGTGTATTTATCTTCTTCAGGGCTTTTAGATGAAGGCTGGGGTCTCTGACCCCATGGGAGCTGTGGAGTATGACACATGCGATGTTGGAGGGTTACAGCCATATAAATAGAATTGATTGATTGAAACCTTTATTTAAACAGAAAAAGAACATTTACAGCAAGCTCTCTTTTGCAAGGACGCCCTGACTACAGTACATATAAAACAAAAGAAGCACACAAAAGTTACATCAACAAAATATACAACAAACAGACCAAGGGCATCGACATAAGAGGCAACAACAATTCAAAGACAACACATGCATTCACGATGCTCTTAGTCAGACACTGGGTTGAGAGTAGGCCATTCCTATTCAAATAGAGATAGCTGGACGGTCAGAACGGCGGCCATTTTTATATGTACTGTGGCCATTGTAAAGCAGAGAAATGGTTGTAGCGCGATAAAGCGTTCTGTTTATACGGTCAGTGCACAGTGCTGAGCGTCAGGTTCTTATGAACTCGTCAAATGCCCACGGCCAACAGTTCGATGGTCATTCTACTACATGGTTATTTTTGATGTTCTGTTTTTTGTGCTTTTATTTGTGGTTCAAAGTGGTCGGGCTCAGTTTGAAAAGGTGATGTCATGTATTTCTATCTTCCAGTCATAGTTCAGCAACATTTGAATCTAAATGTAATGACTTCTCTCTGTGCAGACACCTTCGCCAGCAAGGTATCAGCAGTCCAGGACACCTACGCAGACGCCTCCATCGGGAATGTGACGGGCAGCAACGCCGTCAACGTCTTCCTGGGAATCGGCTTGGCCTGGTCTGTAGCGGCCATCTACTGGCACATGAAAGGGAAGCCGTTTGTGGTCGAAGCCGGCTCGCTGGCCTTCTCTGTCACTCTCTTCACCATCTTCGCCTTCCTGGCCATCTCGGTGCTGCTTTACCGGCGCCGGGCCCACATCGGAGGAGAACTGGGCGGGCCCCGGGGACACAGACTGGCCACGTCAGCCTTCCTTTTCGGCCTCTGGTTCCTTTACATCCTCTTCTCCAGTCTGGAGGCCTACTGTCATATAGAGGGCTTCTAAACAGATACAGACTTTGGAGAAAAGCGAGTACAAACATACAAGGGTTTAAAGTACAACTTAAGAGTGAATCCTCACTGTGGAATTTGGGTCAGTCTTGTATGGTATGAAAGGACAGGAGAGGTAGACCCAGGGTTTTCCCAGACACCTCCCTCTCTCTCTCTATCTCTCTCTCTTTCTCTCTCTTTCTCTCTCTCTCCCTGCCTCAACCCCTTCTGTAAGGACGCTTGGAGGTGAGTATCCTGCCCTCTAGTGCCGACAGACCTGTTCGCCCTGGCTGCAGGAGGGCTGTCCTGAGCCTGTGTGAGTGTGCTTACAGTTGGGATTGGGTCACCACCGAGTCCAGAAGATGCCGATGCCGATGCATTCCACTGGAGAGACTGCGGTCTTATATCCGGAGAGAGTTGAGTTAATCAGAGGTCTATATTTTTCTCAACATCTGACGAGAACGACTTTTTCTAAAAAGTATTTTGGGGATAAAAATATAAAAAATTAATAAAACAAAAAAAATAAACACACACACACACACACACACACACACACACACACATATACAAAAAGAGGAATAAAAGAACTATTTTCTGATCTATGTTAAGGAATAGCAAAAGATATTATCGTAAATGGGAATATGTTGTTGAGTGACAGTTGGGATGGATTCATAGTATTTATTTTTTATTTGCATAGTTTCCTAAGGAGCACTGCAGAGTTCTCAGAAATCACACGAGGAAAAGAGGAGCGACAGTGACAGTTCATGCTGGCAGACGAATCACCATTCAAACAGGCGCGGAGGAAGAGGTGGACATAGCGAACACGGTCAAACTGCCCTGAACATTACTTCCGTACTCTATACGTATCTATATATAATATATTTCCATATTTTCTGTATATTTTGAATATTTGTTTAAATGTGGTCACCGTCTGCTCTAACAACAGAAGATTGCTGTGGCTAAGAGGGAGGGGAAGGAGGGTGGGGTCAAACTATATACAGGAACGATGTCTTCACATTTCTAAGAGTTATGTATATTGCCTAGGTAAAAGTACGACATTGTATTTTATTTATTTACTGATATCTTGGTTTCACTCGAGTTTTCACCTTTTCAATGAGAAAAATAGAAAAAAAACAACGTGTTGCTGCAGAGGTAAATTCAGAGGTATTTTTGTACTGTTCCTTCCATGCACTTTGCTGTATAGTTCTATTTATGGAGACTTCTACTTGTGCGTGTGCAAAAGGCCAATATTAAAGGTGTCACTATGGACTGAACAGAGTGCCTGTGGAGGGAGAGGTGTTTGCTGCTGCCCACACGGATGAGTTTCTGCTCAGCTGAACAAATGAAGTCTTTCTTCCTAAAATGGTGCAACGCCATTTTTAAAGCTGCATTAATTGATTTTTTGGCCACTTGGTATCAGTAGAACGAGCTGAAAACACCAACGCTAGCTGCTAGCTGCTGTTCTGCTAGTCTCAGTGTAAAATTGACGGTTTCTTTTATCCGTATTTCTGAAAGTTAATAATGTTTACAGGTTCCACTTTCTGAAATAAATGAGAATCTACAAAGTTAACCTCATGATTTTAACAAAATGAAACCATTTGCTAGCTTGCTAATTTTTCCAACTTATTAGCGTTCGAAAAAATCTCTCCTGTGCTATCTCCTGTCACAGCTAACCTGATTACTGTTAACTGAATAATGTTACAGAATAATGTTCTATCTATTTTACACGTACAGTGTCAGCACATAAAAAAAGCTCTAAAAGTGCATGGTGAATGTGTTAGCAAACCGTTTCTTAGCGTAAGTATTTATTTGGCATTGTGAAGAATTAGCATTAGTCCCATATTAACTCTCCTTTTACCTCTGTTTTGGTCTCCAAAACACCTCCTTTATCTATTTTTATTATCTGTCTCTTTCGCTGCTAAATACTCCTCTTTATTCACAAGCTAGATGCTAATGTTGTTTTGATGTTTGCTGCTGGGAAGGTTAGCGTGCAGTGGAGCTATAGATAAAGCTGTTAAAAAAACTAAATGGGGTGGCCGGTAGCACAGTGGTTAGAGCTGTCACCCCATGCAAAGAGGCTGAAGGTCCTCCAGGCAGTGGCCGTGGGTTCGACTACGACCTGTGGCCCTTTGTTGTTGTCTCCCCCTCTCTCTCTCACCCCATTTCCAATATGGCCTATATAATAAAGGCTTGAAAATCTGATTAAAAAATAATCTTTAAAAAAAAGGGGAACTGCAGAGATGGGTTTGATACTGTGAATGACACCTCTCACTTTGTTAAATATCAATTAGTGCAGCTTTAACAAAGTAAAATCTTTCTTTTCTTGACACCATTATCAGATTTGCAGGTAGCGTTTCAAAAAAATGACTCATAAACTACATTTTTTCCCCGTAACAACTTTTACTTTTGTATGATTATGTAAAGAGTAGGTGTCAACGGTGCTCATTTTGGATTGAAACTCTTCAGTGAAGGAGCAGGTGTGGGTGTCGGAGCAGCAGATATAGCTCCAGGTTGAATTTGAAAGTAGCCCGATAATGATATATTGATACTGAATGCTGTTTTAACACACGACTGGTGCTTTGTTTCTAAAAAAAAAAAAAAAAAAAACTACAGGAAAAAAAATCTAATTATTACACGTTTGAAACTCCCAAGAAGCAGCAGAACAATATCTTTATTACTTAATTTGCATTAAAAAGTGTATGTTAGTATATAATCAGTCAATTCTTGGCTAATTTAAAAAAAAAAAATCACCCAAGAGATTACCAAAGAGGTGGGATGCAACATGTTTAAAAAAAAATGAAATAAAATAAAAAGTTAATTAAAAAAAGTAAGTGGCAGTGACACTGTATTTCCACAAGGGGGATGTCAACCTCCAGTCCCTGTGGTCATCCCTTCTTCTCGAAGCACTCCTCCTCCTCTTCCTCCTCAGTGTTCTTCCTTTGTGGTGAGCAGTGTTGTAAATACATCTCGTGGCTGAATCGGATGCTCTTTTTCCCGGCCCTGGACCACACCTGCTCACCCCACTCCGTCTCTTATCTCTCTTACATATATAACACACGAACACACACATTCAGAGTAGAACGATGGGTCCACTGCTGCACAAGAGGGAGGACAGTTGGGCCAACTGTCCCAGTCAGAGGCAACACAAAACCCACATTATGTACATAATTTTCAGTGTATGTTTACATAGACACAGTAAAGGTGTCCAGGGGTGGTGGGGGGAGCATGTCAACACAACTCTCACATCTCATCTACAGTACAGGTTTATCTGCAGTTGCTTCATCTGAGCCAGTTTCAAGTGGAAGTGTGACGTCTTTATTATGTTATTTTTGGGGCTCACCTTGTCACCCTTTCTCCCTTGTTCAAATCCTGCAACAGGAAATATTTTTTAGTCTTGAGTTCAGCAGGTATTCATGATGTCAAGGAATTACCCGTGTTCTTATATATCTTTGCCTTTAGTGGCTATATTTGTATCGTTCCTTTGGTTGTATTCTCTGATTTTTATTTGCCCGGGGGATATGTTGAGATAAACATCGGCCAGTGTGTGTGTGTGTGTGTGTGTGTGTGTGCTGTGCATGTTGCCAGGGCTATTCTTTCAAAGGGCACGACTCTAAATAGGTTAATTTTGTCTTAAAAATACATGTCTTAATTCCGTAAAAGATGACAAATATGTATCATACACATCATCTCAAGGCACCAGTTTGTTGTTTTTTTTCCTCTCAGCCTTCAAGATAGAAATGAAATATCATCAAAATTTGTGGTTGTTGAAGCTGTGAGACACTGAGGAAAGCTTCATCGATTGGGTAAAATACTGTTCCTTTAACAGAAAAGGGCCCATTTTAACGGATGGGTAGTTTTTTCCCTTGGTCTGCCATGAGATGTCAAAATAAAAAAAGCAAATTTCCAAAGCTGTCAGTGTTTTGAGATCAACCGGTTTTGTTATTTTACTGTGGAATAAAAGCAGCTTTCTTGTTCAAGCAACCATTAGTTGCACTGACTGAAATCAAACCGGATTATGTGTCTTTATGAATCTGACTATGTATCATATTGTCACTGTCACCAAGTTTAAGGAATAAAGAAATGCAGACTTGTATTTTTGAGATCATAGATTTTGAAAGGTTTCCAAAAACAAAACAAAGATGTGAATATTCACATCTCTAAAACTGGTGTTTTCACAAAACATTAGTAAAGTGTTGCATCATTTCCGGCTGCGATTTACATATGTTGCAGTGAAAATGCACAAGTATGTCATCCCTAACTGGACACATGGAGGTGTGGATTTATTTTTAAGATGCAGGGTTCTACAGAAGGTGTTGATTAAATGTTTTGTTTTTTGGGAAATAACTACAGATTTTTGCCTTTCATTTTCCTTTTCCCATCCAATCCCAACACCAAGCGATGGGATTATTTTGTCCTATTAAAAACACATTTTACTCAGCTTGCAGATACGTCTTCTGTCTAGTATCTCATATGTTTATATCAAGTATCCCCATGTCTGTTGGTTGCACTACACTGCATATCTGCAACAATACCTAGCAAAGACTCCTGGTCGCCTTAAGCCAGACCACATTTTACCTGCAGTAATTTAATCTGGCATTTTCAGGTACAAGAAAGCGTAACTGATGTATTGATTGTCTTTATTTGAAACATGTAAGCAAAAAAAGTTAAAATAATATTAGTAGATAAGTGAATTATACAAAAGCAAAAAACAGACATGCATTCTACATGCTGTAAAGGGGGTAGGAGGAAGTAAAAACAAAACTTATCTAGTCCTACCCCTTAACAGATCAATTTGTGTGATTATCAAAGGGTCCTGTCTTTTTGCTTTGATACACTTTCTTTCTCTCAATCTCAGAACATTACTAAAGTCCTTGTTGTGGTGCCTCAATTGTCTAGTAAAAAAATAGCTTAAAGTGTAATTCCGGCGCAAAATCATCCCATGGTCTGTTTCAGTACCTTCATTCGTCAAATAAGCCATCAAGACAGTTTTTTCAGTTTAGCATTTATTAACGGAGAAATCAGGGAGAGTCGCTAACAGCCGGATGTGGCTAACACTGATTAGCTCGGGGCAGTATGGTGAAGGCATTAAAACGTCTTTTTTATCCACTAATACTGCTCAAAATAACAGCAAACCTCTGCAGTAGCATGAGAAGACTCCCTACATAAAGCACCAACAACGTAGTTAGTGAACCCAGAATTTATTAAAAGAGTGTTTTAAAGACTTACCTACTGGCCCCTGTACCAGCTCCTCTCATAGTAAAGTCCATTCAAGTCGATTATTAAATGCAATCCAAAAGGAAGGAGGATGAGATCAAAAAGTCAAAACCTGTTCATAATATCTTATAATTTCCACTTAGTGAGCTAAAATGTCAACTTCTTATTGTACCTTTGACTTGACAGTTTCAACGCTTTGACTTTTTAGCTCATAATTTTCACTTATTAAGCTAAACTTTTGACTTTAAATCACATATATTTGACCCAACATCTCAGAAATTTGACTAATATATTTTTTAATCTCACACTTACTTACTATTTAATAATTATGACTCAATAAACACATTTTATTTACATATCTCATGCATTTGATTTACTATTTTAATAATTTTGATGTAGTAAGTAAAGATTTTTGACTCGCCATAAGCATAAGCACTAACTTTTCATCAATTTTTCTTTTCTCTTTTATCTGTCAGTAATAGGCTTCAATGCAGGTCATGCTGTCCGTCACAATCTTTCCAAACTCTTTTTTATTTTTAATTTAACACCTCTGTGTGTCCTTGATGATATCCTGTATCCATAAATATAAATACAAAACACCAAACTCCTGAAATGTGTCAGGAAGTGGACTAAAGTGTCAGAGGAGTCTTGGTTGGATTTGTCGCTCGTGCTCTTTGATCGTTTTTGCAGACTCAACATGGGAAACACTGTTATTGCATCTCCACTGTTTGTACAGTAAAGCTACAGTATATTCCTAATGTCTTACCACATAATATTTAGGGTTTCATTTGTGTTGTTTCAAGAACAGACTGGAATTTAATCAAGTAAAAAGAAAAAACTCTGAATCTGTTTATGGAGGGACTTTTGTTTGTCTTTCATCTGCGCACACACGCACACACACATACACACACCTTATCCTCTCCTTACATCACTGAAATACTTGGGATTGTTCATTTGTTTGTTTGTTTATGTTGACTGTTTTTTACTCCTTGCTGTGGGTTCTGTTTTTATTTCAGGGAATTTTGCATGGAATTAAACATTAGTTGAGTATTTTGTTATGTTTTGGTTAATTTTGGTGTTTTTTTTCTGAGGAACGGGTCAATAATTAAATAAAGGAGACAATTTGAAGAATAGAAAAAGCTTGTATGTGTTTAATTGGCGTGAAACAGGTCCACGCTGTGGGAAAGGATTTGGACGCTGAGAGGAGGGCGGGACATAAACTGTTGCTGACGTGTCTGTGCACCAATAGGAAGCCGGGGGTGATTCGCACGTTGGTACAATTGGCTTAAAATAAAGGCGACTGAGTCCGATGAGTTACAGCGGTGATTGGGTGTAGGATTGTGCATTGGAAATCATCAAGCTGGAGCTGTTTGTGTGTGTGAGTGTGTGTGTGTGTTTGATAGCATCCAGCGGGGACTGAAATACAGACGATGCTGCAGAACGGTGCCTCTAGTTGCCTGCAGTGTTTGTGTGCAGGAGTAGCCGCTACTTAGCTTTGTGTGTGTGCAGACAGAGGCGCTCCGAGCCGCCAGCCAGCGTCAGGTGGATGCGCCTGCAGTGATCCAGGTCGCCCCTATGGATTGCGTCCATGGATGTCTTCAAACCCGCTCTGGACAATAGTTTGAGTCCCAAGGCGTGCGTTTCCTCGTCGGAAGAAGCGGAGAAAGATGTTTTTCGCTGGCCGAGACCGGAGCATGGCATCAGCGCCGCGCCGGATGCTGTCCCCGCGGCACCGGGCTTCTGGACGGCCGTGTTCGACTACGAAGCGACCGCAGACGACGAGCTCAGCCTGCGGAGGGGAGACCTGGTGGAGGTCCTGTCCAAAGACTCCCTGGTGTCGGGAGATGAGGGCTGGTGGACCGGTATGATAGCAGACCGAGTTGGCATTTTCCCATCTAATTATGTGAGCAACGGGAATGGCATACCGGAGGAAATACGGGACACCTCGGAGCGGCAGTACTCAGTGCCTCCTCTGCACCGTGAGTATCCCATTGTGCTTTATGATAGCAGTGTGTATTCAGTCAAACAGAGCACAGGGCTGGTTTGTCTCCCCCTTGTCAGAAGGCCAGAGAACCCCACGTTGAGAGTGCTGTGTCATGGCAGGCGCAGTGCTCTCCTGTTGGCCTAGAGAGAGTCTGGCCCAGGCATCCTCAGCTTCAGGACCATTATTCCTCACACTGCCTGTCAAACAGCTGCTGTCAGTGACGCACCCCGCCTCAAATTACAGTGCACAAGGTGTGCTGCATCCTCCTCAGAAAGAATATGTTAAGTGGACATGCATACATGCAATATTACCATTAGATATTCATGGAGCTTTGTTATGCTCTCTAAGGAAATGCATTGGCCTGATATGCATTAAAAGTCAAGGTTACTTGTCCTGATTGTGCTGCAATATAGAAACAAATATATAATTGTGCTTGTAGAGAAAGGGCTTCTGCAGCCAATTGTGCAGCCAAGGCTGCCAAAGTATTGAGCGCCGAACTGTGGGGTCCCAGGTGAAAACACCTGTGTGCAAAATGATGCTCTGCAGCAACAAAAAACCCACAGACAAATGCTATATCTCTATGTTAGCATAAACTGGCAAATAAAACTAAATGTTTTAAGGCTGTATGACCCACATCAGCCCTGTATGTTGGGGTGGACCACACCACCTCAGCGGTCTTAGTTGGCTGTCTCAGTCTTTCTTTCTTTTTTTGGCTTTCATCTCTTCATACTCCGCAGGAGCTGGCCTACTTTCAAATACCATCCCACCTGAAATATTCATCAAGGTCAGTCTGCTTAGTAGACTGTTAGGAAACTACAACATGAGAGTTTACAGTCACAGACAACATGCTCCTGTTCACTACTTCACACACCTTTCATTTAAACGCTGAGTTGAAAGAATCCTCTTCTTTTCCATCCATCCTTTCTGTCTTTCATCCTTTTCATTTAAGAGCAGATGCTTGTGTAATAGCAGGACCACATCCTGTATTTGGGGCAGCAGGGGGGCTTAGTGAAAGCATCCTTCAACCGAATGACCTGGTTTTCAGCTCCAGACAGGCTGACCCTGACCTTTAATATCCTTGGAAGGATGTGTGCAAATATGTACCTGCTATGAGATCAGCATTGTGTCAGTAGATTGTATTGGTTTTGTAGGAATAGAGGTTTTTCTTTGTCTGTCTCTCTTAATGTCATCCTTGTCCTCTGCATGTCTCCTCAGTCCTGGAGATTGATTTCTCAGAGCTGACCCTGGAGGAAATCATCGGAGTGGGCGGTTTTGGAAAAGTCTACCGTGCAGTGTGGCAGGGCTCAGAAGTGGCTGTGAAGGCAGCCCGACGGGACCCCGACGAGGACCCGGAGCAGACCCTGGAGAGCGTCCGCCAGGAAGCCAAACTTTTTGCCATGCTCAACCATCCCAACATCATGGGTCTGCTGGGCGTGTGTCTGCAGGAGCCCAATCTGTGCCTGGTCATGGAGTACGCCAGGGGAGGCCCCCTCAACCGGGCCCTCGCAGGGAAACGCATCCCTCCATGCACGCTGGTGGACTGGGCAGTGCAGATCGCCCGGGGCATACTCTACCTCCACAGCCAGGCCATCGTCCCAATTATTCACCGGGACCTCAAGTCCAGCAACAGTAAGATTCCCTCTCTGTTGGCATCACATTCTGCACTGGTTCTCCCAAAATGATGATTGATTTTAAGTATTAATGAACAAAGGGCTGCAAATATTTTGATTTTGTGATTATTTTCTGGATTTCATCTAAAAGAAAAAGGCTGGAAAGAAAAAATTCCATTGCAATATGTCAAAGCTCAAGGTGATGTCTTCACATTGGTTGTGTTGTCTGACCAACAATCCAAAACTCAAAGATATTAAGTCATATCAGAATAAAGAGATACATTCTCACATTTGAGGATCTTGAACAAGAAAAGATTTAACATTTATTTTGTCTTAAACAATAAATGAGTTATCGTAAGGGTTGCTGATTAAGTTTCTGTGGATCGGCTAATCAGTTTTACAAATTATTGCATATTTTTGTGTTTTATACCATTGGACTCTTAGTATTTGGTCAGACTTAAGCAAGCTACTTTTTAACATCACTGTAGCTGTGAGCAACTTCTGTACCGTTCAATATTTATGTCAAATTATAGGGCAACCCGCAAACTGATCAATATTAATAATAATTGTGATTTACTGCATTAGTCCTTTGGTGTGTTTTTACATAGTTTTAACATTTTATTAATTCAATGGGGAATCAAGACATTTGCAGTTCCATCAGTCTTGTGGCAAAACGTATGGTGTCTTGTATTAGACTGTGATGTAAATATGGATACTCAGCAATCATTTCTATCTGAAGAGGAAGTTTTTTTTTTTAGTAAATACATGCAAGAGGGAAGGTTGTTTGCAATCTAAAGACAGACCGAGAAACTTTCTTTTTAAAGCAACGGTCTAGAAAAGTGATGACTTCTCACTTGTAATGATCAGCAACCTTGTCCAACCCCCCTCTCCAACCGCATTATTTTAATGCACTGATCAAATAATCAACTCCACATTTAGTCCATGCTATCTATAGCACACTCTGATTTGCAAGGATAATAATGTCTGTTCAGAAAATAGAGCAGAAAGCAATATGAATGTGCATGTTCGTTTGTGGAGCAGATGTAATCTTGCATTTTACCCAACTGGATCCCCTAAATCCCAAGCCTATTACTGAGGATTTGCCCAGTGCTCTGACCCAGCCTTCTCCCGATTGGAGGCTTCAACTGTACACACAACCAGCTTCCTTCCTGCCATTGGCCCTTTCTCTGGCGATCGGCTCAGGCGTTTCACTTCCCATAGGCTGCTTTAAAGTGTTAAGTCAGTCTAACTAGTTGCCATCCTGGGCTCTCAGGGGAAAACCCATGCCCTCCTCACAGCACAGGACAGTGCAGCATGCCAGTCTTCTCTTTTACTTTTGCTTTTAATCCATGCTAGTGTCTAATGCATACTTTTCTTTCATTTCTCGCCTTTGAGCTCATATTTGGGTTCTAAGAAGTAAAAGAGCCTCTCAGGTTTTTATGTGATTGTATGTTATTCTATTTTTTTCTGGAGCAAGTGTGAGTTATTGGTGCGTGATATAGAATATAATCAGTACATATATCACATCTATTTGATGTACATCAGTTTAGGAAATCTCCACATGATCATGATGATGATTGTCATTTGAAGCGAGTCCTTGTGGGGTTCAAACCACCTTGTTGAGAAACTGGTCGAATCAGTGATTACTGAAGGCGTTCAGGATGTGGCACTCTGACCCCACCCTGTGCCGCACCACTGTGGCAATGAAGTGGTTGGTGACAATATTGTGAAGCCGGGTCCCGAAAAAAGACGCACAAGTCAACATTTATTCTTGCATCCCTTTTCTTTCTCAGATGCTCATAAACAGGAAACTTACCCACTTAACTGTTAGCGGTGTGGTTCGAGGGATGACAAAGTCAGCGATTCGGTCAACGGCTTCGGTTTAGACAGAAATATCTCAACTACTGAATGGATTGTCGTTTAATTTCGTACATATACAGTACTCATGATACCCTGAGGCTGTATCTTAATGACTTTGGTGATCCCTCTGGCTTTGGTAGATAATACATTGCATCAGATGGATGTGTTTGCGCCCACTGGACGTGTTGACGTGTCCACAGGGTTCAACAGACTGTTATCTGAACCCTGCTACAACACAACACTGGAACCCGTCTGTTGAGTCGTGTCAAAGCCAAAGTGTTGACACCTGCACAGTGTGCCCATGTGTACGCGCCAACACATCCAGCAGATTTGTTCTAGCATCTCCATTTGTGTTTTAAGATGAAATTTCTTAACAGCTACTCAAGTCAAAGAGTTTATGGTGATATGCACAGTTAAAACAAGTTTCCCTGTGCAATGAAATTATTCCTTTGCCTTCCACTCTTAATGCCGTTTTCAAGTAAAAGGAAAAAAGGAAACATTAGAAATTCCTATTGGATGAATTGCAATGAAATTTAGTCTACACACATTTATGCCCCCCACCAGATTATTGGTAATACCTGTGGTGGCCAGCCTAATTTCATCTTGCACCATCATCTGGTCAAAATTTTAACTTGTTCAATACATTGATTAATGAACAGATACCTGCAAAACTAATGCCATCCACTTCAGCCTCAGCTGCACTTTGTATTAAGTGCTAATTAGCAAATCTCTAAACATCAGCATGTTAGCATATTTATTGGAAGCATGTTAGCATGCTAAGGTTAGCATTTATCTCCTACTGTAAGTGGTACAGCATAGAGCAGCTAGCGTGACTGTCTTATAAGCCACTCAGTAATTCATCATTTTTCAGACCTAATCACTTAATGGTTTTGTTCTGTTTGTACCTGTAACCTTTCTACTATCTCTGCTGACTCCCTTTCACAGAACCTACCGTTTAGTAAATGCTTTTATCTAAAGCACTGTGCATTACAGTGAGTGCATACATTTGGAGCATGGTTGTCCCCAGGGAGAATCAGCTGTGCTCATTTCATGTTCTACCTCATGAGCTACACAGGAGCAGGATTTAGTTCAGACACATGTTTGGGTTTTTAGTTTCTTTGGAAAGTGCCTCAGTAGCATTAGAGCCACACGAGCAGCAGATGAAGGGGCGCTTGATGTGCACTGCAGCCTGCAGACACACCCTCTCCGCTGGGCACAGCCACAGCAGATGGCCCAGCATTGTGGAGCTGACTGAGGGAGAGAAGATATGTGGCATGTGGTTAGGAGGAGCACTACTTTGGTCGTGTTGGGAATGGGTTGTTTTTCCGGTGCGTCATAACAGGCTATTTCTGTAGTTTAACTGTAGTATTGGTGTTTGTTTGAGATGCTCTGTTGTAAAAATACGCAGTGACATCATTGTCATTGATCAAGGTCGGTGTTTTTCATCTGTGCTTTCTTCTGTTGTAGTGGCTCACTGTTTCTTCCTTTCTCTCTTTTTCTCTACTCTGCTTTTCTCCTTCCAATCCTTTCATCATGGCCTCCCACCAACCGCACCCTGATTCGCTCATCCACCATGTTTTGCGTTTCCACATGCATTGTGTTTTATCGTGGGTCTGATCCTCTTTCTGCTGCCGCCCCTCCCAACATTACAATCCTACCTGAAACCTTTTTAATTTACCGTCAACCCAACTGCCAATCTGCACATATTCCCCCCACATCCTCCAACCCTCCTCCCCATCATCCAACCGAAATCCCCTCATCACCTCCCCGCCCCCTTCTTTGCCGACCGCTCCAGTCCTAATCCTTGAGCGGGTTGAGATGGAAGACCTCAGCAACAAGACTCTGAAGATCACAGACTTTGGGCTGGCTCGAGAGTGGCACCGCACCACCAAGATGAGCGCCGCCGGCACATACGCCTGGATGGCTCCCGAAGTCATCCGCTCCTCTACGTTCTCCAAGGGTAGCGACGTGTGGAGGTGGGCAGAGGAAGGGGGTTTATGCAGCGAAAAAACAAAAGACAACAGGTGGTAGAACCGGTCTGAAAACACCAGTTTATCCATCATGCACACTAAAAAGTTCAGCTCTGGGAGCAGTTGCCATAGTAACAAAGACAGGGGAAAAGACCAGAATGTTGTGTATTATGGGATAGGTACAAAGCTACATGAGGCTTAAGAGTACATATAACTATAAATAGACACTGAACATTAGCTTTATGATCTCCTGCAGCATGAAAGGGGATTTTCTGTGTCTAAAGATTTAACATGAGCACAGTCTGATCCAATACAGTGTGATATAACACCGAATATTTTAATGAATCTTATTTCTTTTTTTTTTATATTTTCAAGACTTTTGTTTGTCACATGCTACCTTACTATTAGTATGGCAGAAAAGGATTTGGTATAGTCTGTCAAAGGCAGTATGCCAAAAATACCAGGATGTCCTACAGCACCCAGTTGGATTTTGCAGTACGTAAGCCAGCAGGTTTTTCTGGCTGTTCTGACCCATAATCCTCTGTGCAGCATATATGAGTAAGAGGGAGAAAGTTCAAGTTGCAATGTTTTAAAAAAGTAGTACCAGTATATCCCAATCTGTGTGCACTACATGCAACAGTACATACTTTGTAAGGGCAGCTGCAGTACACACTAAAACTTCTTTTCAATTTGTGAGTAGAAGTCAGCAAATATATTAAATAAAAAAAGAAATAAGAAAAGTAAGACGACAAAATGTAATGTAAGCATTAAAACGTTGATGTACTGTATATTGGATTGGTGTAGGAGGTCTGTGCAATTTGTCAGTATATAGAACTTATTGGTGAACTGATTAGTTGACAAAAGATTAATCCGTTCTCAAAACAGTTGCTGATTCATTTTCCAAGTGATATTTTAAGCAAACAGGCCAAACATTTAATATTTTTAGCTTTAAATCAGAATTGCTTTGATGCAATCTTCCCGCGAATTTGACTTGGTGTTAACAGCACAGTAAAACAAGAAAGTACGGCGTACTATCCCATACTGTGTGTGTTATTTAATGTGAGATGGGCTGTTTAAAACATTATAGTAAGCAGAGTACCATTGGGTTTGGACTGCTGGTCGTACTAAACGAGCAATTGAAAGATATCACTGAGAATCTTTTGATGTACATTTTTTGATCTTTTTATATGGAAAGATTAAGAGATAATATAACCATTAGCTTCGGCCCTAACTGCAGGGAAAACTTGCTTTAGGCAAAAACTAATTGGCTGGAGCTGCTCTGTATTTGAACCTCATGATGTTTGGCATCTTTAATCCTATTTTAAGGGATTTCTATGCAATTCCTTTTTTTCGCACAGTGCAGTGTTGCTATGAGACAGTTATCTTTTATGTCACATGCCATTACTCTCACTTTTCTTCTCTGACAACCTGTTGTCTTGTCTTAACTGTCGAGCTCAGCTATTCTTGACCCAATGTGGGGTTTTCCCTCCGAAACAGGATTAAAGTGTGAGAGCCAAGAGAAGGCAGCGTGCATTACAGTAATGATAGGAAGACGAATGTCCTTAGGAGTGCTGACCAGGGAGAGGAATGACTCGGTCTCCCTAATCAATGCGTACATGTAGAATAAAACTTGTTAAAATGATCATCCTTAATCATTTCAGGGGTTTGTTTTGACCTGTTTAACGGCTCTATGAGTTGTTTAGTTTTTGTATTTTAGGTATTATTTTATTCCTGTTGCTCACACGATAGAACATTTATAACAGAACCGATAAGTCTCTAGCTAACTATAAAGAATCAACAACCTTATCTTAACACACTTATTGCTGCTTTATTTGATGTGTCGCAAATGTGTGGAGTTTTGGCATTAGTCACAATGGCTTTGTCAGCCGCTGCACTAATCTGTTGAGATTTCCTTATTTTTATATTTTCTGTCACACCTTGGCATTTACACGAGTGCAAAATAATGCCATTTGAATCCCTTTGTGACATTTATTAAAATGGTGTGCTTTGCTGGAGACTCGCACTATTTTTCATCAAACATCCTGCTTGACATTTATATATATTTGTACACACATTTATCTTCTGAACCATGTTGTTATATATTGTGCAATAGGTTTTTTCTCATCTAAGGAGAATATTTTAGCATGAAATGTGAGACAGTATTTGAGGGTATTTATCCAAATCTGCACCTATTTTCGTTTTTTCTTTCCCTTTTTTAATAATAAAGCTATGGCGTGCTGTTATGGGAGCTGCTGACAGGAGAAGTTCCATTCCGGGGTATCGATAGTCTTGCAGTGGCTTATGGGGTGGCAATGAACAAGCTGGCTCTGCCCATTCCCTTGACCTGTCCGGAGCCCTTTGCACGTCTGATGGAAGGTAAGAGAAGCTAAAACACTTTTACTGCTCAAAGGAAAGCTTTAACCTCCAAATTCTATGGAAATGGTCTGAGATTTGTGCAAACATTGGAAGAGAAGAGAAATATACATATTAACATCTATTATTAAATCATTTTAGAAAAGTAAGTTTATCCACTGCAGCAAGAAAAACCTCTGAAATACCATCGAATAGACAGAATATTTGAAGATTTACGGGAACCATTTAAAGGACCAAAATTACTTTTTACGGAGGCAAAATTGAAAGATTCTGCGACTGTTTTTAATCTTGTGCCACAGAATGCTGGAGCCCAGACCCTCACTCTCGACCGCAGTTTACAATTATTCTGGACCAGCTGACAGCCATCGAAGAGTCTGGCTTTTTTGAGATGCCGGCAGAGTCCTTCCAATCTCTGCAGGATGACTGGAAACTGGAGATCCAGGAAATGTTTGATCAACTAAGGACCAAGGAGAAGGTAAAGATGAGAGGATGATGTTTAGGCTCTTTTCTAATGACACATAGTGGAACATAGTTGAACTTCTTGTCTTAAGAAGTTGAAGGTTGAGGTTAAGGTTGCATCGGTTTTCCCTTTACCTCTTCTTCTTCTTCTTCTTTTTGTTCTCTCAGGAGCTGCGATCATGGGAGGAGGAGTTAACCCAAGCCGCGCTGCAACAGAAATGCCAGGAAGAGGCGCTGAGGAGGCGAGAGCAAGAACTGGCTGAGAGGGAGATCCACATCCTGGAGCGAGAACTCAACATCATCATTCACCAGCTGTACCAGGAAAAGCCTCACGTGGAGAGCAGGCAGGGCAAGTTCCGCCGCAACCGCCTTAAACTAAAGGATGGGAACAGGATCAGCTTGCCTTCAGGTACGTCAGCTTAAATCCCATCTCTTCAGGACCACCTACAACATCTTCCAATCCGCCATCTTTCACCCTCTCTTTCTTAGTGGGTTGTCTATTGTTGTAGAGTTGTTTACTTGGCGTCTGTTTCTGAAGTTCACGTCCCAACAGTTCACGGTCTGTCTGTCCAGCTTCTAGTCTCACTGGGTAGCTGGTAAAAATGCATAAACTAAAAACAGATGGTGTAAACGCAGGCCATTTGTCATAACACTGTGACATATACAGTGATTTTTTTTATTTTACTAAAATGTTTTATAGCAGTTTTAAATGTCCGGTGTTTGATATTAGATAAGATTAGATTAGATTCTTAATTTCAAACTTTTCTCAGAGGTTAATATGTCTGTTTGTTTTTCTTAAATCCTAATTTAGATTTTCAGCACAAAATCACAGTGCAGGCGTCTCCCTCACATGATCGGCGGAGGAGTTTGCTCAGCAGCACTTCCACTCCTCCGAGCAGTCCGCAGATGCTGCCCCGCCTGAGAGCCATCCAACGTAAGCACCATCAGACTCTTCCATTTAAACTTTGATTCAATTCGTCATTACGAGGGGTGAGAACCAGAGGGGAAATATATATATTAATCAAATTAAAGCTCTTGATGAGCTCTTTCTACTGCCAAAAAGGTTCATATGAATACTAAAGCAATCCTAAGTTATTAGTGAATAGGTAAAAGAGCTAACACTGAACACACAGAATTATTGTTTTGCACATCCTGCATGAATCTGTACAGCTTTTTAATGATAAAAAAGTTTTTACATTTTTGGTTGTAGTATTTGTAATAACATTATTATTGTATATTTCTCATATGTTAAGTTCTACATTTCTACCAATAAAACCCCATTCTAATATGTGAGCCCAAAAGTGTGTTAAGTGCACATACAAAAATAGAAAGATATTGGATATTATCTGTATGAAGTTTTATTAAAAATTGAATTCAATAAACAAAGTCAGGACAAAGTATGATCTTTTTTTTGTGTTGGCTCTCCTGTAAAGTCAGCCAAAGGTCTCCAACTAACTTGTTTTTTTCAGTTCAGTTATTATTCATCGCAGGCTATTTAATGTTTGCACTTTATATCCACTCTCCTAATGTGTTCTTGTTAAAATGTCTCGTTTTGCAGTCACGCCACGGGAGGGATACACAGCCTGGGGTCGCAACACAGGTTTTCAGCAGGATGAAGAGGAGGAGGAGCGGAAGGGGTCCAGGAAAAAGGGAAGATCTCGTGGGTGTGGCCCGTACAGGGAGCACAGCGCTGATGCCAGGTGAGGGAACCATGGAAAAAAGTTATTATTGGAGCTATTGGAGAAAATAGGTCACGGTATCTTTTATGAAAAAAAAAGTCCAAACCTGTTTCTCATTATTTCTGTCTTCATCCTTTCTACCTGACAGTGTGAAACCTCCCCATGAAGGCAGCCGGCAGCGGTCCTGCAGCGCCCCAAACCTTCGCAGGTCGCCGAGACACAGTCCAGCAGTGCCTGGTGTGCCAAGCCTTGTGGAGATGGGTGAGCAGGACCGACCTATTAATGTCTACTTTGTCATGCGTACAGTTTGCAAACTCCACATGATAATACAGCTTCAGTCTAACGTAAGCAAAGAAGTGGCAGACTGGCTGAGAAAACATGGAAGAGGAAAGTAAGTGAGTGAGATTCTTCACTCCCACATGGTCCTTAGTGGTTGACCAGAGAAACTCACAGATGTTTGTAGCTGTGCCGATTTAAACAAGCTGATCCTGAAAAAGCATCATGCACTCTCAGCACAACAAACTCGGATAGATGGAATTCAAGTGACAATGTCGCAGTCGGCCTCACGACTTCACGTTTTATAATAGCTGCTCTTCAGGGCTTATCCTCTGTGCAACATGAACTATATGCTTCAGTTTACATGATTTACAAGACAACTGACTTTATATTAACATGTGCATGATCCTGTTTTTAGAAAATGAGGACTGCTGCTTCACTGCTGAGCCAGGAGCAGCTCCTGGTCAGTCCTACCTCTGCATCCCCTTCCATAAGGAGGGCCACACAGCTGCTGCTTCGGCTGCTGCTGCTGCTGACAGTGTTGGAGATGAGTACTGCCCCAGTGGCCAGGTTCCAGGAACACCAACATGCAGGAAGAGCCCCGGTGGGGGGCGACGGTCTGAGCTGGTCCTGCTGGGCTGTGGAGCTCTGCTGGCAGCCGTCGGACTGGGCTGCAACCTGCTTACTCTGGCCCAGCCGGAGGAGAACATCAAATCACGATGGGAGGGTTTCTTCCACAGAACGGTGGGCCAGAGGCGGAGCACTAGCCCCCAGACTCGCAGACTGTTCCGGCGGGAAAGCCCGCTGAAATCATCGCAACCCTCTCTGCCCGAGCGAGGTTTGCCCTCCTCTTACACGCTGCTGTCCTTGTCATCAGTGTCTGACTGTAACTCCACTCGCTCACTGCTGCGCTCTGACAGTGAGGAGTTGTTGGCCCACCGCCCTGCCTCACCACACAGACAGCTTCCTCTCCCACCTCCTCTCTCACATCATCAGGCCATCCAAAGCTCGATCAACCCGCTGGTCAACACCCACCTCGAGAGCTTCAAGCGTAACCCCCGCCAGTCTCTCACACCCACACATGTACCATCCGCCCCAAGTTCCTCGCGTAGTCTCCGTCGAACACCGTCAGACGGGGCCATCAAGAAGAGCTGCCCCTCTAATAATCTGGAACCATTGCTAGAAAAAACTGCATTAGAGGACACAGGTAAAGTCTTGTGGTTTCTTTAATTCTTCTTTAATACTAACTAGAAATACAGTCATAGGATTTAGAGTTTCACAGCCTCAATCATACAGTTTTAATGGTGTGCTTTATGGGCTGATATTGGCCAAACCAAATTTTGGTCTAAACCAATACATTTCAGGAAATATGATGTTGGAGTTTCTCTAGTCTTGCATAGCCAGACTATATATCTCCAGAGTGCTGTGTCAGCGCAGAAGAGGTCTGGCTACACCAGCTTATCATTCTTGGATAGGGGATAAAACACTCTGGGTTGTTGGTAAATTTAAAACAATCACGGCCATCTTGGGCAGTGCTGAGCCCCAGTTGCCACAGGGCCTTAATAAATAAATAGCAGAGATCGTGCGCTGGATGTCCGGCTTTATCCCAGCACTGTACATCTGGTAAGCCAGACTAACGGCTTTCTTTCTTTCTGTCTTTCTTTCTGTTTTTAACAGGTTGCCTCAGAGGTTTAAAAGAAGACTCTCCTGAGGTCCCCCGGCTTCCCGATCCAAATATTGTGTTCCCTCCAACTCCCCGTCGTCGCTGTGCTCTCGAACGCCCCAAGACCCTTGACTTTGTGGCTCGGCCTCGGCCTTCACCGCGGGCACGCTGTGATGTGTTTTGGGCAGACACGAGACCCAGGGGAAACGGACAAAACCTGGGTAACGGCGAGTCTCCCGCCCACACCTCCAGCACAGAGACTCCTCCGACTGTAGAGTTCGGGAGAGACCAAGCGGTGCTGCCCACTCCCATGGAGGCACCAACGCCCTACTCCCCCCGCAGGAAGGATCACCTGTTGGATCAGCTGGATGAGGTACAGTGCCGGGATGGAACCGTCCCACTCTGCAGACCGGAGATCAGCTTTCCCAAAGACTCACCTTACCGCTACAGACCTGGATTCTGGTCCTGACTCATTCTAGGCCCTTCACCGTTCCAACACAAAGCGGGGGCTCTCCATGCTGTGAGCCTTTGGATCCTTACAGGTCTGGGTCAATTAGTACTGACATAATGAATCTGTTCTAGCTTTAATCAGTACTTCACGGGGATGGCTTCCTGACTAAAATAATGTCACTAAATTACAGGAAGACATTTACTGTGAATATTTTACCTTTTGGACATTTGCTGTATTGACAATTGTGATAAAACTCCTCAAATGTGGGATCTAAAACTGCTAAAAGAAACCATGAAATTTCTTGATTTCTCTCACTAACAGAAACCCTGTCATTGTACTGAAGCTCTGAGAAGCAAGTGAGAATCTTTTTTGTTTTTGCCAGAAATTTTTTTAAAATATCTTTTTCATCCGTTAAAACAGGTAAACAAAAAAAGTAATTTGTTTTTTTATGTGTGAAAACAGGTGACTTGTTTTTTTTTGTTTTTGTTTTTTCATCTTAAAAATGTGCCTGAGGGAAAAAATTGCTTGTTTTCACAGATTAAAAAAAAGTACAAATAATTTGCCTGGAAAACAAAATGCTCCTTGTTTTCACAAATAAATAAAAAATTACAAAATAAGGAAAATGATCCTGACAGAAAAAAAAAAAAAAGAAATCTTGCTTGCCTCTCTGGGCTTCCATACTTTTTGTCATTCAAGATGTAAACTGATTCATGGCTTGATAGCAGAATGGCATCGACAGTTTCACAAAGCTTTACTTACTTTTTTTTATTTCAAGCTTGAGTCCAAGATTGTGCATTTAATGAAGTGCACTTTTGGAAAGCGTCATGAATGTAAAGCTTCAGGGTTTTTTCCATCGTCAAAAAGTGCTGTCTGATTATTTGTAATTTGTCGGTAAAAGTATATTGTTATTTGAACTTATCTGTATAATTCACTCTCTGTGTTAGTGGCTGATGGATTCCTGTTTTGTACTGAGCACCTGTCGTCACCAATCACTTGTACGCAGTAATATCCCGGGGACAGGGGGAATGCTGTTGTGTAATATGAGCACTTCTTTGCATTAGTAACCCGCGGTCTTGAAACAGTATCAGTACAATCTGACACAGTCTGGAGCCCCGTATGGTGAGCTTTACTATACTGAAGAATCTCACTGCTGCGTGGGTTTTGAATTGGGACCGACACACTGTCAGGAAGTCACAACTAAATATTTCAAAGAACTCATTAATTCCCCATCGGGTTCGTTCTGTGTTTGTGGCCCTGTCAGAGCAGCTTGTTTGGATCCTGACCCACCAGTTAAGAAACATTTCTCCAAACTAAAAAAGGGAACTTTGTATTTGTAACTGTAAAAATTGTCTGCCTCATAAATTGTTGATCAAGATAGAAGGATGGATGTAAAGTATGTAAGCGACAAACTGCATGAATGTTGAATGGCACACAGGCTGAACAGGCCCTGGAGGCATGTGGAAGTTCATTTCTGATTATTTATATTTGTAATGATTTATTTATGGATTAATTTATCTGTTTTATTTTTTTAATGCATTGCATTTGCCTTGATTTTTGACACTTGTTAACGTCCATGAATGTTTTTTTAGAGTTGAATTTGGCTGCAAACTAAATACAGCCACATTTGACTTGCTTCATATTATTTTGTCTGTTTTACGCATTTTCAATAATCTTCAGGATGTTATTAAAAAAAAACATTCAACAAGCGTGCAAGTAGAGAACTTAGCCTGACACGATTAGTTATGAGTCCATATTTTGATAACGGTTTCATTGTTTATGTATTTTTTTAAGTGAAAATATCAAACATTCCCTATTTCCAGCCTCTAAATTGTGAGAATTGCTTCTTGTCTGATGGTAAACGATTGTCCTGGGCAACTTTATGGGCTTTAGTGTATTGTAACAAGCATTTTTTAATTGACAAAATAATCAACATATTCTTCATTATTGAAAATCATGAGCTACAGCCCAACAATCAAAAAAGTTATTTAACTGAGCTAAATGCATGCCAACATTGGTAAGTTTTTGTTTCCACGTTTCACTTGTGTTTGTCTAGACTGCAAAATGAATTTAAAATATGTTTTGCTATTTTATTAATGCAATCTGCTTGACAAGAAAATTCACAATGTTGGAGGAAATGCTGTCAGGTAAAACAAAAAGAGTTAATCATAAATTATTTGAAAATGACAAATGGAAACAGTATCTTAATGTCCCCTTGACTCATTTCATTTTCAAATGTTGGCCTGAAAGACTGCATCCTCTGAGGTCACACTCTCACGAGTGTGACCTGGTGTACGTAAACATAAATTATTATTTTTTCTGAGGACTGCAGAATGTGCTCATGCTCAATGTACAAACACAGTATTTCAACTGAGGATGCTAATTGAAACAAAGCTTGTATGATGTGTAGCCAAGGTGTCATTATCTGTCTGAAATGTTACCACGAATAAGCTGTTGCTGATGGACATTGTTCAGGTTGGGAATAATACTGTTCTTGACCGACTTGTATTTGCACTGGAACACACTGATTTGAGTAAAATCATAGTAAACAATCTAACTGGGTCACCACTTTTGTAAGGCTCTGCGTTTCCTCGTTCATTTAATGGGTCTAAAAGCAGCTATAATCTATATTTCTAAGACTGTGTGTCATTAAAGTGGTGGTTCATAGTGATGAACACATCACCTGACTTTAGTAGTTGCCCAGTGTTTCAGCATCTTTACCGTCCTTACCAGCTGCAACTTTACTGTTTCGGTTCACTCTTTTTTCCCCCTTGCAGCAAGTACCAGTTTTCTGCTCAAAAAAACTCACTTGTCCAGTCCCAAACAGCAGGCGGACTAAGTTAGTGATTAGCTTGTGAACATAGTGGAGCATTAAGTAGCTCTGTCCATAGGTGACTCGGCTGGGAACGGTAGGGTCGCCGGTTTGAGCCCCTGTGTGCACCATGAATGGAGTGTGGACTGGAGAGGTGCCAGTTCATCTCCTGGGCACTGCTGAGGTGCTGTTGAGCAAGGCACCAAACCCCCAACTGCTCAGGGAGCCGATCTATCGGCAGCCCCCTCGCTCTGACATCTCTCCATTAATTGCATGTATATAGGTCCTGTTTGTGCATGTGTGTATTTCGGGCCTGTGTGTGTGTAACCTAGCGGGATTAATAAAGTAATAATTCTTCTATTTCTTCTTCTAAAGAGCCAGATATTCCCTCCAGACTTAGTAGGGGCTAGCGACAGTTTGTGATTCTTATGTCTTAACATTTGCGTTAGATTTAAGTCGCAGAGCTATGCAGTTATTTCTCAGGAATATAATTAACCGGCAATGTTTGAACCTTCCAAATGCTCCACTACATTCACCAGCTAACCGCTAACTTTGTTTGTCTGCTGTTTGGTCCTGATTGCCCCAGTTTGGGGTGCCTTTCATGTATTAGCATTAGCTACATTAAAGTCTCAATGGCAACTATGCATTTCAGAAAGATGATTACCTGATAATGTTTTTAAAAAAACAACAAGAAAGTAGAATCCTCAAACTCTCTTCGAGCCATCAGATAAAAAAAATCAGTCTGCTGAACAATAAATTAAAAAAAACCCATTTTGCAGCTCTGCTTCCTATCCAGGTAGCTGGCCGGCTGCCATTTTTGTTTGGATTATGAAATAACATCCCTATTTGCGGAACAGGTAAAATGTTTTTTATTGTGTGTTAGACATAATATTTTTTTGTACTGAGAAATCTGAAAGACCTAGATCTTGTTAAACAACCTTCTACGTTTTTTAAAAATATTGCTGGCTCATTATCTTTCAGTGAAATTTTGATTCGACTGTAGCTAATTCTAATTCATGGCGGGCTACCCCAGCACCACACATCAGAGAATGTTAGCAGTTACCTGATAAACGTAGTAGGACAACTGGCAGCTAGAGAGCTTAAAAGAGAGTGAATATTCAACCATAGTCATAAGGTGGCCAGAAACATCGCTCCAGGTGAATGCTAATGTTGCTCTCTGTCTCTTAATGTGTAGCTTCAACTGTTGTTTTAGTAAGTCACTTATATCAACCTAAATGGTAGAAATCACTGACACCATAGTCTTACATTACCAGACCATACTCCAAGACTGGAGCTGCACAGGTTAGCGTTCTGGTATAAAGGCGCAATGAGGTGTTTGTATTTCTTTAAACCAGTCACAATCTTTTTGGGCCCCGGATGCAGAAACGGTGCCCTTGCAAAACAGATAGCAGAGAAAGCAGAAGGAGTCTGATGTCAGCCTTTATACCCACTAAGTACAGCCAGACTACTGGCTCTATGCCTCATTATGTAGTTTTCTTGGAAAATCAACTTCATGACCCAACTTACAATCCGAGCCTCACCATGGCTGCTACCAAGGTGAAAAGGTATCAAATAATTTCACCTTCAGCTTTGGTCCACTTATTCATTTATGTGCTGTCATCAGCATTTCTCCACAAATCTATTTCAGCGTTTCAGAAACTGGAGAAAAATGAAAATAAAAACATTGCAGGGAAATCCACTGCTGCGTCACAAAAAAAAACACTTCAATCAGTAGACATATTTATTACACGCATACCTTTACAGTAAACATACAATATTTTTTTGATACAAGTAAATGTTGAGAATGAAGTGCTTTGTTTTGGCATCAATAAACACAAATAGCTTGTCTCTCCATTATATTTTTCATGATTTATATAAAGTAGCCTATTTACATGTTGTGATATGTCTCTTTAAGTTTGTACTGCAATTAGCACCCATGTGCTCTTGATGTCCTTGCCTACACACTGTGAGTTAGAAACCTACTTAATGAAAGCACCTTTACTTCAGATATAATCGAGAGTATAAAAAAAGGATCTTTTGTTGTACTGTCAAAATCAAAGTATGGTGGTGTAGGTGGTTGTTACTCATTTACTCCACGCCATTCAAGAGACATCTTGTGCGAGGGCACGTGCTAATTTACAGTGACACTCGCCTGCAGACATGCTGGACTCACTCTATGGAACTTGTTGCTCCTGTCTCTATCACAAGTGTCGGCCTGTATGTGCAATGTTTGGACTGGCAGTGCATCAGTTTATAATGGTTTAAAAAAGAAATCGTGATGGACTCATAATAGATCAATTTGCCGGTTTGGAGACAGAAACTCAGCATCTGGTAGGATTTTTTAAAAAGAAAATGCTTCAAGTACACAACGATGAAGTTCAATCACATAACTGGTAACCGGATGCTGTGCAAGGCAAAAGCAAACAAATATCTTTTCACACCAAGACCTCTGACTCATGGTGTGTAAGGTCTGGGGTGGCACACAGTAGGGCTGAAATTTACGACAGTGGAGAAGTCATCAGATAGCCGGTGCTTATGTCGCCTCTTTCTTTTCCCTTTGGGCACTGCGGCGAATCTTCATCTCTGTCAGCTGGATGTAGCGGATGGCATTGGTGTCTGAAAAACAAAGACAGGAAAAGGCTGATTTATTTCCTGCTCGGACAGGATATGGTGCATTAATGTGCTCATAAATCTTCAACCTTAAACTGAACTCAGTGGGACATGTCACACAGTAAAGTGGCTACAGAAAATAATGTTTTTTTCAGGAATTACGGGGGAAAAACTGTTTTGGATTCCAGATACAACACCATTTTTTTTTGTTTATCCTGTGTGCTTTTAAAAGGGTCTTACAGGACCAACAGTGGCAAAACAATTGTGTTATCAATCACATCACACAGAAACAAAATTGCAGTTTACAGTGAATTCCATCTTTGAAAATTGATGTCGAAATGTCCTACTGCATTTCTCTGAACAGACGGATTAGTCTTTCGTTGATCATTCAGAAAACACATACATGCACTGAATTACTACAAAAGAGACACTGTGAAAGAGACCAGCGAGAAGCTTAGTTAATTTAGCTGTTTCTCATAGATACGGCTCACAAAGTGAAGCCTTGGTCCCACTGCAGGTCCCTGACGGGTTTCCAGGTCGTCCCCAGAAAATTAAACCTAAATTTCTCTCCCCGGATATTACTGTAGAAGAAGAATATTTAAAACACTAAAGATACACTATGGAGTTTTTGGTGACTAGTAATCTCCATAAGCAGATTTTGCATATGAATGACGAGATTTTGGGCAGCGGAAGTGGTCTGGTTTCCATTTGTAGCCCGAGTTGCATGCAGGTAAACAGTTCATGTAGAGAGTAAGAGGCAATGCAATGCAATCTCGAAACCCATCAGCTATTATCTGATGACAGTTTAACTTTTTATTTACTTTTTGTTATTATTTGTCTGCATTCATATGCAGATATGTGTTTATAGAGATGCTGTCTCTTAACTCCAATTCATACTCACGTCTCATATTGCCAATAGTACCATAAACAAAGACTGCAGAGAAGTCAACCCGGATATTTGTTGATTAAAGCCTGGAATATTAAAATAAATGTAATCTATTGAATCGTTTACATGGACACGGCAGGATTTTCAGACCATAACGTATTTTGTGACTATTGCTCACGATGTGCTGTGAGACTAGATTGGTCCTGCAGTGTTTCCCACCGTCTCTCATTACCTGACTTTCACACCAACCTGTACACCTGTTCACGAGTCCCTAATTATTATATATACATACAGTATATATATATATATATATATATATATATATATATATATATATATATATATAATTTGCATGTTCACAATAGCACGCGCCTTTAATTGGCATCTACAGTTGTTTTCAAGAGAGATACACACATGCCCAAACACTACAGCCTGCTACAATTTAATTTACTGGTTTGTATGAAATGAAAGTGCTGATTCATTTTTGCCGAATTAGGCAAAAGAAAAAATAATAATCACATAGCCTTTCATTTGGATTAATGATTGTGACAATTTGAATCAATGTGCTCTTGTATTTTGTGTATAAATGAGTATAAATGATCAGTATAAAAAAAAAAAAAACGCAAACAGCAGTAGTAGAATATTAGCAGTAATACTTGCAAAGATGGATTTATTACTCATTCTTAACAATCCCAAATATTCGGCAGATGAAACTTACATGATTAATTTGATCATTATCTTAGCAAAATACTCTATCCATAAAATGATTTGGCTTAACAAACTTTACCCTCCTTTTATATTTTAAATCATAATTTTTTTATTTCTCTCTCTCTCTCTCTCTCTCTCTCTCTCTCTCTCTATATATATATATATATATATATATATATATATATATATATATATATATATATACAGTATATGACATTTTGACATGTCACAGTTGAAAAAACACCCACCTGTAATAGCATGAATGATGTCTGAATGCCATTTAGCTGCTCCAATTTCATGGTCCTGCTGTGGCTCACTGCCACACTTTCATGGTTTACTGGGACATTGTAATGCTATTGGTAACACCTGTGCTTTTCCTAATAGGACAAATAAAAATGCCTGATGTGCAAAGGGTTTACTCTGCAATCTGTTGAAGTTTTATCATCATGTATTTTATTACTGATGCATTCAACTGTGAGCAGAATTTTAATGTAGTAGCTGGTCTAGGTGGAGCTAATTCTAACTGCTTTGTATTCTGTTGGGCAGTTTAACAATTCTGTAATATATATATATATATATATAATTTATTTTTCAATGTGTTAAATCACAATATGTAAAGTGACCACCACTAGGGCAGTACTTAGTCCTGACCTGA
The DNA here is from genome assembly GCF_963691815.1 of Echiichthys vipera. Classification (NCBI taxonomy): domain Eukaryota; kingdom Metazoa; phylum Chordata; class Actinopteri; order Perciformes; family Trachinidae; genus Echiichthys; species Echiichthys vipera. The sequence continues at coordinate 20,633,468 of NC_139837.1, forward strand.
TGGTTCCTGTTTGTTGGACTCCTTCAGGTAGTACAGGGCCTTCTGGAAGTCTCCTAGGTGGTAATAGGCCACACCGGATCGGTACAGAGCCTTGAAGTTCTTCCCTTCCTTGTGAAGCACTTTCAGACAGTATTCCTTCACTCGTTCATAGTTCACCAGCTCCATTTGCAACAGGCATGCTAGAGTGGAAAAGGAGGAGCAGATAGAGGGGGTGAAAACGTTACTGATAACACTGCATGAGCCAATATTTGTATTTCATTATACAGTAGCAGTTCTAATGTGTGAGCTGTCAGGCACCAATATATGAGGGATACTTTGGATAATTGTTTAATATCCTATAACAAATATAATGAGTGAATTTGCCAAGAGCTGAATAAATATACCATTAATATGAAGTGGATTTCCAAATAAAGTGGCAGATAGTGGGTAAGCCTGAGAATGACTCATACTCTTCATGAATCATTCATGAGCTCAGAGGTATTCCCAGGATCTTTCTCTGCTGAACAGACAGCACATAAGTGTAGTGTGTGTGTGTGTGTATGTGTGAAATGTGTCCCTTACCGGCCAAGCTGTTGTAACACTCCAGCTCTGCATTCTCCATGGCCCCCTTCTGCTCATCTGTCAGCGTGGAGGACTTGCTGATGGTCGGCAGGAGGGGGGACGGGGGCTTGGAGCTGGTGTCCGGATCCCCTAGCACCCTGCACAGCCCCTTTATCTCCAGCAGAGCGCGGTGATACTTGCCAATCGCCTCTCGGTACTTCTTATCCTTGTAGCACTGGGTGCCTTGGCACTTGAAATCCAGCGCCCGTCTCACGACCTCGGCTGGCTCGTTGAGTGATGGTTGTTTCAACATCGACCCACCATGATGCCTCTGCTGCTGGAGCTGCTGCTGGTATCTGGCATCTTTGGTCCGGCCGCTGCTGCTGTTGGGAGGCTGAGCGCACTGGTGCCTCGGGGAGCCGCCGCCGTTGTCGGTGTGGCTGCCTCTGCCGCCGTCCACCCTGCCGTCGTGCCCGACCTGGATCACGCTCATCTTCGACGTTATTTTATTACAGCTGCCCTGGCGCCCGGCCGTAAATTAGCTGGGTGATCGAGGCTCCTTCACTGCATCCTCTCGGCCGTTGACGCGTCCTCGCCTCGCCAGTGTCGCAGCTACGTCTTCTCTGTGCGCAACCCTGCGCGATGCGCGCTCCTCCTGTAGCCCAGTCTCTATTTTTTCTCCTCCGACGAGCCGATTGGTCGTTAAATACAAGGCCATCGGTCCCATGGGGATCCTCCGGCAGGAAGAGGAGAGGCTTTGATTTCATTATCAGTTTATTTGGAGATAATTTAATTATCAGTTTGTTTGCAAACTGAACAGTGTTTAAAACCAGACTACACTGACAATAGTTATTTTGTGTGATGTTTTATTCTCAAGGGGAATTTGTAATTATTAAGTCTTATTTGTTGCGAATTGACAAAAAAAATCACATGACAGTGATTCTATTTTCAGTGAAATACAGTGAAATGTAGACTATTGTATGATCCGTATCTTGTATGTATTGTACTATTTTGTGTTCATTTATAGCCAAATAAAAGCCATTATTGAACTAGAGAATGTAATCAATTATGCCTCATTTTTATCCCTGGGCCATCCATGCAAGTTCCTTTCGAAATTACAATATGTCCTCCCTAAATTGGGCATACACATGTTACAATAAGAGGATCACAGTGAAAATCAGCCCCCTCCTTCCACTCAAAACATCCCTTCAGTCTCTCGCTCTTATCTCAAATCGGAGGAATGCAGTCATCTCCACTCAGATGGATCAGATAAGGATCATCCAGGCCTGTCGTCTCTCGCCTGAGCAGCTTGCAGCCTGCCTCCCCCGGACTGCTCTCATTCTGCGCAGCCACTTTGGACACACTCCTGGCAGACTTTAGTCTATGATGTCATTCAAACCGGGTTTTTTTTTGCAGGGTAATTTTGTTATGAGCCTCTATTGTAAAGAGTTGAGCAGAGGTGGTGAATACGGTTCTCTTTTGCTTTAAGAGCTTCTCATTTTGAGTGCCATTTTAACAACAACACCGCGTGTGTAGTGTGTATTCGCCATGCCTAAATCCATCTGTCCTGTCACACTCACAGGCTCAGCTGTCTGGGTGTGTCTCTGGAATTGCAGCTCTCTTGAGCAAATGTTACTGATCAGAGAGAAAAAAGAACCATAACAACGATAGGCACATTTGGTACATCTGATTGTGTAATGCTCATACCGATGCATGTTCGCAATAGCACGCGCCTTTAATTGGCATCTACAGTTGTTGTCAAGAGAGATACACACATGCACAAACACTGCAGGCTTATGGGCTACAATTTAATTTACTGGTTTGTATGAAATGAAAGTGCTGATTCATTTTTGCCAAATTAGGCAAAAAAAAAAAAATCAATCAATCATAGCCTATCATTTGGATTAATGATGATGACATTTTGAATTAATGTGCTCTTGTATTTTGTGTATAAATGAGTATAAATGATCAGTATAAAAATAAAACAAAAACGCAAACAGCAGTAGTAGAATATTAGCAGTAATACTTTCAAAGATGGATTTATTACTCATTCTTAACAATCCCAAATATTCGGCAGATGAAACTTACATAATTAATTTGATCATTACCTTAGCGTACTCTATCCATAAAATGGTTTGGCGTCACAAACGTTACCCTCCTTTTATATTTTAAATAATATTTGACCACTATGGAAAACTGCAAATTTAAAAATAATAAATTGGCAAAAACTATTAGAATAATAAGCCATTTCGAATTTACTCCTTGAGTTTAGCAGACCCCATGTTTTTTAGTTTTTGTTTTTGTTATTCTTCATCCTTTTTTTAAGTTTCACTGTTATTGGACAATTAATGTAATTATTATTTCTACATTTAGAAATATATTTTTTCACTGTGTATAACTCTGAAATATGTAAGATAAGTCATGTTTATATTAAATGTTTTCAATAAACAATAAAATAAATAATAAAAAAACCGAACTTTTTGCACACTTTGTTCTCTTTGATTAAAACGCATTTACAAAGCTGTGTCGGTGCCCTTTATTCCTATGCCAATGTAACTAATTCGAACGACTGATACGACGTCATCAAACTACGACCGGAAGCACACTGATAACGTCTTCTTTGTGAGACAGTTTGTTTACATCATGGCGGCGGTGGATTTCAGAGGTAACTAACATCGATGCTTTATTATTTGTTATAAAGTAATTTCCACGTCTGCTTGGTTTTTGTTTTCGCTTTAGTAATATGTAATATACAACTGAGACCCTTGAGATAAAGTTGTGTGTAGATTTGTAGTTGACGGCTTCAACATAACGTTATATTTGTAACTGTGCTAGAAGCTAATGTTAGCAACGATTAGCATATCCTCCGCTTTTATTAGCATGTTGGCTAACCTAGCTAATGCAGACGAGACTACCCAATAAAGCAACGAATTATTAACTATACGTCCTATATAAATTCCAACAATGGTGTTGGTAGAGGAGGTTTTGAGTAATGTTAATCAAACGTCCGATTCAGTTAACATTACGTTCATGACAGCTCTAACTAACGTTACCATTTAAAACTGCCATAAATAATAACAATAATAATAATAACCACTTCATTATTTAGCACCTTTTAAAAACAAAAGTTTGCTTTGACAGACAAAGCAAAAGCACATTCTATTTTTAACTTTATGCTGGTATATAACAGGACTAATTTAACTCAACAACAAAGGCAAGACATTTGAAAACATAAATGCAAAGCAAGATATGACTGGATTTTGTCATATGCAATATACACACAAATAATCACAAACAAAAAAGCTCTTATAAACTGAACACCCACCCCTATATCAAAAGAGGCTGAAGAGGTCTAACCATATATTAGTGATTTAGTTATTCTGAGATTTTTATTCAGGTCTTGCAGCACTGATGACACAGTTTTTTTTTTTTTGTTAATTACATTTCTGAAAACAAAGCTGGACATTATATCATCAGGTTGTGATGATGACAACTCAATTTAGTGTTGGTAAACTCTTTAATTCAATTTTCAGACAACCTTCTTGGGATTTCCTGGGTGGACAGCGGCTGGGTACCGATTCTTAACCCTGGAAATGTATTGGACTACTTCTCTGAGAGAAGTAACCCCTTCTATGACAGAACCTGTAATAATGAGGTAGTGAAGATGCAGCGGCTCACTCTGGAACATTTGAAGTAAGTTTATCTTACACAGTGCAATTAGGTATTATTTGGAAAATAGTTGCGTATAAATACAAATAAAGAAATTAAGTATCACATTAAACTAAGGTCACTGTATGATTCATGGTAGTGAATGAACACATGGAACTTAAACAAAACCTAATAGAACACATAGATATAGAAGCTATAAAGAAACATATTTTTAATTACAGAGCTGCAAGTTATAGTGCTGAGTGACATTTGCAAAACTAGAAGCAAACCTTGTTTCTGTCTTATTTTCAGTCAGATGGTTGGAGTGGAGTACATTCTTCTTCATGCTCAGGAGCCCATTCTTTATATTATCCGGAAACAACAGCGGCAGTCACCAACGCAAGGTGAGCAGTGTGGCGTGTGATTGCTGCTGATACTGGTCAGTTAGCATACAAAAAGCACGTACATTTCTGTTTGATTAAGACAAAATTGACGTGTGAGGATAGTATTGCAACTTGTACTGTATATGATAATCCTGCAGTGATTCCCTTGGCTGACTACTACATCATAGTAGGAGTGGTGTATCAGGCCCCAGACCTGGGAACAGTTATCAGCTCCAGAGCGGTGAGAATGTATAGTATGATCCTAAAACATACCCTTGTAACTGACTATCATAAAATCTGTTGAAGGTAGATTTTGATAACACATAAAGCATGTGACATAAAGCACATCTTTTTTAGCTTTCTGCTGTCCATGGAATCCAGTCTGCCTTTGATGAGGCCATGTCATACTGCCGCTATCACCCATCCAAAGGATACTGGTGGCACTTCAAGGACCAGGAGGAGAGAGGTTAGGTTTTGTCAGTTCATCTAAATTTACAGTGTAAACATTTAGGTTTTTGTTAACAGTGGGATAGTTCCTGTCACATACGTATATTAAAAACAACACATAGTGAAGACCACAAGAAACAGCCATGGAGCCTTGCAATCCCAGAATGTTTGTAAGAGTAAGTTTAAGTTTAACATGATGGTGAATGCTGATTAACTCTTTTTTTTTTTTTTTTTTTTTTTACAGAAAAGACCAAACCCAAGTCTAAGAAGAAAGAGGAACCGAGTTCACTGTTTCAGAGGCACCGTGTAGACACACTCCTTTTGGACCTAAGGTCAAAGTTTCCACCAACATTCTACCAGGTACTTGTTACACTTACTCAAAACTGTTATTGATGTTAAATATTCACCTTTTTTCATCTGACATTTCCTATAATAAAAAGTATTTAATGCTAATGCGATTGCATCCGAGCAATACTGTTTCTCTTTCTGTAATTTCAGCCTAAGCCTGGTGAGAAGCCTATTCCAGGTAAGATCTTGAAATAGTTACATTATATTCAGACCCTTGCATATAATAAATAGTATCAGTATTTGCACATCAGGGCTCAACATGGGAAGTGTAGCAAATGTGCACTGCTTCACATTCTGCCATTATTATTAGACTAAACCTTGGGTATAATTTCTTTACAGTGAGGAATTTTAGATTTTGCTTGTGCATTTTAAAGTAGATGTTTAGATTTTGATGATGTGAAGATTTTAGCCAAGTATCCACAAAATCCTCAAGTTTTCCCTCTTATTGCATTTGTTTGTGTTGCAGTTGAGGTGAAGAAAGAACCTGAACCCCCCACAGAAGCTGTAAAACAAGAGGAAAGGGAGCCGGCCACAAAGTCCTCCGCCCCAGCTCCGCCGAGCAAACCGCCTCCTGAGAAGAGAGCAAGACTTCAGTGACAGTCATTCGTCTCGCACTCTGGGAAGATGGAGCAAGGAAGCGTAAAAGTCCTGCAGCACTTGGCCGAAAGATACACCGTGGGACTTTATTACCTTTTGGAATTTGCAATATCGTCTGCCTCTGCTCATTTGGTCTGTTTACACCAGGCAAAGAATGAACCGGCACAGTGTCAGTTGCTTGTCTCAGTGTTAGGAGATGTCTTTTACACCGTAACCTTATTCTTGTTCATGTGATGAGTTTGGCATCATGGACATCTCAGGAAGCAGTAGGGTGAACTGCTTGATGTCAGCAGGCATTTAGCAGTATTCACTAAGGATGAGTTTTTTTTTATGATAAGCTGACATCAGCACCAGTGTCGGTTCACTGCTGACATCAGCATAATATTTGTGTTGTAGTGACTTCAGAGGACAGTGTAATTCCTAGTGTGCTTTAAGGATGATGTGTCATAATGCATCATCTCATTTGAAAAGCAAAAGGCTTCCTGACTTGAGCACCTCTCTTTAATTATAAATACTTTTGTCAGTTTGTTTTAAGGAATACCTTTTTTGTTTTTGTATTAAAATGTATCAGTTACTGTTTCATGATGTGTTTGATTTAATAGCCTCGAGTCTTGCTTTATCAGAGTTTCTTCAATATGTTAGATATGGTGTTCATTTTAATGAAAAGTTATATTTTCATGTACCTGGAGTGTTCGTTTTAACAAAAAAAACATCTCTAAAAATGCAAAGAGTAAGGCACTCAATATACTCCTCTGCTGCCGACGGCTCTGGCATGACGACCCACACGTATACAGGATAATACAATAATCAAACATGCCGGTCTTCAGTGATGGAAAGTAACTCAGTAATTTAAACACACTCTAGATGAACTTGTGCTTTACCTGAGTAATTTCATTTTATTTTTATGTTTTACTTCACAACATTTCTGAGGAAACTATTGTATATTTTTACAATATACCAGTAATACCAGTAATTTTAGCTGAAATTACTGGTTAATTTACAGATTCACTTTTGGCATTGAAAAGCAAATGAGAAGCTTATTAAACACAAAGCTTTAACGACCAACTGTGGGTAGTTGTTGCCCCTTTTAACGTCTCAGATGTCTATTAGTTGTTGGCAGTAGATTCACCAAAGAGACTTTCCCCCGTAACCTTACAGAAAAGATATTATTTCACAAAAAAAAAGCAGAGATAAGAAAGGTACAAAAAACCCATCACAACTGAATAAAAGTATGTGAATACTTTATTTAAAACTAGCTCCACATCTACATCAACCTAAAGCAATAAATGCTGCTTGTTGATGCATTAATAGTCTAAAGACTATATGAGAGGGAAATTTCCTGCAAGAGTCTTGTACTTTTTATACTTCAGAATCAGAGATACTTCAATAATCCCAGTTTAAAGAATTATATAAAACTATATATTATATAAAACATTTTAACTTTACACTCTGGGTTTTTTCTCTGTTGATGGTTTTTCTCCTTATTTTCTAAGCTTATAATATATAAATTGAGCAGAGCGGAAACATTTACAATTGAGGGGTATGACCAACAGGTGTCGCCATTTTGTCACATTTGGTCCGAGCTCCTAATTGCAGAATGGTTAATTTGTTTTCAAGAATTTGTGCTGTCTGCCATCATCACAGCATTGAGTCATTGAGCAATGATTTTGTTATTCTTCATTCCTATTTTTTTTTAATGTTTTACTGTCTTTGTACATTTTTTCATAAACAAAAATAGAATACTGAAATCATTCCCCAATTTTATTTTTTTCTTAAATTAATATTTTAAAATATACGTAACGTCCTTAAAATCGGAAATTGGAAGAAAAGCACAAAATTGTATGATGTTCTAAAACACTTCCCAACTCTACTATACACACATATATATATATATATATATATATATATGTATGTATATATATATATATACACATATAAGCAAAGTAGTATTTATACGTATATATGTATATATGTATATTCGTATTTATATATATATATATATATATACGTATATATATATATATATATATATATATATATTTATATATACATATACATACATATAATGTTCATTGGTTTTCAGAAATAGGTTTTACAGATCAGTACATTGCAAATAACTGTAAAATTGAAAAACAAGAAAGTAAGAAAAAAAGAATATCTTGAAAATCTGAAAAAATAAATTACAAAATAGAGAAATATACACATACATATAGACATACATGTACATATATTCATTAACAAATTATAATAAATAATTTTTTTGAGAGTCCTACTGTTTCAATTAACTGAAATTAAACAGTATTTCCCCATTTTATGTACAATTATTTATTTCATTTGTTTTTTTTTCCTTTCTGTTGATATTGTACTTCTGTTCAAGCACATCCATTTTTAATCCCGCATAACAAAATGTCTTTGTTTGATTGCAACTGTTGCCATATCTAAAAATAATAATGATAATAATAATAAATAAATGCTTCCATGGCTGCTCTGAACGAATGCCACGAAGAAGAAGCGTCTCGCAGGGCGTGGTGGGATAGGAGCCTCCTCTGTGGAGGACTGAACAACAGTGCCCCAGCTGGCGGGTCTGGCAGCACAGAAAGATGGCTGCAGAGGGGGTTCTCAGGCCAAGTGTCTGAAAACACCGTTTGTCATGTTCAACGACGACTGAAAGCCAGCGTGTCACCCCGGTCCCGGTTGTTCCGTCGGTCGGTTCCTGCTCGGACTCGTCGTCGGAGGGGGATAAAACCAAAACATGGGGTCGCAGACTCTCCAGATCCTGAGGCAGGGGGTCTGGGCTTCAGTCACTGGCGGATGGTACTACGACCCCGATCAAAACACATTCGTCAACGCTTTCCATCTCTACATCTGGCTGTTTCTACTATGTTTCCCCTTCACACTTTACATGGTGAGCCTTTTTATTCTTTAAAACCCCTTTATTATCCCTTTATTATGTCTTGACTGTTGCCAAGTTACCAAACCAAAGTGTCCGTTAGGTTCACCGCCACAGGATAGTAACGGTCGGTCTCGGTCTATTATCTGGAAGCGGATACAATGTGTACAATGTAAAACTAACCAAACGTCACGGAATATTTTCACCACACTGAAAATATTTAATAAAACCGTACGAGTGTCGGAATTACACACAGATAGACCTCATGTAGATGACAAAACAAGACAAAATAATCCTTTAAACGGCTGCCCCCTTCAAGTGTTACCACCCACCAAATAGATAGGACCAGAATGCTCTTTTGTTTAAATTCTTGTTTTAACACAGCGATGGCAGTTAAGAACCGTTAGGGTATTAAGGGTCGGTTTACTGTCGTACCGGGCTGTAATCGGTGAATTTAATTCCCCCATCCCCCTTTATTGTATCTAGTTGTTTTCCTCCTGTCTGTAGTGATTTGCGGTATCACCAGTTTTTCAGAAGCTACCAGCTGTGACTGCAAGAGCACAGCTGACAAGGATGCAAACAGTAATCTGGCGACTTTAATGTCCAAGAAAACAGACTCGACTGGCTGCTGTTTGCTCTGTTCATTTGCCACCAGGTGTCTTTGTTTTTAAATGCACTGCTTTGTGTTTACTTTAGCTGTGTGGCAGCCCGCCCTCTAAACTGGCTTTGACGACTTCAGTAGAAGTTACAGTCTACTTATGCATGTTATTAGCGCTCAAATGATTCAGATCCAGGTTTACAGAACAAGTTGAAGTGTCAGTGAATCATTGTGTTCTTCTAACACATATCTATAAATGTACCCCCCATGTCAGGAAACGACTGCTAACTTCTATGTTGGGAAGCTGATGTTTCAAATGTGGTTTCTGTGCTATTCCTGGAGTGGAAATAGGCCGGTCAGCGCTGTGGTTTATATTGAGCCACAGGTTGTGAGTGGTGGTGGTGCTGCTGCTGCTGCTGCTGTTTGTAATAACTGCAAACAGATGCAGCAGCGGGATATCTCAAGGACAACAGAGCCGCAGAAGGTGGAGCTCAGCCCCCCATGTGGTAAACATACAGGTGCTTGGTCATAGCCTCCGTCCTCGGCAGCTTCACAATTAAAATGACATGAGACAGATAATTGGATGCAGTAGTTTTTAAACCATAATAGTGCATTAAATATGTCTTTCAGCTGTGTTTAGAGGAACTAACTTGGATGCAATAGTTGGTTGCAGTTCACATGTTTGAATCTTGTCAGTCCTCATGAGCAAATGTCCTACAGAAAGACAATATTAAACCGCCCACCTGATGTCTCATTGTCGCTTTGGGGGAAAAAACGTCAGTTAAAATCAATAAGAGCTTTTATAAAAAGAAATTGACCCTTTTTTTTTATTCTCAAGAAGAGCAAAATAGTCTCGGACCATTACATGTTATTACAGCTTGGACCCTGAGACAAACAAAGAAAGAAAATATAAAGTTAGCATCATCATGTTTCCCCCTACAATATCAGATACCCTAAATAAATTAACATCTGCTTCTTTTTCTAATCCCAGGCCCTGCAACCAACCATGGGAATAGTGGGAATCTACTGTGGTGTTATTGCTGCCATGTTCCTGCTGCTGAAGACGGTGAATTTCCGCCTCCACCATGCCCTGGATGAGGGGGAGGTGGTGGAGCACCAGGCCAAGGAGAGTCAGGGCAGCAGAGGGGGCACTGAGGGGGCGAATGATGGCGGTGTCACCCGTCGGGAAGACAGCAACGGCCCAGGGTAAGATCACGTCTTACTCAGCCTCAACGGTGAATGTGATATCTGGAGATGTAGGTCAAAGACGCTGCCAGGAGTATGATGAGATGAGGCAGACACAGTAAAGGCTGTGTAGTGGGAGGAGGCCTATTGTGTGTTAGCTAGACCACGTCACCCTTCCTGGTCAGTGAGGGCGACGAGCCACATGGAACTGGTGGTGTCATATAAAGGTTAAGTGATCTAGAGTTTTCCATCAGAGGTGAGGTCAAAGGTCTAGTCCTGAAGTCATGAAAAGACACAGGCTGCCGTAAGGACAATCAATATATCGTTTTAAAGGCTTCCAGATAGGGCAAATTGAGCCCAGCTGGGGCAGCAGCTACTTTACCTTCATTTAGTTCAGACACCTGCAGAAACAGAGAGGTATAAAACCCAACAGCTGACTGGATTAAAATTATCAGATGATGCACGCCAAACCACCAGGGCACCCTGGGAAATTTTACTTTGAAAGTAATCAGTTATTTGCTTGTTGAACTTTTTACAATTTTTTTTTAATTTAATTTGACCACACCACGCAAGTGTGTTGTTGAGCTTTGTTTTAAAATGCATCTCAATGACACCGAGAGCAGGTCTCCTCTTTTAGTTCAGAGTTTTCTTGTAAACAAAGTTTCTTTCAACATTCCCTGCTACTCACCAAGACACCAGGGTTTGTATCCTTGATGCCTAAAAAATGTGTGGATTTATTAATGATAAATGCATTTCCCCTCTTCAAAGCAGTGTTTTTGTTTAGATTTTTTTTAAAACCTGCATTTTTTTGCATTTGTGTTAACTTGGTAGTAGTCAATGCTGCTGGTGCATTGCTGTGTTCCTTGGTACATTACAGCCACCAGTGATGTACTGTAGTGGGAAACAGTTGGCATCCACTTTTATGTCAGGGCCCACTCACAGAAACATCTCTCCAGAGCGCTACTAGATATTCTCACGTTTTTATGTTCTGCTCTGATGCCATGATGCACGCATTGTTAGAGTGGTGTCTTATATCTCAGTGTGTGTTTATAGACATATTAAAATTGGTTCATAAAATTACATAGTAGAACCTCTTATGCCACAGGCTCCTTTTGTATAGGGCGATGATGGTAAATGGACTGCATCTATATAGCATTTTTCTAGTCTTAACGACCATGCAATTTACACTACAGTCACCCCATTTACGCACACATTCATACACTGGTGGCCGAGGCTACGGCATACGCTGCCACCTGCTCATCAGATACACATTCACACACTGATGGGAATGGAAAACAGGTTCTAGTTGACATCCGGTAACATCTTTCAATCAGACCTGGAATCGTTTGCCTCCGAGCGTATCGATTCTCTTTATCAATGTCGGCATGTTTTCTGACAGTCGTGCACTGCAAAGCAATGACTCATGTGTTGAAAGTGTATAGTAACATATAATAGCTTTGACGCTACACAGGCAGGCTCAGTCAATTTTTATTTCTTTGGAAAACCTGAATAAAACTGAATAACTAAAACTGTTTTCAGACTCGCATAAGAAAAAGGTTGTGTTGATGCTGATAAAACCTATAGGCTGACTTTTTCTCCACACAGAAAATGATCAAGACTCAATAAGGGAATCGATAACAAACCGGACCGATAAGTAGAATCGACATCGGCAAGATCGGGAGCAATTTGGTGGATGACCGCTCTACTTCCTGAGCCACAGTCACACTGTGATCCAACTAGATTTTGGAGCATATTACTGCATAAATGAATATCTGTAAAACCACTGAATATCCTCAAAGCACTTCAATATGCAACCCACATTAATGAGCTCATTTAGCATACGGGTTATGTTTAGCATGGTTGAGCAATAACATTAACGACCAACAGTGAATCACACAAGTAGAAAAAGTCATTAACATAGCTCATGTCATCAGTTACTATTAAATAACAAGTACTGTGACATATTAAAAAGTACAAAATAACACATTACATCAACTCTGGATGCAAAGTTTCAGTCTTTTTTTTTAATGAAAAGGTTAAGCTCTCATTCAGAAGGAACAAAAGCCAGTGAAGTTTCAGCGTTTTACTGCTCATGACTCTGAAGAAGTGACTCATATTCACATTCCAGAGGGAGTGCTTAGCAGGACGCTGAGAGAGGGGAAAGGCAGCGAGAAGAATGAGCGCTCTCGACCACAGGGGCAGTTGCAGTCTCAGCTTTGCCCACACATCTGGAGTTACATTCCAGGTTATTTGAGTTTACAGTAGAGCAGACGAGCCGAGCTGGAGTCGATGAAGGTGTTTTTGCAACACCACCCACTCATTTTCCCCTCACTGGTTTGTTTTTTTCCGATCTCCGCTCATCCACTATATAGTTGTAGTTACTTTGAGTGTTTGTGTTGTGGTTTGACCCGCTATGAAACATTTTTGGCATATGGAAATGATTTATAGACAATCCGTCTGGCAAGCTGTTTGTTTCGACATACCAGTTGGTTAAACAAGCACGTCCGGGCTAAATATAGACCTGGAGAAAATCTACATGGATGCTTTCATCTGTTTTTGCTCTTTCAGTTGATTTTCAAAACCCATATAAAAGGTATGAGATACAGGCCTGTTTAATAAAGTCACATGATTTTGTCCTGAATTAAGTCAGGTGTACTGACTGAAAGGAAATTGAATATAACAGTCAGCAGTGCATCATCTGAACAAGATGAACGGCACGTTTCACTCTGTACCATCCATTCAGATGTAAAGGAGGGAGTGCACTGTCTGTGCTGGTAATACAGGTGTATGCATGTGTTTGTGTGTCTAAACAGGGACCCTGGAGGGGGTATTGAGATGGCAGACTTCATCAGACAAGAGACTCCACCAGTGGACTGCAGCTCCAGGAACTCTTATATTGGGTTGGAGACTAACCAGCAGGTAAGCCGAGCACTGTTCTGATGTAGACTGCATGCCATACGGGGCTGAATATAAGACACACCTCTTCCCCCTTCTTCTTAAGAGAAGGCAATTACAGTATACATTAATATAAAATATCAAAACAATAGTAAAATGTCAATTGTATATGTTTTTGTAATAATTTCTCTTGCTATGTTGAAAAACCGGCAGCCAAACTGTGTTACGGCTATGTATATGTTATTTGGATGCCGCTTTATGTCCTAATCCTGGCACTATATGTTCATTTTGCGTGTAAGTTCTTAATAAAATAATAAAATAATTTCTTGAATTACCAGAAAGCATGCTATAACATGATATATATCGTTGAGATTAGTGATAGACCAATACATCGGCCGACCAATACATCGGCCGATATTTGCATTTTTTAGGTGTATCGCTATCGGCTGATGTGAGCTGCTGCGTTCGTCGAAATGTTTTTCCAGGCATTATTTACAGACAGGCGTCAACAGGCAGCTCTGTGTTGATGGAGACACCTTTTTTAAGTTCAATAAATGTTCCTTTTTTTAAATCACGTTCCTTTTTTATAAATTGATCGGAACATTTGTTATCATCATATGGGTAATTTTTATGATGTAAATTGAGGGGAAAAAAGTAGAATCGGCTCCAAATATCGGCTCATTAGTATTGTTATTGAAACATTCTGGATTCTTGTGTCTTGTTTTAATGGAAACAGAGTGTTAATGTGGTGATATACTGTTTGCATGCTTTTGAATAAAACTGTTTCAAACTGAACTTCACCTGAATCGCCCATATCCTTCACTTGTTGAAATCACCAGTTTATTCTCAAAAGAGCTCTATAAATCTGATAAATCAACAGTAAACTGCTTCTACACGTTACAGGAAATAATCTTTAATCTTCCCACAACCAAGCCTCATCTGCTGAGTCCTGACAGCCTTCAGACAGCCTTCAAACCTCCTCCCATTTTAGTGTAATATGTAGTTTGGTTACTGTAACCCATCTAAGGTGCACAAACTACTAAGACAAACTTTAGGAGTAAAAGTTTCAAATGTACTTTTGTTATTGCTGGATTAGAGGAATGAGCTGTTTGTGTAGAGGGATCTTTTCATTAGGTGTGATCCTCACATAGCCTGCTGTCAGCTGATATCTCCTTAAATATTCAAAGTTATTTAGCTGTTTTATTCTGAGAGATATATTTAACCTCTGAATCCCCCATGGGTGCTCTGCTCTACGCCTCTGTACTGTGTGTCCTTGAGTCGCTAATCAGCGGCATGTTCTGCTCAGCTGCTGTGTACCGAGTTGGAAGAGAAGCCAAAACTTTCCTCTGTGATGACACGGTGAAAAGACGCCGGCTGTTTGTAATACACAAACAGCGTCTCTTTTGGATATTGTGCTCTCTGATAACTCGCCTTGTCAGTTTGTGAACATTTTACTCCAAGAAGTTGCTTTTGATATCCTGATGATCTTTTTTCAAAAGACAAAAAGCTTGACTTACCTTTTTAATCAAATTTCAGATCGCGTCCACCCATGGAAGAGCAACAGTAGCCAAAGGTAACTATGTCTACTTTGTCATGTTTACTTATATCATTTGTCAAATCCTTGTTCTACATGCTACAAGCGCATTACTCTTCAGTTTCTGGTTTTTACAATCTTGTTTGTGACCCTGTAATGCACTTCCTGTTCTACGGGATCACAACATCTCCTGACCTTGATCAACCCCGCTGCCAAGGAGATGTAGTCTGACTCGGCATTACCCTGACCTCAACAGTCACACCAAGATGAGGCAGCTGCTGAGTCTGAAAAAGTAATACACTGTAAAACCCAGCATTGGAGTCATTCTGCAGAAACTCTGAAAAGAAGAAAAACTTGTAGCTTTGCTTTTGGGTCCATTGTACTGAGTGTTAGAGTGCTGCGTCTGTGGCGTCTGAATAATTCAGCGAGTCTGTTCGATGCCATTCTAATTAGCTGGCAAGTTTGTGATGACAGGAAATGGTCTGAAGTGGGACAAGGACTCTGCTGGGGTTTATCTTTTTAATCTCTGTCCCTTCAAGGATTCCATCCACTCAGACTGTCCATCACAAACTCCCAGGAAGTGTCACCGAGTGAGACTTCTAGGATTTAGGAACAGTGGTTGCAGAGAACAGTTCCATCTTTGTTCAAAACTGCATCAGGGCATTCATGACTTTATTCAGACGAGCTCATGCTATTTGGATGTTCCAATTTAGATAACTTGGGGCACCTCTCAGAAGTAGTGACTCTGAGACGAAGGCAGGAGTATCTATTTATTTTTCCTTTGCAGATGCTGGTTATGTGTGTGTGTGCTCCTAGGGTTTGTAGTGGTGAATGTATTAATAATTGATTAACATGTCATCTCTTAATTGCTTTCTTCCTATCTTCGCAGGAGATGTAGGAAAGACTTCAGATGACATCAGCTTGACTCTTGTTGAAAGTTGCAGCCATGATCACGGTAAACATATGAACACAAACAAACAAAAAGCTTTCTCATGTTACTGGCTGTGACATCTCAACGTCGTCCTTAATGTTTTTATTTTTGTGTCCATTTAGATCTGCTATCAGATGCAAAGATGTACTGCCTTGTTCCCAATGACTCCTTCGCATCCTTGCAGCCGTCAACCTCTTTGTGTCCTTCAGAACTGTCCAGGGAGCCTGCTGATCTCTGTAATTCTGCTGCTTACCACTTCAGCCTGTCACACTCCTCCTGTGACACAGAGGTGGCCACTAATGCATCCATGCAATCTCAGACCTATAGGAAGGAGCTCCGTTCTCGGGGCCTGCCTCGGACTTCTAGCTCAGCGGGCTCTGCGTTCCCTGACCCATGTCTACCAGACTTTGCACTGTACCCTCCACCCAGGAGAGGCGGCCTTGACCCTGTGTGTGAACTGGAGACCGCCAGACCACACAGGCCAGGGGTGTGTGGCAGAGAAGGGGCCGAGCGGATGTACCAGCAAGACCAAGCTTTGCCCTCCACCTCGGGAATAGAGTGTTATAGGCACAAAGAACCACGCAGAGTGGCCCGCTCAGTCTCCAGGGAGGCAGGGGAGGGTAGCTCAGGACTGTACCAGGTGGAGGTCGGTGGTGGTGGTGGTGGTGGGAAAGGCTCTGGTGGAGGAGGAAAGTCCCAGGGTGGGGAACGCAGTGCTGATAGCCTGAGGAGCTTGAGTACTCGCAGTAGTGGCTCCACTGAGAGCTACTGCAGTGGCACAGACAGGGACACCAACAGCACCATCAGCAGCTTTCACAGTGAACAGACCAGCTCTACACATGTGGAGAGTCTGCTCTCACTTTCAGGGGATGAGCGTGTACGGGATAGAGGAGATGCCGTATCTGCACCTGCAGACGGCAGGACTTCTAGCCTTGGCAGTATTAACTCTCGAGGTCTGAGTAACCTTCCCTCCAGGGAGGCCAATAAAAACCCTCATGCCAATGAACTGACTGCTAAACAACCTGCTGACACACCATCTTCTGCAACCCAAGAGCTGGTAGAACCTGGCAGGTGCCAGGAAGAGCCTGGCATCAGGACCAATGCTGATGGCTCAACAGGTGTAGCTGCCACCGAGCAGGAGCAGGTGAAAGAAGACAGTCAACCAAAGTCAGCCAACAATGTTCAGAGGACTTCCTCTCTGTCAACAGGGCGTAGTGGACGCCGGCGGACTGGCAAGAAAAGGGCAAGCAGCTTTGATGCCAGTCGTCACCGGGACTACATGTCTTTGCGTGGTATGGCCAAACCTTGTAGTACTGTGTTTACTGGGGGTGGAGAGGAGGACTCCAGCGATCAGAGTGAACTCAGTTGTGCCTCCAGTCTCCACTCCACCCACCACCTAAGCACAGACAGCTCATCTAGCGTCACTTCCCGCTCCTGCCACTCACCAGAGGGCTGCTACAGGGCCCTGAAAGCCAAGCACACTGCAGCCAATGCAGCCTCCTCCTCCTCCACAATAAAAGCTGCAGCAGGATCTGAGGCAGGAGTGCGAACCGAAGGGAAGCGGCGCACCTCCCGTCGTACCCCCAGCACCGGCAGTGCCAAAACACATGCCAGAGTGTTGAGTTTGGACAGTGGTACAGCTGCCTGCCTTAACGATCCCAGCCGCCTCGGAGCTCCAGCTGGGCCCCGGCCCCTCACCACCTCTAAGTCGGACCTGGAAGCCAAAGAAGGGGAAGTCCTGGATGCGGCATCCCTGCTGGGTCGGGCCTCCCAGCTGGAGTCAGTGACACGCTCCAGAAACAGTCTGCCCAATCAGGCAGCTTTCACTGAGCCTCAGGATGCCACTGCTGCTTCCCTGCGGGGTATGTACCACACACAGCGCTCCAACACACTGTACACATTGCATTCAGTCTGGTTTACTACAAGTGTTTGATGACTAGTCCATATTTTATGCTGTCTCTGAAAATGCATCACAAGAAATGTTGTGTTTAACCTTGTCCACAATTAACAAGGCTGATTACATCACTTGTTTAGACATGCACTCTTTTTTGTGAATTACCAGCAGAAGTGTATGATACTGAAATGGTTCCAGACTGAATATAGTTACTACTATCAGTCTGCTTTTGTTATTTTTTTCTTGCTTGGCAGATTTAGATTGTTTAAGTGGCAACTGAATGATGCTTGTGTATTGAACATACTTTAACTGAAAACTATATATCATGCTCACTTTACTTGATAGCTGCTTTCTGGTCTTTTAGCAGGAGTATAAGGATAGAACTGACACAACTGAGACTGTTTTGGGTGTAGTCCTTCAGACATTTGGCTTGCTTCATTATTGCCTGTGTGCGTGCGTGCGTGCATGTGTGCGTGTGTGTTTGTAAGAAATGTAGTCTGCCTTGCTCATTCAGTGTCACCATGGTGAGTTTCCATGGAGTGACAATTCTGACCCAACCATAGTGTTCCTTGTGTGGATCACTATTAGCATGACGGCACAGTGTGTGCTTTGTGCTGAGGTTAGACAAACAGCAGCTCTTATTAATGTGATACACATGAGCCCCACAGGCACTCCCTCCCCCACTTTCTTCCTCTCTCGGTTCTTGTTCTTTTGGCTTCTGTTTGTTGTGGACATTTTTCCTGAAGTTGTCGTTGATTGTTTCTCAGCTTTCTAGTGCGCGCACCTCCTGGGAAATACAGTTACGAGAGGCAGGATATGCCTGGGCATGCTGGAAAGATTTTAGTATTGTTGTTTGATTCCTCTGGATTTGTATTAACATGACTCAAAGCCATCACGGTCACAGGCAGTTTCATATACAGTGTAGGGGCATTCACCTGCATCAGAAACTACCATAGTGTAGTGTTCTTTGACTGGACTTAAAGTGATCCGTTGTTGGTGGGAATTCGCTTGACTGAAAAAATGTGTATGGCATGCTGAAGAGTTAATTTGTTACAGCAAGCTAAATTTAGCTAGAGTTAGCTAACTTTAGCTTGTGTTGAAGTGTAAGTTTTCTCTATTTGTGCTACTGCTGCCCTGTGTTTTTCACAAATTAACATTTAATGGTTTTATTGAAAGCATAAAATGAGAAAATCTTCTGCCTTCCCTCTGTTCCATTAGCTGTGGATGATTCAGTGATACTGCCCTTAAAACTAAGACTATTTCACTTTTCTGAACACCAGCTACTGTGGCCACGAGTCACAATAACAGTACAATGCTAAGTGCTAGAATGTAGCATGATGGAAGCTCAAGTCGAGAGAAGTTAATAAGTCAACAGACTGACTCAGCAGTTATACAGCAATATCTATTTAAAGTTTGCTAACATTAGCCACCGCTACTGGTCATACAAGACCAAGTACATCTGTAGCACTAAAAAGCCCCTGTGTAAAAATGAATTAAGCAAGGCTGTGTTTTATTACTTCTGAATTCAACTTTTGATTTGTAAGAGGAAGTCTGTGTTATTATTATTTTCCAAATGTTACATTGTGGGGCTGTGTTTCTTTTGTTTGCAATAATTTATTTAGAGGATATTTGAGAACATTTCACCAGTTATGAAGAAATAGCCTTGCCCATTACAGAGAGCATTATATATCTTCAACAAATGAACAGAATATCTTGCAAGTCTTCCCATTGTCCTTTTCTAAAAAAATCAATGTGCAATCAATAAGTCTTTTTCTTAGGCAGCATTATTAAGAGGTGAAAAAGAAGTAAGCAACCAAGTGTTTGGTAGTGCTGTTTTCTCTACAAGCATATATCCAAATTCCGAATAAATATTCATTGAAGTGCCCTCATTGAAAGTCATCTTTCTCTAAAATAAAAGTGCAGTACTCTCATATATTAAATATGTCTTTCAGTGTTTTGTGCATCTCTAACCATAAACATCTTATGACCGGACATTCCCCAAATATAAGCTTGTGTGATTTGCATCCTGCTCCCACACAATCTGCAGCACTTTGAGTCCTTGCCTGATAAGTGTGCTCTCGGCTTTGGGGTAGTAAAAAAATCTAATTAGACCCTCCCATCCAAATTCTATCCTTGTATGCAAGTTAGTACACTTTTGAACTTGCAAAAGCTGCACCATTCCTCCCTTTGAAGTCTCGAAATTACCTTCATTCTCACATTAATTTTTTTTAACATACTCTATGGAATGAGATTTTCTTTGTCATGAGGCCCTTATACAGTCTGGATATAATACCTCTGTTTGACGCTGATAAATAGGCTCCTAAGACTTCTTTCAGCACTGGGTCATCTATATCCAATGGGTCATTTTTAATAACTTGTTGAAATTAGGTGTTTTATTGTCTTCATTCATACCACTGGCGGCCACAGTGGATGCTGTCTAACAAAAATTTCATCTCGCTTTAAATGCTATGTATGTGTTTTAATGAAATCAAATGTCAATCAATGTTAAATGTCAATCAATCAAAAGGTGTGTCATTCAGACTTATGTTTCAGTATTATTCTAAGATTATTTTGGAGCATTTGCCTTTATTTCATTGTGAAAGAAGGTATCATGGAGTCACGGATGTCATGGCTTCTGTCACAACCACCAGGCCAACAGTACAGTACACCCTATTTCAGTGTTGTTCTGTCAGTCATGTTGTAGTGGATGTCTTATTTTGAAATGGTTGTGAAACTCTTCATTAGTAGTCTTAAGTTCAGGCAGGAGATTTTGTAACTGTTGTTGCTTTGTTTTTGAAATGTAGCTGAAATCCAGTATAACACATGGAAATATCACCTCATACTAGTGTCCACATAAAGCTCTCAAAAAACGGAAACGCATCCAATCTGACTGGCCAATGATGTCTCTCACCATGACAGCCCCAGGGAGCGAGGAGACGGTCATATTTCGGCGTGAACGTAGCACGTTTCGTCGGCAGGCTGTGCGGCGGCGACACAACGCAGGGAGTAACCCCACCCCACCCACCTCTCTCATTGGATCTCCTCTCAGGTACGCTGTGCATGGAGCAGGGAAATCGTTTCTGTCCTTGTGTCGCCTGGTGTGAGCATGTTACCAGGTGGCGCTCTCTCTTGTCACGTCAACACCAGTGTGCGTCTTCTGCAGTTGCATGACATCGAGCAAGAGGTCATCTTATCATTGGATGGGTGTCTCCACTCTGCATGCGATGTCTTTCGTCCTCCTTTTCTCAAGACTTCACTCTTTTCAGTCTCTTATCACATGATCTGATCTTTTAAATTTCACATTTTTGAGCTTGGATCAAAGAAAGGAGTCCGTACAAAGGCACCATGCCACAAGGTCTGACTAATCTACTTGGCTGACATACCGTCTCCTCTCAGAACTGCGCATGATTCGTTCAATAATACACTCAGGCGTCCTGCTGTATCACATTGCTTTGCCCTTTTCAGTGACCTTTCTAAGGAGATGATATTGATCATTTTTCAAAATCAAAGGTTTAATTCAGTCTCCACAGGGATAATATGTGTTTTTATTGTCTTTAATTGCGAGTGTTCCTAGAAGCTCGTTGATGGCAGCCCAGCTTTTAACACCTTCTGAACCATTTTTCATGAATTCAGGACAATAATTCACAGGAGAAAAAATAATTTCTTTATACATAAATTTTCACTAATGTTTAAGAGTATGTGCCCTTTTTCCTGTTCTAATGTTGTTGTGCTCCCAATCAAATTCCTGTTGCATTATTTAATTTATTTAAATGTTATCTGCCTCACTGCACTGTTTTAATCTAGTGTCGAATTGGGCGTGTCTCCGGTCCTCCCCTCAGTTCCTTTTGTTACTTTATGTGGGAGCTAACCTTGAAGCCTGAATCCTCTTTGGACAAAGTTGCGTTTTATATATACTCAAAATGAACTGTCAGGCCTGAAGTTGTAGCCTGATCAGAGAGACAAACTTGTCTTAACTGATAGGTCACATGTTCTCTTAATGTCAGGTCAGCAAAGTTTAAAACTTCTCTAAAAATACTATTACTGTATAATTAGAAAGATGTGAGCACAAATGTAGAACATGTAAGGCTGGATGTTTATGTTCCACTGGTCTTATGCTGTGGATAAACATCAGTTCCTGGGGTCTGTATAACTCTACTAGGTCTGTTGCTCTGCCAACAGCTACTCGCCCCTATAAGACTTTGTTTTCCTGTATCTATCTGTCAAGGTCACATTTCTAAATGCTGAGCTTTAAAAATGTTAAGCAAGGAAAACAAGTGTGCAGCCTGCCAGGGGTCAATAAACTTGCAAAATGCAAAATCATTCCTCCCCTGATCCCTTCACCCTCCTTCACTCCAAACACTTTTTGTTTTACTTTCTTAGTGGTGTACGAGACATCTTAGACTTTGTCAAATAGTTCTGTCATTGCATGATTGATTTAAATGAATTATCATTAATTGAACTACTGCTAATCATAAATGAAGTAATTTACCAGCAGTGTAGTTAATCAGTGTTACTGAGAACTATCTATAGACTATATATTCTGTAACTATAGAATCTGCAACTGCACTGCTTTGACTTTGATAGCTTTTGGAAAATGCTTCTTAAACATTTAGAGTCTTTACATTCAGCATCACAAAACACAAAACACATCCAAAGCTCATAACAAAGTTCTGTCTTCAGAGGGCATGTAGATGTGGAGCAAGCCAAAGAAAAATAAATGTGATGTGTAGCCCCTAGCCTTATGCACAAATCGGGCGTAAAAGTGTAAAAGATCATACATTTAGATAGCATTTCATAAATAGAAAGAAGAAATAAGCCCTGGTCCTCCATTATGACAACCAGCATCTGAAATCACCTGAAACCCCTCTATTGTGATACTACCTGTGTCATCCCCCCCTCATCCCCTGTGATGATGTTGTGTATCAACAGTACCCCTTTGGCTTCGGTCACTTCTCATTTCCTCCCCTTCTCCCCTCTCCTCCAACAGTCTTCAGGAGGCTCTCAGCCAGGCCTCCCAGCCTTCTACTTCCCAGGTGAAAAGTCAGCCATCCAGAACCCCGTCTCAGGTGACTGTGCTGAGCACAAGCGCCTCCCTGCTGGCCAGG
The DNA here is from genome assembly GCF_963691815.1 of Echiichthys vipera. NCBI lineage: Eukaryota > Metazoa > Chordata > Actinopteri > Perciformes > Trachinidae > Echiichthys > Echiichthys vipera. Next base: position 20,656,463 of record NC_139837.1, read on the forward strand.
AATGGAAGCACGCACCTGGAGGGTTCTCAGGACAAGGCCTCGACTGTTGGCGCTACCAGCTTGCAGGATGACTTTGGTAGGGAGCGAGATGTAAACATGAAGGAATTTGTTGTGGAAGATAGTTGGATCGGTAGTTTGTGGGGAGGTGGTGACAGATTTTTCATTGTTTTTGGCTCTATTGTTCTGGTTTTCTATGCTTTGGTTAGAAAGTTGCTGCAGTGGTTTCGATGGTTTGGAATTGCTTTAAGAGAGCAGGTCACTGGTATGACTGTTGCAGTCAGTCCTAGCAGAGCGCTATTATCCACGCTCGGTGGACTGACGCAATCTCTCAAAGCGCAGCGCAATTATCCGTGCTCCATTTACTGTCTGTGATATTGTCTGTAGCCAATACTTGACCTTGCTTGGATGTTACCCTTTGGTCACTGCATTCCCTCCTTCCCCCACTGCTGACAACCAGGCATTACAGATTCCTTGTTGATGCCTATACATCAGCATGTTACACTGTGTGTCCACTGTGTCTGCTTAGTAAGGGCTGTTTTAACGTCCTTCCTCTGAACCGGTGATAAATGGATTACCGCTCCTACTCATAATTTGACCCGGGGCAGATGGCTATTATGAGAAACTTGGTAGTCTGAGTGTCCGTGCTTGTTATCTCAGAGCATAAATAATCCTTGTCTAACTGCATATGATGTTTTATGTGCAACCCTGATGTCAGACATGGGTTTACTGAACACCTGTGCACAGTTGCATCTTCAGAAAATATTTCATTTTGTAGTTCTCTGATGATTTCTTGAGGAAACATGCATTGAATAAATTTAACTTGGCTCATGTCCTTAGTTATTTATCCTGAAGTATATTTCAAGGCTCTAAGAAATTCCTGAAAGGTCATTTTCAGAGACATGGCCATTATTATTATTATTATTATCGTAATTTTCATTGGCAAACAGAAGGAAATTTGTGTTGGATGCCTTTTTCTTTTATACTTGTCATATTTGTTGATTCACACGGGATAATACTTTTGGGTCATACTTACTGCACAACTGCAGTTCTTCCTTTTCTCATTTTCCCAGCATTTTTAAAAACCACACTATTAAAAAAAAACACAAGCATCATTAACAGTTTGGATTTGCAATTGAGGTTTAATTAACCTGAGTGGGAGCAGCATCACTATGGCAACTTTTTGTATTCCTTCTGGATCTATGAATATATTTAAGAGGTTTTTTGCAACACCCATAAGCACATTACAGTAATTTGGAAATGTAAAAAAAGAACATTGTAAGAGAAGAGAAAAAGAGAATTTCATTCAACCAAGAAAGGGTGTTTAAGTTGTGTCTTTGAGGGGCTGTGTGTAGGATTTGTGGACATACTTGAAAAAAGCCTTTCTGTCAAGTTTTTTTGAGATACTATAGTTGTTGAGCTTCATGACCACTACATCTATACCACGCTTTCAAATCTCATCACAGGATTAAATTGCAGTAAAGCTCCACTGAAGCAACAGAAGTACAGTGGGAACAACCTGACTGCCGTCGAAGGAAATGACAGACTCGCTCATTGCCTCTTTAGGAGGAGACCCATTCACTCAATGATCCCATTAGCTCAGATGAACACATCATATTACCAAAGCCATCTAATTCCCTGCATGTAAACATGTAGTTTAATGAAATTATTCCCACAGACAAAGTCACTCTTTGCTTGTGATTTCTGTGGAATGACTTTGCTACTCTGTCTCTTGTTTTTTTTTTTTTCAGGAAAGCTCACGCCCTCTTTATATGAGGCTGGCGGGTGTGACATGTCTCTGGTCAATTTTGAACCTGCTACCAGACGAGCCTCCAATAACGTATGGTTAGTGTCAAACTGATAATTCATCTCATTTGTTTAGTAGGATTTCATTAAATTTGACCTTATACAGATTGCAAAATGATTCTTGTCATGTGCGTAGTTGGAGACCAACAAGTTTTTAAACTAAACGTGCTCTCTAAGTAAACTGACTTCATTTTACTTGAGTTGCTCTAAGTGCACACCAAAAATACTTTCCTTATTTCATTATATTTTGTCTTTCTCTTTGTGCAGTCAGTTCTCGGCTGGCTCCATTTGGTGCCAGTTTAACAAACAAACAAAAAACATAACCGTATACCGTAGTACAAAGCCAAAGCAAATAGTCTATTGGCTGTTTAGTTTGAGGTCATGGGAAAGGAATCATGATTTAATACAGTAAGTGCAGCAGATGCTTTTCTCTCATCAGTGTGCTCATTTTGTCTAATGCCCTGCAGGGACACCGACTCCCATCTCTCCAGTTCTACCTCAGTTCGCTTCTACCCTCATGACCTGGTGAGTACCCAACCAGTGAGCTGTCTTGTTTGTCTGTCTGTATGTGTTTGTGTGTTTAGAGAGAGGCTACATTTACAGAGAGAGACAGATGTCAGATAAACCGAAACACACTGGACAGAGAGACATAAACAGACAACGATTTTCTCTTCTCCATGTCTATTTTGCATATTTCTGCACATTATTTTTGGCATTCAGGATTGTCAGTTTGAACAGTTTTCTTACAGCTATATTGGCTGTTGTTCACATATTCCTTTTTTACCCTTTTTGTTACCTCAGACCAAAGACAAATCATATTACACCTAATATAAAAATCACTACAGGCTACCAGTTGGCTCCTGAACTGATTTAGACATTTTTATTGTGTTTGAAAACCCTTTACAGCCTCGCACCTACGCACTTACAGTTTCTGATGTGCTTGTCCTAAACAAGCAAGAAAAGTGTGTTTGATCAGCTTTTCCTGTTTTTTTTTAACCATTTCTGGAGCAAGAATCCAGATGGCTGGTAGTGGGTGGGGTGGTAGTGGTAGAGTCTTTATTTTTTGTAACAGCCAAAGTCAAACACTCTTTGTGGTATATAGAGAAAACATCTCATTCTAATACTTTACTGTATTAACTATCTTTTTAAACATATGTTTACTGTTCTAAGTTAAAATCACGTAAGTAAAATATTGTGAATTGTATCATAGGTCATAATGCAGTATGAATACTTTTCCCGTGAGACAGATCTCCCTCCCTCATATCCGTCTGAACCGTCTGCTGACCATGGACCCAGAGCTGCTGGAGCAGCATGACGGAGATCTGAGCCCGGAGCTCCAGGACGCACCGCTAGGACAAGAGGACCCTGCTGCCACCGCTGCCGCCGGCAAAGCCAGGCAGTACTACCGCTTGTGGCTTCTGCCTTTCCTGTGGGTCGGCCTGCACTTTGACCGACTCACCCTGCTGGCACTATTTGACAGGTAAGACTGCCCAGACAGCATCGATATCAGTTCTAGCTAAATTTTAACTAAACACCTTTATACTCGAGTGCCCCGAGTGACACAGGGGGGTTTTGCCAAACTTTATGACCCGTGAATTATCTGTTAAGATTATGTTATACCAGATATTGCCATTGCCATTGCCATTGTGAAAAAAATTGGAGACTCGAGAACTAGAGTTACCATAACCAATGAGAATCCATCAGATAATCACTAATTCGACCTAAACTTTATTTTCTCTTGGATATAATCAGCAAGTTTTCTCATCTTTCTCTTTTTATCATACCAGACTCTACTCTGCTTTAACCCCAATTTGTTATTTAGAATAATAACACTGAAAATAAGGACAGTCCAAGATGGCACAGTTTCCGACTGATAAAACCAAAAAAAAAAGTGTAAGAGAGCAGCATCGGCCTAGAGCAATCCATTCTTAACAGATTAACCAACCATATTTTAAACTCAGAAAAATGTAGAGCTTCTTGAAATGTCACATTTCTCTGCAGGCTGACCAATATCCACCTCAAGCTAAGGGGTAAAAACTGGAAGTGAATCAATGGCATCACTCTTGGGATTGTACTGACATTATCTATGTAAATTTCTTCTGTATGAATTTGAAACTGGGTCACACAATTTAGCTTGTAAATAATTTGACAGCGTGTGACTATGATTGTTTTCAATGTCGATGTCACAATATAACCAATAGGTTTTCCTGCTGTGGAGTACCACAAGGTTCCATCCTGGGCCCGTTTTTCTTGTATAGTCTGCTGCCATTGGGCTCTATTTTTCGAAAATATAACATCCCTTCTTGCTGTAGGGCTACATGCAACATGTGATATGCAGCTGTACCTTCCACTAAAACTGAATCCCTATTGTTTTGGGTGTACTCACTCAGTTGCCTTGGGGATGTTAAATGCTCGACTCCTCAACGATTTTTACAGCTAAACAAGGATAAAACTCCACATTTATTTAAATGTAAATGTTAACTTCCCATGTCATTAGGGCTATGGCTAAATTAAAATCATTCCACTTGTTAATTGATATGGAGAGCTGCTTTTATCTCCTCTTGTCTTGATTACTGTAATTGTCTTTATGTGGAAGTCACTCAGCCTTGCTTCACTTGCACTTATTCACATTTGCAGCTGTGAGGCTCTTTAGTGGCACCAAGAAAAAAGAACAAACGACCAGTGAAACCTAGATTAAAAGATTATTTTATTTGTTTTAGAGCTAATTTATTTCTCAGAGCTCCTTAGCCTCTATTTTGTCTTCTGACCCCTCCAATTTACTGACCAGTTTCTCTATGCTCCCAGTTATAATAACTACCAGATCTTCCATGTAAATTTTACTGTTTTAAGTCCCATTTTTTTGAGTATTTACAAATATTATCACGACCAGATGACTGCTTGTATGCTATCTGTATTTGAATGTGTCTCTGTGCAGTTAAACCTCTTATATTTTTACATTCCACTGTAATTTCTTTACTCCTCTTGATGTTTTTCAAACCTGGTTGTGATATCACTCATTAAAAACTGTTGAATGCACTCAGGTTGACTTTTCTCCTTTGTGTTACAGGAACCGTGAGGTTTTAGAGAACGTCCTGGCCGTAGTGCTGGCCGTCCTGGTGGCCTTCCTGGGTTCAGTGCTGCTGGTCCACGGCTTCTTCACTGACATCTGGGTTTTTCAGTTCTGCCTCGTCATTGCAAGTTGCCAGTATTCCTTACTAAAGGTGAACATTTCAGTTAACAGCACAACATTGTAAAAAGTGAACCAGAGGACCATTCTTGCAAATAAGCAATTGATGCTCAAAAAATGGTTTAATGCTTTACTGACTGAACTGTTTGCAATAAAGGAGTAATTCATGTTGGCATTTCCACACATTAAGTATAAAAAAGTTAAGTTCACCTGTGTCTTTCTTTATTGACAGAGTGTTCAACCAGACTCCTCTTCTCCTCGACATGTAAGTACTCATTAAAGTATCAACATTTTGGGGGGGTGTTGGGCTTAAATGTAATGCTTATATTAGATAGTCCACTCACCCACAACCTAAGGCCATGAGTGTAGAATGTATTTTAAAAAAGCACTACAACAACAGAAAACAAAATGGCCTTTACACCGACCGTAGACTGGGAGTGGGTGAATATAGAATCAGTTTCCTTTCATGTATAATATGACCTGTAGTTATTATTCAGTGTTTTCTTCTGTTTCTCTCTCTTGAAAATGATGTTGCTTTTCCCCCTGTGTGTCTGTGTGTTCCTCCCTCCCATGCGCCAGTAGCCTGCTCTGAAACAGCGTCTTTTATTAATGCAGCTCGTACTCAGCTGCAGGCGCAGGCTTTAAATAGCTGGCCAGAGTTTAGCCCACAGCTCACTCTCTCACTCTTTGTCTGTATCTTCCTTTCTCTCCCTCTCTTTCCTCCTCTTCTCCATCGTGTTGTCCGCCTTTCCTTCACCTCGTCTCACCTCTCGCACTTCTTTCCTTCCGTTTTCACGATGTTGTTGACACATTTTGAGAAAACATGGTCTATTTAATCGGATTGCCGGTGCGTAAAGTGTCAGCTCTCCCCTTCAGGGAAAAAGCAGGACAACTCTCAACCCTTTGGGTTGAAACCTGCAAACTGCAGACATGCATTCTCCCTCTCTTGTGAAACCTTACTCTTGATGTTATTTTTGTTTCCTTGTGTCTGTCCACGGGGCATCATCATATGACAGTGATACCACTGACCGAATTCTTCCTTGTTAAAATTATTATTTTATTGAGTTTTGCAGGACGTGTATCACTGCTGTTGCACTGCAATTTCCCAGCTTGGGGTCAATACTTTATTGATCTCTATTCTATTCTAATCGATTCTATTCTATTCTATATTTTTGATACTTCATGGCATGGTGGGAATTGACTCCCTATTTTGGCAGAATCATGCTCCAGAGATAAGAGGAAAGCGACTTTTCAAATATACTTGACAAAAAGTTATTTTTCGTTCATTTTTAGTACTGAGCTGTGCTGGACTAAAATGAGAAAGTCCAGCTCCTGTAATGAACTATTTGTATCATGTCCCTGCAGGGCCATAACCGTATCATAGCGTACAGCCGGCCTGTCTACTTCTGCCTGTGCTGTGGCCTCATTTGGGTGCTCCACTACGGCAGTCTGAGGACCACTTCATCCCGCTTCACCCTGTACGGAGTCGCACTCACCAGCTCCCTGGTCCTCGCCTCTGCCAGGGACCTTGTGATTGGCAAGTACACACCCATGTGGCATTTATCATCATCCTTCATTAGTATGGCATTTATTCAAAGAAAAGCTGGACTCTGAAACTGCTTAAAAGTCAAATTCAAAAATGAACAGACAGCCAATGCAAAATGGCTAAAACGGTGGATTTGTGCTCTTTCTTATTTGTTCCTGTTAAGAGTTTGGCTGAAGCTTTCTGTATAAGTAGAAGAAAATAGCTGTAGAACTTTAATACCATGATTAATGATTGTGACCATGATTATAATAAATGATTACTTCTTAAGCACTAGGTTTGATTGAAGGTACCAGATTATCAAATGTTTCAGCGTCATTGTTTGGATGGAGATTTGTTGTACCATATTTTCTGGCTATCAGTAGAAGGTAGGAAATGACTCAGACACAGAGAACACAGAGAAATGATACACTGGAGAGTCTACTCCTGCACTTTAATTGCTGTCCCTGACAAATTGAGCTGTATCAATATTATCCACCCAAGTGGTGGGAACGTGCAGTATGAGCCACAGTCTCTCTACTAAAAGCAATGTTTATTTGTTCAGAGAGTATTAAAGCCACCTGTCATCAAACAACCACCAACATTAATTGCTGCAGTTGCCCTGGAGACATGCCACAGTGCATCCATATGAGCCAGTAATATCTGTAGCTCACAGTCAGAGATGCAGAACAATAAGTCATCTGCATTACAAGACCCTGAATGAAAAATATTTAAACTAATCAGTGTTTTATTTTATCACGCTGTCTCCCTGCAGTCTTCACCCTTTGCTTTCCCATCATCTTCTTCGTGGGGCTGCTGCCACAAGTCAACACGTTCGTCATGTACATCTTTGAGCAGCTGGACATCCATGTGTTCGGGGGCAATGGTGAGTGACTTGTAGATGTGCAGCGTTGATGCAGGGGTGACTTTGACCTTTACAGAAAGAGACAACAGACACTAACACACACTTGCCCTATATATTATTATGATACGGAAGGATTCATAAGAGGCCAAAGTGCTGATTTGCATTCTGCCAGACCCGGTGCCTGTTGGGTTTGAGCTGTCTCATTGCTGACATCCTTCTCTGTGTTCTGCAGCCTCCACAAGCCTTCTGTCAGCGCTGTACAGCATCCTGCGAAGCATCGTCACCGTCGCTCTGCTCTATGGCTTCTGCTACGGAGCTTTGAAGGTGGGAGCAAAGCCAACGACGCATCTAAATCTAATCGAGATGCAATGTAATCGTTTAGATATTATTTAACTGGAATCAAAAAAGGAATCCGAGGACAATAAATCCAGTCCAAGTGTACTTTAAACTTTGTCATCCACCGCTAGTAAAACATTATTTTAACAACCTCAAAATGACAAATCCTCAACATCATAGTAGCATTAATGATAAGTGTTTGAAGGTTCACTGCTAAAGTGCTTTAGTATTACTTCTTTATTGATGGTGGAGAAACCTGTCGCCAAGAAATATTCTTTTAACTAACTTTGTTTGCGGTTTTGTAACGTTATCAGTTTACTGCTAAACACATTGCACGGCTCCTTATCGTCTTAAATCTGTGGTATCTCCTAACCAGCAGAGTCTGGATAAATTCAAATGTCTGTGCTGTGGATGTAAATCATCACTTTACTGTACTGAGGCACAGGGGTGCTAAGCTAAATCAGGGTTCCAACGTATCCTGGAAAACCTGGACATTTAGACTCTAGTTTTCTAATCTTGAAAACAAATGTAAATTGATTAAACTGCCTAATAATCTGGAAATAATAATGTTAATTTTATTTAAGCCCCTCACTCAGATTGCCTATGTAAACCTAGGTGCGTACTTAGTTTGAAAGTCAATTTGTTGGTAGGATAGACTGCATGTACAACACTTCAGGTTGTTTTACCGGACGTGAAGCGGAGCTCAACTTTTTCACTTTAATTCCCTTGTCAGTCAATCTACAGAGTGAAACGGACTCATAGTGATCTGTTCAGCACCAAGTCTATATTTACTCCAGCCATCATATACATACTACATCATATACTGTATATATATATATATATATATATATATATATATCACATATATCATGAGTCATATTTCCAAAACTTCCTTCACATATGAAATTGAACTTAAAAAACTGTCCTTTCAAAACCCTGGACTTATATAGAAAAGTGATAAGAATGTATTGAGTTGTTCCTGCTCATGGAGCTAGGGCTATAAGAATAAATAAAATGTAAAATCTAAATATATATGGCTGCTGTCCGCTCCTGGCACCACCTAGTGGTGGCTGTATTTTTTAAACCCAGTGGGAATTTAGAGTTTGAGTTTTTGACCCTTTGAGGTTGCTGTAGTAAGTAGTCAGCTGCCACAGAGCAGAGGAAATATATATATATATATATATATATATATATATCTTAGTTTAGGGTGTGGTTCCCAAACATTTTTTATCTCAAGACCCAAAAGATACATTCAGTGTCTCTCTTGAACCCAAACTTACGCGATTGAGATTGAGGGAATCACAGAGGTGAAAAAGAAAACACACAGTATTTGAGATGAACAAACGTTGCAAAATGGAACTCTTTTATTTTAATTAGGAAAATTAATTCACATATCGTAGCATTTTTATGCATTATGCTGATTGGCGACCCATTAAAAATGGGCCCGCAACCCACTTTTTGTCCCAACTCTGATTTTGGGAAAGACTAGTTTAGGGTGTTAGAACGCTAACGTTAGCCAAATAGCACTGAACACAAAGTACAGCTAAGGCTAAACCAAAGTACTGAAAAAAAATTGACATTTCGACATATGATGGATTGCACATATTTTAACACATCAGCATGATACATTCCTACATTAATTGTAGCCATTAGAAATCAAAATTTCAATACATTTAAACCCTGTCACCCTCTGTGTCTTAGGAGACCTGGGAGCCTCATCACATCCCTGTGTTATTCTCTGTGTTCTGCGGCCTCTTGGTGGCAGTGTCTTACCACCTGAGCCGACAAAGCGGCGACCCTTCTGTCCTCATGTAAGTTCTCTGCCTCACACAACAGAACCTCACTCAGATAGTATTTGTTAGTATCCGAGTTGCGGTGATTTCTCAGAGGAATAAATATCATAAATGACGCTCAGATATTTGCCTGTAAAAATTCTGTCACTGATGATCTTATGTGGTGAACTGACCCATCTGGCAGACAAAAACAGATCATCAGAAGTACTTTCCATTAACTGCTCGACCCACATCTGCTAAAAGGAAATCCATATTAATGAATAATCTGACTTTTCTACTCCAACATATGCTGTGGATTATCTCAGACTGTGCTTTTCCAAGTATTTCAAACATGCTCAGTTTAAATAGCTTGAACCTGCTTAACACAATAGCTGCAGTGTTAACAGTGAGTGATAATACCTTCCCTCTGAGATAAATCACCCTCAGGAGATTCATACTATGTGAGACTTTTGCTTTTTGCTCTACAGCTCGCTGATACAGTCCAAGATTGTGCCCAATTTAAAAGACAAGAACCCAGAGGACCCTCTGTCAGAAGTACAGGACCCTCTACCTGACAAGCTCAGGGCCTCAGTGGTGAGTTGACCTTCATCTAATTAAAGCCAGGACTGAGCATTTGTATTGGAACTAGAGTTGTTCTTTGAAAATATATGTATACGATTACATTTGTCAAAGCTGCTAGGGTCTTTTTAAAGGTTGATTTGTATTTCTTTATTTCTAACTCCATCCCCTTTGTGTGTTATTGAATGCACAGAATGAGCGTCTGCAGTCTGACCTGATCGTCTGTGTGGTCATTGCTGTCCTTTACTTCGCCATCCACGTCAGCACAGTTTTTATTGCACTGCAGGTACCGTCAATATTTTCTTATTAATAAAAGGCCGATCTCAGTCTCATTTCTTTTCATACAAACTTTCAGTTTTCTTTTATTGATGAGAATGAAACACTAGAAAACAACAAAAAATGATGTTTGCTGCTACAGGAAGCAAATAAAAATGTAATTACAAATAGCTGCATACTTGGTGTGGTTGCCAAATGCTAATTTCCACTGTCTCTGCCTGTGCTCCCTCAGCCTTTCCTCAGTTATGTCCTGTATGCACTGTTGGGGGCGGTTGGACTGCTCACACACTACCTGCTGCCTCAAGTCCGCAAGCAGCTGCCCTGGTACTGCTTCTCTCACCCTCTGCTCAAAACTAAGGAGTACTATCAGTTTGAAGTCAGGGGTAAGTGTGCTGGATCACATTTAGCCACAAAACAGCCCACAGGGTCACTGCAGTATTTCCAAATCATAACCTGCAAAATGATACAAGAATCTGTTTAGCCATGATGATTATAATCATATAACTTTCTATGCAGTAGATTTGTTGTATCAACAAAGAAGATTAAAAACATTGACAATATGTTTCTTTTTGTCATTTTTTTTATTTAAAAGGGACTGTGTACAGTTTAAAACATAAATGTCACAATTTGATGCACTGCACCAGATGCAGCTCTAAGCTAATTTGCATCTACAGTCTCTTGCAGATTAAAACAAAGAAACGGCACAATAACAAACAGTGCAGAGTAGAAAACATACTGTAGTAAAAGTTATACAAAAGACACAGTATTAAGCTGCACACAATGGCACATTTTGAATGTATGCGTGTCAAATAATAGAGCAGCCTTTTTGGATTCCTCTGGATAGTTTGTCCTGCTGTATCTCCATAATGATGTGGACCCGTCTCGTCCCTCAGATGCGGCTCACGTGATGTGGTTTGAGAAGCTTCACGTGTGGCTGCTGTTTGTGGAAAAGAATGTTCTCTATCCACTCGTCATCCTTAACGAGCTGAGCGGCAGCGCCAGAGAGCTCGCCAGCCCGAAGAGACTCGACACAGAGTGAGTTTTATCCATCCTCTTTTTCTCTTTGATTGTTGTATTTTCTCTTATTTTCTATCTCCATACAACCCTGAGTGACGGATCATGATCTTCACTAGTATACTGCACTATACTTGTACCTGTAGAAGAACAAACATTCAAAAGAATAGTTTTGGGAATAGTTTTTCACTTTCTTGTGCAGAGTTGGATGAGAATAATGCCACTCTCATGTCTGTACCATTAATGAAGTTACAGCCAGCAACTGGTTAGCTTAGCTCAAAGAATGGAAACAGGTGGGAACAGCTAGCCTGGCTCTTATTACTCATAAACAACAACCAAAATGTAAAAACAAATTGGTCTTGTTGTTGCTGGTTGGCAGATTAACGTATGGACAAAATGATGAATTGTTCCTTTAATTGTCTAAGACAGTATTTCTTAAACTTTTTCAATAATGTATCCCCTTTTAAATATAAAACATTTTAGGTATACTGCCTTTGTTTACAGCAGTTAACCATTGCATTGAACATAGCAATATTATTGTCTAATTAAATATGATATAATAGTAATACTATAATATTAATAATATAATATAATGTTATTAATATAAAACTTACATTTCTTTATTGTACTTATTATCCTAGGAATAAAAATATATAATAATTTAATATATTCAAATTATAGGAATTATGCATGAATGGTTTTAAAAAAAATAAACATTTAAAGACGATCTCAAGTACCCCTGTGTACGCGTACCTCCATTTGAGAAACACTGGTGTAGAAGATTACAAATACTACAGAGCTCAATATTTCAGTATAGTCATATAGTTAATAGTTTAAACTATTAACTAAATCACAATTTTAGTGCTAACTGCCATGTTTGACCTAATACCAAATGTCCTCCAGGGTGGGCGCTCTGATGATCACCGTGGCAGGCCTGAAGCTGCTCCGTTCCTCCTACAGCAGTCCCACATACCAGTATGTGACCATCCTCTTCACCGTCCTCTTCTTCACCTTCGACTACCGCCATCTGTCAGAGACGCTGCTGCTCGACCTCTTCCTCATGTCCATCATTTTCAGCAAGGTGAGAGGAATATATAATGAGCTGAATTGTTCTGATTCTGTACAAGAAGGCATTCTGCGTATATTTAAAGTCATGTTCATTTAATGCAAATTATTCATACTGCCCAGTTATTTTTGTACAGTTCAGGGCAAAGTTTGACAGTGGTTTTATTATGCAGTCAACGCATGAATGTAGTTATAGGCTGCAGTTATCTCTACTGAAGTTCACTGCTTTTTCTTTTTGATGAAATGTTTTTTTTTTCAGATGTGGGAGCTGTTCTACAAACTGCACTTTGTCTACACCTACATCGCCCCCTGGCAGATCACATGGGGCTCAGCCTTCCACGCCTTTGCTCAGCCCTTTGCTGTGCCACGTATCCTTTCACTGCCCTCTTTTATCACAACATATACTGTACACTGAGTCACCAGGTTCTTAGGCAGACCTGAACCACACTGATGGTAGATAGCTTGTTGCGATGGATATGTTTTAATATTTTGTTTTTGTCTTACTCGTGTTTAGAAATAAGGGTTGGCAAATGATTAGAAACCCTTTTATTACTCACTACTGCCTGCCTGTTTGTTTGTTTCTTTCTTTATTTAAACATATTAAAAAATATGTTATATATAATTTTCAAGTGAATGTGAAGGAAATCTTTTCTAAAAAAAAAAAAGTTGTATTCTCCAGGTAGAATATTAAAGGAAATAATTCCAACAAGGTAATATACACACAGTAACATCCATCTGTTCCATAAGTATAATGCATCAGTCATAATAATAAGATGCATGCACACACACTCCACCAATGCACACATATAGAGATCACTCATTGGTAATTCATGTGAGTATATACAAACACGGCCATTAACAGAATAACCGCATACATTCATGTGAGTTTTAATAAGTATTTCTCAGTGAATTATCATGGTCATTTTTTTCACACGGACAGCAGATGTTACGCACGTATTTTTCTAGTGACCCTTGACCCGAGCCCCTCTAGACTCTGCCATGCTGTTTGTCCAGGCTGTAGTGTCAGCAATCTTCTCCACTCCCCTCAACCCTTTCCTGGGCAGTGCCATCTTCATCACCTCCTACGTTCGTCCTGTCAAGTTCTGGGAGAGAGACTACAAGTAGGGGAAACTTTTTTTTTTAGCTATTCCATGTTCAAATCTAAGACTACTTTGTTTATGTGAATCTGTTTCTGAAATATGTGATTTTATGTTTTTTCTGTTTGCAGCACCAAGAGAGTAGATCACTCCAACACTCGGCTGGCCTCTCAGCTGGACAGAAATCCAGGTGAGACCATCCTTTTGCTAAAGAAAGATTATAGGCTAAAATAACAAGTGTATTTTTTTATCTTTAAATCCTCAGTCTATTCCAGTGACGTCAGCAACTAAACCTAAAATGCAATAATGTGAGTTTTACTAATCTGCTTTTCTGCTTTCCTGCTTCAGGCTCTGATGACAACAATTTGAACTCCATCTTCTATGAGCACCTTACCCGCTCCCTGCAGCACAGCCTGTGTGGAGACCTCCTCCTGGGCCGATGGGGCAATTTCAGCACCGGGGACTGCTTCATCCTGGCCTCCGACTACTTGAACGCTCTGGTGCATCTTATTGAGATCGGCAACGGCCTGGTCACGTTTCAGCTCCGAGGGCTGGAGTTCAGAGGTGAGAAGGTCCATGTGTGACATTGTCGTAACGACCAGTTGAGTTGTGATTATATTCCTCTGTAATATTATCCATCAGAGTGTCCTTTATATGCTATTTAAAACAACTAGCAAGTTTCAAACTACTAGCCAAGACACATGATTTAATGGTGCAACCCAACTTCTTTTTTATTTTAGATGTCACTGTAGCATCACAAACTACCAAAAATAACAGCATATTTCATAATAAGTGAATATAAAAATTAACTACCAACCTCTTAAATTCACCTACACTTGCTTTAGAATTAAAAAACAAGGAAATCCACAGTATGGGACCTTTAGTATAATATTCTTTTCAGTGACTTCCACCTTCAGTACATATTTGTATAGATTTAATAAAACTCAACTGCCTGTTTTTCAAAGCAGGTGAATTATATGTATATTAGTCCAGACGTGCTTTATCTTCCTGTAACACACACCTGTGCATGAGTTATCCGCATGACTTCAGCCAATAGTGTTCTGCTTAGCAACAAACCTGCTGGAACTGGTTTGTTGCTAAGCAGAACACAGTGCATGTGACACACTGAACTTTTTAGTGAACTGGAGAAACATGTTTTTACGTGTCAACATGGGGCCGGGTGAAAAGGAGAAAATCATACATGAAATTATATCTGATTAAATACCTCAATATTGATATTGCAAAGATGTTGTCAGTTTGGTGCTTTTATATTTACAAAATAAGATTTTTGGTTAAAATAATAGAAGAGCTAGAACAATCTGATAAGTCCAGATAATTACATCACTTTACTATAATGTAGCCTTTAAAACATGGAAAAGACAACATTTATGTTACAATATTGATATTATATCAATATATTTCACGCCCTATAGTCAACATTGGTATTTAACTAGTTTATTTGTATGTAAGATTCGGACAGGTCAGGAATAAATTTAGATTTTCTCTCGATTTCTAAGTTGCCATAGTGGCTGTACAGTTAACAGAAATAACCTGGAGTCTCTGCATACGTTTTGATCTGACTTTTTGTTTTGTAGTATTCTGTTTATCTAAATCTGTTGATATTGCCCTCAACAGGTACCTACTGCCAGCAGAGGGAAGTGGAGGCCATCACTGAGGGGGTGGAGGAGGACGAGGGCTGCTGTTGCTGCGAGCCGGGCCACCTCCCTCACATCCTGTCCTTTAATGCTGCCTTTGGACAGCGCTGGCTGGCCTGGGAGGTGCTGGTCACCAAATACGTGCTGGAGGGCTACAGCATCACTGATAATAGCGCCGCCTCCATGCTGCAGGTGTTCGATCTACGACGCATCCTGACCACCTACTACGTCAAGGTAAGTGGGATGTAGCTGGACTGTTAAAAGAAGGTGTAACTTTCCTGTTATTTCTATTTAATCTAAATTCATGATCCCTTTCCTGGTCTCAGGGGATCATCTACTATGTGATCGCTTCCCCCAAACTGGAAGAGTGGCTGGCTAATGAGACCATGAAAGACGGCCTGCGGGGATGTGGAGAGAGGAACTACGTGGACCTGGATCCCACCTTCAATCCCAACATCGACGAGGACTATGACCACAGACTCGCAGGCATCTCCAGGGACAGTTTCTGTGGAGTCTACCTGGGCTGGATCCAGTACTGCAACTCTCGAAGGGCCAAGGTAATGCTGGATTCTTGTTGCCCCAGTGACTGTGGGAACAATGTTGAACAGTCATATGATCTCCATCACTACTTTTTGCGCTATGTTCTGGCCAAATGTAAAAAATGCATAAATACACTGCGAAGGATCATACAATTCTTGCTCAAAATGAAAAAAACCTTAAAGTTGTACTCCATAAGAATTGAGATACGTTGTTTCTAGCGGCCTCTTTGGCGCTAAGATGTAATTCTAGGAGAGCCTGTTCTATGTCACAGGCTTGTCGAGTTCACGGTCACTATGTGTGTTTTTATTCATTTATTTTTTCCCCTTTTGTAAACTTTATTGAAACACATTCACCCTCCTAAATCCACACACACACACATTCCTATTACACTTCTGCCCTAACTGCAAGCCTGAATCAGAGGTTGAGGTTCCCGATTTAACTGTTGGTGAGGATCTGGACCACAGACCAACTGCTGTCAGCAGCGTCACTAACATGAGAGCTTATTTACCTCTATCCCAGCAATGTCGCCGCAGACACAGATGTTGCAATACTCAGCAAAAAAGGCAAGTAGAGGCACTTTCATTAGTGGGTCATATGATCGATCAGCACTGTTCTAACTCACCTCTATCACATTTGATAGATAGTAAACTAAAAGACAATTAAATAGATGAAATCTTATGAAGTACAACTTGAAAAGGTCAAAAGTTCTACACAGCAATTTGATTTTGTTTTGATTTTAAGTGCAAGCTCAGAGAGCCAAGTTCATAGTGGGGATAGTTTTACCTTTAGCGGTGAAGTGCGGCCAGTCCTGTGACTCATGTGACATGTAACTTATGTTTACAAATAATTTCTTCCTGCTTAATAACACACAAACAGACTTCCAGGCTACAGAAAAATGTAAAAATTGCTGCAAACAGCACTTTGAATCAACTTGGTATTGGTGTAAGGAACAGTGTGTCTTGTTACTTCCCTAAAAGGCTGCTGTACATGCGTCACTCAATGACATATTCCTGAATCTTTGTGTCTGTTTGTTTGTAGCCGCTGGACAGCGAGAAAGACTCAGCTCTGGTGCTGCTCTGCTTCGGGCTGTGTGTGCTGGGGAGGAGAGCTCTGGGAACAGCCGCCCATCATATGTCCAGGTTATTTATTAATCTTCATTATAATAAGTTAACCTTTTATAATGCTTTAAGGACTGAGAGAGAGTTCACCTATGTAGGCCAGAAATTGTAACAGTGTAAACAGGACAACAAGAAGTTTTCCCTGTAACTTCTGAAAGCATGAAGAAACACACTTTATTAGATAAGGAATGTGAGTAATAATAACATATATACATACATACACTTATGCACATGTGCATACACATACTCTTTTCTTTCTTTCTCTCTGTCTGTGCTCTGGATAAATGTATTTTTAAACCTTATGAGTCATAACAAAACTATATGTCCTTGATCTCTTCTTGCCATCCCAGCAATCTGGAGTCTTTCCTTTATGGACTTCATGCATTATTTAAAGGAGATTTCCGCATCTCTTCAGTGCGAGACGAGTGGATCTTTGCAGACATGGAGCTACTCAGGAAAGTTGTGGTGCCTGGAATCCGAATGTCTCTCAAATTACACCAGGTGAGACGCGACAGGTGTCATGTTGTCACATGAAACCTCATTCTCAGGGTAGAATTAGATCTGTAACATAATGTTGTTCTTTTAGGACCACTTCACATCCCCAGATGAGTACGATGAGCCAGCTGTTCTCTTTGAGGCAATCTCCACCCACCAGCAGAACCTGGTCATCGCTCATGAGGGCGACCCAGCCTGGAGGAGTGCCGTGCTGTCCAACTCCCCGTCGCTCCTCGCCCTGCGCCACGTCCTCGACGAAGGAACCAACGAGTACAAAATAATTATGCTCAATCGGCGATACCTCAGCTTCCGTGTCATCAAGGTGAGAACTGCAAAAGATTCATATTAGCTTTTGATTCGTTGATTGTTGCTGACACAGTGCTTAATAAAAATTTGACCTCCTGTGCTGCAGGTGAATAAAGAATGTGTCCGAGGCCTTTGGGCAGGGCAGCAGCAGGAGTTGGTGTTCCTGAGAAACAGAAACCCAGAGCGCGGGAGCATTCAGAACGCCAAGCAGGCTCTACGAAACATGATCAATTCTTCTTGTGACCAGCCCATCGGATATCCCATCTACGTATCTCCGCTGACCACCTCCTACTGCAACTCTCACCCGCAGCTCGGACACATCCTGGGAGGCCCCATCAGCATCGGGAACATCCGAAACTTTGTTGTCAGCACCTGGCACAGGTTTGTTGCTTTCTGATGGTCAGTAGGTTAAAGTGCGGTGCTCTCAAAAATGTAAACTAAGTGGTAAATGTACTAGAATAATACTATGTGCCACTGTGTGAGCTGTTAATTCTTTTCTTTTTTTTATTTTTCTGTGTTTTTTAAGCTGATTGTATTTTATTAATGGATGGTATTCAAATTGTCTTTGCTAGGTTGAGAAAAGGCTGTGGTGCTGGCTGTAACAGTGGTGGGAATATCGAGGATTCAGATGCAGGGGGGTTGTCCTGTGGCAGTGGGAATGGGACTGGGGGCGACTCTCAGCAGAGCTCAGTGTCGCAGGGCGGGACCTCCGGACCTGCGCCCTCCCACACGTACCAGCCGCACACTCTGGGTGAGATCTACTGAACCTGGCAACCACTAACATTATGAATACTATGGCAAATTAAGCTTTGTGACTTATATCAAACTAAGTAACCAACTCGGTTTCAATGGAGCCAAAGATTTTTGACAGAAACCTTGTAGGTGTAGTTTGATGAAGATTGGATCTAATGAAAGACACTATTGTTTTGCATTATGGGAAAAGTAGGTTCCAGCATTTCCAGGATATCTCGACATCTGCTGCTTCATTTTTTACCATTTTTCTGTCTCTCGTAAGTCCCGAAATTTTATGAGATGGCAACACTCAATCAATCAATGGTCTACGTCTGAATTCTCCACCCTTTCCAGGCACCAGTCAGAGTTCCCAGTCTGTTCAGTCGGGGTTGGTACGCCACTCTCCTGCTCGAGCATCTGTCGCCAGCCAGTCATCATCCTACCGCTACAGCAGCAGCCGTCACTCTTCCCTTCGCACCTCCACCACAGGCCTGGAGCCCTGCCGACGCTCCTCCACCAGCCAATTGTCCCTGCGCACGCTCCCCACCTCCCTGCAGCTCCGGCTGGGTTCCACCTCTGACCCCGCCGGACCCTCCGGCTCCCTCTCCAGCCACAGCATCCCTCCCTGCAAACGTCACACACTGGTGGGCCTCCTGGGCAACGACGGCATGTGCAGCACCGTGACCGATCCGCTCAGCCAGCATCATCACCATCACCACCACCCGCAACAACACAATCCCACCGTCTGCACCGTGCGCAGAGATGACATCTCCTACAGAGTGCAGGTTTGTATTATGTAAAAGTAAGCAGGAAAGAAAAAGAGCACCAGCACCAGTTGGCAAGTGAAATTTAGCAGCGGACTTTTAGTTTCACGCATTAATATACACGTCAGTCACCTCTTTGAGTCAGGCCCCTCTTTTAGTCAGGCCCCTCAGTCCTGCTGTGATGTAAATGTAACTCTTCTGTGACGACGCACAGGTCGCGGACGTCGGTCAGGTGCTGGAGAACATCAACTTATCGAAGCGGAAAGAGCTGCAGTGGCCTGACGAGACAATGAGACTGAGAGCGGGTCGGACCTGCTGGAGGGACTGGAGCCCTTTAGAGGGCATGGAAGGACATGTAAGTCTTTATCAACAACAGCTGTTAACACATCAGTGTAAACCGGCTTACTATTACTTATAATGCATGGATAAATTCATGTTTTTACTCAAGCAAATATGATCTAATGTGTTTTGCCACATCCTTTCTGCTCACAAACTCTCTGACCTCTTGATTTTGCTATGATTGTCTTGTCTGTACGTGGGTCCTACTTTTTTGGCCTGTTAACACCCTCTGTTGGATGTTGGATTGGTTGGATGCTTCCTCTCACAAAGCTGCCTCCTCTGTTGCACTCCGCAGGTGATTCACCGGTGGGTGCCTTGTAGCCGAGACCCAGCCAATCGCTCCCATATCGACAAGACCATCCTGCTGGTACAGGTGGAAGATAAGCTAGTGCCCATTATTGAGACTGGGGTCATTGAGTTGGGTGCAGAGGTTTGAGACAAGCAAGCACACATACAGTATACACACACCCGCACACACACACACACAAAAGACGAAGCCAGACCTCCCTGGCATTCAGCAGGACGCAGGAGCCTGCTGACCAACAGGAAATGGGAGCTCTCCCCCCTCCCCCGTTCCTTATCGCTGAGGGGGAAAGGAAGCCAGGGAAAAGTGCAAGCAGAGGCAGAGCATACATCCAACATCCTTTACTGCATCGACACATCCACGATATCTGCCTTGCTTTGCGTCTCATAAATGCTGCATGACAGTAAACAACCCTTAAGTTAAGTTCATAATTGCTACTGGTAATTAATTTCTATGCATTTCATCGATTTTTGTTGGCAATTCTGACAGAGATGAGTGTAAAGTGCGTGTGGAGATTTTTGTGTGTTTTGTTTGTCTTTTACGTAATTTGCCAAAATAAGCCTGGTATTGAATATCTGCCGTGGTTTCACACATGTGAAAGCTTTTTTTTTGTTGCCAAGACTACAGAGAAAGTGGTGGTGCAGAACAGACTGAAGTCAGCGACTCGACGGTGCTGCGCTCAACAAACTCCTCTGTTTCATTGTTGTCATTCCTTTGGATTAGTTTGAAATTTGCAAGATTACTTTGCTCAAGAAAAAAATAACTTGCACTATAGTTTTTTGTTGTTTTTTTAATTTACAGTGATGCACTACACTCTTTAGATAATACCACATTTTATTTATTACAGACTCTGAATGGCCATGGTTACCGATGCCTTGGGAATGAAAAAAATGCAATCCTCTTTCTGTTTTCAGCCATTTTTATTTTACAATTTTATGTTTGATAAACTTGAAAATAACTTTTTACTGTATATGATTATATATCTATATAAATATTTATATATATATATATTTACACAAATATATATATATATATATAATGTCAATGTATAAAAGATTTTCTTTTCAATATTTATTACTGTGAACATGGTATTTACACTTTGTTACATCTTTTTTTTTCATTTTGGGACAAAGGTTAATGTATTAAGGACCATTGGTTGAAAACAAGATGCCGATTTTTTTGATGGACTGTTTCACTATTTAACTTAATTCTTTTCTATATGGAGAAATAAAAGTTTGATTTATTGCTGACATCTTTAAAGCGGCTCTTCTGATTGTTTATTTTCTGTAATCTAACAGGCTAAATTTAAGAATACACACCAGTACACATTGAGCTCAGACATTAACAGGGGCTTTTAGTAAATATACACAATGTTGCCTGAGAAACAAAGTTTGAAATGAAACCTGTGATCTGCAGATGTGGGATTTTATGGTTTACTTTTTGTGGTTTATAAGATTGTTTATGACGGAGCGAATCATATGACATTTCTTTACTGTGCACACTTAAAATAGGTTACAGAACTGTGTAATGTGCTGGAAAATTGGTGTCATACACTTTGTGTGTGAAGAATCTGTCAGTCTGAGAAATGACATTCATATACAGTACATATTCTTACCTCAATCTGTTTAAAGTTTTCCAGATATTATTACATTTTGCATCTTAAAATGTAATATATCCGCACTCTGGTTACAAATAAATGAAGCAAATGTTGAAATCTCACAAGGTAACTTAAAAACGTTTCTTTACTTCAAATTGATTTTAAGTTATGATAGCCGTAATCAGGAACATAAACATAATACAGTATTTACAGCAGGTCTGTGATTTGAACATTCAGTAGATCTGCCAGATGTTTCTCGGTTTTGTTGGAGTAAGCCGCGTTGCTTAAAGATGTTGCTTGACGGATTCATGGTTTTCCCAAAGACCTTAACTACTTTACTTTATGTTAAACAGCCCCACTGTCACTTTTAAGACATTACAGTTAAACAACTCCATCTTAATTCCAGATCCACTCACTTGATTAATTGCAGTCATGTTGTTGCACAAGAATTATGAAGAAATTTAACTTTCTAAGACAATAATGCAATGTCTGATTTTTTCCACTTTTAATAAGTAAAAAAAGAACTTAAAGACTCAATTACAGACTAAATTACTAAAATGACTTGATGATCTGGAGCTTCAGGGCAATTAATGTGTCGTATGTTAGATGCAGATCATGTATTTAGAATTTTTATACCGCAAAGTATGAAAAATAGAAATACTAAAGTAAAGTACGAATACCTCAAAATTGTGTTCAGATATTTTACTTAAATCTAAGTTCAACAGTCTTGGCATCAAACTACCAAAAGCTATTGCAGAATCAGATGTATTTTATTGCTGGATTTTAATTAGTGGTGTATTATGTGTTCATTACTATTATGGCACAGCTGGTAAAGTTGGACCTAATTGGAACTACTACTACTTTATTTACAACAGGGTAGCTTAACCTATAATGATAATATGTTTGTGTTGAATACACTTATTAGAAGTCACTTTGGATAGTGTAATATTTGTTGAAAAATATATAATTCCTCTATTAAAATGAATGTAGAGCTATATTTTTATTTACCTATTTATCTCACTCCATTTTTTTTATGTCCCATATCTCACTTCTTTCTCATTACATTTGTGTGATACTGTTGGATAAACCTGTCACTTTAACACAATCCTCGTTTTCACATGTGTACATTGTGCTATTTTTTATTCATGTCTGCCTATCTTATCTTACAACTTTGTGCCATTCCTTTTATTGCTTCATTGACCCGATCCCTTCATATACATGCCATTGTACTGTTGACCCTGTGTTAACCTACATATAACTAATAAAACTTGAAACATGTACTTGAAACTAAATCTGCAAAGTAACTCATAACTAGGTATCAAATAAATGCAGTGGAAGTATACAGTAGCATAAAATGTAACTACTTTAGTACCTTAAAACCAAAGTGAATTTACTTGAGCAAATGATTGTTTTCCCAGAAGGATAATTCTGTGGCAACATGGTTCATCTATTTTGCACGATCATCAGTAAACAGACCTGCTCATACATGTTGTGTAGCTCTCTTCAGGCACATGACTGTGTACAGTGAAGTCCCGCCCCCCGAGCCCTCTGATTGGCTACTGCGGGAGAATTCCTATCAACCGTTATTCCCGACGTCACACATAAAAGTCCCACTGACTCCTGCCAACCACCGTTCCTGTAGTTACGGCTGTCTCCTTCCTACCACACAACAGCAAAGAAAAGGTAAATACTTATGTAGCTCTCTGTTTCTAGATACACGTGGATTCATTCAGCGTATTATATTGCACACCGTTTGTCGCGTTCTCTTTAAAAAGTCAGTTTTGTTAGCTTGTTGTGCTACCAGCTAGCTCGCTAACCTAACATTAGCTTCTGTCATGTGACACCCAGGCAGTGTGTTTTTGTCAATCGCTTACCTGGTTGTTGTTGTTTTTGTTGCCACCTCACTATGGCAAGCGATTTTAACATTTAATCCAATCGCACTCCTATCTGTAATTACATTTTAGATATTTTAATTACAATTTCTCCTAGTCAAAATATTCTGATAATTCAGAATGACAATATCAGATTTCCACATTGTCATTCTTACCTGTGCAAACGACGTCACTGTTGCCATTCATGTGTGTTGGGCTTTCAATTCTGGATATCCACAATTACATTTTAGATATCTAGAATGAACATTCTGGATATCTGTAATGTAAATATTTCAAGGAAAAACTCCCATTTCACATATCTACAATCCAAATGTTACTAGTAATCATTTTAATTGCAGATTTCCGAAATGAAAAGGAAAACATTCCAGATATCCATTAAGTCATTTTGACTATCCAAAATACATTCTGACTAGTGAAAATGTCATTATGGATATGTACAAATGCAATTTTCCTAGTAAGAATTACATTACAGATATCCAGAAAGTTCATTCTAATCTAGATGATCTAAAATTTAATTGTGGATATCTAGATTTGTAAAGACCAATACACATGAATGGCAACAGTGACAAAATTTGTACTAGTAAGAATGATGCTGTGGTTATCTGAAATTATCTTTTTGACCGGGAAGAGTTGAGTCTGCAATGCATATCCAGTCTAGCTATTAAATGTCAAAACCGCTTGCCATAAAGGGTAACATTATTCAAACAGTTTAAATATCTCCTTGTTAAACTCTCTATCACATCCTTTATTCAGGACTCCCACAGAAGGCGAGGACATGTTTAAGCCAGTCTTCTTCGTCCTGCTCGGGCTGAGCCTCGGGCTGGTGAATGCATTCCCCTCCCAGGACCCAGACAGTGGGAAAAACTGGGTGGTTATTGTTGCTGGCTCCAATGGCTGGTACAACTACAGACACCAGGTGAGAAGTGAAAAACACAAATGTCCACAATGTTCCCTTATCAGGTGCAACCTACAGCATGACTCATTTGTTACTGATGTAGACCGCCAAGGTTTTGTGATAAGATCAACTTCACCCTCAGGTTAGCGACTTCCCCTTCACAATGCAGGCTTCTAAAATATGCAACAAACCACTTTTAACTCTTTTTTTAATGTAACACTGTAACTTGTCTTTGTCACCATCACCCACCACTCACAACTGTCATGTGCAGTTCTCCATCATAAGTGAGAATAAGTGAAAGGTGTATATATACCGGTTTTAGTTTTTTAGTTTTATTGTATTCTATTTGTATTTTGTCTTGTTTTTATCTTGTTTCCTTTTTATTCACACTCACTCTTCTTTTCCTTTTATGTTTCTGACTCTTGAGCTCGAACAAGTGCATTTCTCCAATTTAGGATCAATAAAATTGATCTTATCCAACACATTACTCTTTCTCTCTCCCAGGCCGATGCTTGCCATGCCTACCAGATTGTCCACAAGAATGGCATCCCAGATGAGCAGATTGTGGTTATGATGTACGATGACTTGGCACAGAATGAAGAGTGAGTTGACATTTTTGTTTCTGTATCTTTGTGAAACAGAGAGATACTTCTTCTTTCCCCTAAAGAGTTCCAAAAAGTTCTCTTAGTTGTTATGTATTCTAATTATGCATCTGACACACTGAAAGAACAGCTGTGACCTGACAACTTGTTTTCCTGTGCAACTTGACCCAAATATTGGAGGTCCTGGTTGAAAACAAAAGTTTGTAGGCCTACATTTTTCATATAAGAAGTGACATTTTAACTGGGAGAATGTGGCTCTAGGAAACTATAATAGGCATTTGTCTCTATTTTTATTACTTGCTAAGAAGAAGAATCATATACAGCTGTTTATGTAAATAGATAATCTCACACACACACGTTGGAATTTCTCATGTCACTGTGTCATGTCGGCCCTGTGTGGTTCATTGTGAGAGCAGCAGCATTAACAGGCTGAGTTAAAGAGTCCCACTGAGAGGAGTCACAAGGAACTAATTTTAGTGTTCCTTCAGGATTGGAGTTAAATTACTGACATGGTGACTGAATGTTAGAGCAGCATTGAAAACAAATCGGTTAGTTTCTATCAGAAAGTTTGTTAGTTATTGACACAGTTGGACAAATTCATTCTCTGTCATTTACTTTTTTAGATTTCACTCTGCTATGGTATATTAAAAACGCAGCCTGTTCTTGAGTTTTAAAAACCTGCTGGAAAGCATGAAAAAGTTCATTGTTTGTCTAAACCAAGTCTTGAGTGGAATTCATAGGCAAGAGGGAAATCGATGTGAGCTTCAAATAACTAGCTGCAACTCACAATAGTTTTTATCTTCGTATCAATCGATTGATTCTTTTTTCAATTACTCAGCCGTGAGAAATACTTAACAGAAGAACCTTTTAAATGTCTTGTTTTGTCCAATCAACAGTCCAAAACCCAAATATGGTCAGTTTAATATGATATAAAACACAGAAAAGCCGCAAGTCTTCATATTTGAGATGCTAGAATGAGTTTTTGTTAAGTAAAATAACTATATATGGGTCTGTGTGTGTACAGAGAAGTTGCAGATAATAGATATTGTTCCAGTGTAGGTTAATAGTATAATAACTTATGATAGCTGAGGGAAATGGCTATTATGTTATTATTAACTGTCTACACACTTAAGAGTTGGCCAAAGTTTCCATGTATCAAAATACCTTGATATAATATAATATAGGTCAGGTTTTAGAGAGTCATGCAACATCTGTTTTATATCCTTATCATACTTTTGTATGGCCAACACCATTATCATGTGACGCATTTGTGGTTAATAATTGACTTATGTACTGTATTTAAAACAATGCAGACAAGAGTGCGGCTTGCATGATTTCCTTATACAGACTGTTGTTTCTTACACATTCAAGCCAGTTACTAAATTTCACCTGATCAGTGAATCATTCTTCTGTTGCTCTGTCATTATACCGAATGTTTTGTCAGCCATTTTCACTTCCTTCTGCACATTTGACTCATAATTGTTTTTCCAGTAACCCCACCCCTGGCATAGTGATCAACAGGCCCAACGGCACAGATGTGTACAAGGGAGTTCCTAAAGACTACACCGGGGAAGTGAGTGCTTCGGTGCAAATATTTGTGTGCCAATCAAAGTGCTTTGACACTAAAGCTACTGGGGTATTTAAAGCAAAGTTTCTGATTTCTGATTGGTCGTTCTCTGGCAGGCCGTGACCCCAGAAAACTTCCTCGCAGTTCTGAAGGGTGACTCCTCAAGACTCAAAGGTGGCTCTGGAAAAGTGTTGAAGAGGCAAGTGATAACATAAAACAAGTGATCTCTTGAAGACATCAGCGCAACATAAAATCTGGCTCATGAAGGTTTTTTTCTAACTTTGGTCTGTTTGTCTTTGTTTTTTCTTTGTTCTGGCAGCGGCCCCAACGATCATGTGTTTGTGTACTTTACTGACCATGGGGCACCTGGTATTCTGGCCTTTCCCAATGATGATGTGAGCACTTTTCTACTTCCTGCTAAACATTTATGTTCACTCGAGCAAACTCACTAGTCTGAGGCTGATGAACTTGTTTTGTCAGATATTTATCTCTCTCAAGATCAGTCATGTGTCTTGTCTCACAAAGGGACATTAACACCTGGCCAGTCTTCTGACATTAAAAAAAAATACTCACTACTACACAATAAAGGATGATGGACGTTAGGGGATAGACAGATCAAAAGCCACATAGTATTTGAAACATTATGGGTACTGTTTTAAATTGTTTTGGTTACATTTTTTTTCTTTGTCAAACATGCACATGGTTCCTTTTTAAAAAAGTAGATGCATGATTTAAAAGCTAAGTAAACAAGACGACAAATATTAAAATCAGGATGTGCAAAGAGCTACAAGTGTAACATGGTTGTTTATGTACTCTGATCTACTGTTAAAAGAAATGTTGTGTCCTCTCTCTTCC
This sequence comes from Echiichthys vipera, assembly GCF_963691815.1. Classification (NCBI taxonomy): domain Eukaryota; kingdom Metazoa; phylum Chordata; class Actinopteri; order Perciformes; family Trachinidae; genus Echiichthys; species Echiichthys vipera. Next base: position 20,683,640 of record NC_139837.1, read on the forward strand.
TGTGCAGCTCGCTGTTAATGATCTGCAGGACACCATTAAATACATGCACGAAAATAAGAAATACAAAAAGGTATACAGCAACACGCTGTTGTGTTTTTTTCATTCTCAGACCTATAAGTGTACATGCCTGACAGTCAGTGATCAGGTGATGATGTGGCAGTGTTGGAAGTTCAGATCATATAACGTGTCTTTGTCCTTTTTTTCCTCCCTGAAACAAACGCACATTCACAGATGGTGTTCTACATCGAGGCATGTGAGTCCGGGTCAATGATGACCGACCTGCCTACTGACATTGACGGTTAGTTGAACTTTACACCCATCAGAATCACTTTCCAGTAAAACCAAAAGATAATGAAGCCGCGACGATCAATGAAAAAAATTGATCGATTAACGGCTTAAACCCTCAACGAGATGAACTTCTCCCCCGTTCGATGTTGAACTCAAAACAACTAAAAAGCAAAACTCTGTCAAGAATCAATAGTAAATGCTCATGTGATCAACAGTAAAAGATCCTGTGATTTCTTTTAGGAGGCAAAGGGCTTGTTTTTAGCTTTACCTCAGTTTTTTTACATTATTCATCATGTCTGGGTTAGCTGAGGTCAGCGCCGCAGTTTGTGGACTTTAGTTTCTGACTCTTTGCGTCAGGTCAAACACCCCGCTCAGCATTGTGGCTTGTGGTGATTTGTGTCACTCTGTCATGTGCTTGGCCTCATGTGATGAACATAAGAGAACATGAATCAAGGTTCTGGTTTTACTGTGTTCAATCAAATTTTACACCCCCTTTTTGTAACACACTTTCATCTTTGGTCATGAGAGATCTCAAGTCCAAATGTAAAACTGCAGTTAATTTTCTGGAACATGTCACTGTCAAGCAGACATGTGAGTCTTGTTAAGGATTACCTGCTGGAACATTCTAATTATTTTACCAAATTATTACACAGCATAACATGAGAATACATCTGTCTTTCAGTGTACGCCACCACAGCTGCCAATTCGCATGAGTCCTCTTACGCCTGCTACTATGACGAGAAGAGGGACACATACCTGGGAGACTGGTACAGCGTTAACTGGATGGAGGACTCTGATGCGGTGGGTTAATGTTTCCCCTGTTGTCTTTATTTGTCATACAAAGTTTTCAATCTTGTTAGCAGATGGTAATTGGAATAAGAAATGACAGCTTCACAATAGAAGTTACCCGGTGTAGTTGTATGCTAGCAGTAGATGAAAATATTGGGTTTGCATTCGCAGTAACTTACACAGCTATAGTACCATTTTCGGAGTGTAAGTAAGTAGTAAGAGGTGAGGCTCAAATCAATGAAATAAAATTACAATCATACTGCTGAATTACATAAATTCTTCATTTCCTGTGAATCCCTTGTGCACGTAAAGGCAATATGAATCCTGCAATGCCATACATTTAATCAAAAACATGGTTTTACTTCATGAAAATCTTCAGGATTTTAACTCCTCACTATGCGTAAGATGTAATGCATTGTTTTGTTTAAAACTGGTTAGAGACGAGGGAGTTTAGATTGATTTCTAGTCTGCAGGTCATTTCAAGACCAAGGGCCGTGATAAAAATTAAACCCAGCTATGTATTGGATCTATCCTCTAGCTTAGTGCATCATGTGCATTGATGAGTCCTGTAGTCCTGTGTTTGAAATATGCCTCAAAGCAGCATGATCAAGTGGGTCAAGTAAAGCCAAAGTAGTGGGTAAGCAAATCTGTAAATTTAAATGTAGCTAAGACAGGAATAGTCCTGTAACCAGGCGTTTCATAAGGATGGAGCGAAATATAACATAGATCTATATAAGAAACCCAGTGTAAACTTTAGTTAGAGTTACAATGTGATGCTTGAAATAAAAGTAAGATAGGAGGATAGAAGGTAGATATTTATATGTATCAGCAAACACATTACCTTCAGGGTTTTAATAGAGAGGGAATGAACCTTAGTATTACTGGGTGTGAATAGCAAAGCCTTAGTTCTGTCTGCATTTAAAGTAGTTCCAAGTCAGTGAGATCATGCATATTAAACTCTAAAATATCAACTCTGACTATAGGAAGTGCATTAAAGGTTTATTTGTAGTTCAAAACACCTGGTGTCAAAAGGAAGCGGTTATTAACAGCAGCAATAGTGGTTTGGTACTTTGCATAGGCAGTGGCCGCAGCTGTGGCCCGACAGTGTAAGCATCCCAAAACATAAACTTAATCAACAGAGAATGAAACAAACTACAGACCATGTTGTGATGAGATCAAACCAGATGCGACACCGTATATCAAGTAGGGGTCTCCAGGACCACATTTTGCCATGATAAGACACACACACACACACACACACACACACACACACACACACACACACACACACACACACACACACACACACACACACACACACACACACACACACACACAGAGAGACACAGAGACACTCAGACTCACAAGGTGGAAACAATACATACGCATCGCCGTTGTGGCTGGTAATAATAAGCAGTAACCACTCTCCACTCCACAATTTTCACTTTACACACATTTTATTGCTAATTTTATGAAACAGTCCTGTTTTTGATGTTTGTTCTGACTCACATTTTGCTTCCAGGAGGACCTGAGAAAGGAAACTTTGGCGAAGCAGTTCAAGATCGTGAAGAGCCACACAAACACCAGCCACGTCCAACAGTTCGGAAACAAGGTGAGTGAGAGAAATGTTGAAATGAGTGCTGCGAAAAAGGGAAAATGTAGAGTTGGCTATTCCTGCCCTTATTTTGATACTTATCATGTGTTTTTTACTCTCTATACAGACTTTGAGCCACATGAAGGTTATGGCATTTCAGGGTAACCCCAAGGCCCAACCTGCTCTTCCAATGACCCTGAAGCCAGTTAGAAATCCAGATCTGACCCCGAGCCCTGACGTTCCTCTGGCCATCCTCAAGAGGAAGATGATGTCCTCCAATGATATCAGAGTTGCAAGAGGACTGTTGATGGAGATCAACGCCCACCTCAAGGTAAAGACTGACAAAGCCCTGTGGGGTTTCACAGTATGTTGCATCTTTCATACCATGCAAATCTGATTTATCAGGACGATTTAACTGCTCAAATTAAGTATTTACCATAGTAGTTCTCAGATTTTTATCAGAGTCTGAATGTGTGTGCGTGTTTGTGTGTGTGTCCAGGTCAGGGACATGCTGGCTGAGACTATGCGCCGAGTGGTTGAGAGGGTGACCGGCAACAAGGTCCAGGCTGAGGAGGTTCTCAACAACAGAGCCGAGCTCTCCCAGCACCAGTGCTACATGTCTGCAGTCAACCACTACAAAAACAACTGCTTCAACTGGCACAAAACTGAGGTAGAGCTGCACAGGAGAATCTTTTCAGCACATTAACTGAAACCAAGCCGGGACACATCGCATCCAAATCTAGAAAGTGCTGGTGGTTAAGAGGAGACAGCCGCAGGCAAATTCATCATTTAGTCAATTTTGAGATGATCCTTCCTTAAAGTCTTCTTTGGTAGAATGAAAACTCCAAAATACAAATTTAGGTGTTTATTTTACTTCACTTTGTCTGTCTCTGTCTGTAGATTTTCCTAAATTTACCAAAAGTTAGCGTTAGATAATTCCTCATTTGGATATTTCTGGATAATTTCATTTTGTCTTAATGTCAGCTGGGGAAGTTTCATGGTGATACTTATTAGTGAATGAGTAGTTAACATGTAGTGTCTCCCCTTAACAGTTGATTGGTCACAGTTTTGTCAGGATTCATCTGTAGCAGATGGTCAAAACTTACTCACATGTCAAGACTGTGGTTTCCCTTAAAAAACGCTAACATCAGATCTGTTTCACATGCATCTGTAGGTATTAGACCTATATTTATTCACCTTTTTACGTCCAGCTTACTCTAATCCAGAGAGTCAGACGCTAAGCAGGAAGTGCAGAATAATCTTGTATGTCTTGACTTTATGAAACACATTAGGGCCGATGCTAGGACATTGTATTTATCTTATTCTTTTTGTAATCACTTGTTTCAAGCTCAACCTCAGATGAAGACATAACAAATATAACTGTGGCAGTGGTCGAGAAGGAGACCTGAATCAATGAGAAAATATTAATACAGCTGGGAACAGTCTATCATCAGAGCAGCGCCGCACTGTGGCACAAATGGAGGGAATAGTTTGAAAAGAAGAGGCTTACAAACGTCTTCAGTGAAACGAAGAAGATGATGATGTCTGGGGGTCAAGTGGATCTGACAATAACAGAGACTTTGACAGATTGTTTTGTGTTTTTTACAGCCATTAATTTGAATTTTGTTATTTTTATCTTAGTTGATTTTGATTTAACTTTAATAACTCCAAATGCATTATAATTCTCAACGGGTGTTTCTCCCATGTGGACAGAGGCAGACTGTCTTTTCATAACTCGTGATGAAATCTGTTTGTTTGTTTTTTGTATTTTAATATGAGTAATCCAAGTTCTTAAAGTAGATGCACATAAAAAGAAATGGCATGCATCATGGTTGACCCACCTCCATGGAAAAGGTATCAGAAGTCATTAACAGAGCAACCCAAGTAGAGAATGTGTTTAAGTTTCACATGAGTGTAAAACGGAAACAAGACGCCTGATGAGGAACTGAAGAGTAACTCTGCAGTCCCGTATAGGAAGTTGTTCTTTTTTTATATTATCCGTTAGCTCTGAGCTAAAACTTCTGGTGAATGAGAAACACTTGATCATAAATTCATTTGAATGTTGTCATGGGTACTTTCATGCAGCTGCGTTTGTTTATTCATGAAAACGTTTCCTTTCCCTTTTTCTCTGAACGTGTTTGACATTTCGAGTGCCGCAAATACGACAAGGGGGAATTAAAAAATGGTCATTAACATTTAAGTATCCCAGACTGTGGGAACTTTTCTTTGACACATGATGTCCTCTTGTGTTTCAGTATGAATACGCTCTGAGACATCTGTACGCTCTGGTGAACCTGTGTGAGAGAGGATACTCTGCTGACAGGTACGCTCCACCTCCCACTTCATAAACCACTGTTTTTAATCTGCCTGTTTCTCTTGTCTTTGTGGTTTTATGTTTCTTATTCAACAGTAGGAGGTGAGAAGTTATCTAATTGTGGTTTAATCGATGTAAAACTACATAAAACGTTCATTTGAGGCAAAGGAACATTTAATTATTTGTCCTTAAAGGGTATAATATTCAACAATTCCTCATTAAAACAACCAGACCTATGTTATATGTTTTGTTGAGTTGTGTACTTACATGTTCCCAAATGTTTCCAACGATGTTTAAACCAGGGTTATCTGTCAATTATTCAAGGTAACAGTCCTCATCATATCCCCTTTTTAAGTTGACATATTTATCCAATTTTAATCCACATTTTTATGGTTCACTTTTTAGGTTTTGGTAGTTTTTTAAGTATATATATTTTAACGTCTGGATCTTAAATTATCAGAGAAACAAGCTGATCAACAACAAACGTCCTCAGTGAAACGAACTGAGATGTCTGGAGGTCAAGTGGATGTGACAATAACAGAGACTTTGACAGATTGTTTTGTGTTTTTTACAGCCATTAATTTGTATTTTGTTATTTATTTTTTATCTTAGTTGATTTTGATTTAACTCCAATAACTCCAAATGCAGTTGAAACAAGAGAAACAAGCTGATCAAGCGTTAGTGTTGGCTCAGCCATTTGTCCACTGAACGGCATCTGAGAAACACAGATTTTTAACACAAAACTTCTTTTATTCAGTGTGTTTACATCACTTGGTCAGTTGGTTTTGGTAAAGAGGAGACCTCTGCTCCCAGTAAAACACTCCTGAACAATGAACACTACAGGAATCGTAAGCGGGAGAAGCTGACTGCAATGAGGGTTAAGACGACAACTCGCGACAACCTCGCTGAACTCCGTCTGCTGCTGTTGTTTTGATTGAGAGACACCCGGTGGCAGATGTGTTGACTATTGAATATGTGATACTGACACCAGTTGTGTTTTGTTGTTTCTCTGCAGCATCCTGTCCAGCATGGACTCTGTGTGTCGTTTCAGCCAGTAAAAAGGTTTCTGCAGATCCATTAAAAGTCTCCCATCAAACTGCGTCTTCTTCCGTGTTGGAAGGCCGGAGAAGACGGAGCTTCTCTTTGCACTGCTTAGGAATCAATCTGACGTTATTCTTTTATCAACACACTAACACTTTTTTTTTAATATGTTTTTGATTCCACGGAGAACTTTTAAACTTGTTTTATGATGAGTTGCACTATCACTGTGAAGTCTATGGATGATATTTTACTGTTTCTGATTATGTTTTAGCACAGAGGATAGACAATTATAACATGGAATTTGTGTGCGTTTGTTTTGCTCTTAGTTTTATTTGCGTTATGGATGGCGTGGCATGAATGTTTGATTGAAATGTAACGCTGAACAGTGAATGTTTGCTGAACCTCAAGAGACTTTGTTGTAACACAGGGATCTTGAAATAAATTTGAAAGACCAAAACTGCTCAAAAACAATGACTCATGTTCGCAATGCTTTACCTCCTGACGTCTGCGTTTTTAATATTCCTTGATATCAGACTTATCACTTATCACACCCCAGATTGGGGTAATATTCACACATTAACAGGTTTCACACATTAACAGGCTTCAGAGGAGGATTTGTATGATGTCCAAATAATTCTACTAAAGCCTATTTCCCTGTGATTAAATCCCTTTTTAAGCATGCGCTCCTCTGCCTGACAGACAGTTAGACCCACACACATCCTCCTTTAGCATGGACCACTGTCAGCGTTACGGAGATTTTCCCTGTGAGTTTCTTTAAACACCTGATACATGTTCCCGGATATTTCTGCAAGAAGGAGTTTGAAGCGTATTTAGGGTCTTATCCAGCCAGGAAACATGCTATGCCTGCATCAAAATATCCTCCTCTTCCTCCCCTTTAAACAGTATGATGCCTTGATTATTACTAAGCTCATCACACTTGAGATCATACTTAGAGAACAAATCATAAATACTTGATTTATTCTGAAATACTGTTATTTTTATGGTTCAGAATTGTAGGGAATATCCGCTGTAGCTATACCACATTTTTTAAATAACCAAGGCACTTCAACCAAAGCCTTTATTTTGTGAAAAAACAGTGAGCAGAATTAGAGAACAGTAAATATTGTGTCAGAAGAGAAGATTTCAACAATGTTTTCTTCTTTAGGATTCAAAACTGAACAGGGAGTGTAGAGGCCACAGCTTTGAATGACTTCAGCACATCTGCACCCATAGGACATCACTAGTTTCTCACACTGCTCTGGTTTGATCTGGGTCCATTCTGACTCACTCTCTAACACAGTTCACTAACTGTAGTGGGTTTCTTACACATGACTTTGATGCCAAGGATTTTCCAGAGATTCTCTATGGGTTTAGATCTGGACTCTGACACTTCCTGCTCCCAATTTAACTGACTTCTTTAGACACTTTGAAGTCATTCAAAGCTGTGGCCTCTAATCTTCCTATTGATTTTTTAATCCTTTAGCTCAAAGAAAACCTTGTTTAATATCTTCTCTTCTGACACAATGGTTACTGTTCTCTAATTGTTTTTTAAAAAAAATTACAAAATAAAGGTTTTTTATTGAAGTGCCTTGGTTATTAAAAAAGCATGCCAGTACAGCAGTGGTAAAACCACCGTGGATATTATATCAAATTCTGAACAATAAAAAATAACAGTATTTCAGAATAAAACGTGAATTTATTGTTGGCACATTAACACTCCTGTGATTGCCTGGTATCAGTGTTGAGACATTTTAATGTGTCATGAATAAGTGATGCTAATGCAAAAAGTTAATTGACTTATTCTAATGATAACATCAATAACCACTAAAATAAATAGAATGTGCCTAAGAAGTTAATAAGAAAACTAACATTTATTAATGTTCGTTATCCTGTGAAGTATCTCAACATCTTGATGCAATATCACATTTTTACAGACAATAAATCCCAATGACTTTGTTTATCCCCTCCCTGATTTGTCCTCTAGCGCCACAGTGAGGTTCACATCACATGGATCGCCACATGTGATACATGTTTTCTTGTTCCTTTCAGGATTAATTCTAATAACATTGGTGGTTCCTTAATTTATCATCTAGCACCATCTTTATTGCCTTTCTTATGTTATTTTTTTTATTGTTATTATGATTATTATTATTATTATTATTATTATTATTAGCAGTAGTAGTATCATGTTATATTATTTAAATGTTATATTATTTAAGACAACAAAATTACATTCCCAGTTGTACTTTGTGATTAGTATGCATCTGCTCAGATGTGGCTGGTGTAAGCTACTGTTCAGCATCATACACACATCAATCCTGCATTGAACAAATCAAATTATGTAAAAATCCTCGTTAAATTATGAAATTGTGACATCTAGTGGCATCATTTTGACTTACACTTTTTTAAGTATCATTAAACTGTTTGATATTGATGATTTGTTTGTTTTTTCTTTAATTGTTCTGAATATTATTTATTTGTTTGAGGATATGCACATCCAATTACATGGCATCCTCCTTAACTCAATAATGTGTTCTTTTTAAATGAATGTTTGAGCTTACTTAAAATCACTGTCACATACTGGGTTCGGGATTTTTAACTAAAAAAGGGAGCAGGAATAAGTTCAATACTGTCGATTGCACTTTTTGTTAAAAAAACAACAAATTATTATTCTAAGCAGATTTTTGTTTAATGTCTGGAGGGTATCTTTAATTGCTTATGTAGGTTTATTATTATGTTTTTTAATAATGAAATGTGATTATTAATTGTTGTTAGATATTAGCATGAATTTGGTTCCTTAATGTAATTGTGATATTTTCAACAGCATTTGTGCTCAACGGCTTACCAACTGTTACGGTTGAGATGGTGAACCGAGCAGGATGGTCCTCCGCTACGCAGCTAGCTGCCCTTTAGCTTGACTGAGGGGAATTTCTGGACTTTCAAATGACCGCTCGCTAGTTGTTGTTTCTTCTTTTCAACTGTATGTATCAGCTTTATGTGTTTATTAGAGTGGATAACATGGCATTATAAATTGAAATCTAGTTATAAACAATACATACGCTTCGAATTTTAAGCAGGCAGGTAACCCTGCTACCCCAATTCCGCGCAGACCGTTCTGGTAGGGAGGGGTCGCTCGTTTAGTACCTGCCCTCTGCTTCCCACCCACCTCCCAAAACAGGAAGATGACCTGCCGAAACTCGCCTCGGTAGTATGAAAAAACGACACACCGTAGAAAAGCTTCACTAGCGAACAGAGCATCCGTCGAATAACACCGACAGGAGGACAGGAAACGGCTGCTTGGAGTGAACTCGAGCGTAGCTGCAACCGTTGACGAGTGAAACGGGTGTTTAGCTCACCGCGTTAGCTTGTTTGCTAACTTTTAACGTTAACCCGGATTGAGAAGCTTCCACAGCTGGTTCGATTGCGCAACACGGTCAGAAAATCCGCTCATTTCTAAAACACCTTTCTAACTTTCACCATGGGATCCAGAGCGTCAACGTTACTCCGAGAAGAGGAGATTGAAGAAATTAAGAAGGAGACTGGCTGTAAGTTGGGCTCAGACTTATGCCTGTGTGAAGACTGTTCAGACATTAGCTGCATATCTTCTTTTTTAAACGGCTCTTCAAAAGTACAAAATGTTAAAAACATTCAAATGGTCAAAATGCAAGAATCAATGTGATTCACAAACAGAAACAAGTGCAGGACGTTAGTGCAATAATACAAAACACAACATTATCATGAACACACCCACACACACAGTGATCTACCTGATTTGCTCTAAAATTGTAAATTTGCATACATTAATTGGTTTGGAGAGTTTTTTTATTAAGTAGTTGTGAATTTTGATATTTCAACTAACTTTTTAAAGAGTTATAAGAGGGCACTTAATTTAGCTATTTCTTTTTTTATAAATTACAATTGCTGAAATACTGTTCGTTCTTAGATACAGTTGGATGTTTGAATATTAGCAACAGGTCAATTTCTCTAAAATGTAATATTTTTGCTCAACTGTTTTTCGTCATCTATCAGAAAATCAGCCCAGAAGAAAGACACATGCAAGCATTAGAAAAATAAATTACATACATACATTTGTCATTAATATGGCAAATATATCTGTGTTGCCTTTCACTGCAGTTAGTCAGTTCCTTAAAGCCTAACACTTCTTTAGTACCGTACGTAAATCATGTACTTAAAGGAAGTTGTGGTAATGGTATCTATTGCATGAGTCTCTTGGCTGTATGACTGGGTAATAGTGCACACACAAACTCTGAAGATGACTTCTGGTAGTGTAATGGGGGCCAGTATTTAGGTGAAGAGTTCTTCTGCCTGAAGCGCTGTTATCTCCTGGTCATCTGGTAGTAAAGTCTTCTCCTCTGTGGTATCCACCCTCCAGTCTCCCACAGTCAGATCACCCGCCTCTACAGCCGCTTCACCAGTCTGGATAAAGGAGAAAATGGCACCCTCAGGTAAGCAATAACACAACCACTATAGTGAGAAAAACACTTTAAACACCAGACAGACGTTAGGGCTGATTGGTTCCCATTCATGACGAGGAGATAACTAACTAACTGATTGAATTTAAGCCTTTAAATGTTATGGAGCTGTTAAGAATTAAATTTCACACTTACAGCTTTGGAAATGGTCATAAATGGAGGTGCCTGCAGGTTGTGCTTGACTTATATTGTATTTGTCTGTGGTTTTTTCTTTGCGGTCATAAATAGGTTCAGAATTCAGATGTTCCTACAACAGAATTGCATACAAATACTATAAACAAAACAAAAAACGATATTTAAATGACATTTAAAATAGTGTTTAATGGATTTACTTAACATGGAGCTGCAGAAAAATGTTCCTTAAAACAATTTCTATTCACTAAATGTTCTATTTGAATAACAATTCAACAGGGCAATGAATCTGTACTGTCAGTAAATGAAGACTGTCAGCCAGTGTAGCAAGGCATCACTCAATCTCAGATGGGTTTAACTGTGATAATGAAATCTTTTAAGCTTATTATCTGAGTGCACTCAGATATTGAGTGTGACAGTGCGGCATTTCTATGGTTTCTGTTTAACTTCTTCTTGCAAACAATAGGTGAAGAAGTAGGTAATCATTAAAGCTGCTAAAACATTTGTATCACACTTAGTTTGACCATGCGGGTTCATATGCACATCAGACACTGAAGGGTAAAATAAAAATACAAAGACATTGTGTTTACACATAACAGTCACAACACACAGTGAGGTACATTCTCGTTTTCCCCAAGGTGACTTTCTTATTCATAAGTTGCCACAACAGGGAGATTTTACATGTATCTCTTCCGGTCCTACTGATGGATTGAGGACATTTTTCAATGGCTGACAAAAAAATATTATTATTATTATTTATTTGCCACCTTGTCTATTCATCTTCCCCTGTTTTCATATTTTCAGTCAAATCAAGTGTGCTTTTAAAGAATATTTTCTGCTTTGTACTTTGTATTTAAAGTGGATCACAGTTTAAGATCTGTGGTCAATTGTAAGGTTTTAACTGAATGACATCTCTTCATCAAATATGTTGCGTTGGAATTGATCGATCACATCCCTTCATGTCTGCAGTCGAGAAGATTTCCAGAGGATCCCAGAGTTGGCCATCAATCCACTGGGAGACAGAATCATCAACGCGTTCTTTCCTGAGGGGTGAGTCGTCGCTGTTATTGGTCTGCTGATTTTAAAGATCTTGTTTTTCGCAGGAGTGTGCGTTAGAGGTTTGAGTCACAAACCACCACAAATCTGAACGAGGCCACCCGGCTTTTCACTTGTGGCTGCTCCGCTGCAGAGAAGCTCAAGTCTTTTTCTGCCAATTCTGTGCTTGACCACCGTAGGTTCTTTCTGTATGTTATGCAGTTGTTTTGCTGTTTTATCAGTCTGAAATTCAAAAACCAGATGTTTCCAAATGTATCATTAAAATCCCAAAAAGTCCAAATGTGTAGGCGTTTTAATTTTAGATGCAGCTTGTAAATGATTTAGAGATGTGTTCTTGTTTTTCTGGTTTTGGGTTGTTTGCTTCAGAATGACTTGAGAATGGAGGGGAAGAGTGTTTGACTCTGCAAAATGGTGTTCAGTTACGACTAGTTTGAGTTCTCATTGTGTTGCCCACACAGCTAGTGTTTATGTCGAGTATAAAGGTAATCTGAGCCGTGTTTTAATATTATTCTCTGTCTTGTGGTTTTTAGGGAGGACCAGGTAAACTTCAGGGGCTTCATGCGGACCTTAGCTCACTTCAGACCCATCGAGGACAATGAGAAGAGCAAGAACGCCCATGTGAGCGAGCCACTCAACAGCAGGACAAACAAGCTGCTCTGTGAGTGTTGAGCTCGGCGACACAGGCGTGACCGGGTGGAGCCGGTGACCGGTATCATGACCATTCACAGGATTTCATAAAGTGAGCTTAGTGTTTCTTTTAATGACGTGTGGTTTCTTTTATTTTTCCAGTTGCTTTCCGTCTATATGACCTGGACAGAGATGACAAAATCTCTCGGGATGAGCTGCTGCAGGTGAGTGGATCGGTGTGTCATGTAAATAAGACGCTGAGTCACAGCACCGTTTGGGGAATCAACTGGTTCATGCAATAATTGTATCAAATGTTGAATAATGGTCCAATAGGAATCCATTGTTATTACCTCTGGAAATGTTTGCTTTTCAGTCTGTTTAACAAAAGAACAAATGCTGTTGTGCAATATCCATTTCAAAATGCTCTTCAGAGAGAGAGAGGGATTTCCTCATCGATGAGAAGACTTTGCTCTTGTGCTGATAATGATGTGATATCTCACCTTAACTACAGGTTGATTTTCCCCAGACAGTCTAATATCCTGTATTTTGTCTTCCTCAGTGTTATTTGTTGTCCCTCTGGGAAGCCATCTCCGTTTTGAGGACATTGTGTGACCTGTAATTGCCTTAAGCTCGGGGTTAAATGACTCAGACAGATCTCTTGTTTTGCGCAAAACATTTGTGTCGCCTGCTTCACGTGATGCACGAGCCTCTTAACACACTAAACGTGCAACTCAAAGTTGTTTATTTGGACATTTTCAGTAAATGTGTTCATAATCATGTAATTCATACATTCAAGTGGCTGCTGTACCCATGCAATTTAAACATAATAACTACAAATTATCTTTTGTAGTGCTTAAATACACGCAGCACCACCACCATTGTTCAGGAAGACGTAATGGCTATTATTTAATCGTTGACTGGTATTAATTAACCACAAAGGGGCTTTTTGTTCATTCTTCACAGGTCTTGCGGATGATGGTCGGTGTAAACATTTCAGATGAACAGCTTGGCAGCATTGCTGATAGGACCATACAGGAGGCTGACACCAACGGAGATAACTCCATTTCCTTCAATGAATTCATCAAGGCAAGTTTTGTGGTCAGAGGGCCTCTGTCCCCTTCCACATTCAACTCTCTTGTGTATTTATTTATGCTGTTTATGCTTTTAAAGAAAAGCTTTTATTGCATGTACCACGACACCACCACATGCAGTACATTTTTAGCAGTGGAGGAGTCCAGGAGTGGCCGCAGAAAAGAAAAAAAATATTCCACGGACACATTTTACGCAGTACAGGATAGAACTTTTATCCTTTTTTAGTTACTATGAGAACACAAGATACACAGACTATTTTAGATCTAAGCCCTGCTTTTAAGTATTTTGAGCATGTTTTCTTAATTTGTGTGAACAACAGCTAAAAAGTTAAAATGTTTCAAATGGATTTAAATATTGAAACTTATTCAACATCCACGTACTGTTTTTGTTTCCAAAGTGCGTGCATGTTCTCCATGTTTGAGTTAATACTAACAGCCGGTGTCGAGTTTACCTGGCTCTGTCTGTTACACATTACAAAACCACAACATAGAAATATCTTCAGCATCTAAACGTGTTCTGTTTTCATTGTTTCCTCAGGTCTTGGAGAAGGTGGATGTGGAACAGAAAATGAGCATCCGGTTTCTACACTAAATAGCTGTCTTTAGTTTTATTATTGTGAGTAGAACAACCTCATTCAGATTCTCAGCAGGCTGCTGTGGCCCAAACTACGAGTACACGCTGTCAAACTAAGCATTAGGTAGATAATGTCCTAGATCCTGAGTTTCTGCCTCTGCACTGCTCTGTAAACAAAGGGAAAAGTTGCGTGCCTTGGGTTGTTTTTATGCAATATCACTATGTATTTCCTTTTCCCACTAATGGAACATTATTTATTAGAAAACTTTTAGAGGGTCACAGTGAGTACCACTGCTGTTCAAAAATGATTTTATAGCACGGTACGATACCGATCTCACGGTGAGTCTGTTTATTCTAAGCTTACTCATGCTGTTCAATGGGTAGTTAGCACATGTTGTGTCTTTGTCTGTAATACGTATGCAACTGTGTGATTGCACCTCAAAACAGACAGTGTTTTAATGCTAATAGGATCTTAGGACTCATTGTCTTTGACATGTTGCAGAGCAAGTCGGACCAGCTCAAGTTTGCTCCTCGAAGCAAAGCAGGGCCTGCGCCACAGAGTTTTGTGTTTTACTCACTGAAGTGCCATGGCTTTGGTTCCCCTTTTGTAAGTTATATTCTCAGCAGTTAATTGGAACCTATGGCCATGTTATATTTTTTTCCATATGAGTTAACCTAGATACTGCCAATAGATTGTAATTACTTGGTTCAATTGTCGGACTTCAACGTAAGTAAGTTTGAGTCTCTTTCCAAACCACCTGGGAGACACTGTCGATTCAACCTGCGTATAATGTGATACTTAAAGAACCGCTTCTTCATTTACAGCTAAACACTGTGGCAGTAAAAATGAAGATTGGGCACGTAATGCGGCTCTCTTTGGCCAGTGTGTGCGTCCTCCTTAGCATTTTCTCTAATACATTTGTGAATGAAATCACTGGGATAGCTGCCAACGTGGCCTGCTTTCAAAAAGTTCCCCCCTGATTTAATCTTAATAACAGTGTCATGCCCTGTGGTGGAAATTTGGCAGTGGACCAGTTAGTTTGTAGACTTATAACAGGTGAACCCATAATAACATGCTATGCTTCTATTTATCTGGTCAGTCTCCCTGTGGCTGAGAAAAGTGTTTGTTGATGTAAGCATTGCTTCAGCATTTGCCTGACATTTGATTTCCTCATTGACTACTTTAAGATGCTAAATAGAATCAAATGTTTAAAAAATGTATTTCCTGTACAGGCTAGTGTGCATGAACTGTGCAAATGTCTGACCCTTTCATCTTTAATGTGAGTTTGTTAAATCATTACAAGAACACCTTCCAGTCGCTGAGTGCAGGAACTACATCTTAACCATTTTATTAATCATTGTGTGATTATCAATCAGATCTTATTCACGTTATGTGACGTTGGTCTAGGTATTATTCAAGTGATTCATGAATTTGATTTGAATAAATTAAGTGCCATGCTTGCTTTGTGTTATTCATTGGTGGAGTAGCTGTTTTTTGACCTTGTGTATCTGCTTTAATTTTAGTCTTATTATGTTAGGCCCAGGTCAGAGAAGAATAAACTAATTTTCTTTTGCATGTGAGAAATGAAGACACACAAACATTCACATTGCCAAATGTAACATACCAACACTACAGTATTTAGAACTAGGGCCACAAATGTATACTTTCCCGTGACATTTTATGCTTTTTATAAGCCTTTAATAGGCTGCTGTTACCATCGTATATTGCAAACTCTCAGTTAAAATAAAAAAAAAAACATGCAATATTATGGAATACGATAGGTGGGGCTAATTCAAATACTTAAATTAAAAAAATATATATAAGATGGCAAGTCAAGCAAGATGTATATTTATTTTTTATATGACGTGGGAAGCAGCAACCGGTTGCCATTTTTGCTTTAAAGATGAACTGAACAGTTCTCTACAATAAATAATGTATGTTCATTGACAATTAAATTTTTGTATTACTTTTAGTGCTTGAACACATTTTAGTGATGATACCTGATACCTACATTTAAAATAACTTAACGTTAGCTGTATTTTCTCATTTTATTTATTTATTCTTTTCTCACTGATCAGATATAGAATAATATACATAAAACAAGTAGATAAGCAAAAATAAAATAAATACATAGTTATTTATAATTTATTTTTATATTTAATCTAGTGATGCTGTTGCGGCTGTAAAAGCAACTGATTGATAACTGTCGGGAGAAGAGAAGAAGAAGAAGCACATCCGGGGCGGGCTTTTTATTTTGATTGACAGGTCTTCGGCCCAACCGTTGCACTCCTCCGTTGGCTTGTAGTGACAGAGCGAAAATGGCGTAGGGCGGAGGGGCTGTGTGGCGGAGACGGGGCCGAGGGGACCGTCTCATCTCCGGGGTGTCGGGAGGGAGAAGAGGGCTTTTCTTTTTTAAATGTGTCCTCACCCGGCGCGGTCCCTGTCCACAGAATAAACCGAGCATGAGGTCCGGTTTGGGAGAGCTGAATGTGTGACCGTAGAAGAAGAAACCCCCGGGCTTTTGTTTACCGTTGGAGCTGCAGCAGCTGAACCCCAGTGGAAATACCTCTGCATCAGATCAACACACACACCAAGGTCAGTGCCTCTCATTTTCTGTTTACGACTTCAATTAATCTGGTTAGATAGGGACACTTTTTAAGACATTGACTTGGTTCAAATGTATTTTTAGGAAGAAAAAACATATAAGATGTATTTTCTTTTATGAAAAGAATGACTTTGATTGTAAAAATAACTCTATTTTGAACCTATTTATTTTATTTGGAAAATTCTTCATTCACAAATGTTAATGGTCTAAAAAGAGACCACGGATACAACAATTTAATATAACATTTGGACATTATATTCAAACATTACACGGACTAAAACAATTAGAACAATTAAAACAATTAGGATTTTCAAAAGCCATACATATATTTATATATATAGTTTCCTTTATTGTCATGGTACACCTACGCCTATCATTTTGTCTTGTTATGTTCTTGTCTATTTCCATATTTGTTTTTTTATGTGAAAAGAATTGTATGGTGAAAGAATGATGAAACAAAGAATAATGATAATAATAATCATAAAAATGGTCAGTGCTTTTCAGTGATACCAGACCCGTGTACCAGCTTTGTATGCACTGTGTATTTTCCATACATCAAATTTACATTGTGCTATGACGTAGATTTTAGACATTAAAATCTGTATATACAAAATAACTGTCTCACAACCAATGTGCTCATGTAGCCTACTATATTATTTTAAATTGGGTTTTTTCAACAGGGGTAGTATTTGTCTGAATAAGAGCTGAAACAATTAGTTGATAGATTGATCATTTCGATTGACAGAAAATGTATCTGCAACAGTTTTGATAAATGATGAGTTGTCCCTTTTTCAAGCAAATGTATCCCATAGTTTCAGCTTCTTCAATGTGAGTATTTTCTCTTCTCTGTGTTTTGACATTTGAAGCCGTCACTTCGGGCTTCAGGAAATTGTAACAGGTGTTCTTCCACTGCTTTCTGACATCTTATAAACGATCAATAATCAGTTAAATGAGAACTAATGAGCTTATCTCGAGATGACATTATAAATATAATCTTGTCTTTCAGCTGCTCGACTTAACAAGAGACTGGTTCAACAAACGATAATGAAATGGTGTGCAAATGTTTATTCTAGGATGGGTTTCCCATGCAATGCAGTGAAATCAGCTGAAGCCCAGCCTGGAGGAACATCGCCCTTCAAATCAACCTGAACACCAACAACGGATCACTTCCATGGCCACCCAGACCTGTGGAGGTAAAGGACAAAGAGCCATTGGGAAGATGACCATTTTTGGGGACTTTTGGTACACGGGTCCTGCTGTTACTGGGACATTGGCCCCCTCTCCTCCACACCACCCCCCACCTGTCCTAGCCTGTTTCTGCAATACGATCATCTGTCAGGACATCTACCAAGATTGTGGGCCAGTCTGACTTCCATCACGCACTCTCCGACTATGTCTACATGTAGCCAAATCCTGGCTTTGCAGGCCAGGAGCAATGGCCTTAAAGTGTCCTTTTAGGTCCTAATCAGGCTGCTTGTAAACATAGTCATTGATGCTTTCAGAATAAGTATAAAAAAAAGTCCCTGTGCGCTCTCTAATTAGATCAAAGCAGTTTGATAATGAACAAACTGCTCCTGTCTCCTGGTAAGAACGTAAAGACACAAGAAACTGTAGCAACGATCAAGGCCTGTGATTAAATTAGACTCCTAGTGTGTTTCTTTTGTTTAGTTTTGTAGCACTACCTCATCGCCATAACAAGTCCAATAGGAGTGAATGGGTGATCAGTACAACTAACTTAATGGTTGTCAAGCGGCCACAAGAGTTTTATATGTTGTTCCTGGATTTAGTTTTATAAGGTTATTAATGAGTGACGTTGCCGACAGGTGAATGGGAGAAAGGCTGAGCAGCCCAGAAGCACACCACGATGCACGCTGTCGTTTACTTTCACTTCAAACCATTTTGAGGGAAACTCAAAACTCGAGACTCACTCGAATTGTGTTCGGAAGGTCATGAGACAGTATTTTTACTACATGCTCTATTATTATTTTTTGCATTTCGGTGCTCTCCTTTGTCAAGTCTGCAGGTTTATTCCCAAATTAAACATAGATACAAAATCGGCAATATCCCAATTGTGACTCAATCCTTGATATTACTCATTCGGCAACTTACAGTCTTTTATTATGAAAGTTTAGTCCAATTTTCTTCCCTTTTATCGTATTTCTGCCTCTTGACTTTTATTTTGTCTTTCTCCGTAGATATGTAGTCATTTTGTCCCCCCTTAACATGAACTCTCATATAAACAAACATATAAACTGGACATTATTTACACACCGCAGGTAGATACGTAATCATTGGACAGAATTGACTATTTTATTCCTTTTATGCCTGGAGACAAAACAACAATAACAAAAATAAGTGAATGTGGTTTATCAAACATCATGCTTCGTCTCTACCTGTCCAGTAGGCTGAGAGATAGCAGATAGCAACAGCTCCTTTGATTCAAACAAACATTGGATCTGTGCTTACCTGAAGGAAAAACCCTGGTCTCATTATTTCAACTTTCTTTTGGTTCATTTTTTATATGAAAAAAAAAAAGAAATCATATTTACCGGGATTTGTGCAATATTTGATCTTAACTGTCATGTTGTTGACCAAACTGTATATTGTATAAACAAGTGACAAGTTGTTTGAAAGCAACAAAATCACCAATGTCTTCCATTAAGATATGTATAGACTCATGTGCATTATTAGCTTATTTAGCCGGACTTTGGTGCCGACATTATAGTAGCCATGCATGACCAGTAGTGATGCTTGCTTCATGAAGAATAGTGAAATCAATTTCTAGACTAAGTAGGAGCTCAAAACTGCGTTTCAGTAATATTCAAAAGGTGATGGTAGATTGGCGTACTGCACCTTTTTTAAACACACTACATTTAGATTACGCTTTGCCCTAAAACTTTCAGATTAATGCAAGATATCCTTCTTATTTCATGTCTTGGGCGTAGAATAAGTTGCATAATGAAAATACAATGACACAATCAGGATATGCAGTTATTCAAGTTTATATAGGCGTATATTCTCAATGTAAGTAATGCTTTCTAACAGAACTGCTGTAGGATTGATATTAGGGCTGGGCGATAACTCAATATGATCATTTACCGTCTTTGGACTCGTAGCGTGATAAAATCATATATCGAGATATTGTGATGCACAATTATGTCTTCTAAACTGACAATAACAAGCACAGTATCTCAACGCCCGGATATATGTCATCAAAATATTCAAATTTCTATAGTATATATATTTTCTATGTAGTTTCTGTCACAATGTTGAAAAACCAGCAGCTGAACTGTGTTGCGACGATATTTACGTCATTTGGACGGAACTTTACATTCTGATCACTGCACGTTATATTCATTTTTCACTGTTCGTTAGTAGAGTATACAGAAATAGGCTTTACCATGTGGTTATTTCACAGAGAAAACATGCTATATAATGATATATATCGTTATCCAGATATGAAATTAAGTAGATTTTGGCCATATCACCCAGCCCTAATTCTTATCTGAAAAAAAAAAGCTTGAGGGAAGTCCTAAATTGTATTCATGCACCTTCAAGCATCAAAAATAGTTAGGTAGTAATTATGTGACAGCCAAAACGCTCCCGAAAAACGCTTCTCAGATGTGACAAGGACAGAAACTTTCAGAGAAATGTTCTATTAAGAGCAGTACTTTGGTAGGGATCCGACGTAGCGTTTTTAGTCCTATAATTAAGATCTGATCATGACATCGTATTGTACATAATACCTCATAATTTTGGGATTCAGAGCGAGATATTTTAATCCATAAAATTGTATTTGATTATAGTTTTAGAAGCAATAACCTACAATAACGCATGAGTTTAGTGCCAGGGTGTACGTGTTAAAATGAGTCTGTAATGTCCCCCTCCCCTCTCTTTTATGCATACTGTAGCTATCTATTAGTCACTTTTTGGGAGTCGTATACTATTTGGATTTATAATACAGTATCACTTATGAAGGTTTGTAGTACTTCCTGCAGAACAAGGTATACCTGGACAGCTGTAGCATCACGTCTTACACGGGCAAATCTTTGTGTTCTTTCAGCACCAAAACAATAATCTAAACCAATCGGTACATGAGAGATGCTTTAAATTTCAATTCTTGTAGCATTTTCACATTAAATCCCCCCTTTCATTTAGAAATGTAGACTTTCAGTAACTCTGTGGCTGCAAAGGACTTACTGAATGAACTTGACACTTGTTTGAAAAGCACTTTCTCTCCATGTACTGACTTGCACTGTCATCATCACCATCCTGTCTTGAATACTGTGTTCTAAAAACCCTGTAATGCTCTCTGTGGGGATTTATAATCACAATTTATAAACAAGTAGGGGTCTAGCGACATGAATATATGGGTTTAAAAAAATATGCATGACATAACAGAATAATGAATGATTTGTATTGCATGCAATAATCCAACTTTGTAATGTGAATGAGTGTAATTAGGCTGTTGAAATGTTCAGATGTTCTGTGACAAAGTGACAACCTGGGGACGGTTGTTTGACACAACAGCAAGCATGTTGAAGTAGCTCGGATCACCACTTGTGGTTCAAACAGAAATTAAAGTACAGTAAATTACGCCAAAAAAAAGGAGTAATCGAGAGTAGTTTTAAGTGTTTCTGCTCTCACTCTCTGTTGTGTCAAACGTGACCATGGCAGTACAGCCACAGTGCAGCTGAAAAACACTGACCAGCCTTTGTTCCCATGAAAAAAACAAAACACAAGCTTCAGTAAAAGGATTAATGACATTACTTTGTTGATCAACTTTTCCACTTAGGTGGAGGACTGTGTAGAAACTATGCACTCCAGATGGAGGAAATGGGCATGCTTATTATGTGTGAGCCTCTTGTCTGGTTTTGTATTAACTAAGAAAAAAAAAGGAATCTGTATCAGAAATTCAGCAATAAAATGCAGCATGGTGCCAATTGGATGGCTGTGTCTTGATGTTCCTTCCAGTTTGAGTGCAGTTACAGAATGAATGTAACACGGCAGTGGTTCCTAAACCTTTTCTGCCCGGCCCCACCAGAAAATATCATTATTTATTTATTTAAAAATAGAGTGACTAGGGCAGTCGGTGGCTGAGTGGTCGCCCCATGTAAGGCTGAAGCTCCTCGAGGCAGCGGCCATAGGTTCAACTCTGACCTGCGGCCCTTTGCTGCTGCCCCCCTATCTCTCACCCCATTTCCTGTCTGTCCTATATAATAAAAAAAAAAAAAATAGTGACTACATTGTATCTTCCTACTGCTGTATTTTGATGTCATCCATTCATCTTCAACTGCTTCTCCCTGTCGGGGTCGCTGGAGCCGATCCCAGCAGACATCGGGCGTGAGGAGGGGTACACCCTGGACAGGACGCCAGTCTATCACAGGGCACGACTCTGGACTGTGGGAGGAAGCCGGAGAACCCAGAGGGAACCCACGCAGACTCGGGGAGAACATGCAAACTCCACACACAAGTTCCCCAGCCGGGATTCGAACCAGGAACCATCTTGCTGTGACGCGACAATGCCTACCACAACACCATGCCGTCCTGTATTTTGATTTAATAGGAATAATTAGGCATTTTGGGAAATATGTTTATGCACTTTTTTCAAGAGGTCACAAGATGAGAAGATAATTTCCATTCATGTCTGTACACTAGATAAGGAGGCAATTGACCTATCTCAAGCAAAAAGCATAAAGACTGGAGCTAGCCTGGCTATCAGCACTTAAGATCTTAATTCCAAATGTTTATTAATTACTTAGAAATTGAAAATCGACTTGTGGTTTTGGGTGGACTTGTAAGACAACGTGTATTAACTTTTTCTTACAAAACTGAATTTACAAAAAATATACAGAAAAACAGGTTTAACACCATCTTATGCATACATCAAAATGAATACATACTTAAAAGTGAGTGAGTGTAGAATACAAGTTCTTGTGTGTTTAGCATGTATGAGACAGTTTATATATACAGGCATATGGGTACATTCTTTATGACCTTGTGGTTCTATATTGTGATAGTTACAGTTGTCTAAATTGACAGTAACAAGCAAAGTAACTCAGACCTCTGTGACAATGGTATCTGATGTTTAAAGTGTAATTCCAGCGCCAAATCATTCCATGGTCTTTTTCGGCACTCACATACATGAAATAAGCCATCCACATAGTTTTCTTAGTGTAACAACTATTAACAGACTCCAAACCTCTGCAGTAGCATGAGAAGACAAAACAAAGCACCAACAACGTAGTTAGTGAACCAGAGTTTATTAAGAGTGTTTTAAAGACTTACCAAATGGCCCCTGTACCAGCTCCTCTCATAGTAAATTCCATTCAAGTCGATTATTAAATGCAGTCCAAAAGGAAGGAGCCCATTGGTGCTTTGTTTTATGTGTGGACTCTTCTCATGCTACTGCAGAGGTTTGGTGTTATTTTGAGCAGTATTAGTGGCTAAAAAAGTTGTTTTAATGCCTTCACCGTGCTGCCCCGAGCTAATCAGTGTTAGCCACATCCAGCTGTTAGTGACTCTCCGGGATTTCTCCGTTAATAGTTCATACACCAAAAAAAACTGTCTTGATGGCTTATTTGATGTGTGCAAGTGCTGAATAAGACCATGGGATGATTTTACGCCGGAATTACAGTTTTACAGCATCTCTGAAGAAAATGCATACATGTGTCCAAAAACAGGTTTAATTCAATTCAAATGTTTTTAACAGCACTCAGTATCATATCATATCCACAGTGCAGAGATTGATCAATGATAGTGGATAAGAATGAGAGAGCAATGCCTGGAGGACAGTCTAGATCGAACTGGTCACACTTCTTGAATGGTTTAACTTCTAACACTTCTGTCAGCCAGTCTGCTCTTAATGTGTGATATCTGATCCAACTGCGCTTCAAACTGCTTTTTCACCTGCAGTGGAAAGAGACAAACAGATCATTTTTTTCAGTAAAAGACATTTGTTTCTGGGCCAAAGCATCCACCATGCCTGCCTGAATTTTCTTTACACAGTAGTTCTTTGTCACACTTTTGAACATGTAACACTTATATACAAGTATAAATATTAAGTAAATTCACCTGTCAAGTGCATTTTATATGTCACTACAGTATTAATAGTATTTGGATTATTATTAGAGTATAATTAACCAACATTGTACATACAGGTATTAATCATGGCTGTCAGAATAAACATATCCCACCTTATTCATGCTTTCACTGAGGGGCTTCAGGTCAAATGTAAGTGTGGATGCTTTTACCATTGAGCAGCTGTTAAGGATGAAACTGCAGAGAAAAATAGGAAAGAGGAGGTTTGGAGGATCAGGTGATGTAGCTTATAATATGTCCATACTAACATTAGCAATAAAATGAATCATTCCCTTATGTAATGTCTTAAAAAGCTGGCTGTTTCATCTCTAACCTGAGGCATGCTCATAAGGCACTTGTTTATTCCAGCCTCTCCAGACCGCAGTAAACATGTACACAAGAAGTCAATATGCTTGTGTGCTCACAGGAGCGTGCAGAGCTTACCAAAGGATGTTTGCTTTGTAGAGGAGAAACAAGGAGCGAACCGTGGCCAAATGTGACGGGGCAGAGTGAATAACTCTCCCCACAGCACCGCGACAGATGCCACATGTTAGATTACTGTAGATGCTGAAAGGAAACAACAACTGTGAAAACGAATAGGACACAGACAGGAACCTTTCAATCATGGCTGTAGAACTTAATCCTTAATATCAGTCAATAACCTGTAGGTGATGGTCTGTAACTGATCCATACAATGACTGTAGATCTTTCTTAAGGTTAATGTTAAGTTGCTTCTTCATCCCAAATAGATATTGTATAGATTTTGTTTTTTTATACATTGTTTAACTTTTCCAACATGATAAAAGATTTGCGGTGTTCTCTATGGTAACTGTTTTTCTAAGTTACCTCTACAAGAGCATACAATTGTATCCAGTTGAATAAATACTGAGGTGTATTTGCAGCTCTCCAAAAGCCAAACATCCTTGTTTTGTTTTTTTTCACTCACCAATGAGCCATTTCCCCTTTATGTCCACACTCTCTTGACTCACTGACGACCACAGCATCGGTTACTCCTGAAGGGAAACAAGCAGCAGGGTACGGATTCAAGTCAAATTAGGATTTAGCATGTTACGCAAAACACAAAGTCCTTGAAAGGACAGAAATTAGCAAACATTAAGTACAAAATGACATTTCACTAAACAGATGAGAAAAATGCAGTATCTTTCCACATGAAATAATAAAACAAAATCATATCAAAAACATTGCAACCAAAAATTAGAGCCATAGTAATATATTGGTCAGGCGATATCATCAGCTGATATTGGCCTATCCCAGACATATCTGTATTGGCACATATATGTTTTCCGATATGAAAATCAATAATGTTAAATATTCTTTTTAAAATGTATTTATTTGTTTAAGAAAGCAGCCTTCTGCTCAATCCACATACAAGAAAAGATCGATTTTCATTCCAGCTCAAACATTCACTATATCGGCCTCCATATCGGTAATCTGGGAATTATTCCAAGTAACTAAGTAACAGTAAGTGGACCTTGAGTTAAAGGTCCCATATTGGAAAAGTGAGATTTCCATCTCTTCTTTGATTATAAAGCACCTCGAGGGGTTATATACATATTATGATAGTATCAAAAATGCTCAACCTACAGAGAAAATGAACACAGCCCGTATTCAGAAACTGTTTAAACGAGTCCGGACTAATGTACGGTTGTGATGTCACAACTTTACTTGATTCATCTATCTTATATGTGGTAGACCCCGAAACACTGACCGATCAGAGCAGACTCACCTTTTATTGGAGCTTATAGAGACGTGTGTAAAAACGGAGAGTTTTAGACACAGGGCGTATACATACAGGTGTATTCAGACAGACAGTCTATGAAAATGTATGTTTTTGAACATTAAAAGCACGTAAACATGTTTTGGAGAAACCTAAAATACAAGTATTAGCCTGGAAATGAGCAGAATATGGGACCTTTAAGACTCTCTTAGAGAAAAATAATGTTACAATACTTCACATCAATCTGTTGACTGAAATGTCACTTTGTTGTCATAAAATTAGGCAATTTGTCCCTCTGGGCCACCGTAGACTCAACCCGCCTATAACTACCCCACTTCACAAAAAAGTTACAGAGCAGAGACACACAACAGGCTGAGCAGATGTGTAAAACACGTGAACAACTCGTATTATTTTCTAAGTCAACAGTAGTCGGGTTAGAGATGAAGTGAACTCACTCAGACACAAGATAGAGTCCAGACATTTCATCTCCCCACAGATGCCGAGGGAGTCCCCTAAAACTGTGTTGCACTGTTGACAGTGGAGAGTCATCGGCCCTTTGTAGACTGCCTCTGTGGTCAGCTTCAGGTCGTTGGTCCGGTGGACTAAAAGGCTTTCGTCAAATTCCATGTTTTTGAAGTTTTTACGGAGCCTAACACACTCACTCGTTGTCCCGCTTGTGAAGTTAATTTGAACTCAGGGTCTCTTCCTTGTGTTTTATCTCGGTGTAACCATGGGTAACCGGGGTAACACTGCCGCCATCTGGAGTAACGTGAGAATTGCCGATATACTGCCGAACATTAATCATAAACATTCGTTGTAAATTAAATTAAATTTAACATAATAAACAAGTGATACAATAATACTATATAAATTATAATGTAACTCTACCCGTCTTAACTGTCTAAATCCAAGCGTTATTACCGTTATTATCCATATCCGACTGGCTCGTTTTTTTAAACAAACGGTATTAATAAATATTAAAATACAAACGTATAGGCAAAAATATCCCCAAATACATCTATGTTGAATATGAAAACACAGAAATGACACGCGAGAGAAGAATACAATTATAAAATGAAAAAGTATTAATAAAATAAAAAGAAAAGGGATGACCGACTGGCCCAAACGTCACCTCAGCTCTGATTGGCTGCGAGGCAACATCCGGTCACACACAGGAGCCAATCAAATGGCTCCCGTTGCTGTGTTTTGAATCAGGGTAAGTTTTAACCGTTAGGCGCCACCACACCCCCACACAGTACGGTGTATGAGAAAGTAAACGTGTTTGCTGATTTTCCTCCACAAAACGGAACAAACTGATCACAGCAACATGGATTTTGACTGCATGAAATATGCGGAGTTGAGAAGCATCGCTAAGGAGCTCGGATTTAAAGCGAATATGAAGGTAATGGAGTTATACTTTTTAAATTAATTTAGAAAGACCTGGAGGTCCAACAGTGTACGCTACGCTAACGGTTACTGTAAGCTAACGTTAACATCTTAGGGAGGACCAAACATGACCTAACGTTAAGCCTCAACGAATAAATGCAAGGAAAACATTTAATTTAGCATTTTACGTTATTGAAACTTAAGTCGTGTTTAGTCCTCCATAGCATCTGTGTGTAGGCATCAAGCTAACGTTTTTTTTGTTCGAAAACAGGCTGATAAACTCCTGAAAGCGATAAAGCAGCATTATGAAAAAGAAGAGGAGGAAGTGCAGGTAACTTGGTCCTGATCAGTGACACGGTTTCATGCTTTTTTTCTTGATGTCTTTGAACCAACTTAACATTACATTCTGGTGTATTAATGTGGCGTTTTCCAGGGACAAGATGAGTCTGTAACTGCTGTCCAAGAAAAAGAAACCGCGACACAAGACAGTCCTCATGATGATAAAGAAGCATCTCTCAAGGAAGAAGTGATCGGTTCCAATGTGTTTGTGAACACACGCCGAGGCAAAAGACACGGCACCAAGAGAAAGATCTCTAATACTGCAACAGTGACTGACAGTGATGCCAAGTCACTTCCAAGTGCTGCAGAGGTAACGTTAGCATACTTCACATCATAACATACTCAAATCACATGCATGACACTGACAAAGCTACAATTGATTGAATTTGATGCTGTGCTGGTGTTCATATGTATCTCCCACTCCTCATTTGTACAAACATGCAAAGTTTTTACTAGGATCGCTGTGCACAGGGTTACTTTGCTGCAGTGCCAATTCCTAGCATTCAGGGGGTTTAAAGACTTCTGTTGTTCCTTTTTAAGGATAACACTGAAGTGGCTGCATCCAGCATCTCTAGCACAAAGAGGAGAAAAGTGTCCTCTGCCAAGGATTCTGACAACAGTGAAACTGAGCCTCGTGAAGAGGCCCAGGATGCTGGCAGTGAGCAGCAGCAGTCTGACATTAAGGATGAAGCACCTGTGCATGATGATAAAGGTCAGTAATACAAACCTTTAACTGTATATTTTTTTTGCCACTGTCTTTCTTTCCTTTTAAGTCATGATCACATATAAATCCTTTATTCTGCATTTCAAATGTCTGTCCAGAAAAAGCACCAAAAGTGTCCAAAGCTGGTAGAATCCCTTGTTACCAAGGAACCCAGCTGAAGAACAAGCCGTTGTTAAAGCCTGTTACTCCCAGTACGTTTTTTTTCTTTGCTCCCTCTCCTGCAATCTTTGCCGTTTGTGGTTTCTCTCTACAACTGTAAAAAAAAAAAAATTTGATTTTCTCTTTTTGTAGATTTCAAAAAACTCCACGAGGCACATTTTAACAAGATGGAGTCAATTGACTCCTATGTCCAGCGAAAGAATAAGCAGATGGAGACATTCAGAAGTTCAGTTAAAGAACTGAAGGTACTGAAAAGCTTCTTGACGGTCTTTGCTGACTTTATCCAGCAAAAAAAATAAATGTCACGTCTGTACGTGAACTTAGATGTTTTGGGGACTTTCTGACTTTCTATCCCATTGTCTTTTTAGATGCTTTCGGACAAAACTAAACTGCAGAAAGTTGATCACAAAACTCAAGTGGTAAGTATCAACACCTATTGAACATTCCTAACTGTACAGACACTACACTTGGAGTATATTGATGACCTGGGTGTATGTGTTCGACAGAAGGCCAGTCAGAGTCGTGCTTCCATGTTCAGCCCTGTCCAGGTGAATATAGGACCAGCTGAGGACAAACACAGACACACTTTGTTCTCAGCCAGTAAAGCTCCTCCAAATAAACCTGCTGCAAAGGAAGATGCTCCATTCAGACCGTCTGTCCTTTCTACACGCAGGATCAATGTTCGGTGAGTCACTCTTTATTCCTCAGGCCTTTGCTTTGACAAATACATTCCAATACCCAAATACTGTTTATTATATAATAACATGAAAACTTCCAATATGTGTTCGTCCTACATCTTTTTCGGCACTGTGTAGTATTCAATGTGACACTTTAACAGCCACATGTATTTGCAGGTTCTCGGAAGCCACTCATGACAATGAGCATAAGAAGTCCCTGGTGAAGACGCCGGCACGCATGTCACTCTGTGTGGCCTCGAGCACCCCACAGAAACAACCCGCCGATGGAGGAAAGCCCAAAAGTGTCAGGACTTCAACTTTCTCTGCCACAAAAACTCCAGGTAGCTTTGCTGTTAAATGTTGGTGGCGATGATAGTATTTTTTTTAACCTTAAAAGCTTAATATGTAGTGGGTGACGTTTTCCTACTTAATTCCAAAGGAGCTTTCATTTTCACCGGCAACACGAGTGCTTCAACAACCCCGGGAACACAGAAGAAGTCAGGTTTTGATTTGAAGGCGAGTCTGTCTCGTCCCCTCTCTTACAAGCCTCACACAGGTACAAAACTGCATTTTACATTTTTCCTCTTCACTGAAACATAGTATCAGTAAATGGATAAATCCCTAATGTTTTTTTTTTAATAGGTAAACTGAAGCCGTTTGGAGATGCCAAAGAAAACGCAGAAGAAAACAAGTCACTTATCTCAAACTCTCATCAGAAAAATTACAAACAGCACCAAGTCCAGACAAGGTATGTTTCAAATTAAAGCACACACTGGTTAATATTGATAAGTCTCACATAACAGATTACCCTCCCAACATCAGCCTCTTATGGATGTTTCTGTCTCTTATTTTAGGGGGGACAGAAGAGCAAAACAGGCAGAAAACCGGAAGCAAAAGAAAGAGAGTGCGCTTGGGGCAAGAAGAGGCCTAGTCATGATGTAAAAAATATCCGGATTGTTTGTAGATGTTATGTACAGCCTGTTTTTCCAGTGTAAATATTTTGTCGTCTGCAGCTGTGGTCTCTTTTAGCTTGCTGTTAGGAAGCTCACATTTTCTGCTTCTATCCAACCTACTGTGCAGTGTTTAGTTTTGACTCACAGTGTAGTTTTACACCTTACAGCTTGAAATGATTTGTGCTTTGATGTTTAGAGAAATGATGTGCCGTTTTGCTGCATTTTAAAGTGGTTATTTTGTTTTTAAAGAAATGTGCTTTTGTTTTGACTTTTTTGCGGAAAGTGATAAAAAGACACTGATACCAAATATTTCCTTGTCTGCATTCTTCAGTTTTAGAGTAAAATTACTTATGCCGTGTAGTCTATATTTCTATCTATTCTATAATATAGGCATATTTGTGTGCAATCACAATTTGATGATTAAGTCTGCAAAAAAAATAAATGTTTATTGTTAAGATCTTGTTGGTTGACATTATCTGTTAGAGGAAAATGTGTCCCATGCAGCATCAGGATGGTCTGTGTCCAGCAATTGTAACTGGCTACATTGTGTTTTCTCTTTCAACAAGTCTTCAATTGGTCACATTTGTTTATTAACTATGAACCAGGTGACAGAATCCAAATATACAGTTTCAATCTAATGCTGTCACTGATCAATAGCAGTTCATCTGCAGTATTTCTGTCAAACTTCAGGATTCCTCTTGCACGCCTCATAGGCAAACTCTTCAGTGTGTGCGTAATCTTTGCAGACCCCAACAAAATCAATCTCCAGCTGGAATGGACCGTCTGCTTTATCCCCCAAGGTAAAACCAACAGTGTTCACCTGTAAACATAGAAAGATGCCATCAATATAAACTAATCAGGGCACATAATGTGAGCTAAATGTACTCAACAGCAACTTTGTTATGGCTTGTTTTAAGTATTTTATGCCACGTCAGTGAATTTATTTTCTCTACCTTGTCCAACAAGAGAGGATGCTGGTCGTCTTGTATCCTCCCACGATGTGTAAGGAAGAACTTGGAGAATGGTATCTGTAAATGAGTAACGCTTAAGTGTTAGAAGGATGACTTACAGTTCATATTAGTCAAAAGAAAAACATTCAAATATTAAGCAGCTATACCAAAAAGTAAATGTGGCTACCATGCTCTTCAAATGCTGTTTTGTTGTTTCTGGTTAAACATAGCACTGCTCAGTAGAATAATTGTCTGCTTACCTTGACATCTTGCCAGTAAGGTCCTCCCCTGGTATACAGGAAATAATTGTATAGGTCATCTTTCTGGTGCGAGTAGTATGTGTCTGTTGCAATGTTGATCATCCATGGGCGGCCATCGCCACGCACTCGAAGATGCAGAGTGTTAAAAGTGGACCAATCGTGGTGCTTTTTTCTATCGAATGAAGCCTAGGAGAGACAACAGATGAACAGTTGAGACTTTCCACACCTTGGGTCTAGATCACACTCCAAAAATGAAATCTATAAAAACTACAAAATTGTTCAGTTAACTGGTGAATTACATTTTCTGTCAATTTTATTTTCCAAAGCAAAGTTTCATGAACAACATTCTGGTGGGGAAACGTGAAGCCTGTATTCATTTATTGGGCTAAAAGTAGTCAAATTAAATGTGTTGAGTCTGTATCAGCATCTACCAGGTAACCTGAGAAAAAACTGAGGACATGACCTGGTAACATCCCAACCTCATTAGAATTAATGTTCCACAAACTAACCAGTGGTTTCTTTGAGCGCATGGTGCAGTAGCCACTGTAGCGTGTTTCTCCGTCCCTTGGAGGAGTAGAGCTCAGAGTCCCATACAAAAAACAAGTGTTGTTTTTGCCAAGCTTCAGGTGAACTTCACTTTGGCCTCCCATCTCACGGTCTGAGGACACCGTCCACTGCTCCAGGCTCTCTGGACCTCTGAACTCCCATATCACTCTGTTCTGCTCCAACATGTGCTCAATGATCGGTTTGCCTTCTGGACCAGCCCAGCGGTCAGAAAACTCCTTCTTCAGCAGAGTGAAATGCTTCTTTATCCCTTCAAAACCCTTTGAGAAGCCAAAGTTAATCGGCTGAAATGGGAATTTGTTTTCTTTGGGCTGGCCGGGTCGTCTGTATGGTTCCTTACTCACAGCTCTTCTGGGCACAGTGAGAGGAGTAATGGAGGGAAGGAGCAGCTGCTGGTGGTGGATGGAGCTCAGCAGCCTCACTGAGGGGAGACGTGTTATCTTCGGCAGAGACATTTCAGGACTGATGTGGAAGATTTACTGCTGCGGTACGAAACACAGCAAAGTGGTGTCATTACATTGGAGTTACAGTATGGGAACGGATGATCAAAGTTACATTTCATGGATTTACAAAGACACAAAATATGCTTATTTTATTGGTTCTGCATCACTTATGATTGGACTTGTAACTGACCAGTTCTTTGGTTTTTAACTTTTTTTTTGGCTTAGTGCTTTGGCAGTCACTTTCCGTTTACTAATGTCCCCTTGATATATGGACATGTGTGTTAGTATTTTTTATATATTTGCTGAAAAACAAGCTATTACAATTGTGTGACTTAATCAGTTGTTAAATTAATATAGTACAAAGCATTTGCTGGTCTGATCTCGACAAATGGCAGAGGATATAAGTGAAGATTTGGTTGTCCTTGCTTTATTTCACTGTTGTAACTAATTATGAAGAATATAGCTGAATTAGCACAGTTAACACAGTTTTAACTGCATTGTCAATTAATATAACTATGGTAGACGTATAACAAACAAACCTTAGCATTAGCACAGCCATGTTTAAGACTACATTTTTGAAATATTTTACATACATAGCTTACATTACAATGCATGAGCATCAACTGGTTAACATTAATCAAATGACCCGAATGTGACAGTGAGTCATGAATAGGTTTATCATAATATACTTATACTTACTGGTTGACGGGTGGCTGTCTCACCGAGGTATCTCTTTGAAACAGCGTTTATATATTAAAAACATTTATAAGCTGGTCACTCATTTACAAATCCACATAAATGTAACACGCTGGGCCACATATTAGGCTAACAGTAAAAGGTTAATTTATCGTGGACCTTGATGGAACTGTAGTGCACCATAGATTCCTGTCCGGACTTACACACTCGCTGTGACATGTAGTTCCGCTCTTACCGTTTGTGATTGTGAGTTGTAGACTATTGAACATGTTTTCGTATTTGTTTTCATGTTATTTATTTTAGTTTAATTTACAGAAGTACCTTTAAAAATGTTTTGTAAAAATTGTAATAACAACAAAGATGGATTTATTACTCATTCTTAACAATCCCAAATATTCGGCAGATGAAACGTGCATAATTAATTTGGTCATTACCTTAGCAAAATACCATATCCATAAAATGATTTGGCGTCACAAGGTACCCTCCTTTTATATTTTTAAAGATTCAGAAATTTCGCCACTATGGAAAATTTAAAACTCAAAAATAATAAATCGACAAAAACTATTAGATTTAGGCATTTCAGATTTACTCCCTTAGTTAAGCGGACCCCATACGTTTTTGTTTTTTATATTTTACGGTCTTTGTACATTTTAATTTTTGTTATTATTGTTTCGGCATTTAGAAATACATTGTTTGTGTATAACTCTGGAACATGTAAGAAAATAGACGTTTATATTAAATATTTTTAATAAAAACAAAACAAAAAACGACCGCGCATGCGTAGTACTGCCTTTGTGTGGCTGAGTATGGACTGCAGAGCCAACTAGCTAACGGCTAGCCTCGAACATTTAGACGACACAGAGGTAGCTAGCAGGTTAGCCATACAGCTAATCATGGTGAATGTAAAGAAGCGGAAAGGTCGGGTCGTGATTGACTCTGACTCAGAAGACAGTGCTAGCGACGATAACTTAGATCAGGTAGGTGCGCGTTTTTCTAAATTTTGGATCGCTAATTTAAATTGTCAACAAATTGGAGGTGAAGCTAACGTATGCTAACTGCGCTGTGGTTTGCCTCGCTTGAAGAAGCTTGAGTGTGGGCCTATCTTATTTACAACCCGGGCTCCCTTTCTCGGCAAACACGCAGTCCTCAAAATAAATAAATGTCTAGATATTTCACATTTCTTTAAGGTATTCAGGGCGGTGGAAAAGTGTGAGGTTGTACTGGAAAGCAGTGTCTTAGCATCAGCCAGCTAAGTTATGCTAAGGTTACATTCCGAGAGATGCACTCAGCGCTAGCAATCATGCAGGGTTATGTTTGCCACCGAAACGCCGCGCCATGGGCCTTTTTTTTTTTTTACTGGTTTCGAGTAGTAAGCTGCTTGACTGCGGACGTGCACTGTAGAGGAGCTTTGATCGTTGAACTGGGGCATGTGTGTGTGCACACTGAAGCCTGTAGTGGAGAAGGACCTTATCTGCTGAATGACGTCATAAGCGCAGGGCTGAAGTTCTATTTCGGTGTTGTTGTCAAACAAACTCTCTGCCGTCTAACATGTCAGCCTAACAGGGATGCACAGGACTGCTTAAATGTTTCAAGAACTGTTGACCCCACATGTACACAACCCTGACAGTACACCACCAAACAGTTGCTTCTGCACACACACATGGAGGGTAAAACAGTTACCTGAGCCTTTTGGGCCGTTTGCCCAAATCACCAGCAGCATTTAGTGTATAATTGCTGATCAGTCCTCTACAATTGTGTTTTGAAATCACTGTAATGAAGACATCTATGCAGATCAAGTGTTTTGCATTACTGAATGCATTTCGCTCTGGAAATCTCTCCAGTCTTATGTCAGTCTGAAGACTTGTAAAGGACTAATTAAGTGTTTGAAGAACTGATAACCCCACATGTACACAACCCGACAGTATCCGATCAAACAGTTGGTTCTGCACGGAAACTTGTATGGAAAAACAGATGACCAGAATTAACTGTCCTCTAGAGCCAAGTGCAGTGACTACAAAATCACTAATAACATGAATTTTGTACAGTTTTGGGCCTGAAAGTATGGAGGTTAGGATCTATTTGGATAAAAATTATACCATGGCTAATAAGTAAACCATAATCTATCATATATGTGCCAAGTACTTTAACAACCCCTGGAACACAGAAGAAGTCAGGTTTTTGCTTTGAAGGCGAGTCTGTCTCGTCCCCTCTCTTTATTGTAGGGACAGCAAACATTTCAAGCCATTTTTTATTGTTTAAATTATTTTTGTAGGGCACACTTTGGCTTTGTAGGGCACACTAGTTAAGAGAAGTCACTAAGCCTTGTTGCATTGATTGCCCAAATCATCATTTGTCTATAAGTGCTGATCAGTGCTCTGTAATTTTGTTTCGAAATCACCTTGTTGAAGACATCTATGCAGATTAAATGTGTACAGTACTGTCTTGAATACAGTGATGAGTTTGAGACGAGTTTGGGATCAAACTTTGTCTATCCCATTATTTTCCATGAATACCTCAACTCTGCTAATACAGAGTATTGATCTAATACAAGTACTGTTTTCCCCTAAATTTAAAATTCTTTTTGAGGCCAGAAATTTATGTAGTGCTAAAACAGTCAGAAGAAACAGTGTTTCAAATGTGTTCAAGCTAGGGCTGCACACTATATCGTACAGTATATCAACATTAACATTGCGACTTGCACATGTGCAAAAGTCACATGGCAGAATGTGCAATGTCAAGCAAATTGATTCCAACACGTCAACCTTTTTGCTACTTGACATAAAAGGAAAACTTGCATTTTCCATGAGTGAATTATTTTCTATTAAAAGACTACTTTGCTGATTTTAAACCAGTTCTTCGTCATGGCAATGTGTGCAGATGAACGGCTATTTGCTTCCCTGCATGGCCGCTTTCAAAAAGCTCTCCACAGACCGTAGATCTAGCCTCTTAATTTGCTCTCAAAGTACGCAAAAGTGATGATGTACAACATTTTTCACAATACATATTCATACATCACAATATATATTGCAGAAAACAAAATATTGAAATGCCAGTTTTTTCTAATAATGTGCAGCCATAGTTTAAAACCTTTTAAAAACTTGTATCATGAATCCAGATGATACAAATTACTGCTCACTCTAGCCATCGGGATATGTTTTGATGACCACTTGACTGGATGTTGCTTCCTTGCTCACATGTCATTTTACCTGTAGGAAACTGGCCTCTGCTAAACAAAAATACATGTTTGCTCCTGACCCTAACCCTCCTGCTCAGTTGGCCAGTAGGAGTTCAAACCCGTGTTTGGGCCATATGCGTTTCACCTCTGAATGTGACTTGAAAAATTGAATCCCAACGCACCCTCCATGCGGTTTGGTTTTGTTTACACCGGTATTCATAGATGTCCACTCAGGATCGGATCATCACAGACACGTTCTAATTGCTAAGCACAAGCCCGGTTATAATTGCAGGAGGCGTTTCCCCACTCTTTCTACTATGTGTGATTATGATTTTACCGGATGCTCTTTCTGAACCGCATCTCTGTGTTCTCGTTTTCAGGAGCTCTTATCTTTGGCAAAGAGAAAGAGGGTTGATTCTGGTGATCAGGAGCAAGAGCCGGTTAGCAAACCTGCAGCTTCTACAGACTCCGAGACATCCGATAGTGATGATGAGGTATGACATGTATCGTAATCACTCTAAAAGACTTCCCTTTTCTGTCTGGGACATGCCAAAACGTTGAAGCTATTTGAGAACTCAAGCTGAATCTTTCACTCCTTTTTGTCTAGTGGACTGTGGGTGGCACCAAAGGCAAAAAGAAGGTTAAGCAAGGGAAAGGGTCTGAGAAGAAGAATG
Source organism: Echiichthys vipera (assembly GCF_963691815.1). NCBI lineage: Eukaryota > Metazoa > Chordata > Actinopteri > Perciformes > Trachinidae > Echiichthys > Echiichthys vipera. The sequence continues at coordinate 20,720,063 of NC_139837.1, forward strand.
CCACAAAGAAGAAGGTTAACAAAGCAACGGCGTCTGGCAGCTCAGATGGAGACAGCTCAGCTGAGAGCTCTGCACCAGAGGAGGGTATGTCTTCATCCAGTGTTCATGGGGAAAATACACTCTGTGCTCAGAAGCATGCTGCCTTTATTTCTGTGTAAAACCTACAAACGTTTCAGTGAACATGCATGATAAGACCCAAGGAACTGGTTGTGGTTGCCGTTGCACAGTTGTGAGCACATGTCCTCTGGTTAATGGCATCTTAGTGAAGAGCAGAGTGGCAAGACATCTTCAGAACTGCAGATTAAATATATAACCGGGGTGCCATACCCACAGGTATCAGGTGGCTGGGATAAGGTGACTCACTCACTCATCCCCATAACATCTAAGCTGTTGTTTATTTGTGTTACACTGACTTGCTATAATCTGGGTAAACATGGTTATGGAAATCTTGAAAAGTCTTTGAGCAAGTATTCTGGAATTGTGGTCAAAATCCAGGATAAAAATTCAAGATGATTACGATATAATTGGCAAGAAAAAAATGCTGCATCACAGCCTCTCTTTAAATGTTCATCAACAAAAAAAACCCTTTTTTAAATGAGGGGTCACGCAGCAAAAGGGCCACAAGTCAGATTCAAATCTGGCCACTGCCAAGGACTCTGCTCTGCTTTCATTCAATTTAACAAAATTAAGTAAATGAGCTGTAAAAGATAAGTAGCTAATATTGAAAATATTAGCAATGTTATATTATGCTAGCATTTTAGGCAGTGTCAGAGGCATTTTCCCGATACTGGTATGGGAACAATTCTAGAAAATGTTTAAACTCTAGAGTAGATTCTGTATGCCTTTTCATATTAGTCATGTTGAAAGTAGGTGTTTATGCCACATGTTTGTTTCAGCCACCTTTTTTAAATGTATGTCTAACTATCGAAAGTTGTACATAAAATCCTTTTGGAGTCATATGAAAACAGAGCACAGTTGGTTAAAATAAAGGAGAAGAAATTAGTCAGATGGCTGTAACTCTACTCTGGATCAGAACTATCAGCTGAATAATTGCTGTTTGTGTCAATGAATCGCTCTTTATCAGGCGAGGTGTCCGATTCCGAGAGCAACAGCTCGTCCTCCAGCTCCGACTCAGACTCCTCCGAGGACGAGGTGTTCAGGGACGGTTACGACGACGACCTGATGGGAGATGCGGAGGACAGAGCTCGGCTGGAGCAGATGACGGAGAAGGAGAGAGAGCAAGAGCTGTTCAACAGAATTGAGAAGAGAGAGGTGCTAAAGAGACGGTGAGTGGAAACGATGGGATAGAGGAGCAGAACACGTGATGGGATGTGAACAGAGAGAGAACAATAGCTTAAAAAGCTCATCAGTTGCCGAGTGTGTCTGTTTATCTATTCAAGACTGTTTGTTTTGACAGTTTTGAAATTAAGAAGAAGTTGAAGACGGCAAAGAAGAAGGAGAAAGAGGAGAAGAAAAAGAAACAGGAGGAAGAGCAAGAAAAGAGGAAACTATCTCAGGTTCAAGACATGCAAGTGGTGAGTCCAGTTTCAGGGACATTTTAGACAATATTAGTGTATGACAAATGATTTCTTCTGTGCTCCACTCCTAAGAGTCGGGCTAGAGCCAATAAAGTTGTTTAAAGATAAAAATAAAGAATCCACACAATCCTCTCTCTCCCTCTGCTTAAAAAAATATGTTATCAGTATTTTTGGGTGATGCCTTGTATTGATTGCATTCTTCTTTGATCATTGAGTCAACATTAAAGTTGGGCTAATGTAGAGGTATATATATCCACCCCTCTCTAGGTCATGTCACACAACAAGGAGAGACGATCCAAACGTGACGAGAAACTAGACAAAAAATCCCAGGCCATGGAAGAGCTCAAAGCTGAACGCGAGAAGAAGAAAAACAAAACAGGTTGGTGTGACTTTGACTTCTTTGTGACGTGATTGTTGTGACTATTCAGTCCTGACGTTTCATCTCTTTGGTGAGCAGCAGAGCTGCTGGCAAAACGTCAGCCCTTGAAGACCAGCGAGGTTTACTCTGACGATGAGGAGGAAGAGGAGGAAGACGATGACAAGTCATCAGTCAAAAGCGATCGGAGTTCCCGTTCATCTTCTTATGACGACGATGAGTATGTTTATTCCGCTTCGACATTTTTTAAGCAATACAAAGCTTTTATCTTGTTGTCAAGTAATGTCTCGACTGTGTTCTGTTAACAGAAAAGAAGAAACTCCGCCAAAGTCACAGCCTGTTTCACTACCAGATGAGCTCAATAGAGTCCGCCTGTCCAGACACAAGCTGGAGCGCTGGTGCCACATGCCCTTCTTTGCTAAGACGGTGACTGGCTGCTTTGTGAGGATAGGGATCGGGAACAGCAGCAGTAAACCAGTTTACAGAGTAAGCTTGGCCTCTAGGGAACATTTCTTGTAGGGTTTTGAATATTGGACAGCAATGTGTTTTCTTTATAATGGTGATCGTAAAGGCCCAGGACTCTTGAGAAATGGATTTAGTTCAAGAAAGTCTCGTCAGTGAAATTTGATTTAATTTTATTCTTCCCTGTTTGTTGAAAGGTTGCTGAAATTGTGGACGTGGTAGAGACGGCAAAGGTTTACCAACTTGGAACAACGCGAACAAACAAGGGGCTACAATTAAGGTTGGTAAACAGTCACTGACTCAGTTAACAAACTTCCTCTTCCTTTGTTCTGTTCCCAAAAATGTGACCTTTTTGATGGACTATCTGTCTCAGGCATGGCGGTGATACGCGAGTGTTCCGGCTCGAGTTTGTATCGAATCAGGAGTTTATGGAAAACGAGTTCATGAAGTGGAAAGAGGCCGTAAGTGTGTTTCTGAAAAAAGCAAACCTATGTTAACTGTATGATCCGTTTTTAGCAGGAATTTGAATTTCTCAGTGAGACACACAAGGAGCCCAAGTTTTGTGTTTTGATTGTTTTTTTCTTTTCCAGATGATTGTTGCTGGGATGCAAGTACCGACTCTTGACGAAATCACCAAAAAGGAGCAGTCTATTAAAGAAGCTCTAAACTACAAGTTCAACGACAAAGACATAGAAGATGTAAGTCTGTTTTTCCTAGGTGTTAACTGATCTATCTGGCCTCATGCATTATGCAGTGGAACAAAAAGTCAATGCATGTCTTTACTTGCCTCAGATCGTTAAAGAGAAGGACAGATTCCGAAAAGCACCAGCTAATTATGCCATGAAGAAAACGCAGTTGCTCAAAGATAAGGTAAAGGAAATTACTGGTTCTGTTTTCTCTGACAGCAACTGTCATAGATTTGTCCGAGAATGTGTAGTGACCCTAAATCTAATCTTGATTTGTACTTGTCTTGACTGAAGGCCATGGCAGAGGAGAGTGGAGATGGTGACAAAGTGAAAGTGATCCAGGACGAGCTGAACGAGCTTGAGGAAAGGGCAGAAGCACTTGACAGACAGAGGACCAAGAGCATCTCTGCCATCAGGTACACAAGCTACAGTTCTAAATGTTTGAAATCTTTCTGCAGTAACTGTTTAATAAAACGGTTTAGGTTTCCTGGCTTCAGAGATGCACTGTTGTAAACTACTGAAAAAGGTTTTTATAGCTGCAAAAGCTTAAATGGTTCACCGGTATAAAAACATTATATGTTGCTGGGGAGGAAATTATAGAAGTTAAAATTATACAATGCCAAGAACGTGGTACTGAAATATACCTGAGGATTGGTTCATGTCATATTTTTAGATGCACACTACCTAAAGCTGAAGTTGGTAGCTTTATATACAGAACATGTTTTTTTGTTTTGTTTTGTTTTTTCATATTTGCGGTCTCGGTCTCTATATTCTCACAAAAGATATCCTCCGTGAAAAATGTATCTCTACCTCCACCTTGTGTTCCTGTCTGCTCCCAGAGCCCCATCTGTGTGCATTTGCTACATAATCAGAGCCGAGGAGTCTCAGACACAGTGTCAATAACAGCTCTTAACGCCGATCAAACTGTGAAACCAGGCAGCGCTGATCAAATATGAATCACCCCACCAAACAAACATTCTCATTTTACAGCTCAACAGTACACTAAAGTATGTTTCTGAAAACATCTTATGTGAGTAATATGCAATACAGTTACAGAATCTTGATCCATATTTGATTCGAGTTCATGAGCGGTCATTGACGGTGTGTCAGAGAATCCTCTTCTCTGATTGGTTGTCAGTCAGGTGCAGTGGATCTAGCAGATGACATTAGCAACAGACAGAGAAGTAGAGAAGCATTACTTCTTCGTCTGTTGGGATATAGTGACAGTTTCAGCAAATGTGAAAAATCAACATTTTTTACAGAAAGTTACCAACTATAGCTTTAACATAGAGACTCTTTGTTTTGGATCTGGACGTGTTGTAAGATGCTTCTGTTTCTCATCCAGCTACATCAACCAGAGGAACAGAAGCTGGAACATCGTTGAATCTGAGAAAGCTCTGGTGGTAAGTGTCCACAGCCTGGAGCACCACCCGCTCCTTCTTATTTCACTGTAATGATTTTTAATTGTAAGGCTGGAGTGATGAAAAATAAGTAGGAATTGATTTAGTGTAACAAAATGATTGTGATGCTTATTGGTGTTTTTATAATTTAAATGAAAACTGTGTTTGAAAAATGTAACTTGTGAATATGGAAGTGCTTGAATATTTAGTTTTCAAACATCATTGTTGCATCCTGTTTACATCCTGTAGTTTCTCTTTGCACTGAAGGGGCGTGACACAAGTGCAACAAAAAATGTTACCGAATGTACCCATGTACTGAGGCTGGAGGTCCTCAACACAGAGGCCTGGGTTTGATTCACACCTGCGGCCCTTTGCTGCTTGTCCCCCCCCCCCCCCCCCCCCCCACCCCCCTCCTGTTTCCTCTCATTCTTCAAGCTGTCTTATCCAATAAAAGCACGAAAAGTCACAAAAAATAATATATTAAAAGAATATATTACTGAATGACAAGAAGGCAAGGTTCCATCTTTACAAATGGAGTGTGTCTTCTGAAAACAGAGGTCTCTAAGTGTATATTTGTTTTCCCTAATGTGGCAGCACTCATCACAGTGTGCTGGTGTTCAGTAACGCTGTGTTTCACTGAAGGGCGCTCACAGCAGTTGAGTGGGAACAACATTACACTGCTAAACTGTGTGGTTTTAAACAAAAAATATTCTGACTGCAGTTTAGATTATTGTAGATCAATCAGCGGTTCAAGCTATACTGCTGTTAAAACAGTCTCAGAACCAATCAGCCTTACGATAATCAAGCCTTTGGGGCCAACAGTTAATATTTTGGGCTTTCCGGTGGAGCCAGTGGATATCCAGGCCAAGGCTTCCTCTTCCGGGCAGGGGCTATTGTTGACGGTCTGATTAGCAACTTGAGACGCAAGAATGGATTTGGAATTAAAAGAAGGCATCTTAATAATAACAAAAAGCTAAATTCAATTAGCCGTTGGGTTCCACGATTGTGTGACGGCCAATGCGCACCACGGACTGTTTACCTGTCTGCAACCAAAGGCTGCTCTAATGTGATTGGTCAATACGACTCGGAATACAAGCGGAAACCAGACCGCTACCCAAATCTTATCCCGTTGCCTACAGATTCTACAAATAGCCTCGTATTCACTTGTTTATTTATTCACAGGCTGAAGGGCAAAATGCCAAAAACCAACAGATGGACCCATTCACACGAAGACAGTGCAAACCCACCATGGTGTCTAATGTAAGATTTCTGTAATGAATTTTGACGCATCATTTGCTGTATGTCCAGTGCGATAAATACAGCTAAGTCTAATTTTTTTAATCTGTTGACCTGCTCATTTTGGTTCTGCAGGCCAGAGACCCGTCAGTCCACGCAGCTATTCTTGCTCACCTGAACCAGAAGTATGGCTCTGGGTCAACACCAGATGCTTCTGGCGCCGACAAGAGCAAACTGGTAAGCAGGACAAGAACTAAGAGACACAACCACTGCTTTCACACAAAAGATGTTTGGAGCGTGTTCTCTTCTTTCACTTGTGAAAACAAGGCCAAAATCCTGATTGTAGTCCTGTACTGTTGCACTATTGCTGTGCTGTTTCACCAGCTGTGGCCGTTTTGTTTTGTTGTTTTTGTCTGATTTTGAGTCGGAAGAAAAATTGATTATAGCTCACTCAAGAATAACATTTATAGTTTGTCTACAAAAATTTTATCAGGGACATTTTTTTGAAAGAATGAGACGCAGTAAAAATGCGGACTTTTTAATGGCTTCATTAACAACAAAACATTTTAAGGACTCTACTGATATATCTAAAACTTTAACTTTTATTCTGATCTGAAGTGAAGTAAAGGGAATGAATGAATGCCAGGCAGAAAATAGCATCCTGCTTTTGCATAAGGAAATAAGCTTTTATTTAAAGTTTATTAAATGTCTAATTTTTCATCTGTATCTATATGACAGGGTCTACTAAATCCAAAAGACAAAGATGCCCCCAAGCCAAACACTGACCTCTCTGAGGACTTGTTCAAAGTTCATGATTTTGACGTTAAGATCGACCTACAGGTTCCCAATGCAGGTGAGATCATTTTTTCCCCAAATGCAGCCTGGATGTATGTATTCCTTGGCTTTAAATACAAAGGTGGGTCTTGATGTTAACCACAGCACTTCAGAAACAAGACTTCATAGAGTATTGCTCTTGTGTTCTGCAGAGGCAAAGTCTTTGTCCGTGAGCTCCAACGCGTTGCCGGTGAAGGACGGAGCTCCCCGCAGGTCCCTCAACCTTGAAGACTACAAGAAGAGGAGGGGGCTGATCTGATGTGGTCATCCATCATTCAGTAACTGTGTGTGTGTGTGTGTGTGTGTGTGTGTGTGTGTGTGTGTGTGTGTGTGTGTGTGTGTGTGTGTGTGTGTGTGTGTGTGTGTGTGTGTGTGTGTGTGTGTGTGTGTGTGTGTGTGTGTGTGTGTGTGTGTGTGTGTGTGTGTGTGTGTGTGTGTGTGTGTGTGTGTGTGTGTGTGTGTGTGTGTGTGTGTGTGTGTGTGTGTGTGTGTGTGTGTGTGTGTGTGTGTGTGTGTGTGTGTGTGTGTCTCCCAGAGGACGTGTGTTTGAATGTCGATACCACAGACTGTTAATGGAAATTTAAAAAAAACCCAGAGGAAATACTGATCGAGCGAAGACAACATTTTTCTCAAAGGATCTCTCTTGGAAGAAACTTGTCCAGATATGTGTTGTTCTGTTATTTTTGCATTATCACACACAAACTTGTATATTGAGTTGTGTTTTTTTTATGTATTTAACTTCTTTCCCCTTTTTTGGATCTTCTGGAGTCCACTCAATTTGTCTTTTTTTTTTTCTGAATGGACGCAGCGCTTGTGGATTATTACCTCGGACAAGGACACTATCTTAGAAGACTTAGATTGTTGAGGCATTTTGAAATTACTGGACTGGAAATCTAATGCAGCTGACCAGCTTGTAATTATTGTTGTAAATCTCCCCCCTCCTACATGTGTGATCATCTGCCCTTGCAGACCATCCTGAATTTTAACAGCCTCATGAGTTTTTTGCAGAGTGTAGATGATCACCATCTCTGACTTGACCATGACGAAATGTTCAGTTAATGTCAACTGGACATTTATCACTTTTTAAGTCTTTGAAACGACCCATTTTAAGAGGAACCCTTTTCTATGACTGGCCTGGTTATAAAAGTGTTGCTTCATTTCTGTTCTCGCTTTGTTGGTTGTTCCTGGGATAACTCCCCTGCCCTTAACTCCCAGAGCAGATTCTATGTGTTATCGACTGTGTCCATAGTTCCTGTATTGATGTGGCATGCCATGTAAATATGCATTTTGGAGTGAGTGCAGGAAAAATAAAGAGGCACTGTTTCATAACTTCTGTGTCACTTTGCCTCTTTCGCACTGTTTACATTTAGGATTTGTTTGTGTCAAAGTTAAAATTGCCTGAACTTCACTGCCGTTAACAGCATCCATTATTGCACTACAAATGTTGGTTCTCACAACTACAGATATGGGATGTGTGTAGACGTTAGGTTATCAGTGAAGAAAAGGAAATGTTTGGTTTTGTGTGCTTTAAGTTTTTTGCACAGAAAATAATGTAGCCTTTTTAGAGAGATACTATTACATTTTGAATAAGTATTTTTTTCTAATAAAGTAGAAGTTAGTGATAAAATTACACTGTTAATACAATTAGGACTTTTAGTAGTTAGGAGTTAGTTTTTAATAGCTTTTATACATTTAAAGTATCTACTCGTTATGAGACAAAGTTACATTTAAATCAAAGTTGTTTACATTGATGGGGGTTTTTTTCTATTTAGAAATCTTGAGTTCAGATTAAGAACAAGCAGACAATCAGCAAAAATAGATATTGAAACGAAAAAGACCAGTGTGCAATTAATACATATCAAAAAATATAGCTTTACGACATACATACAATAATAAATATATTTATGAGTATAAAAACAAGCAGGAGTTGGTTGATGTGCTTGTGAAAGCTGATTGGTTCATTTTTGATCAGGCTCATCTGAAGTCGCTCTGTTGTGGGGTCCTAGCTTGCAGCGCTTCCTGGTCCACGTATTGAGAAGATCACCAAAATCCTCTATGACAGATAATGACATTTGACCGTATTTGTCCAAACACTATCCCTCTTTCATGTGCACCAGTTCAACCCCGGCGGTAGCCTGGTGACCGGAGACATTTTTGACACCTGACGTCCTTTTTAAACGGTACGTTTGGTAGCTTTTCCCTTCAGTAGCCAGCTAGCCTGTTAGCTTTAGCAGTTATGTGGAGCTTATCATGAACCAGCTGTGTTTACTTTATGGTAACGCTAAGTCCGGCTGCCGACGACTCCTGTAATAACCCCGTTATGTCCATGCAGTTGTACCGGAACCAGCGCAGCGTCCTTAGCGTATCTAACCAGCCAGCTTTGGCTCTGTTGAGTTATTGAGCTAACATGCTAGCTGTACATGAACTGAGAGCTGCTTTTTAAACCATACATCGATATTACCCAGTAGACACAAATATATGACCGTTAATAATGACAAATGTAACTTCTGTAACAACACTGTAGAAACATTAGAACATTTCTTTCCAATTTGTACATGTGCCTATATTTTGGACTGATTTTCAGTTGAAAAGCATATGAGCAATAATATTACATTTAGAGAAACTGACCTGTATTAATATTCATACATCCAAATGTATCTAAGAACGAACAGTACTTTATTTATTTGCTCATTATCTTCGCTAAAGTTTGTATTCTTAAAATGAAATATCTAAATAAATTGCCCTCTTATAACTCTTTCAAAAATGTTTCATTTTGAAACGATACCAAATTTAAAACGACTTAATAAAAATAACCAAAATTATTGATTTATGCAAACCATAGAATTTTATAACAAATCAGGTAAGCCATTTCATGTGTTCGTGATTGTGTTGTGTTTTGTATTATTGTACTAATGTCCTGTACTTTTTTCTGTGCGTGGATCCTGTTGTTTCTTGTGCCAACATTTTGACAGAGTGTCTTTGAAAAGTGAATGAACCTACTGTATGTCGTTTTCAACAAAAGCGTCCCCCAGATTAATCTAATATAAAATTAGATGCAAAGAGAATTGATCGTAATAAAGATAATGCATGACACAGATTTGGGGACTAGCCTGTCATATGGCCCAGACACAGTCAATAAAAACAAAATGCATGTTTTAAAAATACAAATGGTTATTAAACACCAGTCAGACTAATCCGTGGGTTCCCTGATGTTCAATATATTTTGTGCTTAAAGCGTGGATGACAAATGTATATTAATACTTAACTTTGTTGTTGATGGGAATGTCCAAGGTTTAACATTCAAAATACAATATTTGCCAGTTAACTAGGCTAAACCATGAACGTGTTTGTGACTCAGTCATCAAAAAGGACAATTTCATCCTCAATTTTTGCTGTTCTTCTTCTGCCATTAGAATACAAAATGTCTTGGTTTGCTGACTTGGCTGGGAAAGCTGAAGACTTCCTGAATAAAGTGGACCAGGGAGCTGCCACTGCCCTGACCATAAACCAGCAAAGAACATCTTCCTTTTCATCATCCTATGAAGAAGAACCAACTGTCAAACCTGAATACGACACTGCAGGGTACAAGACCCATTCAGCTGTGACACATCATGCCTATGCATCCCCTGATAATGCAACAAGCTTCATCTCTGCAGCAGCTGGCAACATTAAAAGATCCAGTGCCACTCTGGTGGCTGGTGCTGCCAATGTGGCCAGTGTTTCCACTGGTTCTGCCCCAAACTCTGCCAAGACCTTGTCCGGCTTTGTGAGGCCTAAAAAAAGCGAGCAGGATGTGGACGATGACATGCTCTTTGACTTTCTAAACAGTTCGGACCCTCCACTCAGCAACAGGGGGGATTCAAGGAGAGAACATGTGAAAGTGGCAGTTCCGGTTTCTGAGGCCCAAAACCCAACACCTCCTCCTTCCACGACTCCACATACCAACCCATCAGCCCCGTCAACGCCCCCCTCAACCCGAGGTGTATCCAGGGCCTCAAGCATGAGCTCACTGTCTGCTCACAGCATCAAAACATCAGAGGAGAGCTCTGCTAAAGAACAAAGCCAAGGTACGAATAATAAGGCTTTACATATTAGAGCTGTCATTTTCATCCTTATCATTCATAAAGGAGTATATCAAGTAGTAGTTGTAGTTAAATGTTATTATGTGTCTAATAACTGTAATTGTATTTATTTTTGTAATACGCACACCAGATCTAATGTGCTTGTTGCTCATCTGTTTTTTTAATGCTACTTTCTTTTAATATTAATATCAAAAGATTATATTTTTTATAAGATATCACAATATTATTATTAATGTTATGAGTACTATATATTATAATCCACCTGTATGTGGACAGCTGTACCTTTATTTAAATACATTTAGGCATTTATATAAGAAATATATTTTTATGTTCTCTCTTTACCCCTACCTGTCCACCGCAGACACACCTGAGAGTTCGGACTCAGGCTTGGCTGTCCCTCAAGAGTCCAGCAGGCAGGAGCCTCCTCCTCCACCTACAGAGGAGCCACAGAGCCACATCCTATCCAGTCTGCGTCTGGAGAATCAGTTGCTGCGCAGTGAGGTGTCCTCCCTCAACCAGGAAATGGCTTCAATCATTCAGAGAGCAAAAGACCTACAGGATGGTAAGAGATGAGGCAAAAAAAAAAAAAAACCAGGAGCAATGATGGCCTACATTTCTGCACCTCTCACTCTGTATTGATGAAGTGGTTCTCTGCTCATGTAGAATTGAACCAGGCTCGTCTACGTGCAGACAGATGGAACTCGGAGCAGTCTCAGACTGACCGAATCTTGCGGGAACATCGGTTAAAGGTTGATGACCTAACGGAAGCCCTCTCTGCCAAAGACGGTCAACTTGCAGTCCTGAAGATCAGACTTGATGAAGCTGATCAGATGCTGAAGTCCCGGTGTGCTGCATTAGAGGAGGCACAGAAGGAACGGTCAAGGTGCACTTTCGTAACCACCTTTTTTTAAAATAGTGATCAGATTCAGCTTCTTATGAATTGTTTTAGATATTATTTTCCCTGTCTGGTTTTTAGAATTATGCACGACCACACAGAAGGGAGCAGCATGCAGTCTCAAGCCCTTGAAACAATACAGCAGCGGCTGCGAGAGGCTGAACTGGCTCTCAGGAGGGAACAGGACAATTACCGTCAGATGCAGGTGCACATGATGCCATTCATCTTCCTTTATATGTGACAGATAACTGACTAAACACATGGAAATCATTAGACTTCTTAACTTTGTTCTTGTGTAGAGTGAGTATGCTACCCGCCTGTCCAAAGTGGAGGCTGAGAGGCAGACCCTTGCAGAGACGGTGACTGCAGCAGAACGGCGAGCTGCAGAGGAGAAGCTCAGGGTCGATGACCTCCAGTCGCAACTGAAAAACGCCAAAACTGCAGCTGAGACTGCCAAACAGGAGTTACAAGACTACAAGCACAAGGCTTCACGCATACTACAAGTATGATTCGCTGTCTTTTTCAAACATGTCAGCATTTATTAAAACCTTTTCCACACAATTCGCAAACATTTTTTATAGGATTGTGTTTTCTGTTTTTTTTTGTGTCTTTTTAATAAACCTAAACTGATTTTGATAATGTTTTAAATGGTCCTCTAGTCCAAAGAGAAGTTGATCAGCAGTCTGAAGGAGGGATCTGGTCTGGACACCCTGGACGGCAGTGGGGCCATGGCTCTGGAGCTGGAGGACCTGCGTCACGAGAAGGAAGTGCAGAGGGAGGACATCCAAAAACTTCAAGGGCAAGTGCACACACTTCGGATAGAAATACAGGTGAGATGCTTTAAATAGCAGGCAGTATGGAGGAAGTGTTAATTCATGATATTCGTGATGTGATAGCAAAACATTGAACATCTGCAGTAGAGATGTTACTGAGCAAGTGAGACATGTTTTTTTTTCTCTCACAGGATTTGGAGAATCAGGCCCTGACAGAAGCAGAGACATGGAGGGAGCAACAGCTGCAGTTAGAGGAGCAACAGGCCTTCCAGATCAGAGCCAAGCGAGAGGTGGAGGCTGAGGTTGAGCGCTACAAACAGGTATGAGGGAGTGATGATTTCTTATTGAGCCGTGGAAAATAATGTCACAGATTTTTCTTGAAACTACATTCATGATGTCTACATTTGATCAAACTCCTAATTTATGTGGGATGTTTTTGTATTTTTCTTAAATTATAGGAGCTGCAGTACCTAGAGGAAGAGCAACATCGAGCCAAAACCACTCTGCAAAGCAGAATCAAAGACAGAGAAGATGAAATCCAAAAACTCAGGAACCAGGTCAGTCACTTTGAAGGTATACAGTACATGTAAATGCAGAGCCCTCTTCCTTGGTCAGGGCTTGGCCCACATCTGCTTTGTGACAGACAGGCGAAAGGTGAATTTACCAATTTGACAAACAGTATCGATGCTGTGCTTCCAGTTGACCAACAAGACTCTCAGCAGCAGCAGCCAAACTGAGCTGGAGAATCGTCTCCACCAGCTGACAGAGACGCTGATCCAGAAGCAGACGATGCTGGAGGCTCTAGGCACAGAAAAAAGCTCCCTGGTCTTTCAGTTGGAGCGCCTGGAACAGCAGCTGAAGAACACTCAGGGAGGACAAAGTGGAGGACCGACCATCAACATGAGCGGCCTGGAGGGACCAGGTGGGAAAGGTTTACCTGAGGGTCAGAGTGTTTCATATTTTAAACACAGTTGTTAATTTGATACATTTTCAATACTGCTATGATACCACAGCATATAACAAAAAAAAAACATCAAGCAAGAGGGTTTGAGATGACAGATGCTTCAGGAGTCATTTTTGGATTTCCTGGTCTGTTATAAATCTAGACTCCAGACATGAAAACCAAACATATACAGTACCTACATGTAAAACTGGACAGATTTCAATCTGAGCACACTGGTTACTTCTTTACTCATGATGTCTTTTTATGTTTGCTTTATTTTCAGTGGCACGACAAAGAAACACACCGGTTCTTTTCAGTGATCAAGACAGTCCAGGAGTTTATGGCAAAGTACGCAAGGCAGCCAGCACCATTGACCGCTTCAGGTAACATTTCACTGTATTGTGCTATAACACTGGAAAACAGTGTTTTCTGTGTGAGATATGATCTCCACTGATAAATGGAAAATGTTGTCATTTTAGCATCAGACTGGGAATCTTTTTGAGGCGCTACCCTATTGCCAGAGTTTTCGTCATCCTGTACATAGTGAGTATTTGAAAAATTGTAATTTCTCCTTCTTGATGAACTGTGGTAAGTAAAAAAATATATAATTTCAACTTGTTTTTACAGGCACTACTGCACCTGTGGGTCATGATTGTCCTCCTGACTTACACACCAGAAATGCACCCCAGTCATCCTGACGGAAGATAGAAGACTTGAATTTTACAGTTGGGTGTTAAAAAGAAGAAGTTAAAAAGTTGGGAAAAAACGTCCTATGATGGCCTTCGATGTGAAAATGGTACACACTGCTGGAATATGGGCTCTGGGTCCTAACTCTCCCTGTTTTGCACAGAAATCTTATGTATGAAAGACATTTTCCCCTGATGGTTCTTTATTTTTTACAACTGAAGATCGATAGCTGACAGCTGCATTTAGTTTTAAATTAATAATTCCAGAGTGATATATTGTGTTGGTGGTCTGCTGAATGGGCATTAAATCAAACATGATCCCACATCTGTTCTTCTCTTCATCTGCTTTCAGACCTCTTGGTCTCTTGAGAGATTGTATTTAACACTATGTAAAAAAGAAGCTTTTAATAAATGAGTTAGAAGAAACAACACAGCCTGGCACTTTTTTTAATGCATTGTCTGACTCTGAGCCACAAAACAACATAAAGAGGATTTCAAAGGGCAAGTGTAAAAACAGTTGTGTAATGTCTTCTGTTGCTCTGGAGGAGCTTTGTCCAGTCTGAGTAGAAGAAATGTGTCAATAACTAGTAAATAATGGTACTAGTAAATAATGGTTTTCCCCAACTTCATGGAAATGCAGGACCATGTTTCTGACATACTCCTTAAATTAATATGGCATTCAATTAAATTAATTACATTGTGGATACAGTTTGTGTCTACAAAGTCATAATAATGAATATCTGTAACAGAACTTAAGACATTCAGAGTTGCCATAGCAGACATTACTGACATGAAATTATATCAGAGTTTAGGTTAAAACTGCAGAGTAGTGGACAGATTAAACACTATAAGTAAATAACTTATGTACAGTGCAGCCAATAAAAGGAAACTGTTAATAACAACAACAACAACAACAACAACCATATACTAAATAACAAGGAGTAGCCTGTGCAATTTTTGTTTATTTAAACTAATTTTGAATTGCTATGAAATTTAAGGAAAACATTCAAGACTCCAGTTATGTATTGCAATAAAACAGTTCCCCTTTTTTTTATTGGAAAGAATTATGCTATCATAACGCCAGTTTATGTCACTACATCATGGTGTGTGGTAGCCTAGCAGTAGATATGTCAATATTATTAACATAAAATGTACAAGTTTTATCATCTGGGTTAAAACTTTATCTCAGAATTATTTATTGAGGTTACTGTCTTTTTTTCTTTTTTAGTAACAGTACATGGTTTATGTATAGACAATAAATAAATAAACTAGTCACACATGCACAAAACAACAAGCAGAAATAAACTTATACATTGTACAAAAATATAAAGACATATCAGTTTAAAAATATATTAAATAAATAATATTAGTCACACAAAAAATATAAAATAAAATAAATAATTAGTTTATTATCTTAAGATATCCTCTAATTATATACAATGACTCAAATTGCAGAAGCCCTACATCTGTATGAATATCTATGTACCTTATTTCCCGACTGACCTCTTGTATTTTGACTGATTTTTATTCCATTTAATTTTAGTATTTTATTTTTATTATTTTGCTTTGTCTAATTTATTTATTTATTTATTATACATTCTTTATGTTATTGATGTCACTCGCGCCGTTGTTTAAATTGTATATAACTTGTATTGCATTGAATATGTTGTATGCCTTTTTGATTGTGCAATAAAAAATATAAAAAAATCAAAATATAATTGCATTGACTCTAGGTTCTTGAACGCACCTTGGATTTGTTGGTCCTCCAGTATCCCACAATGCACCGCTTCCGTGTCCACGTCAAACCTGACAGCCATCGCCGCAGCCGAGCTGTTATGGCTGCAGTTGAGGTGGCACTTCTTTCTGGGCGCAGTATCGTGTAAACCGGTTAAAAACTCGCTGAAAACACCACTCACTCTCACCGTAGACGACGCAGACGTCAACGTTAGGCCATAATTGAACTCGTTAGCCGTTTAACCGTGATAATACCGTCGGTTAGCTTAGCTTGTCTGGACAAATTCCTTCAGGCAAAACCGTCAGCTGTTATTAGCCGGTGGTCTTTGCTAAATGAGCGTCTGTCAGCCTGAAAAGCGACTTTGTCTTGGAGGATTAAAGTGGATTTTGAAGTTAACTCTGTGGTGTAGAGTTTACAGTTCAACTTCATGACCGAGTTGACTGTGTCACCCCTGGAGTCAAAGCTAGGCTAGCCCCCCCTCAGTCCTCTCGGGCCCTGCTTTGTTTTTGTGTTTTGGTTTGTAGCCCTCCTCCAAGATGTCATCGTGGCTGGGTGGAATCGGCTCCGGCCTCGGTCAGTCCCTGGGCCAGGTCGGCGGGAGCCTGTCCTCCTTTACCGGGCAGATATCAAACTTTACCAAAGACATGCTACTGGAGGGGGTGGAAGAAGTGGGAGGTGAGTGTGTCTTCCTGGTTCTACATTTGTTGTCTTATTTGGCAGCCACATCATCAGAGCATGCTTATTTTTTCTTTTATATGCATTGTACATGTTTTAAGGACATATGTTAAGGATGTCTTTAGGTTCCCAGCTGTTGTCAACCTGCAGGTCCTAAAATAAAAAGATATCTAAGCTGTCTTGGGTTGACAACAACATAAAAAGCAAGCAATTACATTAGACGGTACATTTTTTCTTTCCAAAAAAACTGCCATTAAGTGAAAAATATCTTAATTCAATTTCCAATTACATTTTATTCATAGTGTCAAATCACAACAAAAATGATCTAAAGACACTTAACATATAGAGTAGGTCTGGACCACACTCTGACTTATTCATGATTTAACAGTGACCCTCCATGAGCAGCAGCAAGTCGCAATATCTATAATATTAATACCTGTTTTTATTGATTATTTAACCTTTATACAACCAGGAAAATGTCTCATTGAGGTTAAAGATCTCTCTGTCTTTACAAGATAGTCCTGGCCAAGACAGGCAGCAACACAGTTCCTTATAATAATAATAAGAAGAAGAAGAAGAAGAAAAAGTAGAAGAAGAAGAAGAAGAAGAAGAAGAAAGATAATATATACACACAGTATTTATCCAGCAATCTTGTGCACACAGTGACAATGAAATCCTTCCTTTTAACAGGCACGAATGTTGAACAGACCGTAACATTTAGTCACATTCTTGCAAAAAATTGCCATTAAGTGAAAAATATCTTAAAGGACAATTGCTGACATTAACAAAAAGTATCCTGTAACTGGAAAATGACCTTAAAGGTTTGACCGACCTATTAAAAAAAACAAGTCTAGACGTGTGAATATGTATTGTATTGTGTATTGGCTGGTTGGTATTTTAGTGTACCTGCCAGTTAGTAGACCCTGCAAAATATAAAGATTTAGAGAAAAACTGTAGCAGCTGTACTCTTCCTTTTGCATGCATTGTACACATACGGAAATGGTGCCTTTAGGGTTTCTCAACCTGCAGGTCCTAAAACAAAACAATAGCTCCGCTGTCTTGGAAGGCAACAGCATAGAAACAAGTATCAACCAGCCAATATATACATAAACACAGGTCTAGATTGTCCACTTAAAGTCAAGTCAGCTTTATTGTCAATTTCTGCAACATGTGCCAAACATACAGAGGAATCGAAAATACTTTTTGCACTGTAGATTGGAGAGAAACATTTTATTTATGATTTCTTTAAAATGAAAAATGTCCGTGTTTATCAATGTGGAAACATTATACTGCAACTCTTTAAACTCCCTTTTCTAAAGCTGCTCTGTTGACTGAATGATAATATTTGCATGACAAGATTGTTTATTTTCTGAGTTTTGCATCCAGTTTCAGGGACTCCCTGTAAAAGTATTTTATAACCCACAGATTTGAATGTCAGCATCTTTGTTTTTACTCTTGTTTTTTCCTTGCTATTGAAGGCAGGGCACAATATATAATTTTTAAATCATCATTGCGCTGTCAACTGGTGCATATCGTGAAAGACTGTGGTATTGCACTCTGGGATTTTTAGAAATGAGTTGTTAATTGGAAGAGTACCAGCTGAAAACTATACTTTCTTATTCATGCCTTTTGTGTTCGGTGTAATGTTCACTTTCTTCAATAAAAGAATGTTCCCTAAATGTATTTTTAGCAGAATACTGAAAGCAACAGATACACATTAATATCTGGTTATTAATCGCAAGTCATCATTATTGCAACATTTAATAACTTTGTCGTGTTTGCACGTGGCAAACATACTCCTACCGTGCAGCCCTAATTGAAGGTTTGAGAATGCCAGCGTGACTTACAGTATACAGTTTAATTGACAGTCAGTAGTGCCTTTAAATACTCTGCACCACCGCTGCACTGCATTTTGGTGTGAGTCTTTAATGTTCCGTGCAGATGTGCAGATAGGACGGCCACATATTTGCAGTTAATTCCACTTCTGTGCTTCAAGCTAACTGAACACACAGGATTATAAATACTTCTTTGTTAAACACAGGGGCTGATGCTGCTAAAATCAAGTTACACCACACAATGGTCTAATGTTTTTCTGTCAGGACCACGTCATAGATCCAGAAAAACTTGGAAAGCAGATTGAAGACCTCTTACTTGGGTCACCAGCAGTGTTAAGATGCTTTTCAAACGATGCAGTTTCAGTAAAAATGTTTCTTCCAGTTTTAAATGTAATCCACATACTGTACTTTGGTTGATCCTCACATGTCAAGTATATTCATCCCCATCAGAAGTCTTTAGAAATAGATGATGGTGGAAGAGTTTTCATCCATGTACTTGGAAGTATACAAGTCAAGCATTTTCATCTAACAACATTAGTTTTTTTGGTGTCAAATCTCAGGCAAACATTCTCAGTCGATGCAGTCACCCCTCATTCATTGTCAGTGGAGCTGCTAACATCCTGATGGCAACACAGATTACAGCAGGGGTAGCCAAGCCTGCTCCTGGAGAGCTTCTGGCCTGCATGTTTTAGGTTTCACCCTATTCTATTACACCTGATTCTCTAGATTATCAAACCCCTGACAAGCTTCAGCTGATTGATAAAGAGCAGAGTATTAGAATCACGTGTGTTGGAGTTGGGAGAAACATAACATGCATGTCAGTAGCTCTCCAGGAGCAGAGTTCATGATCAAGTCAAATTCTAGTGCTATTCCCTTTGAATTCTGAGTTTACGTAAGTCACTGATTTGCTTGGTTTGTCGTTTCCACCAGTTCTCGACCTTAGTCTGGGCTCAAAATGCAATTATTGTGGAGCTTCTATTAAAAGTGCTCCACTTGGGCAGAAATTTAAATAAATGTCTGTATAGTTAGGCTTCCTGTTACTCACTTTCTTTCTATTTCTGGGGGGCAGTACAGGAGGAAAGTTTCAAACATTTTTCATTTAAAGAAGCTGTTACAGTTTCAAATCACGAGAAATTGTGTGGACGTAAAACCTCCAT
This sequence comes from Echiichthys vipera, assembly GCF_963691815.1. NCBI lineage: Eukaryota > Metazoa > Chordata > Actinopteri > Perciformes > Trachinidae > Echiichthys > Echiichthys vipera. Next base: position 20,739,376 of record NC_139837.1, read on the forward strand.
CTGTTAACAATGGGAAACTAACAGTCGAATAATTTGCATGTATTTTTATTTGTAATTACTTTCCCCTGCACTTCTCTTTCTTTCATTTCTTTGGTTAGAGTAAAACATTTAAAAATGTGTCAGGATAAATGAAACAAGGCACAAAACTGATAACTTGTGATATGACTGCTTCATCTCTTTGGCTATTGAAAAAGTACCATCACCCTGAAACAAACAGACAACGAGTGATAACAAACTGACGCACGGAGAACTTTGACCGCAGGTCTCCAACTCACAGCTCTAATCAAAAAAACAAAAGTATGAATTCTTATCACGGTACGAAGCACTGGACCAGCTGTGATGCACTCTGCATGTCAGGCCTCACATCCATCTTTTAAGTCTTTTTTGACTGAACTAGATTTGCAAAAGGCTTCAGTTTAGTTTGTGGCGTTATGGTATGTGTTGGCTGAGCTTCATCCAGCTGTTAAGATCATATAACTGACAGGATCTCCAGAAATGTTGGCCTGCTTAGCCGTGCATGTTTGTTTGTCATGTGAGCTGGATAAAGCAGTGTGTGACTAAGATAGAGAAGGAAAATGTCACCTAGTGATAGTGTTAGTGTCTCTTGAATGTGTTCTGTGTGTGCCATGGCAGATAAACCTCAAGAGTATTCGTCATTTGAAACGTATGTTACCAGAAAAAAACAAATCCTGTTTCTTTCTCTGTGTACATACAAAGAACATTTAGCTATGTTTGTAGATTATGCGCACATTGAATTCATGCTGCCTGTTTTTACTGTAAACTGACTTATGATTGATGCATATTGTGATATTTAAGGCTTTTTCCCCCCCATGTACCTGCAGATGCTGCCACAGAACTGCAGGTGTCCAATTCCAAGTTGGCTGACATTGAGTCTGCATTTGCCACTCAGAAATTGGAGGTGAGATTCTGTGTGCACTTTTATTCAGAGTTGAGGGGTAAAACTGTATTTCGTTTCTCAACAGAGATGTTTTGACTTGTCATAGCAGTAAAAAGCCCAGCTGTAACTAACAACATTAACAATGGATTTGTTTATTTCAAGTGTCCCAGGAAGCCAGCATGCTTTACACTAGGGCTCTGAAACTGACACACTTAAATAAAATGCAGCCATTTTCAGTGTTTCATCATTTACACCTGTGTTGAGTCAAATGCCTCCTGTGGGAAAGAGAGGGCAGGTTTATTTATTTAGCACATTGCAGCAACAAGACAATTCAAAGAGCAATTAAAGAAAGGGAAAATAAAAAGTAAATACCAAGTTATAAAATAGAATAAAAGTTACAGTGCAGTGTTAGAAAAAATAATTTGATTCAATAAAAGGCAGCATCGAACAGAAAAATCTTGATTTTAAAGAACTGAGAGTTGCAGCCGACCCGAATTCCAAATATGTTGCACATAAAAATTGAATGCTGCCTCTGCATATTTAATTCTGATTTTGATGACAGAAAGCAGACTTGTCCCAGACAACCTGAGAGGTTAGGGTGACACATAATGTCGCAGAAGATCAGTATTTTTAATCAATTCTTTAGCAGACAGGAAGCCAGTTATGTGATCCACTTTCTTGGTCTCAGTGAAAGGCTTATAGACCTTCAGCCTCAGGCATGTGTAGTCTTGATCATGAGTAGTTCCTGTGTGGCTCAATGGCGCTGGAAATGCCAGTGTTGGAAAGTGTACTCTAAATATGCTTGCACTGAAAATAAGTTACGGAGTTACGGAGAAAAAATGTTCGTCTGCATAATGTGTATCACATGAGTGCTATAAACTTCTTTAGTTCAGAGAGCAAGGAGAAAGGCCAAAACCAACAATGAATTGAACAACTATTGTGTGACAGTCTGATCATTCCTCCACTGTTTGTCAAAAACTAAAAACAACAAAAATCACTGATCCACACTTTTGCACTGGGTGACATATTCCTTCATTGCCAAGAACACACACACACACACACACACACACACACACACACACACACACACACACACACACACACACACACACACACATACTGTCGTGCTGCCCCAAATACTCACTGGAGCACCAATTTAATGTTACCAATGTTAATCGGCAGCTAAAATTAGTCCCCAACAAATATAGAATGTTCCCCCTTTTTGTGAGGATTTTCCTGAAAATTAAAGTTCCCAGCTATTTGGGGACATTGCTAAACTGTTTTAAGAATGAAAATATATATCTGTAACACATTTTTAAAGTGAAAGTCTTCAGTAGAAATAAAGGGGCTTTAAGCCAAGAGCCACAAACCAGGTAGGCAGGTCAAAAAGTATTAAGAGACGGACTAGACATTGTTGGTTTTGATCCCTTTTATGGAATTTGTTAATATCACATCACCAGCCTGTAGGATGGGTGTAGGTCACTTGTTAATAAGCATCCATACAGCGGAAGTAACATTTAGCACGTCTCTAAGCTCTTACCACCTTCCTATAAGGGGGAGAAGAAAAATGTTTCATTTCCTGCATGTTTTTTTTTCTCTCTCTTTGTTGCAGTACGACAGATTACGAAAGCTCCATGCAGAACTTGAGGAGAAACTGGAAGCATCAGAGATCCAGATTAAAGGACAGTCTGCAGAGTACAGAACACTTCTGCAGCAGAAAGATGTATGTGCATTTTTATTTACTTGACACTTCTGTTAAAACTATATCCTCCAAGAGAGAAAAAGTAAAGAATATAAAAAGCATATCCCCATATTTAGATAACTAAATGACATTTAATTTAGGACACATGATCTATTGTAACTTTAAATTGTGTTACTGAATGAGTGCATGCATCAACATAAAGTAAGACCCTGATGATGGCAGAAAGCATTCAGTTATCTAAATCATAAACAGTCAGTATAATCTGTAAGAAAACACACAGAATTCTGTCAAAGGAAAAACTGCTTTTCAAACATGGATGCTGGATAACTCTTTTTTCTCTCACAAGTCAAAATGTCAAAATCTCATCAAGACTGAGTAGGAATGTGAAGCTAATGTTTGTGCTTGGTATGAAAGGGTCCTAAAGTCTTTTGCGTCGTCCCAGGTGGAGATCAGTCACCTAAAGGCTCGGCAGAGAGGACTCCAGGAAGACGTCCAGACTCTGCAGCAGTCGGCTCAGTCGGCCTCTGCCGGGCCCGCCATGCTGCCTGTCACCACGACCTCCTCGACCACTACCTCCTCTTCTGCTTCCTCTTTCCTGTCACGGCCCTCAGGGTCCCATCAGGGCTTCCACGGCGACGATATGGACCTCAGTGACGTCATCTGGTCGCAGCAGGAGATCAACAGACTGTCGACGGAAGTAATACGCCTGGAGGCGGAGGTGGCACACTGGAGGCGAATGTCTCAGGTGATGATGAGAATTAGATCTTTATCAGCAAAAACTAAATTAAACTTTATTCTCTTTGTGTCTATCCATTCTAATCTATCTATTTTTTTAAATATATATTCAGGCATCAACAGCAGCAGGATCTGGTAATGGCGACCAGGGAGAGATTCTCAAACTTCAAAGAACTATTAAGGTGAGTTTTTAATTTCTGCCAGGATAAATTATATTGTATGGTAAAATCTTCAAGCTGCTATTATATATTTTTATGTTGACAGTTGACAGTTGTATAAAATATATTAAAGTGGTTGCTCATATTGTCCATGCTTTATGCCAGTCAGTATTGTGTTTACAGACTATTTTTGTTGTCCCCATCTGGTCAAAATGTCAGTGTTACAATGCTCTGTGCAAGTTGTTGTTATAAATGATTTAAACCTGAATTCACTGAGACTCTGACCTTGATTTTAACGCTGCTTTGGAACAGGAGCTGCGAGAGGAGATGAGCCGTGAGGTGGATGAACACCAGCACGAACTGACCGCCCTTCAGGACGCCCAGAGGCAGAAGATGGCCGACATCACACGGCGACATAGAGAGGACTTGGCAGAGTATGAGGAGAGGATAGAGGAGCTGGAGGAGCAGATTCAGAGTGGTAAGCCTAACTGTGGTTTTTGTTATTGTAACCTATGGTTACTGAAGAAATCATGGCTTTAAAGCTAGGGTCTACATTCGGAAAATCAGTTGAGCCTCTGAGGCAGATTTGAAAATAGAATCCCCCTGAGCTTGTATCCCCTTCCTCGCCTCCTAACGACACGCAGAGCCAGAAGCCGATTGGCTAAAAACACATGGCTAACATTGGCTAACTGTGTGGACATGGCCGTTTATCAGTCTGTGATGTTCACAGTCATGAGCCAGTATTGGCACAGACTAATGGGGGCTATTTATGTAAAATCTACCAGAATAAAACGCAAAAATAACCTGTTCAATTAAAAGTCTGCAGTCTCAGCATCTGTTTTCAGTCCCAAATCCGGGCATAGCCTTCTCCACTGGTCAGAGGAATCCCTGTTCTTGACTTGTTCCTATGTAGTTCACATTTCTGCCTTTTCCTCCCTGGACTTACGTTTTCTTCTAACCTTCGCTGTTGGGGCGAGCAGAGGCCGCTTGCTGCTCTTTTCCTTCTCCATGGTGACAGAAGCTCGGGTAGCTGAGCTGCCAAGTTAATCACTAGCCGCTCAATATTCCAAATCGTAGACCATAGCCTTAATACCAAATGTGCTAAGGTGTTTTATTCCTGCAAAGGTCAGCTGTAACCAAAATTGAGAGAAAAAAATGTTACTTTGTCAAATGCAATACTTTACTTGTGAGAAATCCTTTCAAATCTTTCTACACAAAATAAAAACCCCTCCTCGTTATCCTTCTCTCCAGGCGGTGGTCAAGCCTCTTCCCCATCAGATGCTTCAAAACTGCCTGAACTCCAAACGACCATAACATCCCTGAAGGAAGCAGCAGATCAGCGGGAGAAGCAGCTGACCGAGCTGTCTGCCAGTCTGGAGGAGGCAAAGACCAAACAGGCGTCACTGCAGCTTGAGAAAGACGAAGCCCAGGAAGAAAACACTGGGCTGCTGGAGAACTACACGCGGCTGCAGGCCTCCGTCACCGAGCTTCAGACACGAGTACAAGAGCAGGAGGGGAAATCTCTGCAAAAAGCTCAACTAGACCACGAGATTCAGGTGTTGAGGAAAAACCTTGCAGGTATACTGTCATTTTTTGCGATTCCTGTTGAATACAGCAACTGATTACTGCTGAATTAAAAGCTCATGGTGTTTCTTTCTTTTTTTAAATGATACCTTTTTTATGGTAGTATCCTCAGATCAATATTGCATAGACTCAGAATATTGTCATTAAGTCTAGAGCTGATAATCGGTTAATTGTTTTGAGTTGGGGTTTTTTTCCGAAGTAAATGTCTTTGTGAACAAAACAAGACATTTGAGGATGTCATCTTGAGCATCGGGAAACACTGATCAACAAATGATTGTTAGGTGCAGCCCTAATGGACTGCCTATTATAAACCAGAGTTGGTTTTCCTTCATAATAAACCTGCGTATTAATTCAAATGTCTTCTTTCCAGCTGCAGAAAAAGAAATTGAGGGACTGAAAAGCCTGGCTGAAGTAAGTGTGATATAAATCCTTAACCATACATTGTGTTAAATATATATAAAGTATGTACAGTAGTGGTATGTTTTCATGATTTAACCCCTTATTTTAATGACTTCTCTAACTCCTTTTTTAGGTAGAACCAAAGGAAGAAGTTGAGCATGCAGACATCTTGGAACTGAACACCATTATTGGGACGTTGAGACAAGAAAAGGATGTCTTAGAACAAGAAAAGGTTTGTTTATCTGATGAAGTCTGTCCTTACCCTAGCTAGTTCCTCCTCCTCCTCCTCCATGTTAATAATGGGATATAAAAAGTTAAGTCTAAATAATTGAGGTCTATTGGATTATATGAAAAAATCCTGAAGTGTAATTCTTGGTGTTTGTGTCTCTTTTCACAGCTTAATCTGCAAGAAAGACTAAAAACAGCAGAGGAGCAAATAGTTAGCAATAATGAAGCAGAGTCTGGTGAATCAGAGTCACTGGAGGATCTGAAGAGGGAGCTAGAGAAGAGAGAAAAGGTCCTGAGAAACACTGAGGAGGAACGGGACACCCTGATGTCTGAGCTGGAGGAACTGGACAAGCAAAACCAGGAGGCAACACAGGTCTGAGCCCAGTGGCCCCCCTTTCTATATATATATATAAATATATGCGTGTGTACACATACATAATTATTATGTCATTTTTCTCAGGTTCACATGCAGGTCTGAGTACTACAAAAAGTGCTTATCACAAATGAGAATTTAAACCCACTGAGATCTCTCACATTGCGATAATATTAAACAGTGAAATGATACATATTTATCTGAATACTTAATTATTTAGCCTAATTTTAGTTTTGAATCTTCAGATATTGTAAAGGCACTATGCTAAGCCAAAAGATGTAAAACTGTGACAATTAAAAAAGAAAAATATACAGAAGCTCTTCACAACGAAATGCAATACACAAAAATTTGAGCAATTTACTGATTTATTTTTATATATCTTTTACTTTGTGTTTCTACCTTTTCTATCTCCAGCACATGATCTCGGTGAAGGAGCAGCTCTCTGGACAGCTGAAGGAGGCCGAGGCAGAACTGACAGGACTGACTGCAGAGCTGAACACAACCAAAGACCAGAAGAGGACACTGGAGCAAGAGCTGGAGACCCAAAGAGATAAAACGAGCCAGAGCGCTTTCACCCTTAACGACCTGCATATGGGCAAACAGGAGTTGGAACAGACAGTGAAGGAGCTAAAAGAAAAACTTGCTCATGCACACGAGCAGGGCAGGGAGGCACGGAGAGAAATCACTGAGCTGAAGAGCACTCTTCAGGAGAGAGAGAAGCAATTTTCTGTTGCCAAAGCAGATCTGGATCAGGCAGGGGAGAGAGAAACTGAGACTTGGGGAACTAAAGAGACGCTAGTAGTGAAGGAGAGGGAGTTGTCAGACCTCAGGAGAGAATTGGATGAGATGAGGAGCTCTCAGGAGAAGGGAATGTCTGAGGAGTATGAGTTGAAGACGGAGAACAGGAGGTTGAAGGCGGATGGTGAGCAAGCTCTGGGTAGAGCTGAGGAGCTAACCAAACAGATGAAGGAAAGCCAGGCAGCTTTTACCAGAACAGTACGGGAGAAGGAGACTCGTATCGAAGCTCTGAAGCTGGAGAAAACGCAACTAGAGAGTGAATTGGGACAGACTGAGAAGGCGCTAACAGAACAGGCAAAACAGTACCAGCAGACCATCGAAGAGATGACTCGCGCCCGCTCCATGGACGCCTCTGCTTTACAGACGGAGCATGAGCGAGCCATCAAACTCAACCAGGAGAAAGACATGGAGATAGCTCAGCTGAAGAGAGACATGGAGCAGGTGGCGTCCGACCACAGAGACACCAATGAGATGCTTTCGATCACCGTTGCAGGACAGAAGCAGCTGACGGATTTGCTGCAGGAGAAGGATGTCTTTGTGGACACTTTAAAACAAAACGCTTCAGAGTTGCAAAAGGAGATGGAGAACAGTATTTTAGTCGTGACAAAGGAAGCCGGCGCTCTCAAACAGGCACTAGAGGAAAAGGATAAACAGTTGGGGGCTATGAAGGAGGAGAACAGTCATTTGAAAGAAGAGATCGACCGATTCAGGGATCAGCAGAGCAGGCCTCAACCTCTGACTGAGCCCAGGACCTTAGACATCATCACTGAGCTGGAGACAGAAATCACAGAGCTCAAGTCCTCCAGGAGTGGTCAGGAAGAAGAGGTCCAGACTCTTAGAAGAACCATGGAAGAGCTGCATGCCGCTCTCCTTCTTTCGCAGCAGTCCCTCCAGGCTCAGCAGACTGAGCTTGAGCAGGCTCATGCTCGCCATCAGCAGACTACACTGAACTATGACAGACTCATCCATGCCAGGGATGAAGACATATCCCGCCTCCAGCAGATGGTAGATCAGCTCAGTGAGAGTCGAGTTCGTGCTGACTCCCCCTCTGTGGAGGGAGAGGTCATCCTGCAGGAGGACAAGACTCAGACTCTAAATCAGGAAAACGGCAACGAGAAACACGACCTGTCTAAGGTAGAAATAGAAAGACTGGTGAGAGGCATCAAGGAGAAAGAGACTGAGATCAGCCAGCTGAACGAGAAGAACCTCTCACTGACTAAACAGCTGGATCAGCTGGTGGTGTCTCGCGATGAAGTGGGCAAACTGTCACAGATGATCCTGCAGAAGGATCTGGAGATCCAGGCGCTTCATGCCAGATTGTCCATGGTTGGAGGTGGTGGACACAGCCAGGACGTCATGTTCCTACAGCAGCAGCTGCAGGCTTACGCTGTGGAGAGAGAGCAAGTGCTAGCCGTGCTCAACGAGAAGACCAGAGAGAACAGCCAGCTTCGCTCTGACTATCACCGACTCATGGACATCATGGCAGGGAAGGAAGCGGCCCTGTTGAAGCTTCAGCAGGAGAACCAACGCCTCTCGAACATGAGCGATCCCTCAGGAAGCCAAGAGATGTTCAAGGAGACCATCCAGAACCTGTCCCGCATCATCAGGGAGAAGGACATAGAGATTGATGCTTTGACCCAGAAGTGCCAAACCCTGGTGACCGTCCTCCAGTCCTCAGGAGGAGAGTCAGCCGGAGGCGTCAGCAGCAACCAGTTTGAGGAGCTTCTGCAGGAGAGGGACACGCTGAAACAGCAGGTGAAGAAGATGGAGGAGTGGAAGCAGCAGGTGATCACCACAGTCAAGAACATGCAGCACGAGTCGGCCCAGCTGCAGGAGGAGTTGCTTAAACTACAGGGTCAGGTCTCCGCTGACAGCGACTGCAGCTCCAAGCTGTCGGTGGACTACGCTGGACTGATCCAGAGCTACGAGCTGAAGGAAAGGAGGCTGGGAAGTCTAAGTCAGGAACTCGCTCAGGTCCAACAGACCATCACCCAGCTCAGCACCACCAAGGATGTCCTGCTGGGTAAACTGGACAGTGTAGCTCCTGAAGTCGTAGCTGCTCAGTCTAGTGGATCTTCTCTCACAGCGGTTGCTCCAACGTCTCATACAGCAAACAATGAGAAATTGCATGAAGAAGTTGTACGATTGCAAAATCAGTTGGCTGAGAGAGAAAACCTAATCAAGACTCTTCAGGAGAACAATCACCGGCTCTCCAACTCTGCATCTGCCACAGAGGGCGAGCAGAGAAGTCAGGCCGAGGAGGTTCGGCTGATCAGAGAGAGGCTAGAAGCCCTGCAGAGGTCTGTGAGGGAGAAAGACCTGCTCATCAAAACAAAAGGCGACCAGCTGGGTCACGTCAGCGAAGCACTGCGTAACCGCGAGAACGACAACGAGGTGCTGAAGCAGGCCGTGACCAACCTGAAAGAGCGTGCTCTTATTCTGGAAATGGATGGGAGGAAGCTGAAGGAGGAGAACGAGCTGGTAGCTTCATGCTCCCGAGAGAAAGAGTCTGAGTTCAGAGCGTTGCAGGAAACCAACATGCAGTTTTCCCTCCTGCTGAGAGAGAAGGAGTTTGAACTGTGTGCAGTGAGCGAGAAGTCCGCAACTGTAGAGAGGATGCTCAAGGACAAAGAGCAGGTCAGTTGCCTGTCTTATATAGCTTAATGCAAGATACCAATTTCCAATGTTGGTATCAAGTGGTGGTTTGATTAATACCCAATGCGTTCTGATGAAAATCTGTATCCATCAGTCATTCTAGACTGGAAACTGGTTTTATTTAGTCTATTATTCTCTAAATGTTTCCATTTATGATGTACTTTGCTGTTGATGTGATGCAGGGTAAGTCTGGTGAGCTGAATCAACTCCTGAATGAACTGAAGTCTATGCAGGAGAAAGCTTTCACGTTCCAGCAGGAGAGGGATCAAATGATGATGGCACTCAAGCAAAAACAAATGGAGACCACTGCAGTCCAAACTGAGGTAGGAAAGATGATATTTGCTCACTACCCTTTCATTTGTGAAGATATCGTGTCTGTGTTTGCTCACTGCTGGGTTTAATGTGCAAGATGAAGATGTCATAAAAGTAAATATTCAGTCAGTGAGTCAAAACACACTTTTCGTACTCTTCCAGATCCAGATCAGATCCACTATGGTATTGTCATAGCTCTACTCTCTCACATCATGTAAAGATGTTTCTGTTTCCTTCTCAGCTTCAGCATACGAGGGACAAAGAACAGCGCCTCAACTTGGAGCTGGAAAGGTTGCGTAATCACCTCTTGGAGATCGAAGACTCGTACACGAGGGAAGCCCTCGCTGCAGAGGACAGGGAGACTGAACTACGCAGAAGGGTGGCGCTGCTGGACGAGAAAGTAGCCACGTCTTCAAATGCTGTGGAAAACGCCAGGTTAGCATAAATTGTGTGAACACCAGCGGGAATTTTCTTCTGCTTTGGTTTTCTTTTGCCTTGACTTTAGCTTTGATAGAGTGTACCATTATATTTTATTGCATGAGTTGGCATCAGTGATTAAGTATGCCATTTGTTTAGTTCATACCTGTTCAACAAAGTTTTACTAAGCTGTGGTGGTAGGAGCTTACTCCTCTGATGCCACAAGTCTCTTGTGGGGTCCCTCAACGCTCTATCTTAGGTCCCCTAACATATTCCATTGTTTTGCTCCCCCTGGGGCATAACACAAAATTTAATTCCATTTTTTGACAGATACTGTGCAGCTGTTTGCCCCTATATAGACTGACTTATGTTGTGTCTCTGATAATAAGTTCTGGATGTCCAAAAAAAGTTTTTGTCATTGGCTGTTCACTGAAATGACCTGATAAAATGACGGTAAATAAATAGTTTCAGTCAATCTGTCAATTGTTTTGTTTTGTTTTGTTTTTTTCCTGCTTACCGTGTCTCTGCCTCCAGCCAACAGGCCAGCATGCAGGTGGAGTCTCTGCAGGAGCAGCTGAGCGGAGTGGTGAAGCAGAGGGACGAAGCACTCATCCATCTCAGAACGTCACAGGAGCAGGTCAACCAGTATGCAGTGTCACTCTCCAACCTGCAGATGGTGCTAGAGCAGTTTCAACAAGGCAAGTCAGCTGCTTCTACTAGAAGACGAGGTTGTCTAGTACAGCGGTTCTCATGCTTTCTTTCAGTAATATGTACCCGCTTTCAAATATTATATCAGCCAATTACATCCATTACTAAATTCATGTCAAGCCATTTTTGTCATCATGCAACTACACCAGGACAGCCCTGTAGCTGCATTTAACTGCATCTTTTTGATAAGTTGCACTTTACAATTGAATGAGAATCATGTGTCTGCGTTCACTGATGATCTTCCGCTGTATTGCATTGTATCTGTTGATCAATATTGAAACGGACTTCTTGCTCACAGTGAACGAACAGAATTGTGAAAGAGAACCTAGTGGTAGTGGTAAGGGAAGTTATACAAATGAAATACCATATTACCTGTATTAATTTTCTCTTCCCCCATCAGAAGAGAAGGCTATGTACTCAGCAGAGCTTGATAGACTCAAGAAGGAGAAGGACGAGTGGAAAAGAAAAGCTCAGAGGCTGGAGGACCAAGCATCGGCCCTTCAGGTAGAACAGTAATCAGTGACTGATCAGAGAATCCGTTCCCTTTATGTTTGATTTGCAGTTATATCAAAGAGCCATAGTTACTGACGGTGTTATGCTCTCTGTCAGATCAACTTGGATGAAGCCAACGGTGCTCTGGAGTCGGCGTCTCGCCTCACTGATCAGCTCGATCTAAAGGAGGAGCAACTTGAAGAGCTGAAGAAACAAGGTGAGCTGCAGCCGAATGTTTTCGCCTGCCAACTTCTACACGTCTTCTGATAGACAAAACTCTGAGTAAACCTCTGCCTTCCCTTTTTACAGCACATAAAGGTGTCTTCCAATAAAATAAATTCCTTTTATTGGTTTTTAGGTCTGCTTGGTTTAAAGACCTCTCTGCCACTCTTCAGTGTTTAAGATGTTTTGCATCTGCCATCCTCCTCTCCATTTTTCTGGCCTTTGAACATTGATTTTTCTTTTTTTCTTCCTCCCAGGCTCATGTTTTTTATTCTAGTGTGCACACGTCCTTATCACAGTCTGAATAACAATCACCCCCTGGGTTAGGTTCTCCTGTATTATTTTTTTGTGTCACACTGAGCAGATTTCATTCTTATCACTTTCAGATTTGGCCATTACATCACAGCAAATTCTTAGACTGTTTCTGTTTTCCCCCGTCTCAGACATTGTATTCATTTAGGCCTGAGATGAGGCCATGTATTTGTTCTATGAATCAGTCGCCTATGGGAAATTTACATTAGGTCTGATAGTAGTTGTTTAGCCTGGAGAATATCTCACCAGTGAGAGGATAACTTGTGCAACATAGCCCCAGTTTGTGCCTCTTGTGTATCCAAGCTACACCACAAAGAAGCCGATATTTTGAAAAAGAAATACCAGATTATCTTTGACAAACTCAGAAGGTCACTTAACAAGACTTACGGCAGTTCTGAAAGTGTTTACAGATTTCTCAAAGACTCTTCTACCCATCTGGATGAACAAATATTCTCTCCGCTCACAGTAGGAAAGATTTTTAGCTTATTATATCGTCAGCAGTTATATTGGCAGTCATTGATAATAAAGCGTGCATTTCTTGCTTATGTTTTTGCAAAATCTTTTCGACTACGTGGCTAGAAAACACAGTCACAACTTGAAACAGGTTTAAGATCTTCTTTGTCATATTTATTATATAACCGTCCAGATGGTTAGAAGACTCTTTGATGGTTCTGAAATGCCTTCAGGACGGCATTAACTCTTCTTAAACGACTTTCTGGGTTGTTCAGAGATGGTCAGGTATTTGTTTTTTGTGTGGTCAGCTGCTTAGGGACTTTAATGTAATGTTAATATGTGAAGGGCCCACACTAGGGCTATGTGCAACAGGGACATGAACATTACTTTAGAAAAAAAACACCTCTTCACTTCTGTGTTTGTGTGTTTGTGTGTTACAGTGGATGTGAGACAGGAGATGTTGGAGGAGGCGCAGAGGAAACTAATGACTCTTCTAAACAGCACAGAGGGGAAGATAGACAAGTAAGTTCGGTCCTGTCTGGGTTAAATCTTACATTTCTTTCTTTTACTCTTAATTTAATTCATTATAAATACTTTTTTTATTGTTAAGAACACATGGCTTTCATTCTTACTTTCCCACACTTTCAAGGGATCCCAGACAGTCACACTGCAGCACAAAATTGTGATAAATACTCATCTGTTAAAGTGTTATGACATTGAGATAATCTGCAGCAACGAAAATAATGTACAATCGGTTTCTAAATTTGGAGATGTTTAATTTTTCAGATGAAATGAAGGATTGTTTTGTCAGCTATAAAAAAACAACTGATGACCTTAAACATGTATTGTCACAAAACTGAAAAGCTGGAGATGAATGGTTTTCACAAGACCACTACTATTATAGAAAATAGATTTATTCTCCCTCCTGTACAGTGTTTTAATTTCTATTTATAAATCTTGTGTACCTCAGAAAAGACAAATGTAAACAAAAACTGAACACCTAGGGTACATAAATAATCATGTAGCTGTATAAAAATGGAAATGAGTTCTTGAATTACATCATGTCCGTATTATTCCTGTTCTGTTTCCAGAGTCCTGATGCGTAACCTGTTCTTGGGATACTTCCACACACCTAAAACCAAGCGTGCTGATGTGCTGAGGCTCATGGGAAGTGTTCTGGGCCTGAGCAGAGAAGAGGTTGATAAGGTGAGAGATTCCTGGACTCATATTCAAAGTATTTACTTTAGCACTCTCACATAATCATTTTAGGCAGCAATTGGATTTAAGTATAATGGCATTAACAGACCGTGAGCTATGTTTGGGGCATTTTTGGGGAATAAATGCATGACATGTCACACTAATAAATGTAGTTAAAAGTATATAAGACTCATTAACGTATTTACCATATATGGTACATGACACATACAAAGATTTATTTTAGTATCCTTGTTTGAGCAGTCAGAGAAAATGTAAAACATGTTTAAAGCTTCTTACGGTCAGCACAGTGTGGATGGCGAAATTGCGGCCAGGAAAACTGTTCCTGTAGCGTCTGAGCGAGAGCACCGGCAACATTTTGCGACAACACGGATAGTGCATTGACCGCAATCAGTACGAACAACCAGGTTTTTGTGGGAACCGTGTCTGCACCTTGCTGACCACAACAAGCATCCAGTCTCCCAACACAATGTAATGATGTACCATGTGCAGGTACAGGCATTGGACAAAATAATGGAAACACTTGATGAAAAAGCAGTTTTTAGAACAAACTAAATCACAATTAGGTACAGATTTTCCAACACAACACAAGGTAAGGGAGCTTTGTGTTCCAGGCTGGGGAGGATTACTTTAAAAATGTATTCCTATACAATTACTAATTCCCTGTTTAAAAAACGTAGTCAATGACCTTATCCAAGTATCACAATATTAAAGTAATCTGATACTTTCTGTTGCTTTTTGATACCAAATATAGGCATAACTTGCACTGTACTGTGATGTTGTACAGTACATATACAAAATAACGGTGAACTTTCCACCCAGTGAAAGCATTTTTTCCACTAACCTTAGACACCATGAAAATGAATTGGTAACTGTCAGCTACGGTTTCATTCAAGAGTGATGTAATGTGCATGGTAGTGTATCCTTCTTTGTTTTGAAATGTATTTTAAAGTTGTGATCCTGCTAATAATCCCTATTTTTACTACATGTATTGATGGTCTGATTACATCTTTTTTTTCTATATGCTTAAGAGAACACAGTTACTTTTTTGTATTTTAATTACGTAACACTGCTCCATGTATTCCATTGCTCCCCAAGCCTGGTTATGACAAAAAAGCAGCATGGAGAAACTGGATAATAAGACAAACAGTGTTGGCAGGCTACTCGCTGACAGAGATGGACAAACAATGATCAAGACTGATGCTAAACAGAGCTTATAAACAAAATACTTTAAAGCAGGGGTGTCAAAGTCATTTTAGATCATGGGTCATATACAGCACAGTTTGATCTCAAGTGGGTCAGATCTGTAAAAGTAATGAACTGTTTACGAAACAGACAATGAACAGCCTGAGATATCTCAAGAAAATAAGTGCCATTTCAACAATATATCTCAGTTTTCAACTGTACATTGTTCAGGGTTGAAAAGGAAATCAGTCTGGCGCCAAATATTCTACTCCTTGAGCGCTGAAAGGTGCTGTGACTACACCAAGCACACTGGTTTCTCATTTGTCCCTGTAAAGAAAAAGGAACTGGTCAATCTTTCTTGGAAAAACCTGTCCACCTTTCTCCTTTTTGACGAACACACTTTCCACCAGTCAGCTCTGGCGTGAACAGGGACTTACTATTCACAGTGTTGTATGTGTGATCTCATAAAGCGTATCCAGCAAAGAGCGTGCTGATCATATGAGGACAGCGTAAGCCCCAGGAGACAAAATAGAGTGTTGAAACATTTATATGAACAATTTTCACACTTTGCAAATTCATCCAGCGGGCCAGATTGGAGCCTGTGGCGGGCCTTTGAAGTCTTTTGGCCCAGTACTGAGGCAAATCCAGTATTTACATCCTGTCACTGCCCCAGGTCACCCTGACAGTAAGATAACCTACCTTTTTTGGCCTTCAAAATGTTTAAACACGTCCTTGAGAGACAAACCCTGAAACCCACTGTTTTACTGTGACTTTTAACTCCAGCAGCCCCTGAAAATCCTTTTCAATGCTCAGCCCTGAAAAAGAAAGCATTTCCTTATCCAGATCTTCTGGCATGAGCCCCGTGGGACTCACTCCAACTATTCCAAAGTGTATTACCCAATAGTCTTAAAGGAAAACAGATACAGGGTGAGGGGCAAATATGATTACAACTCCTCAGAAGAAGACCCATTTTGTTGTGTTGGAGGTTCTTCCACTTCTTTTTTTTTTTTTCATCCCTCCCTCATCTGCTGTTAATGCTATTTCAAATTTCCACTCAACTCGTGTTTACGTCATCCAAGTGTCCCACAAAACCAGACGACTTTTCAGAATTTAGTGGATCAGCTAGTATACCCCTCTTCTGCCTTTTTTAATGCTTAGATCCACACACTCTATATACGGGGTCCATCCAGCTGAATCCTGCCAGGCAAATGACACTGATGGTTAGGGAGTTGACAGTGAATGATAAAATTTCCTCTAGGAGTGTGGGCCTGTCAGCAAAGAATCTGATTCCCTATATAAAGTCTTAACTAGTGAGTGGGTCCACAAAATGGTTTTCCAGAAAGTGGTGGCAGGCAGGAAGGAAACTAAGTGAAATCAAACCTGAAATAATCTGACCTTTCTTTGAAAACAGAAGAAAATCTACTCCGCAAACGTAGCCTGAATGAAGTGCATGCGACTGAAACGTTTATTGTTCCTGCACTCTTCAAGCTTTTGCTTGCTTTAAGTAATAGTTAATAAAGAATTTCATGCACTGGATCATAACAGATTATGTGTTTGTGATGACATCTGGGGACTTCTAATCCAATAATATATGTCTGCTCTTCCTTACCTCCCACCTGCAGATGTTAGAGGAGGACGGACGGCAGGGTGTCACTGGATGGATGTCAGGCTGGCTGGGAGGCAGAGGAGCACAAAGTGTCCCGAACACTCCCCAGAGGCCCACCAGCGGCCAAGGGCTCAACACGGTAAGAAACGGCACATTAACACAGAGACACACAGTTTTATTTTATAAAGTAAACTGTACACCAACAGTAGAATACAGAGGAGTCTAACTCTTCTTTGTGTTGTACCGTATAATGGACGAACACCACACTTCCCAGGACCGCCTTTCAGCAGGTTATCACAAGGCACCAGACCTGGCATCCGCATAACTTTCCTGTGATTATAGAGAAACAAAGCATCATAGGTTTTACCAGGGGGAAGTTCAGAGTGAAAGGAGAAGAAGAGTGCATAATTAACAGTTACAAAAAAGATCAAAATGTTTTTAGTTTTTTTTTATACCAGCCTGACATCACCAGACTAATTTTCAAGGGGCGTTACAAAATGCCTCTGGCTGCCATTGGATATACCTACAACCAATCAGAGCAATGGAACGACGTAAAGCTGAGTGACAAGTGCAAGTTGAGGCAGTGTTTGGTACATTTTGAAGCAGGGTCACAAACTATCTCAAATAACACCTGGACATTACAGTATAGTAACAGAATCTTGATTCATATTTAATGAGCACTGCCCAGTTTCACAGTTGGATCTGTCAATCATCGTTGTGATTTTGCAACCAGAGTCTGTGCAGTAGTGATTAATCATGAGTGGATCACAGCTGTCAATCAGGTTTCACCCTGTTTTTATAGCATCAAGTTACTTAATTAAAACCAAACTGATCAGAAAAACAAACACTTGAACAAACGTCAGCGTGATAGAAACCATCTTTGGTTAAAATGATTTGAGGTGTACTTTGAGTTTTTAGTTTGGCCGATGAAAATGAAGTGAGTCTAGTGCAGGGGTTGTAAAATAAATGCTTCTTCGTTCTGTCAAAACAGGCAACAAATTTTACTTTTTACAAGAAAAACAGGAAATATATTACAGAGTGTGTGTTTGCATGAGGCCTTCAAAATAAGGGTCAACAAAATATTGAGAATTTGAATGTAGCCTTTGCAGTATTTATTTCTATCGTACCAGGTGCTTTTCTGAAGGTAACTCTTCATTTTAGACTTCCTGTTTCGGATGTAAAGCAGAATCTCTTTGCTAAAATTTCTCAGTGATTCAGCAGCATGACACACTGTCCTGTCCTTTGCTGTTGCAGTCCTTCTCAGAGATGTTTGTTAAGTTCCTGGAGATTGAGTCGACCCCTTCGCTGCCCGCACCAAAGCTTCCATTCCATGACATTAAGCCTCTGAGCGCCCCGCCTCCTAGAAGAACCAATAGTGCTGCTTCCAGCACAGCTTCAGGTAAACGGCTCCTTGGGGGATAACTGCCGCCAGGGTCTTTCTTTTTCTTGTGTATTTTAATCAGACGTGACAGACGGGAAGTGTGATCTGTCTCTTACATCACCAAATACATCAAACCTTATTAAGATTTACGCCTCTCTCCTCGCAGGAGCTGCAGCGCTCGGCAAGCAACCGGGTGAGTCCAATCCTTTCCTGGCCCCTCGCTCTGCTGCGGTGCCCCTGCTGGCTGGTTCCAGCTCTGGTGGCTCAGGAGGTCACCTGCTCATGAAGTCCATTTCTGATGCCCTGCCCACCTTCACACCTGTGCCGGTCTCAGCAGAGGCCAGCGGTGGAGCTGTGCTCAAAGACTTGTTAAAGCAGTGATCGGTCCCAACGTATGCCAGATAGACCTATAATTCATCCAACATGAGTTAAACACTACACAGACTTAGATATTTGAGCAGTTCTGCTACTTGTTGCTGCTCTTTTTTTAAAATAACCTGCAAAAATAAATCTGAAACGTTCATAAAGGCTTAATGTTCCCTTTCTTTTATGAGGGAACTGAAATCAAATGTAGTTTTTTAAGATTCAATTTGACTTGCAATGACTGTTCTATGCAACAGACTCACCCTTTACACATCAGTCTCGACATAACATACCGTTACGTGTTGACCCACAAGTTTTAGATAGTCACTGAACTGACTCCACGTGCAAAAAAGGACGCAGGATGAGAACATTCGTAGTGTGAGAAACACGTCAGTTTTCATAGAAACTGTCCTTTTAATTATGAGTTACATTTAGATTTTTCTTCATCGCACCGGTTCTGAACACAAGTGACCTTGTAAATTCACTGTGTGCAGTTCAGTCCATGTGGGTTGAGTCTAATCATCGCCTCTGCAAGAGGAAACATCTCATTTCCTTCAGTTTTCAACCTTTACTTGCATTGGACAGCTTTCATTCTCTCTTTTTTTTTCAACAATGCAGTGAATTGTTTCTGATCCAGGACTTGCCTAAAAACCTCTGGCAGCAGTAGTCTGCATAGAGATTTACAGTACCGGTACGTGGTTAAGTACATCTGTTAAAACCATAAAGACATTTTTTGCTAAATCTTGTCTTTTCCAGAAGGCTGGACTGTGAAATGCAACGAGTGCAATTATGGCTTAAACTGCGGACTGGGGTTGATCAGAGGCTTGAGACTGCTCATATGTTAAAATACAGTACTATTATATAGTTATATATATGTAAATGGGTGGCGTTTTTTTCTCTCCTATTTATAGGCACCAAGGAAGTTTTGGAAGTTAAGTGCCTGCATTTTTGCTAATTAGATAGTTGTGTAATCAGGATTGTAAATGGTTAATATAAATATATATATTTACAAAATGTAAAAAAAACTGCACATTTAAAAAGTTTTACCTGACCAGAGCTGGCCAGAGCATAACTGAGCTGCTCTACATTTTTGTATAGACATCAATCAGCCGCTGCAGAGGGAATGTTACAGGGTTTCTCCAGGTGTATTGATCAAATGTAAAAACTGTAAATCCTCGCTGTCAAATAATCTTTTGTAGATGTAAAACCTGAAACTGAAAAAAGGAGTTGAATTACCTTGAACTTGGATGATCTTTAACCGAAGTTATTACCCCTGATTTCAGTGGAATTACAGATCAAATAAAGGTACTGCTGACCCTTTACTGCTGTGAGTGTTGTCTTTATTTCCTGTAACGCATTCAGGCAAACCCAGATGCATCCACAACAGTTTGCGTTGGCTGCGCCAGATGTGCAGTCATTCAGCTGTGCGATGAGAGGTCGTGTGGAGGGGGGCTGTTCAGATCTTTGAGAAACAGACACTCAATGTGTATGCTTTATGCCTTTTTGTCCCCCCCTCAAAAGCACAGGAGTAGCAGCTTGTCGCAGTGAGTGCGCCGCTGTGGGGCCGCTGTCTGTGCGCTCTGACCGAGGGGGCTGGCTCTCCCCTGATTGAAACCAGCTGTTGTGAAAAGTGCTCGAAAGGGGGCCAGTCAATTTGCATTGCTAAATAATCTGTCGAGCCGACAGAGTGGAGCAGAAGCAGAGTAGTCCATTTTGAAAGGCATTCCTGCAACACTTTGGTCAATGTACCGAAGCTTCAACGCGACCAGACGGCGGTTAATGAAAACCTGGGGTCGGCTTTCGCGTAAAGGCGCATAGTTGGGGGTGGCGAGAGCCCTGCTGGGTCGTGGCGAGGGGATTTGGGGAGAGTTTACGGGTCGTTAAAACTTTCCTTTTGAGAAACTATAAACCATGCTTTTTGAAATGCGAAGCTTCAGGCTTTGCTCCTCCGCAAGGTCAGTAATCATGCTTTTTCTTTGCGTAACGGACTTTTGAGTTGAGTTGTTTATGTGTTATCTGTGTGTATGAATCCATATGTAACGGGATGCTTGAGCTGAGCTCCTGTTTTTTCAACATTTTAAAACTTGAAATTGCCTCTTTGCAGGATGTTGGCAGCTCTGGTATTTATTCTGCTTTGTATCCAGCCTGGACATGGACAGGTAACATTTTACCTTCTTCAATTGGTGTTTTCATTCATTTAAAGCAAGGTCAAGGTCATCCTCTGCAGATGTGCCATCTCATTCTGATGTAGTCAGTCGCTTTAATGACACAAGAAAACTGTGATTTAACTGTCGGAAGGTCAGTTTGGAAAGATGTAAAGGCATGGAATAATGTAAGAGATGAGACTTCATATTAAAATAATATTTCATGATAGTTTGTCAAGCTCAACAGCCTCTTGATCATCTCTCCTCAGACCTGCACAGAAGGTTTTGCTTATGACCGCAGGGCAAGACAGTGTATAGGTGAGTGACATGACTTCTGCCCTCATATTTTTACACATAGCATATATTCACTGTGGGCATGTCATTAAGACACTTGTCTAAAGTAAAACACCTTCCAGAGTGAAGCAGAATAAGTTCCCAAACTAATATAGTGAGAAGTAAAAGCCCACAGATGTTCTGCAGGAATGGCCTCATCAGTTCACCGCTCTGTTTTCCAGATGTGGACGAGTGCCGCACCACGCCAGATGTTTGCAGAGGAGACATGCGCTGTGTGAACCAGAACGGTGGCTACTTGTGCATCCCGAGGAGCTTGTACAACCAGCCGTACAGACCGGAGATCCCGGCCCTGCCTGAGCCAATTTACCCAGAAACGTCGGTTGGATTTTCAGATACCTTCCTCCCAGCTCCTCCGAGATCTGTGGAGCCCAGCTACCCCAGAGTGAGGAGCACTGCCCAGTGCATCCTGGGATATTCTGCTGCAGAGGATGGCACCTGCAACGGTGAGTCACTGTGTGCAGAAATTAAGAAATGCTAGATCATTTTCTTACTTTAAATAAAAGTATTACGTCAATTTAAAAAAAAAAAAAAACTCTACAAGAAAGTCATGCATGGGGCGAGCTGGTGGCTGAGTGGTTAGAGCAGTCGCCCCATGTAAAGAGTCTGAAGGTCCTTGAGGCAGCAGCTGCGGGTTCCACTCCGACCTGTGGCCCTTTGCTGCTTGTCTGCCCCTCGCTCTCTCTCACCCCATTTCCTGTCTGTCCTGTATGATAAGGGCTTGAAAAACTGCCAGGAAGTCATGCATTCAAAATCCTACTTCAGTAAAAGTGCAGAAGTATTCTCAGCAAAATGTACTTAAAGAATCAAAAGTAAACTTGCTTGCCTTTGAATGATATATTATTATATACGGAATTATATGATTGTTAATACTGATGTATAAGTGTCTAATCAGCACTTTTAACTCCTTTACAGTTTGCTAGTTTAGTCCACTAGGTCACAGGACAGATCTAAAGGCTCCAGACATGGTTAATGGTGCAGGAAAGAAGAAAAAGCAAAAAGTTCTGATTGACAAGTTTGCTGGTTTTTTTTTGGTACACTTCTCTAATTTTTCCTTTTACTGAGAAATATTTGATAATATATCACATCACATCACATCACATAGTTGGTTCATTTAAATGAAACCAGCTGAGAAGTTCAGACGGGAAATATCTCTGGTGGAATGAAACAACTCATGCACATCTGAAATGTGTCAAAGGGCCCCAACTAGATGATGTTTTGTACGGGAGCACAAGCCAAAGTTTTAGTGCTGTAAAGTCTGGAAAGCAACCAATTACTCCAGCTGTCAGATAAATGTAGTGGATGAAAATATGATGTTTCCATCTGACATGCAGTGAGGTAGAAGAAATACAACAGAAATACTCAAGTACCTCAACCTTATACTTAAGTAGAGCACCCGAGAAAATGTACTTCCATCACAGTTTGATTTACTTTAACCTCCTCATAACCGGTTTCAGGACATTTCATGTAGCTACAGGTAAAATGTCATCCTGTATACGCTGAGACTGATGCACAATGGAGCATAGAAGGAAATACCACGTCACCCAAGTCTGTGGGTCTAATTTATCAAAAGTCTTCAGCTTTTCCAAAAGTGCTTCACTCGTTTGTTTACACCAGCCTTGGGTAGCTATTCCCAGTGGGTCAGCATGTGCTCCCACTCATCACAGATAGTGAATGCAGCCAATGAGCCTCAAGTCAGTTTGCTGTTTGTGCAACTACGGTGGTTGCAGAGGCTTAACCCCTTAAAATGAAGCTACATCTACCTATAACCATTTTATCACAGGTTGACATGTGCAACCTTGGGAACCACTTTTGTTCTCCTGTAATCATTCTAGTCTGAAAAGGTGACACGCATTGAGTTTTCACATTAGTTTTAACATCGTAATTACCTGCAAGAGATGCAGCAGTGGATGCTGTCTGTGTTTTGCTGCAGCTGTTTGCAGTTTCTTGTCCTTTTGCTGGATCTCTGCAGAAAATGCTCAAAAGAGTGAAACTAGATCGGTGAGGGAAATGCTACAGAGGCCAGATATTAAGTGCAAATCATTAGAGATTATGTTTGAACTCCAGGGGAATGCATGGATCCTTCAGATCACAGGGACAGATGGTGTTTGATGCTCGGTGCAGCGTCATGTCTGCCGTCACCCAGCCGAGGCACAGAGGCCTTCTTGAACTCTTGAGGACATTTCTGCTTCCTGATTGATTCTATTGAATTTCACAACCGCAAGAGATCCCAGCTGTCAGATTAACACTATATATCTGATGCCCCGTCCCCCCCAGCTGTCTGAAATACATCTTAACTTAATTTCCTCAGAGTGCAGCTGGGACAAGCTGTTGAAAATGGCCTCCTTAAAGTCCATTTGGGGTGTTTTGGATGAATCAGCCATGTCCCTGTAATGAGTGGAAAATGTACACATACAGTACGGTTTTCTCCCTCTGAAGAGCGCTTTAGAGTTTAGCTCATGCACAAATACGGACTGTTTCTCTTTGTAGGGGAGAAGGCCCGTCAGGGAATCGGCACACAACCTTGTTTGGGTAAACTACACCATCACAGTGCCAAAGATGAGGTCATGTGTTGCCAGGAGAACAGGCATGCCTCTGTGGAGACCATTCGTAACTAGTCTTCACAACCCTGAAGGCTGGCGTGTATGTGTGTGGGGGGTGATGTAAGGGGGTTGTTGATTGATGCTGCTATGGGACAGAAATTACACAGACTGTGACTTCCCGTCTGAACCTGCAACAAACACGGCTTTGTCTCTAAGTTAATGGCACTGCGCTCCATCAGTGTCACTAATGGCACCAGTTTTGGAGAACAATAGAACAAATTAGGCCTTGGGTGTGCATTAAGGCATTCAGGGGTTTGTTTTTCCAAAGTCAGAGAGTACAAAGGCCTTTTCCAAGCAGCTTTGTGGTGTGTTGTAGTCGTTGTCCTGAAGCAGATCATACGATTTACAAAAATACGTATTTATCCACCGCTAATGGTATCTAATCAAGCAGATACACTACGTTTACATCAGCTCTCATTACAAAACCATGTGCATTCATCTGCTGCTATAACAGCCTCCACTCTTCTTACAAGAAACTCCATGAGATTTCAGAGCCTGGCTGCAGGGATTTGCTCCCAATCAACCACAAGTGAGGTTGGCCACTGATGTTGAGTGATAGTGTGTGGCTCACAGTCGACATTAGAGTTCATGCCAAAGGTGCTGAATGGAGCTGAGGTCAGAGGTCTGTGCAGGCCAATCAAGTTCTTCCACACCAGTCATTTCTTTGTGGACATGGCTTTGTGAACAGGGGCATTGCCTAGTTGAAACACGAACGTGTCTTCACAAAAACTGTTGGCTCAAAGTTGGAATCAGATTACAGTCGAAAGATTCATTGTATTCTAAAGCATTTAGATGTTCCTGTAAGGAATAGTTTGACATGCTGGGTCTCATGTCTGTTCTGTAATTATGAAGCTGCAGCCAGAAGCCAATTACCCTAACATAAAGACAGCACATAATGTGAAAAAAGTATAACAAACCAAGAAACAATCTGGCACAACTCGGGACCACAACTCAAAGAATCAAACCACCAAGGTAAATAGGTGCTGGTAGTTGATACAGTCATTCCCCAGCTGCAGTGAATGTCCCGAGACTCCTGAGAGTGCAGATGAGGAAGTCCCGGAAACACTGACCAATCAGAGCAGACTGGACTTTTTCAGGAGAGGGTTTTAAAGAGACAGGCACTAAAACAGAGCGTTTCAGACAACAAAATGAGAAAAATAATGCTTTTTTTGGAAAGGTATGCACGTAAACATGTTCTTAATGAAAATTAAAATTCAATTTTGAAGCTGGAAATGAAATGAGCTACTATCGGACCTTTGACTGGAAAAAAGAGGCATTGCCCAAATCGACCAAAAGTATATGAACTCAACTAAATAACCCACAGACGTCACTGCAGTTTTCACAAACACAGTTGGATCATTCTTACAGTAAATTTGCTGCTTCATTAGTTGAGACATTTTAGACTATTTAAGCCTAGAATGTTAGTGACCCTTCTCCCTGTGGACTTAAAGCTGTGGTATTCACATGAATTGACTAAACTAAAGTGTGACCAGCGGAGGAATTTAAACCAAAGTCTATCTTTGTGAAACCAGTCCCAATTTTCATTTTGAGAACTACTTTCTCCCAAAGACATGGTCCCTATGAAAACTGTCAACAGCAAGGCTTTTGACAGTGCAGAGTGTTGCTGTTGATTTTTTTCAGCATCATTTTTCAATGCTAAGGAGAACAAATTAAATTATATTCACCGTCATAACTGGATTGGTAGATACATATATCTCAAAACACCCGCACATAAAACCAAAACTACCTGCGTGACCATGTTTTTGTAATTTGTGTGAACTGATCCTTCAAGCAGGAGATGGATTGCTAAAGCACAGTGTTGTAAGTCAAATGATGCCTCCAGAGTTAAGATGCTGTCTTTTTCTCTTCACATGGGACCGTGCTGTTCATTTCCGCTCGTAACTTCAGTTTTGGGGATTTTCATGTTTTTGCTCAAGTCGAAAGGATTACACGCTCCTCTGTGGCTTCAGAAAAATGTCCGACCTTGCAGGCTTTTTAAAACCAAAAGTGCTCGATATCTGATCTGAAAACAGGACAGTTTGTGTGCATTTTCTCTCATAACGCAGTTATAAATTGCAGTTTGTGTACGAATTTAGTGTCAGAATCTTTCAACGGTTCAATCTTACTCAGTTTTCCTCCATGTGACTGACATTATGATCAAATCTTCTCTAAAGTTGATCAGGGCCGTCAGCGGTGACCCCAAAGCTGGTGGGCAGCTCATGAAACAGTCTATATAAGGAGCTGAACTGAAACGCTCCTGCGGCTCGTGTGTGTGTGTGTGTGTGTGTGTGTGTGTGTGTGTGTGTGTGTGTGTGTGTGTGTGTGTGTGTGTGTGTGTGTGTGTGTGTGTGTGTGTGTGTGTGTGTGTGTGTGTGTGTGTGTGTGTGTGTGTGTGTGTGTGTGTGTGTGTGTGTGTGTGTGTGTGTGTGTGTGTGTGTGTGTGTGTGTGTGTGTGTGTGTATCTGCAGTAAGGCTACACATGGGGTGCAGATGAAGACCATTCAGAGAGGTTTTGACTGGTAACTGCAAGCAGGTGTCGGGAGCCATGTAGCTGTTGGCTGGAGGCCAATTGCTCCGGGCCTCCTCCACCCTCTATGAAGGGCTAGTGGTCCAAGTTGGCACAAAGGGCATCACTTATTATCGCGGCCTGTCCAAACAAAAAGCTGGGCTCCCGCCAGCTTCCCCCATCGGCTTTCTAGAGATTGGTTACTTCATGGTCTGAGAACCATAAACAGGTTGGAATTTTCTGATTTGTCATATCCTCATAAGGAAATATGGCTATTATGATGTAGTGTGTGAGCCGCTCCAGGGGCGTCAGAGGAATTCAGGCCGTAATCTGAGAAATCTTTAATCTTGTGCAAAAACAACTGTAAGTTGATGCCGTATTGAAATGTTAACTGTTGTGTTAAGAGCTTTTTTAAACACAGGGTGGTGAAAAGCCAATTGTGGAGAAACAGACTCTTGACGAGAAGATTGTCAGTGCAAAATCTCAGCCACTAGTCCACTGGACATGCGTGATTTAACTGCTCTAACAGTGTGTTTTTACCTTTATTTATTTATTCCCTCTATCAAGCTTTCTTAGTTCCTTACATTCTTCACTTGAGGGTTTTTTTCTCACACAAAAAAGAAATATTAATAACACCCTTTCTCTGCTCTGCTCCTTCTCTCTGTTCCAGACATTGACGAATGCGAGACAAACTCTCATCACTGTAACCCCACCCAGGTCTGCATCAATACAGCAGGTGGCTACACCTGTTCCTGCACTGAAGGATACTGGCTCATTGGTGGACAGTGCCAGGGTGAGTGAAAATCTGTACGCCATTGTTAAAATAACGAATTGTTTTGCATTTATCACGTTGCACGTATTTCACATTTAAGTTTTCCAAAGTTACAGCTGTAAGTTTATTAGAGATTTAAAGGGGACATATCATAAAAAGAAACTCACTTTTTCAGTAGTGGTACACATTTGGGTATCTGGAGTGCCTGACCAACTCACAAACTGAAATAAGTCAACCCAGTTTTCTGTGAGCTACATTGATCAGAACAAGCTATTCAGATTTGGGTCTCTTCCTAAGTCACATGCAGGCTCATTAGAACAACCTCCCCCGCATCTGAGTATGTGCACCACAAGATTGAGAAATACCTTTGCAAAGGTGCAGCATTTTTTTACTTGGGGTGAATACATGTACTGTATATTCAGACAAACGATGTCGGGGAGAAAGTGTTTTTTTGAACATTAAAGCACGTAAACATGTTCTAGTAGGAACCCAAAATACACGTATGAACCTAAAGATGAGCCGAATGTATCTCCTATACGACTTTGAGCATTGTTGTTGTGCACTAATGCAGCTACAAAGAGAAACAGTATATTGTGCTGCATTTAAGGAAGCTCTCACATTTGAAAGTTAAACTTCACAAGCATGTGTTCTGAAGAAAATATTAGTGCAGGTATGTCCTAAAATAAAGACCATACTTCTTGTAAGCACCGGTGTGTAACGTAGAAAAGACGATGCTGCTTCAAAACGTCATTAAAACTCTGTGAGCTTTAGCTCTTCTGTTGAAGAACAGCGCCCTCTTCATGTTAAAGCCGTAAAGAACCTCACAGTAAACAACAAAGTGCAGATGTTTTATATGTTACATGATTCATAACCAGTTTATCTCTTTCTTTTTTGACCAGATATTGACGAATGTCGCTATGGTTACTGCCAACAGCTGTGTGCCAACGTCCCCGGCTCTTATTCCTGCTCCTGTAACCCAGGCTTCATCCTCAACCCAGACAGCAGAACCTGTCAAGGTACACACACACACACACACACACACACACACACACACACACACACACACACACACACACACACACACACACACACTGTTCTTTGGTATGAACAAAAGGAACCGAGTCATACATTTTATCATTGTGCTCAAAGCACCACATCAGCACTTTGCGGCACTTCCAGCTAAATGAGCTGTTTATGCCTTAATTTCAAAGCATAAAGGTTAATAATCAGATTGATGATCGGGGCTATAAGATCCGGCTCCCATCAAATGTGTTAGTAATTCACATCACTAACCCAATGTCGTTCCTCCAGATGTGGACGAGTGTGAAGATGAACCATGCAGTCACGGCTGCTTCAACACTTACGGATCCTTTATGTGCAACTGTGACGAGGGATTTGAGTTGGCGGCCGATGGCACTTCCTGCATTGGTGAGATGAGCTGTTTTTGTTTTTGTACTTTAACAGTGTCTAATCAGTGTTCGGGAATCAAGTTCTTTATCTAAAAAATGTTTTATGTCTTTTAAATCTAAAATGTAGTCTTCTAATATTTGACACCCTATGGATTAAAAAAACCTTTCCCAGCAGATAAATGTGACATAACATCACTGTATCCAGTTGATAAATGTACATGTATCAACTGGATACACGTTTTTCTTTCATAACATATAATGCATAATAACATTAACACTGTCTTTCTATGCATCTGTTTTCTGTAACCCTTTATCCTGTGCAGCATCACAGGGGGAAGCAGTTAATCCCATTTTAGATCTGACATACATACCTTCACATTCACACCTATAGCTTCTTTAAGCCTGCATGTCTGTGGACTGTGGGAGCTCCTAGAGGAAGTCCACACAGAAGGACCTTGTTTCACCTGGTCAGATTCGACCCAAAGACCCTGTTGCTGTTAGGTAGAGCCCTCACAATCTTTTTCTGATTAGTGTTAATCTTTGTTTTTAGACTTGGATGAGTGCAGCTTCTCTGAGTTTCTGTGTCAGCACAGATGTGTGAACACGCCCGGCTCTTTCTCCTGCGTCTGTCCGCCTGGATATTATGTATTTGAAGACGGCAGGAGCTGTGAAGGTAAAGTTCAGGATCGAAGACAATGACACAACTGAAAAAATGTATATTGTAACATACATTGCTGTGTTGTGTATTGTACTAAAACGTTTTTAATGTAATTTAATCTTCTTTTATTTGATACATTTGTCTCTGGACCTTTTTCAAATGTTACCTTAAATTGTATTTTATTAGAGGTTTTTATTTGGTTAAAATGGCACCTTTGCGCCTGCAATATCCAACTGAATATGTTTAAGGAAAAGAGTTTTTACATCAGCTAATGTTTAACTTTATAAGTGTCACCTTATTTATTATGTGCCCTTTGTTTTTTGATTTGTTCTCACTGACTTTATGTTTGATGCTTTCTAAATGTTGTTTCTCTGATGATGATGATGATGATGATGATGATGATGATGATGATGATGATGATGATGATGATGACGATGTTTTAACTGACTCTGATTGTTGTGTGTTTGATTTTGAAGATCTAAATGAATGTGACACTGGTAACAACACCTGTACAACAGCACAAGTATGTTTCAATTTCCAGGGAGGCTACACATGCCTGGACCCTTTACAGTGTCACTCTCCTTACATCGAAGTTAGTGACAAGTGAGTGTTTCCTCTGCATCCCTCAAATGCGTCATCATTTGTGCAATACATTTATGTATTTACCTGTATGTTGTGTTATAACTTGAACCCCTGTGTGTGTCCTCCCCTGCAGTCAGTGCATGTGTTCAGCTGAGAACCCTGCCTGCAGGGACAAGCCCTTCACTATTCTGTACCGACACATGGACTTGTCGTCGGGGCGCAGTGTGCCTGCAGACATCTTCCAGATGCAGGCCACCACACGCTACCCCGGCGCCTTCTACATCTTCCAGATAAAGTCGGGCAACGAAGGACGAGAGTTTTACATGAGGGTGAGTATTTCAGTGATCCAGAAACTTCTGTCCTGAAAATTCTAGAAAAGAAATATAAATATAGAGAAATAGAAATAAGCATGTAAAATATGTACATTAAACTACATTATATAAAAACTATGTAAATATATATATATATATATATATATATGTAAAAATGTCTATACTACAAAATATAATAACATTGTTAACAATAATAAGGCTGAAAATGGGAATGGGATTAACTGTAAAAATGCAAGAATAGTCTAAATAAGAAGTTAAAAAGAGTTGAAATGCACATTATAAATGCAGTATTATTGCACAGCTGAGTTCTTCTTCAAACAGATCCTCTGGCATACGAAAAAAACAGTTTAATGATTTATGTTACTGACAGCGGCAAGCAACTACAGTTTATTCCCAATAAAGACAGCAAGAACTGCGTCGTCAGCATTGCTTACCATCTACTAACAAAGGAAACAGCGCCACCTGCTGAGACTCTAGACTCTATCACCAGACAATCCAACGAAATGACAGGAAAACGATGTGTGTGAATGTGTGCAGAAACACCAGCTGTGACTGATTATTACCAATGAGTCGTATCAGAATCATTTCATAAACTCAACTGTCACTAAGAAAAAACAAGGGCTCCTTTGTTGTTGTTTTTGGGTCATTATATAGCAATTTAAAGAGACAGTCCTTCGTTTTATTATTGTGTGCATTGGGCTCTCAGACCTCTAAATATCCTCCCAGCTGATAACAGATGATCCTTTTGTGGACAAATATACAATATGTTCTCATCTGGGGGCATTATAACAAACTATAGCTACAATGGTTCATTTATTAGTCGATTTATTAATCAGTTTGAGTAATTTTTATAACACTCAATATTGTCTGGTTTATTTCCTCCTCTGTTGCAGTAAACTGGATATCTTTGAGTTGTAGACAAAACAAGATAAGGAGACTTTGGGAAACACTGACAGACATTTTTCACCACGTTATGATATTTCACAGACCAAACAGCTGCGTGAGCGACAGATTAATCAGCAATGAAAATAAACATTAGTTGCTACGATTTGGGACATTTTTTTTGGACTGTCAGATTTTGGGAACTTCTGGGCAATGTTAAAAAAAATGAGGGTTTACATGAATTAACACATTTTTGCGGTTGGCGTCCACCATTAGAGGATTTTGGGGCTTAGCCTTGTTGCTTTTTAGAATAATAATCCTAAAAAACAATTTGATTTAATATTTGAAGTGTGTTTGATCCCTCTTTGACTTTCTTTTAAATAAAACATTGCATTTAAAAAGCTCACATTAAACAAACGCAACAGAAGATAAGTTATATGATCTTAAGTCAAGTTTTGAGCTCTTTGCTGTGGATGTTATTCTGAACATATTCTATATATAAACCATGGAAACATACATGATTCCGCTCTAATATCATTTGTTTACATACCAACAGGCCTTTTTTCACAAAAGCCATTCTGACATGTCACAGTCCAAAAAGCCTAAAGTCCTAAAAGTCTAAATAATGCAAAAAAAATGCACCTTCTTCTGCTATGAAAAGTCACAATGTCTGCTGAAATAATGATTATATACCAAGTAAACACAAATATATGCGGTGCCTGTAAAGAAAGAAAGGGGAAGACATGAGGCACCTGCTTGTCCAGCAGATGGAGCAATAAGTGTGTGTAATGTTTTAATAAATACAGACTTAGAAGAGGTTTTCTTTAGGAGGATATCAAAGTATAGAGATTCTCTGGTGCATGATCGAACCACCACAGGCTTCTTGTTTCACTATCCTTCTAAAGTTACCTTCTGTTGTCCTTGTTCAAATATGCCCTTCTCCGTGAAAACACATTAACTCTCCTTGACTTTGAGCTTGTGTTTGCTAGTTGTAAATGATACGACTAAAGCCCTGGGACTTGGATTTCCTCCATCATGAGCAGCTGTCAGATTTGTCTCCTTTGCTTCATTCCTCACATTCCTTCTCCCGTCTCCTTTATCCTTCAGCAAACCAGTAACGTGAGCGCCACACTCGTCCTTTCACGGCCAATCAAGGGGCCCAGAGAGTTGGTGCTTGACTTGGAGATGGTCACAGTCAACAACGTCATCAACTTCAGAGGCAGCTCCATCATACGTCTGACGGTGTTTGTCTCAGAGCACCCATTCTGAGCGTCCCAAATTAACTTCCTCACCCCACAAAAGCATCAATCTGGGCTCATCTGCAGCTGATGTAATGGTTCGTTTGAGACAGCTCATCACTTCTTTTTTTTTTTTTAAATCATTATGTCATCCTCAATAAAGACACATCCGATAAAGACTGAGCCAAGATCAGCTGATGGGAAAGCATCCCTGAGCTTGAATCCCCACCCTGGTTTAATGGACACTGAGTTTTTATGGCTGCGATATGGACTTACGACACAGAGAGGATATTTATGGTGTACAATTTCTGACATCTTTAGAAAATGACCTGAAAATGATGGAAATTACCCTCATTGAGAACATATACACAATACAGATTTTCTCACGAGCTTCCCCCAGTTGTCTGTGACTTTTCATCCCTTCAGATAAGCTGTGAAAGTGACTTTTATATGCCTGAATTCAAGTGCTGCCATGAATGCCATCAGATCAATGTCGTGTGTTTTTATGAGCCGGGAGGAGAGCCGGTTATTGTGCATTTGCAGAGGCAATATTTGAAATGATGTAACAACCAGTCATGAACTGAATTATTGATCACAGTTTCTTTTAGGCCAATAAATGTCTTCACCATACAACCTTCCCTTCCATCAGCAGGCTCCTGAACTCCTGAAACTATAGGGGAAAAATGGGATTATAATGTTATCTTTTGATGAATCTTTTGAAGCACATTTGGGCATTAGATCGTGGGGTCTTGGATAAGTAGAACAAATTTTGGGATTATTTCAGCGCTTTTTTAAAGCAATAAACATTTTTTTTTTGCAATGGAGGAGCAATAAATCAACATCTAATTATATCAATTCAAATATAAAAAATATAAAAGCACATTTGTGGGATTTGGCCACACAACTGGCACATGCTCCCAAACTCCTGAAACTGCAGGTAATTTAGCCATTATAATGTGATATTTGTTGGGGATTATAACAAATTATTGGATCAGATCAAATAACAAAATTTGAGGCCACCACACTTAATTTGGGATTATATCAGCAGCGAAACTAGGAGGCACTATAGCAAATTTTAAAGGTAAACAATCTCTAATGTAACTGTTCTGAACTCATGAAACAAAAAGTTTGGGGATTTCAAACATTTACGGGGACTATAATAAATATTTGGATTACATCAAATCGCAATTACAAGTTGTGGGATTATATGAACACATTTTTGTAGAACAAATTAAATAACTAATTTTGGTGGTGCTATACCAGATTTGGGTGATTTTGACAACCCCTAAAAGATTTTTGGGATCATAATAAACAGCAATCTGTGTGGGACATATGTACAATATTGATGATTTGGGGGCATTGTCCCAAACTTAAGTTTGAGAAATCTGGGGATTAATAACTAATTTTTGGCCATGGGGCAGCAACATTTGGGATTTGATCAATTAACAAAACACATTTGTGGGATCTGGGCGCACAACAACAACAACAACAACAATAACAGTAAGTGAGTCTGGTCAGTAAATAAAGACTGTTGAGATACTGACTGAGGAGGAGGAGGAAAATAAAGTGACAGTGAGCACACAGTGATGATTAAGTGAGGTAAACAAAACAAAAATCAAAACAGAAAGTGGCATTCTGCTCTCGTGGCTGTTCGGGGAAGGAAGTGCAAACACACAGTGCATAACAGTCCGGGAATTAGAGAGCCAGGGAGAGAAAGAGGGAGGGAGGAGAAAGAGAGAGAGAGAGAGAGAGAAACCTGTAACTGAAGTGCACCATAAACCTGAGCTCGCTGGCATTTCTCTGTCGGACCGTGAGAGTGAAACTGCACCGCCGCATGAAAAAACTCTTTCCTCATTCGGTGACAACATCTCATTGGTAAGTTTCCATTTTTTACTGGTTCTGTAATTTGCAGTGATCATTGATTAATTGCTACGTTGTGTAGCAAAGTCACAGCATATTGCTTCATACACAGAGTAGTTTTTGTTGACTATAAAGTAATTTAAACTACATTCCCTTTTTGTTTGCATCTTCCAAGTGGTCATCAAACAAAAAGAAAATCCTCCTGTTTTTGGTCATAATTTAGCCTTTTAAAGACAGTTTTATCAAAGTGTGTATTGAGCTCTCAACCCCTAAAATATCCTCTCAGCCATGACATAAATGAGGTATTTGAGAGCACTATATGACACATTTGGTTGTCACAGCTAATGATAAACTTTAAGGGACATTATAATTAACAAATGTTGAGTTATCAATAGATTTGGAGGATTTGGAGGCAGGACTGTAAATCATAAACCCAAAAGTTTATAACAGAGTATAACAATATGTCCTTGGTGTTCAGAACCAAATGTTCTCAGTGTTGGGTCTCTACAACAAATTCTGCAATATAATACACTTTGGCTCAATATCAAATTTTAGGGGATTTTATCACATTTTGAAGGCGCTCTCAAATTTCAGTTAAGGAGAACACATTTAGGGAGGTTATCAGCACATTGTTGGGGCTACACAGCAAATTTTGGCACTATAATGAAATTTGGGGCAAATTGGGGTCGTTACGTAACAGTTAACACACTGGGGGATAGGTTAAGGACACTTTTACCAAATTTGGGGGTTGTATCAAAAAAAAACATTTTTGGGGGTGTGATGCAAACTTCTTTGTTTGGAAATAGATCAAACTTTGGGATCATGGCAATACATTTCTTGCAGCACAAAATTTGACAAATAGGCTGCACTGCAACAAATTACATGCCAAATGTTGGGGGGTTGCTAACAAAATTTGGGATTACACAAAACATTTTAGGTACACCATAATAAAGTCTGCTATTTTAACAAATAGTGAATTTTACAGATTAAAGTTTGGGAGCACCATAACATATTTTGGTATTTGAAGTGTTATCAAGACTTGATTAGATCCCTAGAAAGGTTTGTTCCGACCCTGCTGGTGTCACTGTTTACTGTGTAAACTCGAACCTCCACTTACTCTTTCATTACTGAAACATTTCCAGTTGCAGCCATGGAGTGCCTCAAAGACTGCTGCAAGAACTTCATAAAGAAGAAGGGGAAGGAACAGGAGACCCAGGGTAAACGGAAGTCACGCATGGCTGTGTATCAGACAGCTCCACCAGAGTGTTTTTTCTGACTGTGTGATCTATTTCCTCTGTCTTTCAAGTGATCGCAATGAAGATGCCTCCTAACAAGGCGCTGGCATCCGGAAGGGAGCCGGATGAAGGGAACAGGGGCGTCACAAGAGACTACCTCCTGTCCAAGCTGCCCCCGGATGGAAGAGATGTGCCGTTTGTCTTGCCGACCTTCAAAGCCTCCTACATCCAACCTAGAGGCTCCCGCTTCCCCAATTTACAACCTGGGCCTCAGAGTACGTACTGATGAACAATATTGTGAGACCGGCCTTAGATGTTTGTGTTGACTTAAAGGTTGGGCTGGTAAATAATGCCATCATTGTGTAACCACAGTGATTACACATCGTAACTCATGCCTTTATTCTCCAGGAATTATGATGAACATTTGGTTTTTTTTATTGCTTCATGAAGCACGTTATGGCTGGCTGCAGGATTTGTGGGATTTTTATGGCGAAAACAGGAGTCAGTCAAACCAGCTTTGCACCAGTGTTCATATCGAGGACCAGACAAGATCTTGGCCCATATCTGGCCAATCAAATGGCTGAAATAGGCTGTTATCATTATATATATAATTTTGTTTCTCTAGTGATGTAGAGAAGAAAAATCACAGAATATTCCAATGTTTTTTGAAGTTTCTGACACAATTCTGTCGGCTTTTGTAGAATTGAAAGCAGATATTGCAGATATGAACAGTATACAGCTGGGTTTTTCAACTCAAGACCTAAAAGAGAAATTTAGGACCCGGACTTTCAAAAATCCATCGTGACTTAACACAAAAGAGAGTGAGGGAATCAAAGAAGTCACACTCTACCTCAGCCAGGGAGCTCGGCACACAGCATCTGAGCTGAACACAAAAAAAACACACACAGAAACTTCTATACTACTGAGAAAAATGAATGTCTATATCATAGCTTTATTATGCATTTTACTCTGCGGATTGGAGGCCGAATAGAAATCCACGAACAACTTTGGGTCCTGACTCTAACATTGGGAAAGACTGTTATAAAGTATATGCCTGAGGTAACAGCTAACCCTGGTCCTCCAATGCCAGAACAAAGCTGACACTGTAGACGCTCATTTGCAGTTGGTTGGCTGAATCAAGTGAAGGAAACAGTCTCTCTGATTCTTTTTTCTTGCAAACAGGTTCTCTGCATTTCTAGTCTTTTTCTAGAAGATTTTTCTACCTGAATTTCTCCAGATGTCTGTAATCTTGACGAGACAAAGGTCTGATCATGCAGTTACGTTTGTGAGACATATTTTCCCAGCAGCAGCAACCCCATCCAATGCACGCTGCAGGAATTTAGGCTTTTCAGAACTTGAAATGACTGCACAATAGTTCAGTCAGCATGAATCCCCCACGCTGCAGCCTGGAGCCCAAAGACACTTAATCCAGGATGAAACAACAGATGTAATCTACAGTACATGGTTAGGTTAAGGTTAGGGGGACTGACACATTTAACTCCACCCACTCCTCCACAGTTGTGCATAGATTGATTTAAATCAGGAGGTATGACCAGACTTTTGATTACACAAGTACCAGGATATCCTGTTTCTACATGAATAGCTGCCTGCAGTCTTCCACTTTACTGACTGAAAAGAATCATTTGGTCAAAGGGAAGAACGTTGACCTCCAGCCCTGCTGCTGTCCATGTGCAGGTTCAGCCCGCTGCACGTATGCAGAGAGGAAAGCAGAGCTGCTGGGCTCCAGTCACTTCTCCTACAGCCCCGAGTCCAGTTTCCATCAGGGTCAGCTGACTGGGTTCATCTCCCCTGGATCGACACGGAGGAACAGAGAATCCAGTCCCCAAAGTCCAGGTAGCAGAAACACTGCTTCTCTTAAGTTATTTTAAAATACAAAACAGTGCAGAAATGTATATTAGTTACTTATGTAATCTGAGTAAATTATAATGAGAGACAAATGTAACAAATATTTCACATATTTAGGATTGAATGCCATTACCAATCATCTTTACATTTTTATCCCATCAACTTGCTTACTTTCTAATGTTCAAGAAATTACAATGACATGAAATGATGTGCATATTCATCATTATATACTTATACATATACACCTAGTAGTCCCTATTTCTAGTTTAGATATGGATTAATTACTTAGATTAATGTACTGTATTGATCCCAAAGTGGGACATTCTTTTGTTACAGGTTATCCAAGTGTTGCACCTATCAACACAAGAACAGAAAAATATATATC
The DNA here is from genome assembly GCF_963691815.1 of Echiichthys vipera. Lineage (NCBI taxonomy): Eukaryota > Metazoa > Chordata > Actinopteri > Perciformes > Trachinidae > Echiichthys > Echiichthys vipera. The sequence continues at coordinate 20,776,395 of NC_139837.1, forward strand.
AGAAGAAAATATACACAACAAAACAAATCAAACAATAGCTTAATCCAATAGTACTGCATACTCTTTATATATCTATAGAATACACAATATATGACTAGAATACACTATCATATACTAAACTAACACTACTTAAATATAACAAATAACCAGATGACATACTATCATAGACTGTATAAAAGTATGTCTGACTGTATGTCTGTAATACAGTCTATGCATACTTTATAAGTAATGAGGCAGAGTGGTGGAATTATAAATATGTGCAAAATCACCATGTGCAGGTTATTGAATGAACAAAGCACACAGTCGTATGTCAGTTGAAGTGTTGTAAATATAGGGATAAATAAATTGTATCCCTAATAAATGACTAATACCTGCAGACAAACCTCATTAAACCACTTTAATGCGGACTGATCGTTTGCTTCCAGGTTGGAGTCTGAAGCCGGCCGTGGAGCAGCGATTGAGCAGCTCCATGTTTGATCTGTCCAGCAGCCCTCAGCTTCACATGCAGGTGAGACTGTTCTTTATATCTAATCTGTGCTCACACAGCGTTTCTCACCCTGTGTCAACCTGGACTAAATATAGTTTTATAGTTTCCACTGTCCTCGGCAGCATAGTCGAACTTTAGAAACAAGCCTCACACGCTGGTATTTTGATTTAAGGGGCAAAGTTAACAGGGTCATTTTTAATCCCAAAAAACTGAAAAAGAAGCTAATCAATTGTTTGTGTTTAAGATTTTGTAAGATATAAAAGGGGCCCGAGAATACGTTGGATTAACTATATTTTGAAACTGAAAAGATACTTGTTATCATCAGTTATCATCTTTACTGATAACACTTACAGTGCCGATAGAAAGTCATGATACCCTTTTGAAATAGTCACTTTTTCTTTTTTACATCCTGAAATGATAATAAATGTTTTCCCAGCGTGATTTACACATTTTGCCTTACAACATTCAATTTCTGAAAAATAATAAAAATATTAAAATCTAGAATAGCAGTGTTGGAAAAGTGATGAGTCCCCAGATTTAATCCTTTGTGGAGGCTCCTTTTGCTTTAATTACAGCATCAGTCTGTTTGGATCGGGCTCTACCAGCTTTGTGAACCTAGACTGGGAAATATTTCCCCGTTCTTCCTGAAGAACTGTTGGAGTTCAGTCAGATTCTGTGGTGAGCTCTGATGGACTGCTCTCTTCAAGTCCTTCACAGATGTTCTTTAGGATTCAGGTCAGGGCTCTGACTGGGCCACTCTAGGACAATCACCTTCCTGTCCTTTAGCCACTGTTGTTTTTATAGAGGTGTGTTTTGGGTCGTTGTCATACTGGAAGGTGAACCACCTGCCAATTTTCAAGTGTTTGACAGAGGGCTGCAGGTTTTCCTCAAGAATATGGGTGAACTTGGCAGCATCCATGTTCCCTTCAATCCTGACCAACTGCCCAGTCCCTGCTGCAAGCCCACAACATAATGCTGCCACCCCCATGCTTCACTGTAGGGATGCTGGGCCTCATTTATCAATCTTGCATGAAAACGGGCGCAGATCTAAGCGCAGAATTGGTCGTATGGCAGGACCCACTTGTGATTTATGAAACATTTGTATCCGACCAATCTCAGCGTACGAATGATCGGGCCTTGATAAATGCGGCGGCTGAATTCGATCGTCATTAACATGTTAAGCCCTTAAATATTCCTGTTTCGGAGGCCTCGCCCACTGAGGTCAAACATGCAGAGGAGAAACGCTGGTACAAAAAGAAACTTTTCCGACACACAGATCGGCATCCTGACATCCGAGATGGCGCAAAATAAAGATGTGCTTTTTGTCAGTCTTAAGAGTGGAATAAAAGGGGCCCATAAAAACGCTGTATGGAAAAGAATAACGGAGGCAGTCAACCCGAAGCAGCGCTCCACTGTGACCCGTGTGCGTGTGTGCGCACTGCTGAACCTGCGCTCCTGCTCTGTAGCGGGGTTTGCCAGCGGGGTTATTAGGTATTCCGTTAGACGATAACCTTTGTCACCTAGAAGAACCATACCAAGATGTTAATCATCTGATACCTTGTTTGATTTAATGCAATTTATCGAGGTTAGCCACTTACTGAGGAGATGACTTTGGCTCTGCAGTGCGCATTCCTGCAGCCGCGTGCCAACACATTCATTCATTAATTCATCTTCAACCGCTTGTCCCTGTCGGGGTCGCGGGGGGCTGGAGCCCAGCTGTTTTGAAATATAAAAGAATCGTGTGTGTGTGTGTGTGTGTCCCCTTGGCCATCTGGCCACTACGTTAAAAAGCGACAGCTTGGCATCACAAATCACCTGTACATTTATCGAGTGGTAGTTTTTGCGATTGATGAATGCGTAATCATTCATGGATGGTGTCTTCAGACGCACATGAGTACAATCAATTGCTCCAACCACAATTTTTATTTTTTTTTATTCGTTTTAAGAATCCGTTTTGATCTGTTCTTAATATGTGACTGCTTATGCTTAATGACAGCTGAGGTTTACTATTCCTGTAAAGATAATAAGTTTCCATTCAGTTCATCAGCTGATTAGTGGTAAAAAAAAAAAAACTTTTTATTTTCACCAACTAATCTGAGGTTTAGGGTAAAATACAATGCCCGTATATGTCATAGTACACTCATTGTTATTATATATAACATTATATATTATCCATATAACTCCATATAACCTCTTTAAGTCTTCAAAATAACCAAAAAAATGCAGCACCCCAGGAGATCATCTATTTATTACAGGAAGTGAAGGATTGAGCTTGTGAGTCATTCTGATATTGATCTGAAAGTGACGATAAAGTTGCCGGAGATTAATTTCAGCACTTATTCCTCCAGCTCTGAATGTGTCTCTGTGTGCTACGCATGATTCAGATGTTGATTGTCTTGCACGAAGTGCTATTTAATCAGTAATACAATAAGGAAAACAATGAGTTAGTCGGGGCGTATTTCTTTGTTCTATAAAGGATGTGGTGTGGTGTATCTGTCAAAAGCTCGGCTGTGTTACAAACAACCTAACGCCTCACCCAAAACCTCGACAAACATTTTATATTATTTTAATATTTCTGCTCACCTTGATGTCCTATCCCTAGGGACATGCAGTGGGTGTACAGTTACAGTTGAAATGGCCAACTGTTTAGCTTGGCAACATTATGAGCAAACAGTAGTAAATAATAATGAAAGTATGAAAGGCACAGCACAGCAGCTAACAGTAAACAAAATAAACCCGGGTTTCCAGAATGACGATAAAGAAATAAGAATCAGTGAGAGACGGTGACGAGAGGATTTTTAGGCATGACAATATCTACAAACAGAAATAACAAAAACAAAAATAACAAAAACAGAAATAACGCAACATCTGTTGGATAGATTGCAATGAAGTTTGGTGCAGACATTCATGGTCCCCAGAGGATGATTCTTTATTACTACAGTGATCCACTGACCTTTCCAATAGTGACACAATGAGGTTAATACTTGTAGTATTGAGTGAAATGTCTTGACAACTATTGTATTACTTTCCATTAAAAAAAAGTCATAAAGCTCTTGCTATCCTGACTGTCTGTCTGCAGCGCTTCGACTCTGTCTCCAGCGTCCTCAGCAGCACGTCCTCCACAATTGGCTCCATTGAAAGCAGCCTGGGTAACTTAAATACACATTTGTCTCTGTCTACAAACACTTTCCCATTCAAACTTTCTATTAAGTCTGATTAAGATCACTCTGCATTGTGCAATCATGAAAGGGTAGACACGATAATCACTTGCAAGTTTTTTTTCACTCAAGTCTAACGTTAAGCTTAAGAGATAAGCCTTCCCACACAAAGATTGTATTATTCCAGGAAGTGAAGCAGCTTTGCTGTAATACGACATACATCTTTTCTATTCTATGAAGATGAAATTGTTTGTTTTTCTTTTAATTGCAGCCTATGTTACAAAATGTCAGTCCTGCACTGCCAAGTTGACTCCCCAGCTGTTTGATGGCTACTTTAAGCTGTGAAAATATTTTAAATACAGCATACATTGAAACTGGGGGCGTGCAGACCACCACCTGATACTGTAGATAATACACTGACTATGGTTAAGTTCCTCATACAACCGCACAACCACAAAAGATCAGAATTATCCCTTTAAATTTGGTGCAAAAGTGCATACATTTCCATCAGTAACAAATCAATACAGCGACAATGTCACATTACGTCCAATCACAACCTATAATTTGTTCCTGTTGCGTTGCTGATGTTACAGACTCCATCACGCTTTCTGGGGATGAGCGCGAGTTGGGGAAGGTGTGCGTCCGAGTGAGCTACCAGGAGGCTCTGGAGCAGGTGTGGATCACTCTTGTTCAGGTAAGGTTACACGCTGTGAGAAGGGGACAGCGTGAGAACACAAAAAGCTCCATTGTGCTCTTCTGTAGCTTTTCTCAATGGACCCTCTGTGTGTCCAGAACACAGGTCTCTGTCAGCTCCTCTCAGTGCTGCATTAACTTTGGCTCCGACACTCAGGAGGGAGAGGTTGTTTTTTAAGAAACTGTCCTTGTTGATGTTGAAACACTGATCGATGTATCTGTGCATTCATACAAAAGGCAACACCTACAGTGTGTATATCGTACATTAAATCTTTTTTTTTCTTTGATGCAGAGACGTGCACTAATTCCTTAATGAACAAGGGCAAAAGGAAAATTGGGGCACCTCTTTCCCACCCAAGATTAAGGTTTTGGTTTGATTAGAGTTAATTTTTGTCCCAAGGTCACATGTTTGCAGCACTTGAACTATTCATTGGGACAATTGGATGAACACGTAGAGTTGCTGTGACATAAATACCCCTTTTTTGTGACTTTATGTCAAAAACGAGTCTTTTCTGGAGCATAAATGAAGCAGATCCTGCTTAAATAAATATTTTAAAGAGTACTTTAAATATTAAACCAGCCTGCTAACTCTTAAAAAATCTTAAAATCTACACTTTCACACAGGATATCATATTTTTTGTATTCTCTTGTTTTTGTGTTCCTGTCCTTTTTGCTGAGTAGAGCAGTTTGTCCCCAACCTGTTTGCTTAAGAGCACTGTAGACTAAAATAGATTTGACCTCAACTCTTACATTTTCCTTCTCTCGTTATCAGTGTTCAGACCTCAACGCTGTTCAGGATGGAGTGGAACAACAAAAGATTGGATTTAAAGGCATCATCACAATCCCCAAACCAATACAGTTTAAGAGCTCGATCAAGGAGTGGTGTCCGGTGAGGACCGCTGTGTTAACCTTTTCTTTGCGGTGTTGTAATGCCAGTTACATAAATTATATTTTTTTGTGTGCTCCGTCTGCTCTTTCAGGAAGTGTCCTTCATGGAGACCTTTGTATTTGCGCTGCGTCTCCAGCAGTTGCGTTGCAGTGCTTTGGTGTTGCGTCTGCAGACACACATCCCCAAGAAACGTACTCGGGCGGAGTGCGTCCTCTCCCTACGACAGCTCGGTCCTGAGGAGACGGAGCACTGGCTCGAGCTCAACCCTCCATCCAAATCTGCTGTGAGTGTTCATTTCATATGTAAGGAGTAGGGCCTGTGGCAGTAATGTCTGTTTTTAGTCTTAAGGCTGGTGTCTGGTCTTTGTTTGATCAGTGCTGCCAAGTTTGACAGTTTGAGTTCGGAGTTCATCAGAAGAATTGACGCTGCGTCAGAGACTCCTCTGCTCATACTGGTTGTCAGTCAGGTGCAGTGGATCTAGTAGATGAAATTAGGAGCAGACAGAGACAGTTAAAGCAACATTACTTTTGTCTACTATTGTCTCAATGTGCTGTCAGTATAGTGACAGTTTCAGGAAATATGAAAAAAAAAAATACAAAAAAGGTACCAACTATAGCTTTAAGAATGTTCTCGTATATTATTTTTACATTCAGAACAAAAGTACAATGTTTATTGTTTATATTGATATCTGTGATATTTGAGCTGAATGCTAACATGTTGTTGTTCCATGTACCATGTGGTTGGCATGCTAACACTTGCTAATAAGCACAAATCCCAAATTACAGCCGAGGCTGATGGGAATGGCATTGTTCTGCAGGTTTTGGTCATAAACTAAAATATTGGACAAACAGAATTTTTGACCTAATGATGGCGAAAGGTGAGAAGTCAGAGGACCAACAAAGTAATTACAATCCATCCTGATGAGAACATGATTGTCTGTAACAAATGCCAAGAAAATCCACACAATAGCGGTTTTGATATTTTAAGTCCCCAAATGTCAGCCCTGATGGTGGCAAGTGAGGGAGAGTCAGAGGACCACCAAAGTCAGCACCGTTCGATGTCCAGCCGTTGTGTCCAAGAGGAAAAACTTTATGTGTGAATTTCCTCTGTTGTCTGTTGTCTTTTATCGCCCCTTTGTATGTGCTCAGTAAGAACGAAGCACTGTGTGCGTCTCATAAAACTGTCCCTGTGATGCATTGTAGCTCAATGGCGTGTACCGCGCTCTTTGCCCTAACAGGGTAACGTTGAAGCTGAGAAAGACTTAGTTGGTGCATAACCACAGGAAAAAGAGAATTCATTATCAAGGGAAATTGGGAAACAGGCTTTTACTGGAGGAAAGAAACCAGAGCGCGGATTCTGGAAATGTAAGATGTGGAAAGTAGGTCAAACCATTTCAACAGAAGAGAGTGGTTTTGTTGATAAGTGGATGCGTGTCTAGCCTGTGACGACAAATTGTGAACTGTTTCTGCACTTAGTGGTTCAGACCCTGAATCACCATCATTAGGTTCTCAGAGGGTCGATTTGATTCAGTGAGTAATTTTACCAATCTGGTGAGCACAAAAGACACAAATTGTCCAAATCACTGTCAGTCAGTAGAGGCTTTTAAGAGATGGCTGGACTCGTGAAAGTCTTGAACAAGAAAATTATCAGCAGCATTTTGAAAAGAAGATGCATCACACAACAAGACTCAGAGTGCTTTGAGCGAAGTGCTAACATAAGCATGCTAACATGCTCACTATGACGATGCTAACAAGCTGATGTTTAGCAGGTATGTTTAACATATCCACCATTGTAGTTAAGCAGGTTAGAGTTTAGCATTTAGCTCTAAACACAAAGTCAAGCTGAGGCTGGTGGGAATGCAGTTAGTTTGTCTGGTGTTCACCTGATGATGGCACTAGAGGAAAATACAGGGCATCACCAAAGTTATAACAGTTCATCCTGAGGGGAGAATAATTGTCTCTGCCAAATTTGAAGGCGACCCATCCAATATTTGTCGAAATAGTTCACTGAAAGGCACAAATGTCAAACTCAATGTGGCAGTAGAGGATAGTCAGGGGAACACCAAAGTCAGAGGGATTCATCCTCTGGAGACCATGAACAAAGCAGGCATGATGAGATATGGATTTCAGCTGCATTTGAAATACAATCTGAATGATGTGAATAACAATTTCAAATGGCTCTTATAATATGCACAACACTTTTTGTGTTTAAGCTTATTGATTACACTATTATACATTATTATTATAAACTACGATTAGTTTAAACGTCCTTTTAAACGTCATGGAAATAAGTCGTTGGGAACACTATTAAATACTTAATTATCAAGCTATAATTGAATATTTATCTTTCAGGTGTGCCACTCTGAGCTGCATCTCTCCACCTGCTTTCAGCCAGTCAACGGACGCATCCAGCTCCAGGTCATCGCCGCCCAAAACCTCCCGGCTTCCTCCTCGCCACTCACCCAAGGTACTGTGGGTGTCACTGGAAATTACCTCAAATCTAATGTGAACTATTGACAACAACAAAAAAAAGAGAAGAGTAATTGCATTCCTGTGTGGCTCATGTGAGTAACCATACTGTTGTTTCCACCTCTGAAGCGTTTTTTGTCAAAGTGGAGATGCACCAGCTGGGGCGGATGGTGATGAAGAAGAAGACTCGCGTGCTGAAGGCCTCGGGGGGTCAGTGTAAGTGGAGCGAGACTTTTCACTTCCTCCTGGCTGCGTTAGACCACGCCTGCTCGCTGTCAGTCAAACTCTACAGCCGGAGCTCCGTCAGGAGGAAACAGTGTCTCGGACAGGTGAGTTGTTCTTACACCCGGTCTTATAATAACCTTTTCTTTAATTATTATGTCCTAGAGATATTTGTATTTTTATTACTCTTATTTATTGTCGATTGGTGTAATACTTCCCTGTGTAGACCTCATCACTGCTGATATGATGGAGTTTTTTTTAATGATCAAACACAACATTTGACAAAACAATCTCACCCCAAGGTCAATTTAGTGGTTGTTCTGGACATGATCTCCATTAGAAGACTGAAGTTTCTAAGTTGTCATGGCAGTGTAGAAGTTCGAATGTCCTTCACTGTGGCACTGTAAGGATTTCTCGTCCACGTTGGCTTAAGAGTCTAAAAATAAATGTTAAAGAAATAAAATCAGTTTATACATCTGAAATAGATGTTTATTACTTTAAAAACATTTCTTTGGTAAATTAACTCTTGTAGTTTTTTCCTGCTATAAGGAGCTGGTAATGGACCCAACACACACACACACACGCACACATGCACACACGCACACACGCACACACGCACACACGCACACACGCACACACACACACACACACACACACACACACACACACACACACACACACACACACACACACACACACACGCACACACACACACACACACACATACATTATGAAGAGATGAGATTTGAAGATGATTGGAGATTAAATGTGAATCACTTCCTTCCTAATGTTTCTGGTAGGTTCAGGTGGGATTCGACAGCCCTGTCCCAGAGGCAGTAGAGCAGTGGAAGGACACGATGGCTCAACCAGAGAAAGTGGTGTCTGCGTGGCACAAGCTGAGCACTACCTAAACCTCTTCTCCTAAACGACTTCTTTATGCACAACGGACGTGATGCTCTCGTGCTGCAGGTCCAGCTGTGCGCGGCTGGGCTTTCTTTTCCTGTTGGCCGGTCACAGTCTTTATGGACCAGACTGTAAAGTTCTGAACGTGCTCTGAATGTACGGAGGGAACACATTTGCACTGTTCAGGCGCTCGGTTGTAAATAGGGGTTTCGAACAAAGTGTAGTAGCTGGAAACATTTCCTTCTCTTTGGTGGTTTTTGTGTAGATAAAGTTAAGTTTTAAAAAAAAACTTTTGACTTAATGAAAACAAAGTCAATTGCATAGCATTTAGCTGTATAAACTGCTGTATTTTGTAATTCAAATGCCTTTTTAGTCACTCTCTTTGAGTTGGATAGAAAGTAGCAGAGAAAGTCACCATAAACTCATCGTAGTAAAAACTTCTTGTTATCAGTCTGTAATAAAGAACCATCTTACAGGATAAGGCTAATGATATTCTATATTTTCTCAACAAATCCATAAAAAGATCAAAACTACGTTCTGGATTGCTTCCTAGCTTCCCACCCTGTCTCTAGCTTTCAGTTTAACCCCACTGGTTTAATACTGAAAACCTAAATCTTCAAAATCAAAATTGATTTATGAATACATAGTTTCATTTTTTAAAAAGGCTCTGTCCTTTCCTAAAACAGCTGTGGTCTGCAATAACTGATGTGTTCTGGCCAGTTAGAGACAGTGGAAACAAGCTGTGAACACAACACTGTGACATATCATCAACTTTGTAGAACTCATAATTAAAAGTTGCAAACATAAGGCCAATATTAACTCTCTTTTACGTCTGTTTTTCTAGAACTCTCTGGCTCTTAAGCTGCTAAGTTCTTCACTATGTTCACCAGATATTCACAAACTGTGAGCAGATAGTCTACAGTCGGTTTTTACAGTCGTTTTTTTTTTTTTTTTTTACAGTCGGTGTTAATTTTTAACATTCATGGTAGTCTCATGGACTAAACGTGAAGTTCCAGTATAAAATCATCACAGAGTCTTTTTCGGCAAATACACTCATCAAATAAGCCATCGAGACCATTTTTTCGTGTAACAACTATTAATGGAGAAATCCGGGAGAGTAGCTAACAGCCAAATGCGGCTAACACTGATTAGCTCAGGGCAGTACGGTGAAGGCATTAAAACGGCTTTTTAACCACTAACACTGCTCACACCAAACCTGAAGAAGAGTCCCTACACATAAAACAAAACACCAACAACGTAGTTAGTGAACCAGAGTTTATTAAGAGTGTTTTAAAGACTTACCAAATGGCCCCTGTACCAGCTCCTCTCGTAGTAAAGTCCATTCAAGTTGATTTTTTAAATGCAATCCAAAAGGAAGGAGCCCATTGGTGCTTTGTTTTCTGTGTAGGGACTCTTCTCATGCTGCTGCAGAGGTTTGGTGTTATTTTGAGCAGTATTAGTTGTTAAAAAAGTTGTTTTAATGCCTTCACCGTGCTGCAACGAGCTAATCAGTGTTAGCCACATTTGGCTGTTGGCGACTGTTAGCGACTTTCTGGGATTTCTCCGTTAATAGTTATTACACAAGAAAATTGTCTTAATGGTTTATTAGATGAGTGTTTTTGCATAAAAAAGACCCTGGCATGATTTTACGCCGGAATTTCCCTTTATTCACATAGTAAATGTTGTGAATGCAAACAAAACTACTTGGTTAGGTTTTTAAAAAGATCATGGTTTGGGTTAAGATAAGGTAAGTTATGTACCTGACGTAAGTTAAATCAGGTCAACGACAACTTTTGGACACACAGGAGCAGTAGAATCAGTTCACTGCTGGTTTTGGTCTTTTCATGGTGCTTGTCGACAACAAGAGAAATATAGATATCACTCGACTTATCCTCTTGTTCCTTTAATGGTGAGCTTCCCTTTCACTAATTTAATAGGATATCATGTTACTGTATCAAACCTTAGCTGTACGCTTTGGACAAAAGCACTTTACTTTTTTTTAAATGTATTTAATGTATTCATGTTGAAAGTTTAGTGATTAAAAATAGGTGTCATTTAGAAAGTTAGTTTGTGTGTTTATTGAAAGAGAGAAGTGAAGAGAGCACTAATGAGAAATAACATGTTTATTAGTCTGTTTCCTTTCAAGTTTGTACAATAATTCTGAGATTTTAAGTGAGATGTGAATGATTTTTTTATTTGAGGCACAATAAATGCAAACAGGCCAAAGTGTTCAGCATGTACATCACGCACGTTGCACACAGTGCAGCACCTGTAGAATAGGTCAACAACCATAAACCACAGCGTCACTTTTTATTGAAGAGGCCACAGGTTGAGAAATCTCAGGGCAAACCGCAAGAGAATCTGCCACGGTGCTCTGGAACATCCTGTTTTTCGATTTCACCCGTTATTAGAAAGGCAATTTAATGTCACTACTGTATGTAGGCAATCTTAGTCTCATCCTCAACATTTGAGGAGTGACTAAAAGCATACTTGTCGTTTGTAGGAAAATCCGAACAATTTCCCTTTAGCTGCAACCATTTCAAAAGTTATTTAATTTAAACTAAATTCGTCCATGTTTTGAAAATGACAGTGCTTTCGCTTAAAAAAACTATTTCCTGCAAAGAAAAGCAACACTTACTAGTCATTATTACAGGGAATGTGTGAAGGTTTGTAACAATCTTTACTATTCAAGTAATCATTCTGAACATAAAGTAACATTTTTGAGGGGCAAATTTGTACTATTTGGGAATAAAACCCTCTGGTTTATCATCCCAGGAAGGAATCCTGTCTCCATTTAAGTCTCATAAAGCATGGGATTGACCGGTGGTGTGCTCTGTGTAACCAGCTGTAGACGTGGACATGCAAACACACACCCAGTGAACAATAAGTCTGTGGACCAAGAAAACAGAGTCCAGCGCGTGTTTGTGTTTCAAGTGTGTGTGACCAGGACAACCGGGCTCCCCACGTGAGCTGGCCTGCGTCACAGCCCTTCATATCCTGGCCGGCCAAAACACCATCATCTTTATTTTGACGTAATTAATGTTTGATTTATGGTTAATGTTACACAGAGACACACCTTAACCTGTAACTTGAGCATGTTTGACTTTGACTCAAGAAAGTTGCTTGATTCTCGCAAGCAGGATTTGGGGATATTGTTCCTTTATGTGCTGAACAGATTCTTCTCTTGACACTCATTTGGCCGGTGGCCACACTGAGTCTTCTGCACATTCCAGTTGTCTCATAACCGCATGCCTGTATTTGCAGGTTCCTTCACCTGGGAGACGCGTAGGAGAGTCCTGCAGCAGAGAAGAGAGCTGGAAAATGCATGCCACTCTTATCATATGAAGCCGCTTCCTCTGGTTTTCATCCAAAATAAATAGTTATGTAACATTACATGAAATACGACACTAAACTAAATTAATTAAAACTTGCTGACAACCTGTTTGAAAAACTCAGAAGAAAAAAAAAAAAAAAACACACATCTTTTATGAAATCCTATTAAAAAAACGTGATTCTGCAGGACTGCAGGTGTGCATCTTCCAGCTGGATTTTAAGGGATTTAGAAAGAAATCTCGCAGGATTTCCAGCTGAAAAGGTGTTTTTGACATACAACATTGTGTGGCAGTCCTGTATGTATTCATGTATTCAGATTAGCCTGAGAGCGAGCTCAAGTTTTATTTGCTCTGGCTGGTGCGTCTGATCCTCCTCAGGCTCAAACAGATTTCCAGCTGACCTGGCACTAGCCGGGCCAACCATTTATCTCACATGGGACGGGTTTGATAGGATGACTGAAAACTTGCGGATCACGCGCTTTACACAATATACGTGATAACTGATGGATCATAAGTGATGATTGTGTCTATATGTTGTTTTTAAGGAAAATCCTACTAATTCTTTTTTCTAATAACATTGCATCAAATTAGAGCTTGAAAGGTTTCGCTCACATTTACAAACATCATCAGTTACTCTCAAGCCATGGATGGATAATGCGACAATAGGGCCCCTGGGAACAGACACGTAATCCATCCATGCCCTCAACTCTGCAGAGTACTTTAACATCTCTCATTGTTCTGGTTTTCTAACTTGCAACTTGACTTTTTTAGTACACAATCACTCTCAAAGCTTCATTTTCAGGCGCATCATTTAGCTGTTCGATCCCCCCCCCCCCCCCCACCCCCCCCCCTAAAAACCCACAGTAGAGTATCTATTACAGACAGACACAGTAAGCGAATAGCTGTTGAACATAGCATTTAGCAGCCAAAGAGCCACATTTTCCCATCAGGAGTTGATGGAGACCAGAACGGAGGTAAAAGAGAGTGAGAGTAAATTTGAGAGATGGAAAGAAATATGGCTCTAAGTGAATGCTAATGTTGCTAGGAAACTGTATGCTAACACATTTGTTAGTGTAGTTCTCACAGCTTGTTTACTGCTGCTCTCAAGGGGCCAAACAATCAGCTATTGGTGATTTAAATTATACAGTAAATACTCTGTTGAACTTGAGGGCAAGATTACTTTTGCCCCCAACAATGTAAACTGAACTAATGAATTAGAGGATTTGATCCCTGGAGAGGTTTCAAACTCTCTTGAAACCTCTCCAACTCTCCAATGAAAGTAGTCGTTCAGGAGAGCAGCAGCGTATAATGTGCAGCCGGGCCACATGTGGTTGCAGAAGCAGGAGTTTCAGGAACAATACTCTCTCATCTCACCAACCACATTAACCCGTCCCGTTAACCAGGGATATGTGCACTTACTGTAGCCCTTCTATGGGGTACAGCTGCTGCACAGCAGAAGAGCTGTGTTCGACCACCAGCTGCTGGGTTTTCATCAAAATGGGATTAAAAAAATAAAATCTCTCATCTATCTGAAGGATGTTTCCTACAGCTTCATCTCCTGGATTTGAATTCTTCACATACTGAAATTGATGGAGTCAAAACAAGCACAAGCACAAGCACAAGCACAAGCACAAGCACAAGCACATTATTCCACTACACATTTACATTAATTACATCCGTTTTACATTTCAGTATATTATATATTATATCTCCACACTGGCCTGGGAACGCCTCGGGATCCCCCAGTTAGAGCTGGTTAATGTGGCCCGGGAAAGGGAAGTTTGGGGTCCCCTGCTGGAGCTTCTGCCCCCGCGACACGACCCTGGATAAGCGGCTGAAGATGAGCGATCGAGTGAGTGTCCAAGGATGTATTTTATTTTTAGGGATACCAAAATGGCAGATACTGATAGATAGATAGATAGATAGATAGATAGATAGATAGATAGATAGATAGATAGATAGATAGATAGATAGATAGATAGATAGATAGATTTGTTGTTGTTATTTATCCCCCCTTTTTAAAAGAAAGAAATCTTCATTATTAAAAATAACTGAGCTGCTTTAAAGTCATTCAGCTTTTCAGTACATTATCTTTGAATGAAAATTTAAGAAAGTAGTAGTTAATCACTAGTTGGGGGACCTCAGAGTTGCATCTCTGCTCTTTGCAGACGATGTGGTTCTCTTGGCTTCAGCAGAACTAACCTCCAGAGGGCACCCGGGAAGTGTTCAGCCGAGCGTGAAGCAGTCGGGCTGAGTGGATTGGGAGTGAATTACTGGCTTAGTGAAGGAGTTTAATTATTTCAGGTCTTGTTCGAGTAAGGTTAAAAGATGGACAGGCGCTCAGCAAAGTCAGCACTGATGCAGCCATTGTGGTGAGACAGTCCATCTACGTCCCAACCCACACCTGGTCCCGAGCTTTTAACACAACATGTTGATGCAACAAATAAAAATCGGTCATTGCCATCAGTAAAAGCCATCTTATTTGCCAATACCAATGTTCAGCCTATAAATCGGTCAGGTTATTCCTATATTTTAACTTCTGCACTTTTTATGCCTTAGATTCTCTTTTTTTATTTGCATGTTTTTTCTTTTTTATAAATATTTAAATGAGCATTGTTAGAGTAAGTGTTGAAAGGAAGGAAGGAAGGACTTGAGTCTTTATCAAACACCAGTCATGCTGTGGAGCCTCTGAAGGAGTCAGTGCGCCCTCGTGTGATCCTCTGCAGAGAGTGCAGGATTGGATTGGCCTCCTCGTGTTGAGCAAGGTGTGAGTGAGTGTGGGTGTGAATCATAGACTGTATGTAAAGAGGGTGCCGCCTTTATTGAGGCAAAAACAAAACATTAAATAACCCGAGCAGGCAGGAACAGGCAAAGCTCAGTTGCCAAGATCCCAGTGAACACAATGGATACAGACAAGAAGAATGTGACTCTGAGAGAAGGATTCCTGGTGAAAAGGGTAAGATATTTTTGTGTAGCCTAACACATCCTAATACAAACACTGTTAAATATAGATTTAACTGAATCAGTGTGACATGTAGTGAGGGATTTAGCAGATATATTTGTATTTGTGGAAAGGAGTTTTGACTTTTTCTTAGATTGATCTTTTATCACTAAAATTGAAGTAGTATATAAATCCCCATAGGCTCAACTTCATGAGGTATATAAAGGCAGGACCTTTGAAAGAGTATTTTGCCTTTCTGAAATGATAACTCATTTTTGATATTGTCATTACAGGGTCATCTTGTACACAACTGGAAGCCGCGCTGGTTCGTTTTGATGCCAGACAAGCTGATATATTATAAGTTTGAAGGAGGCAAAAGGGACTCATGTCAGCGAGGGAAAGTCCTCCTGAAGGACTGTGTGATCACCTGTCCTTTTCTGGAGTATGAGAACAGGCCGGTGAGTTATTCCAGACTCCAGTGTCACGTACTGTTTGACATAAACACAAGTTTCAAAGGGCTCAAATGTTTTAGAAGACTAGAAAACAGATTATAGACCTACTGAAATGTTCAGTGTTTCCTTAGTTTACGTGAATTTGTCCTCTTGTGAACTATATGGATTCAAATTCACTTGTTGCATTTTTTAAAACATTTCATTACAAACCTCCTTATTTTTCTGCCTTATGTCTATAATTCATGAAATCAGTCGTTAAATCCAAAGAAGGCCACATGGTATAATAAACCTTCATGTTAAAGGGGGGAGTGATAACAATATAAGGCAATACATTTATAAATAAATGCGCCATTATCATTTAGATTCTGTCATAAAACAATTATATACTGTATTTGTAGAAATACACTGATTTAAATTCATATTGTTTGATTCAGTGGTGGAAGAAGTAAAAAGTATAACTAACGTGGTCTGAAAATACTCCACTACGAGTAAAGGAAGAATTCAAAATATAAAAGGATTATCAGAAAAATGACATTTTCAAAAGTAAAAGTACACATTATGCAAATTGGATCCTTTCAAAGTTGTTTTTATATTATTAAGAGAATATTATATTATTCTGCTTTTATCACAAACAAATACTTGTAAGTGTGTTTTCATGCAGATCGTAGATTGTAGTTGATTCATGTGGTTGTCATATGGGGTTCATTAATAGTAGAGTACTGCATCATCAGCAAAACATGTATTTATGTAAACAGTAAGTATAAGTTATCAAATAAATGTAGCGCAGTAAAAAGTAAAAGATTTCCCTCTAAAATGTAGTGGAGTACAAGTATAAAGTAGCAGAAAATGAAAATACTCAAGTAGTATGTCTAAATTGTGCAGTTCTTGGGTAAATGTACTTGTGTCTTTGTGTCCCAGCTGATGTCTTTGACAGGACTGGACTACATTTCCTCTTCAGTGTTTTCCTCTGTTTATGTTTTTATTGGTAGAAACCACACTGAAGGTGCGGCTTCACCAGCTGTAGCTCTCTGATACTTTCACATGCCTCAGGTTACTGTTTTGTCAGGACCTGATCTCCATCACCTTCCAACTGTGATGAACAATTTATTATCTGTTTATTATATTATAACAAACTCTCCTTTCTAAACATGTTTCTATAGTTGGTGTTCAAGCTCCAGACCAAGAATGGGGTGGATCATTTTTTGGAGGCTTGTTCCCGGGAAGAGAGAGATGACTGGGCGGGTGACATCACCGCTGCGGTCGACAAGCTGCAGACGGCTGAAGGTGGGAAGGTGACCGAGCAGCAAGACCCTTCTGGATCCCAGTTACACAACATCAATCTGAGGTAAGTCTTAAAAAGCCAAAGTTCACCCACACAGACCTCCACATGTTTTCACTGTCTCAGCCTGCTGACATCTTACTTATGTGTATTTCTTTGTCTGTTTCAAAGCAAAGTGTTGGACTCCATGTATGACGTCCACAGTGGCATCAAGCTGAGCAACCACGTGGAGCAGGGTAGTACGTACAGCAACTGTTTCTCTGGTGAGCCTTTACAACAGGGGGTCACTAACTACATTTGTCTGAGGGCCAGGTTTTAAAGCAGACACTTTCAAATAATAATAATACAGAACACAACAAGTTTAAGCCCAATTAGACTAACATTGATTTGATTTGATGATGAACATTTTCACTTTAGGGGCACCCAGTTGCTCACAGAGTAGATGCCTCATATCAGGTTCGTAGGATATCGTACGAAAAGTTCCGCACAAAAATTTGTATGATATCTTACGAAATGGCTGATGGAAGTCGACCGGTGACAGACAGGAAGTCGACCGCAAAGGTTGCTTTTGGTGTCGGTTAGGTTTAGGCACCAAAACTTCTGTTACGTTACTGGTTTTAGCCTAAATGTGATGGTTAGGGTTAGGCATGAAAACCATTATGTACTGTAAAACATTAACTGGACATTGATTGACACAATGTGATGTCCCTGCAGGTTCAGCGGTGGTGGACTGGCTGGTGTTCATGCAGCTGGTTCTGAGCCGCGTGGAGGCCATGACGCTGGCCTCGGCCCTGCTGGAGGAGGGTTTCCTGCGGACTGTCGGCCTGAAGAGTGTGGAGGCTCTCCGCACAGCCGGCCTCAGCGAGCAGTTCATGGACGACTCCACTGCGCTTTACAGCTTTGTGAGTACCAGGACATCTCTGTGTACTGACCTCCAGCACTTTTTGTTTTCAGTGTTAATGTAATTATTTAGCAGGTTGGCTTAGCACTTAAACCACTGCATGTTTATGTGTGATCACAGTCTGACAGCTTGAAGAAGAGAGGCAGTGTGAAGGCAGAGACGTCGCTGTCTGCAGTGGAGCTCAGCGGAAAAGTGATAAAGAGAGGATATCTACTGAAACAGGTAAACACACTGTCAATAAATCCACAGCCCTAAAATAACTGCATAAATGAATAATATTAAGCAGCAATTTTAAATATTTAAAAGGGTTTGGAAGTTGACTTTTGTAATGGTTCATTTTATACATTTAATAAGGCTGAGGATGTGGATGAAAGTATTTTAGTAACAATGTATTATTATTTAGCTGCAGACTTTATGGCTAATTACAAAGTGAGATCCCCCATTAGTAAATGGATTACCAGCATTTGTAAAAGCATTATTACTGAGGAAGTTAAACACCAGCCAAAGGGGGGTTTCACAAAATGGCAACCCAGAAATTGATCTTATTCGTGCTCCAACTTTCAAACCTTGTATGAAAACAGGGACACAGAAGGAAGAACTGGAAGGTGCGACTGTTTGTGCTGCGTTCAGAGCCTTCTTACCTTCACTATTATGATCCCACCAAGGTGAGTGTACAGCACATAAGGAGGGCTGACTCCGCAGGGCATTACACTACAATTAAGACCATTAAATCAAGAAAATCCTGGTTAAAACCTCAGGGAAATCTGTTGTATTTTTTACTGATGAACACATAGATTACATGATGACTCATGGCTATGACTCAGTCTGATCCACTTCCTGTCTTGTGTCACTTGTCAGGATGACATCAGCCCCGTTGGCGGCTTCTCGCTGCGAGCCTGTCTGGTGTCTTCTCTGAACGATAACGGAGTTCCCTCAGGTGAGTCACAGAAGCTCGCACACTACTTAACAAAGTTATTTAAGCAAATAAATTAGGACGATTAATGGGAAGAAATGGTTGAGCTCTCCTGTTTGACTGCAGTTATATGTCCAGGGGAGCTTTGCATCCTTCTTAGAGAGGTTTTTTTTTTCATTACTTTTCTTATTATCTCATCAGTGAATTGCTGGTACTATAATGATGATACGAATAATAGCTTTATTCATATAGCATCTTTGAAAACAAAAGTTTACAAAGTGCTTTTACAGACAGAGCAAAGGCAAAAGCACATAGAAATACAATAACCTATACATATATAAGATAAATGATAGGACACTTTTAACCAACAGTAAAAAAATAACAAATAATTAATAAGAAATACAATTAACCGATGATAAGGTCAAAAGACATTAGAGAATATTAAATAATATTTAAAAAACGAATTAACTAACAATTATTGTCTGTGTATCCAAAGCAGATCGATTTTATTATTGTAATTATAATACCATAATAATAATAATAATAATAATAATAATAATATAAAATGTATTTATTACGATGAACATGGGCACTTTGGTGTAGTTTGAGTTCTTCCTCATACAAAGTCCTGCTGCTGTACATTTTGACACTCCAACAAATGTACTGTTTATCTATAAATTATTACCGATTATTAGTTTTGTTTTGTTTTTTTGATCCTATTCCTAACCCAGTGGAATAGGAGGGTGAGGTCAGAAATGATTGTGTTAGTTTTGTTTTTTTCAAGAGCTAAATATACTGTATACAAAAATACAGAATAAAGCCAGAATTGTACTTGTATTTTGTGCTCCTGATGAAATGTGAGCCATCTTCTAAAGTATTTAACACTAAAGTTAAGATTAGTTAGCATTCGTTTTATATTTCTTGACACATCTTCCCTGTCGAGTTTTCAGATTTGTTTTCTTTCACTGAGAAAATGTACCCGTTGAGTTGTAACTTCTGTCTGTCAGTGAAAATCAGTAATTTACTGACTGATTTCTCGTCCCACACAGGTGTGAAAGGCAACATTCAGGGCAACTTGTTCAAAATCATCACTCAGTCGGACACACATTACTTCATCCAGGCTCCGACCCGTCAGCAGAAGATGGACTGGATCGATGCGATCAGAGAGCAGACATAGAGCAGTTCAAACACATCAGCTAGAGTTCGTTTCTCCAGCCATGAAGAACAAAGATTTACACATTCCATGAATGTAAACTGCAGCAGCAAACTGGGAACATGCAATTTAAGTGGAAGTGTTGATAGTTACGTTGTATTTCTGTTCATTTGTCTCTAAAATGATGATTATGATCATTTGAATATTTAAAGGATTTAAGGCTTTTAAAAGCCCGGCAGTTGTAGCACTTTCTCTTGTAATCATTCAGTTTTTCATGTGTTTTAAAATATTTTTTCATCATGAAACCATAAATAATATTGACTTTATTCTCCACATTGATTTTCTACATAACTTCAGGCACCAGTGGTCAAAAGTACATTTACTAAAGTACTGTACTGAAGTGCAGTTCTGAGGTACTTTTATTTTACTTGAGTGTTTTTATGTGCTGCTGCTTTATACTTTTACTCTACTTTTACGATAATAGATTATTTATTTCTATAGCACTTGACTTATCAAAGTGCTTTCCAGAAAAACAAAATAAAACCAGAAACTACAGAAACAATGGGATACTGTCAACATAAACATAATCATCAAATAAAATGTACATTAAGGCCAACAACCTTTAATATAAACTTATTTTACATACAAAAATATAGATTTTTTAAAAATCTATATTTTTGTAAAAAAAAAGAAAAAGTCCTTCAAAATACTTTTGAACACAACAACATTTAGCCAACGCAAATTTGATGCAAATATCAGCCAGTAATCGTAAAAGTCATCTTGGTTTCAAACTGGATGGTCAATCAGTACAAATGTGTTACATTTTATCCCTATTTTTCAATTTCTGCGCCATCTTATGTCTCAGATTCTCCCTTTTTTTACCTGCATGTTGCTGTAACTAATTCTAACTATGTTTCCCGACATAGTTTTGGGTCAGTACGGATGTGAAACAGGTATGTATTAAATGTATTACACGGTCTTAAAAAGTCTTAGATCTATCTTGGTGAAAGCTGCAGCAACCCTGAGTGGAATATTCTTTAGCATTACATATACGCTTGTGTAAAGGATCTGACAGCAGGAGGAAGTGCGAGTAGAGACAAGAAAAAGCCTCAGGAGGTGTTGATCAGAGTAGAGCTGAGGCACAGACAGGCACTCCCACTCTGCACGCTGAGTCGAGTCTTTATCTGAGTGACTCAGGCTGAGCTGGTGTTGGTTCACAGGGTTGTTCCAGTGAGATCATAAGTCACACAATGCATCAGTGGGTAAATCCATGTAGCTACTGCAACCACAAAGTGGAAAACAACAAAAAATAACAACAAAAGTGATTTATTCCAGTGGACTAAAGTCAATATGAAACATTCACATAATAAAAAAGTGCTCGGGGTCAAAAGAAAAGTACACAAACCAGTGGGCGTTAGTGGCTTTTCAAAGTCGATGATGATATAATAACAGAAGATTTTAATCTGGAGGCAAAGTGAAGAATGAAACGTAGTGTGTGTATTACTGGCATGCACTAATGTTGGCTACGTGAGTCGTTTGTTACACCTGTTACAGTACTTAGTCGGGCACAGAATGACAATCATCTGATTTTAGAAACATTCATCTTCATGCAGGCGCTCGTAAACGTATAAGTGCTTTCAAAGGTTAACTCCAGAGAAATCAAAGACAAACGTCTGAGATTTGAACGCCACAAAGACGGATGCAGCACTCCTTTTTTTTTTTATAGCAGTGACACATCGCGTCTGTGCAACATCAGGAAGGGAAAAATATTATAGGCCGCATTTGCTTTCATTTCAAATTCACATTCCTCAATTGATTTAAGACCTTGGCGACTGTAACGTCCAGTCATTATCTTCAAGTCCCCAAACAGGTAATCTAGTGAAGGCACTTTGTCTTAACATGTGATTACGAGGCAGGTGTCACATTGTTTCCCCCACATCCCCATCAGAGTAGCTCTATTCTAATCCTATGTATTGTACGAGGCCCCCCTAAAACACCCTCAGGTTGTCCATCTGTGGGTGAGACGCCGGTGCTAGGCCACCTTGGTGAGCTGTAGGTCTCCAAACACTCGTAAGGCAGTGAGGGAGGCGAGCGGGGAGAACCGGTGGGTGAATCCACACAGAGGCTGTCCGTCCACCAAGATACGAAACTGCTGGTGCTCACAAACGATCTCCATCTAACGGTCAAAGGAGGAGAGGGGAAAAAACATTGGCATTAAAATATACTTAAAGTACCGAAAGTATAATTAAAGATAGGTGGTGATTAATATATTATAAATGATAATTATTATACATATTATGAATAATTAAATTGTATTCATTATGTAGAATATGTAAACTGGATGAGGTTTTTGCTTAAATTATTTTTTTTATGTTTATTTATTTTTTAATCTAATTTTATTTTATTGTATTTTATTTACATATTTTTTTTAAATACATTTCAATTAATCAATCAAAAACATGCAGAATAATTTACATCATATTACTGGGTTATAATTATTGATGCATTAATGTGTGCATCACTTTAATGTTGCAGCTGATAAAGGAGAAGCTCGTTTTAACCATTTTATTCTCTGCTGGGTGGTTTAACGTTTAATAAAACGTCATAATTCAAAAGTTGATTGAAAAGAAGTTTAGTGCATTAAAAAATACAATATTTGCATCCAAAATGTAGTTCATAAGAAGTGTTAAGTACCATAAATGTAGTTATATGCTGACACTGGAAATAAATATGAACAAAGAGTGGGTCTTAACTTAAAGGCCTTGAACACACATTTTCTCAATCTTGTTTCTGTGATAGAAGTGGTTCGACATGAAAATATAGTTTTGACTTTGACTTTGACTTTAACTTATTTGGTCATGAAAATGTGACGTTAATGAAAAAGCCTGATAAAAGCTTCTTAGTACATGTTTATTCATTATAAAGTCCTCGAGCTGAAAAAAAAAACAAAGACAAAACACACAAACATCAGAAAGAAAAGTATAAATGATGATAAACGTACCTTGAAGGATTCTCCAGGAGCAAAAGGAAAGTAGGAGAGGGTAGTTTCAGGTCGTCCCCACTTTCCTGCCAGACGGGCGTTACGTTGGACGGCTTTATCCATGAAGCTCACCTTTAACTGGAGCCCCACATCGCCCTCTTTGTCCTCCTCCTCCTCCTGCGGCTTATTGGACAGAATCACCTCGATGCTGTTCAAACACACACACGAGTCTAAAATGTATAGAAAACTTAAAGGAAAGACTCGAGAACTGTACTTTCTTCTCATGCCACGTTAGACTTCTACTCCTCTACATTTCAGGGTTTAATATCCACCTTTTTACTTCACTAATGTTATCCCACAGCTTAACTAACGTCACAAATTAAAATTTTTGCACAAGAACCCAAGACAAAAAGAGCTGAAACAATAAGTTGATTAGAGAAAATCAATTGGCCACTATTTCGATAATCATTTTGTCATTTTTGATACAAAAATGTTTCATGATTCCAGCTTCTCAAATGTAAAGATTTGCTCATTTTATTTTATAATGTTGTTGAAGTTTGGATAAAAAAACATTGTGGAGTCACTTTGGGCTCTATGTACCTGTGACGGCATTTCTCACTGGATTTTTACAAACCAAACAATCAGTCATTTGATTAATGGAGAAAATATTCAGCAGATGAATCCATAATGACAATAATTATTAGTTTGTATGAGCTCCACCTCAGCCAACAGTAAGATCCTGATTTTCCATTGATGGATGAGGAATAATAATCTAATATAAAATAATATAACAGTCACAGTCTGCATTTAGTATATATTTAGTAGAAAATAATACTTTATGTATATTTTCCTGATCATCTTTTAACTCTTTTACTTATTTAATACTTCCAATTCTTTTAATACTTGCACTATAAAGTAAATGATCTGTGTATTTCCCCCACCACTGTTGAAATGCAGTTTTTTTGATTGTTTGAGTTCTTTCTTTTCTTCTGATGGAATCAACTGGATTGTAAATCCGTTCTTTGGAGAACAGGGACATCTTCTGGTCTTTATCACAACTGTAATGAAGCGATGAGGCATTTAACGAAGAAGACTGAATACCTAACTGATGGTCAATAGTGACTTTAAGCACACTGCTTTATAAAAAAAAGATTGCATAGATGATATGTTGTCTTTTACCATTTTTACCCAATTTTCAGAGATGGAACATACATTTACTCAAATACTGTACAAAAATGTTTAAATGTAGAATCTTAATTAAAAGCTATATTTAAAAATAATAATAATACACCCACGGGGTGTTTTGAGGGGTACAGAATGAAATTATTGCTTTTCGTTAAAAAAAATATATATATTAAGTAGTGAATTAATGTATTTTTTTAAAGTTGACGGGTTGACAACGACTTTCTGTCACGTTCTGTTTCCATTGTAGCAGCCAATAGCGTTGGGCGCTGCTGGTTGCCAGGGTTGTCTGTCGCTGCTACAGAAACAAGAATCATTTGAGTTAGAGCTAACTAGCTCATCGATTACACACCACTCACAGAAAGACTTCCAGTTGTAGACTGGCTAACGTTAAATACTGTTGTCAAATGAACTGATTAGTCCACATTAGTCGTTACCCTTTGTGATTCATCACTTGACATGGGGCAGCAACAAACCTGGCAACCTGACTGCTGGAATTATTTTTTGCTGTTGCGACTACGATCTTGAGACACTAGATGGCGCTGTTCTGCTCATTCTCAAGATTCAACCTTTAAGTACAACGTTGAGGTATTTGAACTTGAGCATTTCCATTTGTGTCCCTTTATGCATCTACTGCACTACATTTCAGAGGCACTTTACATAAATGATCAGTTTAGATGATGTTGCGATACATTAAACTGTTCAGATTAACGTTCGAACAGCTGGACCTCGACCAGCTACTCTACCAAGTTACTGCTGCATGTGAACGCATCAGTACGACACTGACAGGGGCCATCCTGCATAATAAGTACTTTTACTTCTGATACCTTAAGTATATTAGTTGCCATTACTTTTGTACTTTTTCTTAAGTAAATATTCATTTTGTCAGTGATCATGTACACAGCCCTGATTACATGCTAACTAAAAACATTATAAACATGTAACATATTTCATTTTGGGGTCCGTTTTTTTGTCATACACATTTTATTGGAGTCTGATCTGAGCGCTTGGATTTGATTAACAGTTAACATGGGTCTTATTGTTACAGCTGAAGCTGGTCTACACGATCATTAATAAGCAAGAGAGATTAAATGAAAAAGTGCAGTATTTAGGAAAAGCGTCCTTAGAGAACATTTCTCCTGATGTTTCTGAGCTAAAAATAAGTTTCTTGAGATTAAAAAAAAGTTCTGCCACATATTTTCTCACAGTATTTGTTTTATTTCAAGTCTAATCCTCATCTTTAACTGGAACTTAATTGATGGCTGAATGAGTAAATAACTGATCTTATCAACCAGAGACATTCCAGTGAGACTCATGCTTTCATGGGATTTGAAGCTCTCCCAGGCGCATTCACATACTAACCTATAATTAGGAAATGCACTGGCATCACATAGATTTTTTTCTTCTTCCCCAAAACAGGGAGCAGCTGGGTGGTTGGCAGACTCACTCAAACACAGACAAACAGCTATCTATGTGCTTTAAAAATGCTCCTGCTATAACAAGCCAGATCATCTGTATCACTAAGTTTAACTGGCTGCCGCGTCATGGTGTGTGCAACAGCAGGCTGCATCTTTGGTGCATAATAAAAAATTAAAACAGGTGTGCGCGCTTACCTCTTGGGTTTTTTGTTAATAATTCCCATTACAACCAGTTTCATTGAAGGCCGCAGCCCACCCTTTATCTCCCCGGTGTACTCCCCCTGTGAAACAATAGAGATGGCCGGTTAGACAGGATGATGAGGCCCGAAGCACACAGAAGAAAAAAAACACCACAGCTGGTCCTTCATGGTGCAGACTGCTCGTGCTTTTAATCTGCGGTGAGGTGATGGCACCGATGGGAACAATAGCTTTACTGATCCACATCCTAAACAATCAGTGACTCAGCTGCAGAAACTGACGCGATGTATTTCCTTCAGTGAGTCAGTTTTCTAAAGGAAATCTTAATTCTTGCAGAAACGCTGCCATTCATGACACAGAGCCAACGAAGAACAAATACATACATTCTCGTTCTTGTCCTTTTCTTCCATTCCACTCAGGGCGTGATGCGTGGACGTGTGGAGGTTTGAAGCGGCGATGCCACAGAGGACTGACCGACTCTGCCTCCAGCTGGGAAACCCCGCCTGCACGACGTTGTCATAGAGACAGGCTCCCAATTTGGCAGTGATGATGGAGGGAGAGAAAGTGTGTGTGTGTGTGTGTGTGTGTGTGTGTGGGGGGGGGGGGGGGGGGGGTTATTACAAGCCGAGTAGACACAGTTATTTCAACCCTAATGATGTGGATGAAAAAGTTCATTAAAGACCAAGGTTGTGTTCAGGGGCTGATGTGGACATGTGGGTGCATCCTTTGTTGCATGCATTCACAGTCAACGTTTCTCTGTCGCTGGCTCCAGTGTGCAGCGAGTCTGCTGCACGTTTCTACGGTGAAATAGCTTCAGCCTGATGATGCCTTCACGGGTCACGGTTCTGCTCGTTCAACTGGGACCTCAATATTCGCTGCCCATTTTCCATCTAGTCTTTATTGTGCATTTAAGATCATCTTTAATAATAATAATAGTAGTAGTAGTAGTAATAATAATAATAATAATAATAATAATAATAATAATAATAATAATAATAATAATAATAATAGCCTCATTTGTAGAAGGAAGAAGAAATTTGGTCTTCTCCAGCAACAGGACTTGGTTAAAAGTAATAGTCGGTTTTGTTGTAATTTGATAAAAGGAGAATTCATTTAAGAATATGCACTAAATAAATGCCATAATGTGAAAATTGCATTATACATTTTTTATATAGCAGTACATAGTAGAGAAATGTTTGTCTTTGTTCAGCCTGCTGTCTCTGTGTGTGTATGTGTATGTATGTGTGTGTGTGTGTGTGTATGTATGTGTGTGTGTGTGTGTGTGTCTGTGTGTGCGTGTGTGTGTGTTTGATTGTGTGTGTGAGTTTATTTCAGTTTATTGTATGCATATTACTAAACACATTTAAAATTAACCAAATCACCAAAAAAAACAAAAATTGAGATTGAGAGTGAGCCCAGGAGCATTTTCTCCGGCTTCGTCCAGTCGGTGTCTATTTCAGGGTTATTTCGACACCTGTTGCTGAAGGAGGGTTTTGTATTGTGGACTGGGCTCCTGCATCATTAATCCCCTATGGTTTATAGCACAAGAGACACTTTATTCCGTCCATATTTTCCTGGCCAAAAATCTCAGCCCTTTCAAATCAATCTTCACGGAAGGTTTTCAACTGCTTCATATGATTCTCATCAGCAGATTGAGGTTGCTAAATTGCCATGGCAACCGAGCCACAGGAGCCCTCATCCGTGTTAACTTCTATGCAAAGTTTGAACATGTACAGCTTCATGGCGTCTGAGCAAACTCAATCTGCCATTGACGACTGCGACACAGATGGAAGCTCAAGAACAAGACGGTTACAATTCTTTCTATGTTCACAAATTAACTGTCAACTTCTACAGCCGGTCTATTTTCTTTATCCTAAGGAAATGCAGTTCTCAGGCGCTGGGAAGAAGCCTGAACGCTTCATTAGCCTGGTGCTCAGGGAAAGTAGTTAGTTTTCTCCTGTTTTTGGCTTAATGACGGTCTTACTGTTTACCTCAGGTTGATTATCTTCTTCTTAAAAGCTGCTGTGTTTTTACCAGACTCTTGACTTCAGGGATCTGTTGCACATGAATGCATATACATATTGTTTGCACAATTAAATACTGCATTTCACAGTGCATAAGGGGCCATCTCAGACCTTCATAGGCTCAGGGATCGGTAGCCCTACTTATCCATAAAGCCATTCTGGGTAAACTCCCACCATACATTTGCACTTTGATTGCACAGAAACCTGACTGTAGTCTGAGATCTCAAGATCTGAAAACAACAACTATAATAATAATAATAATAATAACAATAATAATAATAACAACAAAAATACTACTAATAATACAATTAATAATTACTTGTATTCAGGACACAATGGAAGGTACATAGTACAATAAAATATTGCACAATAAATACAAAAATATAGCACATAATTCAGTTCATAAAAATAAACGTAAAAATCAAAAGGTCAACAACCACAAACTAGAAGATCACTTGACAGAACTAGGTTCAGGTTAATAAAATATATATTGAATAATTAAACAACTGAATGAATATATAAATAACTAAATAATTATATAAATACTCCTGCCTACAGTTATGGATCAAGTTGATTAAAACTCAGATGTTTCACAGTAGTTATGGGTTGTTAATGGCCGTGTTTCCGACAGCACCTGAAGGCGGCGGGAACGCCCACCTCGTGCCAACCTTTGACCAACCAGCGGCGGAGAATCAGCTGATGTCGTCACATGACCCTCGTTAACATGCAGCTAGCCTGTTAGCACAACAGGTCAGGAGAAAGCAGTAGCTTAGAGTGGAAATAGACCCCAGTTTGAGGGGGAAACAGCACAAAGAAATGAGTAAGTAAGTTTAATTAATCATTCGCTAACTTGAAAATTATTTATGTGTGTGTCTGTTAGCTGTAACGGAAGTTAGCTAACTTAATGTTTCAGCTGCAGACAGTCAGCAAGAACGGGAGCTAACGCTAAGTAGTGATGTTTGGTAACGTTAGCTGTCACATCTGAAACACTGACATTTGAACAGCTCATGTAAACGGCGTGCTTAATCCCGCAGACTGAACACAGCAGCTCATTGACGATTTGATTTCTTTCTCAACTTGTATGGTGTGTTTGCACTAATATTTAAAATAAATAAATAAATATGGGACACCTAACATCTACAGTGCAGATGTTGCCTCTGAGTGATTGAAGAACAATATACATGGATTAACAAGCAAGTTAAACTCATTATTTGTGTCTACTCATGTAAGAAACATAGCTAACTTATGATAAGATAAGATGGAAAGGAAAGTGTCGGATTTCAAATAACGGTGTGACTTTATAAATGATGCTGACGTAAATGTTTTTTAACTAGTTGAACACCTTGATTTTACTTACTGCTTTATTTTTTACTATTGATACATTTGTTTTGTTGCTTTTATTTATGTTTTTATTAATGTTTTGTAAGGTGTCCTGAAAGGAACCAACAAATAAAATGTATTATTAAACCATATAAATTGTGTCAATTAAAACAAATAAAATAAAATCTAAAATAACATTCATTATACACTCTTTATTGATTACGTATACTACGGAATACATTTAAAACAAATACCATTTTTACACTTCAATAAAGAGATATACGAATTGTAAACAAAATTGACTCCACAATCACATCATACATGCATTTCTTTATTTTGTCCGACTATAAACTCAGACAGCTTTTTCTCTCTGTTTCAGCTGAAGGAAGCTCAAGCGTCCTCCCTGGCTGTATGGAAGTAAAGGGGCTTGTCCAGTTGTGACAGCTGAGCAGAGGAGTGTCACGGTGAACGTGGCCATGCATCCCTTCGGCTGTGAGGCAGAGACCTCCCTTCAGGACCTGTTTGAGTACTTCAAGAGGTGCATGCAGCATGGAGAGTGGGAGCTGGCCAACGCCTGTGTGCCACAGCTGGTTAACTCGACGGGAACACTGTCAGAAAACCTACGAGACATAATCAAAGCTATTGTCTGCCACCCATACAATTTAAAGTGAGTCACACAGCTGCATGTTCACAACATATCAGGGTTTAAATTGTGTGTAAAAATGGGAACTATTATATAAATCAATTGATTTTAACAGTTATATTTTTTCAACGTCAGGAATATGCCTGAATTTGAATATACTCCTTGAAACATAATCTGGTGTCAAATACTTTGGTATTTGAAATGAAACAATCCCGTCATCATATTTGTTTGTCATCTCCTGGCGTCTCACCCCAGGCTTACTCTAACCAAATATTCTATAAGTATGATCAAGATATAAAAAGATAATATTAAATGCTGGTAAAACAAATAAAATGAAGATATACGAGGATGCTGTGGGTATTAAGGAATCCTGTAAACTTTATTTCTCACAATTTCATTTATAATAGCATTTAGATCTGATGATAAAGGCTCAGAAGGTCTGGACATTTTTTGGTTTAGGTACCCTGAAAGTGCTTAAATTTGTATGAACTGAGTGTTGTTTTCAGTTCTGCAAGCATTCTCATCCTAAAACAGAAACCCTTATATCTGTGTGCTGTGGATTCATTTTGCAGATGGGAGTCTGTGGGCAGTCCACACAAACTGGCTTGGTTTTGGCTTCAGGTTTTGGAGAAATGGACAGAAGAGCAGGTAACACAGTGAATAATGAAGCTTTGCTCTCTCTGGTGTACTGTGTAGCTTACTCTGAAACAACACGCCTAGTCACGTCATCCTTGAGATGTATGTTGGTATTTGAGTCCATCTCTGTTTGTGTTTATTTATAAAATATGTTTTGGACAATCTAAAAACATGCATGCAAAGTGGACAATATTGTGTTGTGAAGAGGCATCTGAGACACAATCAGCAGTGGGACATGATGACTCTACTCTTGTTTACCGTCCACTTCAGGTTTCTCCCAACATCAGAAGAGAGCTGGAGTTCCTTCTGCTCCTGGAAGAGTTGGGCTCAGAGGGCTTACCACAGACTGTGCTCAAGGTTATTATCATTTTACAACCGTCTACGGTTGATTGTGAAGTCGTAAAAGCTAGTTAAGAAAGTGTGTTTTGAGACACAAGTTGATGTTCACACTGGCTGAGTGTACAAAGATTAACTCAATTGCTTCTGTTTTACATGTTGTGACATTAGACTGAGATAAATAATCTTTTAGCAGGAGTTGCACCAGGCCTTCTTGGACACACAGTCTGAGCAAAAGCCTCCGGAGGGTTCAAGGACAACAGATGCTGCTGTTGAGTCTTGCCTGCGAACCTTATTGGAGAAAAAGAAGCCCAGACTCGCCCAGTCTTTAGCACACTTCTTACAGGTGGAGTCCAACATGTTATTACTATAAAGCAACACAAAATGATCAAAGACGATATAAAGTATGATACAAAAATGTAAAAAAAGAAATGTAGATTTGTTTATGTACATGTACGTGCACATAAGTTTATAAAACTGATGGCTACAAATCTCATTACTTTCATGGTTCAATAGTTCAAATCAAACATACGAGTGCATGAATAGATTTTTGTCATTTTAAAAACCCAGCATGCTCCATTTCTTTCTCCAGTCCTGCACAGAGGACCAAACTCTGCAGCATGCGTTCATCCAACATCTGATGAAGGAACTCGGGAGAGCAAAGAGAAGGCCAGAGAAGGCGGAGGAGTGGGTAGAGGAGATATACGCTGTGTTGTCTGTGATGCCGTGGAGCTCTCGTAGAAGCGGCGGGCAGCTCGAGGCGCTGTGTGAGGCGCTGTGGGCCGCCAGAGACGGGCCCCTGAGAGAGGAGAGGATCCTGAGCTCGTTGCTCCGCCCTCAGTGCGACGCTCTCGTCTCTGTTTACTCTTCCACCGCTTTGAGACTTCAGAGGGATCGTCTGCTGAGGAGCGCGCCTGATACACAAGGTAGTCTGAGTGTTTAACTCTGATCATGACAAGCCCATTTTAGAAAGTTTGCTTACGGATAAACTGGTAAGGCTGCCACTTAAACCTCTATCTCCTTTGACTCTCGGATTCATCAGTAAAATTTTAGCATAACTTGATGTTACTAATTCATGTTAATTAGTTTGACTGGACTGTAGAACAGCTGTGAGTTCCTATAAACCAGTTCCTCCTCTGAGCTGTTTTATCGGTCAGGTTGTCTTTCTTTGTTGTTTTTGTAGTGATACCATTATATTTATATAACCTGAGGCTTGGCCTTCTGTGCTTTCAGCTTTAAACAGCAAACATTGGTATTATCCCTTTTCCTCTTTCAATGTCACTTCTGCTTCTGTGGCTGCAAACGCTCAGCAGATTTGATTAAGTGTCACAGAAACTTTACATATGACTGCATTTTCTTGCTCTTCTGCAGTTCTGTAATTTCACTAAATATCTGTTAGCTAATAATGTAGCATAATACCAATAGTAGTGACTGATGGGCAGTTTATGGTTTAGCCTATATTCATATTATTCTTATTCCAACTCTGTATTTTACTGACACAAACCGAACCTATATTAATGAACAACATCAAAATAATAATTATTAATAATTATTAGCTTCTTTTTTACTGAAATACTTTTGCAATATTTTATGAATTCATTCACAGTTTCAGATGAAATGATCTGAACATTTTATTTCACCATTATAGTGACCAAAATTATCATGGTTATCAGTATTATTTTGGGATTGTTAAAAAGTGCTGAAACACTAATGTTTTCTTCTGAAACCACAAATTACATTAGCTGCTCTTTGTTTGCAAAAATGTCCCATCCTCGCTGTGCCTACTTCAAGAAACATGAAAAACAAACACGTTTTACACTCTTTTAGAAGAAAAAACTTTTTGGAGCGCTGTCACTTCCTTCCTCCATGTTTTAGTTGAACCAACCGATGTTGCTGTGTAGTTGATACTGGAGAGTCTTCACAGTTAAGTGTGGAAATGAAAAAAAAAAAACGGTTTTAATGATAATTAAAATTTTTAATTTTATTTATTGGTCAATTTATTGTTAAACTGGTAACCATTTCACCGTTACCTAGTTTGTTATTCATTGCAATACTAACATTGTTTTTTAACATGACAGTCTAGGCCTTTTTCTGATAGTTGTTACATTACATTTATTCAGCTTATGCGTTTTTCACTGAAACTTGCAAGAACCATTCAAGTCCTCAACTTCATCAAATATGCTGGACATCCTCAAGTGCTACACTTAGGAACAGTAAGGGATGGAGATTTTCTTTTTTAATTTGATTTTAAGTGCCAAAGTGCGATTTGAACAGATAAGTTTTTAGTTTGCGATGGAACATGTGTAAGGTTTCTGCTCTCCTGATGTCAATGGGGAATTTGTTCCACTATAGTGGAGCCAAAATAGCAAACTTATCGATTGTGTCCCTCTCTTAGTGGACCTTCCTGAAGCAGAGAAGCTGACCCTCAGTTTATGTTGCCACAAGGATCGTCCGTCCATTTGGAAGACCATTTATTTTGAGTGCCTTAGTAGTGGAAAGCACTTCCTAGAGCAGGTCTTGGTAAGTAAACCATTGGAAAAATGGTGATACTATTTCTGTGTACACCGTCTTCTTTTCAGTATAATAACGACTGTATTTTTTCATAATTGTCATAATTCATAATTGTACGTGCTTAGCATCCACATGTGATGAAATTCAATAATGTAATAAGTTTGGTTCCTTCCTGTAGGTGACATCACTTGACCTGATTAAGCACGAGGAGTTTTCTCAGCTGAGAGACTTGCTGAAGTTGGAGTTCCAGCCTTTGTCTCGTCTGCTGCTGCTGCTGGGATGGACTCAGTTTCGCAGTCTGAGCTCGGCTCAGACGCTGCTCAGCGTTCTTCACAAAGAGCAGGTCAGAGCTTAAACCAGACATCTATATATCCCTCCACCTCTACAGCGATTTCACTTTAGGGGTCATTTGCTGATACAATCTTTACTTTCTGTTTAGGCTCCAGCCAATGACTCTGTTCTGCAGGAGTTTTCCAACCTTTTGTCCTCTCAGCTGGGAATACTTGAATGGTGTAAAAACCAAAACCCGTAAGTATTTGCCTTTTTGTTTTTTGAAGATAGATTGACATTTAACTCCGTCTTAATCATTATTTATTTATTCATTTTATATTATGTTTCTTCAGAGGGATTTCAATGGAGGAACTGCTGGCACAGCTTCACACTCTGGACAATCACTCTGCACTCTATATTCTGCACTCCCTGACTCCTCTGGCTCAGTTTGAGGAACACACGATACTGGATCTGCTGCAGCAACTGCCAAATTCACCAGGAACAGGTCAGCATCTTCATCTTCCTCTCTTGTTGTTTGTGTATTAGAGTCTGAAAAGAATAAAGTATTTTTTCTTTCCCTGCAGAAGACACAGTGGCCGTCTGTAATCTGAGATTTGGTGTGCAGAGGAACATATTTTTGTTCCAGGGATTCTGTGCCATGAAGTATGCTATCTATGCTCTCTGTGTCAACGCACATAAATATTCAAATTGCACCGAGTGTGAGTCCATGCAGCACCAGCAGCACCAGCTGTCTGAAGCCGAAATGGACCAAAACCAAACTTCAACCTCCTCAGAAGGTAGGAACGCTGTCTTTCTTTTCTGCTTTGAAGTTTAAGTTTGATGACAGATGATAAAAAATGTTTTCTGTCTGCTCTTTTTAGCTGATCATTATCTCTATTGCAAAAAAATAGACACATGTTTAATCATACAGTATTTGTATTTAGTTTTGGTAGTGTTTAAATGATACTACATTCCTTGAAGAAGCAGAATATGTTGAAAAATATTTTAGATAATTGCTCGTCTGGGTATGAAGGAAATATCAATTGTATCTTTAAAAAACATATCATTACACAGTGAAGCAAAGTGTTTCCTGAGTTTTATTTTTGTAATTTTGTGACTCAAATCTCAGAGAATATGTGCGTTTTTACTTGGAATATTATTCCCCCCCACCTTTAACCTACATTGGCCCTAATATGCTACTGTAGAGACCTTTTTTTCATTCTTTATTTTCAACAGGTCACACTTAATTGTTACATGTCAAGAGAAAAAAATCTAAATTCATGGCAGCACCAACACACAATTCCAAATAGATCTTTCCTTAAAAGACTAATAATCACTTTTCAACTTTTACATCACGCCTTGATTGTGGCCTTGTTCGTCTTGTGTTTTCCAGGATGCCATTTTCGGTTCCAGCACTACCTGTCAGAGTGTCAGCTCTATCTGGAGGCGGTGCCCGCCATGTTCCGTCTGGAGCTCCTGGAGAATATCTTCTCCCTTCTCTTCTTGTCCACTGCGGACTTTGCCCAGCCGATCCAAAAAGACTCAAACTCAAACCAGAACACAGTTAATGCCACTCAATCACAATGTTTATCAGACACAAGAAACACAAATTTAGAATTGGGAACCAAAGCAAAGGCCAATGAGAACGAGAACAGCAAGAAAGAGAACCAGAAGGTGCGTTCAAGTTCACCAACAGCAGCCCACCAAAGTCACCGGGAGCTGGGACACTTCATCCAGGGCTGCAGGGGGTTTCTGGCTGACGTGATGGCGATGGCAGGTTTTCTGAAGCTGCTGAAAGAAGAGTTGCAGGGTATGTGTGTGGTGGGCCAGCAGGAAGGACAGGAGGCGGGACGAGCGCTGCCTCAAGAGGCCGAGTTGGCCGAGAACCTTGGCTGCTCAGTGACGGCGGAGACATTCGGGCCTCGCCTGCAGAGGTTGTCCAAACGCACTGCAGAGGCTCAGTGGAGGCTGCAGATCATCACCAGCAATCAGGGCAGTGGAAGTGGTGAGATGGACAAGATATTTCTTTAGCTTTTAGTTTTTTTTTTATGCAACTTTCTGTATTCAAGACATAACAAAGTAAAATCAGCTACATCTAACTACGTCTTTATATCCTGCCGCTGTACATGTGCCTGTGTGTTTGTGTTTGTGTTAACATTAGGGGTGCATTGAGTTCAGATATAATTGTGTCATTATGTCTTGATGGTAAATTCACATGCAGGTTCAAAAAGTCCTCTCCAGATGTCAGCCATCAGTCCTGTCACTTCTCTGGGGCGCAGCAAGAGCTCGAGCCTGAGGAGAAGGAAGAGACCAGGGAGACATGCTGCAGAGAGACAAACCTCAGTGGAGAAACACAACGGAGAAGTTAGCACGAGCACATCAGGTACACCAACAACAGCCTGTCTTTTCTATTCTATTCTATACTATTCTATTTCGAGTGGGTCTGTTCAAATAACATTAAATCACTTTTTCTTTTAAATTTCCACAAGTGAAATTTTGTCTTGCAGAATAAACCAGAGATCATAAATCATTTTATTATAAAGTGAAAATTGCATTTGTAACAGACTATGAGGAATGTGTTTCTGTACGTTTGTGTTTGTTTTCATCTTCCTTAAAAATTAATTAATTTAGGTCGGAACTTGCCCCGAATGACTTTTGTCCTTCATGTTTTTCAGGAAGTCAAAGTATTTATTTTTTTTTTTTTGAAGACTTATATTATTTTTGTGGAGGTATGACGGTTTATTTGTCCATTGTCAGATGGTGGAGGAGGGACAGGTTGTGTGGAACTGGAGAATTGTCCATGCGGAGGACCACACAGCTGGCTGGTCCCCGCCATGTTATCCCCTCCAGAGTCTCTGCTCATGTCCTGCATCCGCCAAGGGAACTTCATGGAGGCACATCAGGTCTGTGTGGGAAGCTGGACATAAAAAACTCTTTTCTGTTTTTGCAAAACCTATTTGTTTTTACCATCTTAACAATTAATGTTCCTTGTTTTAATATAGTACAACTACTACTGTAGCTTCTACTAATATAATATTACTACCACTAATAACACTAATCTTAAACCTACTACTTGTATAATTAATACTACAACTGCTTCTAATTATGATTATGATAAACTTTTATTTAGAATTCTGTATTCCTTGGCTCCCCTGCAGGTGTCTCTGGTGTTTGACCTGCAGACGTCTGCCTGTTCTGGTGAGCTGGTGTTCATGGAGCACTACAAAGAAGTCCTGGTGGAGTTGGGACGGGTGGAGCAGAAGATGGAGAGCCAATCTATGTCTTCATCCTCCTCCTCCTCAGAGGGTTTGGGGACAGCTGCTGTGTCAGCCGCAGGGAGGAGTCGGCTGGGCAGCAGTG
This sequence comes from Echiichthys vipera, assembly GCF_963691815.1. NCBI lineage: Eukaryota > Metazoa > Chordata > Actinopteri > Perciformes > Trachinidae > Echiichthys > Echiichthys vipera. The sequence continues at coordinate 20,813,064 of NC_139837.1, forward strand.
GGCGATCAACCCTGCAGGCCATCGGAAGTGCAGCAGCTGCAGGTGTGGCATCTTGTCCAGTTAATCCATAAAAAAAATCCATATTAAACCGTCTATTTGAGCCATTTTCAAAGATAGCCTTGGCCTCCTTGTTGCACACAGATTTCAACCCTGATATACTTGCTTAGAGGTCTAGTTTAATAAGGTCTTCTTCTTTGGAATTTTGCCGGTAAAAATCCAAAATAATGTTTCATCATATTGTAATTCAAACGTTCTGAGATAAAAAATGGACTTCTGCACCTCCTCTTGGCTCTGTTTTCAGGGTTTAGCCCGTGATGGGAGATTTTGGTCAATCACAGGTTATTTCATATACATGGATCAGGAGAGAGAGTTTGCTTCCAATTCTTTTTATATATATATATATATATATATATATATATACATACATACATACATACATACATACATACATACATACATGTACAGCAGATCTGAGTTGTCTGTTTCCCTGCAGGTGTGGCTTTCTACTCCATCTCAGACATAGCAGACCGTCTCCTTAGCACCCCTGCTCACCCGATGCCTTCACTGGAGGACGGCTACTGGCTGAGTAGCTGCACTTCAGACCCCTCTGGCCTCCTTTACATACTGCTGGAAGAGCTGAGCCCAGCAGCCATGGCTGCCTTTGACCTGGCCTGCTGCCAATGTCAGCTCTGGAAGACGTCCCGACAGCTGCTGGACACCGCAGAGCGCAGATTCAACAACAGCCTGGAGGCTCAAGGTATGCAGCCTGAATTTTTGAGCTTTTCTTGGAAGAAAGTTTAGCAGTGTTGATGATGTGTTGTAGATGGTGCAGGTTACTAAACATATTTATTCTAACATGAAGATTGAAATGAGATCATCTACAATTGCATGTGTTTATTAGCAACTTTGCACAAGCATTAATTTTGTTCTTCATCCTCATTCCGTCTCCCCAGGAGTAAGAGTTGACTCCAAGGTTCCCCATCCTGAGGGGATCTGTGGATTTCCTATGGTATTACAGCAGATCAACAAGATCCTGAATCATTCTGCCACTTATAAGAGCTGTGTGAAAACAGGTGAGTTAAAATTAAGAAATCTGTTTCATAAGGGGAATAAGAAAATGCATGGAATACATTGATATTAACATGCCATTTGGCTGCTCCAAAAAATGGAATTAGCCAATCACTCAATGACCTGCAGACAAATTAAAGTTCCTGAACAGAGATTTAATATGACAAGTGAGCGTTTCTTTGTGACGGATCCACTCTTGCTCACAGAAGCTGTTGGGGAAGACCAAGTGTTCGCCAGCCCGTTTGGCTGCTGCATCCAGGAAGTGCTCCTGGGTTGCTACCCAGCACTAAGTGAAGAGTGCATCACTACTCGGCTCAGTCTAGCTCAACGTTTGGAGGGCACTCTGCACATCTTGAGCACTGCTACAGATGGAAAAGGTCGGCAGGGTAACCGTGAATTTTGAGATGCAATAAAGTTAACATTTCACTTGTTTCTGTAGTCACACGTTGAACAATAATGTGAATATAATCCTTTCAAGTATTTTCACTTGCATTGGAACTCTGTTGCATGTTTTTAGCATGCAGGAATTTGGGAGGATTGTTTGGCATGTCTTGTGTAATGTGTGATACACTCTTTATAACTTCCAAATACTAGAATAGACTTTTTTGTGGGATTGAAGAGCTGTTCCACTGATAGTTTTTTTAGCGTTCTATAAAAAATGTCTGAATCTTTTGGATGTTTGATTGTACCTCTCGTTTCAACAGAGGGCAGTGTGGGCAGCGCTCTTCTGGCACAATTGGTTGAACAGGCCCGTCTGAAGCAGTCGGAGCTGGACGCTCATCCTGTGCGTTCCAACATGAAGCAGCTGCTTCGTTCTCTGGATCAGCTTTGCCCCTTCGAGCCAGACGGAGATCTTGCCAGACCAGATTATGTTCGCAGTTTCCTCGACTACATCAACACACTAGCATCTGTGTTAGTGCGCAGCCTTGGTTCAGAGGGTAAAATGACTTGTCATTAGGGAGAGATAACATGCTTTCCATGTCCCTTTGGGAAAGGCTTTCTGATCTAAAAACAGAAGCTTTTAGATAATTCTGCCTCATGCATTTGGCAACGGAAACTTCCAGCAAAAGCTCTTTAAAAGTTAAAGGAGTTTAAGTGCTGTTTTATTAAAACATGTGGCTGCTTTCAGACCTCAACATCTCAGTCATAAAACTCACTTTACTACATTATCAGCAGGCACTTGGTAATACGTTCACTGTCCAAACTAAAGCCATTCTACCTATATAGTGACTATACCAGCGGCAATCAGTGACTCTTTTTGTTATATCTGTTTTGTTTTGTTCTGATTTGCCTCTCGTTGTTTCTCTTAGATCAGAGCAGTGAAGTGAAGCTTGGGAACCCACTTCTGGTTTTGCTTCAAGCCCCATTTCAACTTCTGTCCCACCTGCTGTTTGACAAACAGGTGTCTCCTGAGAGGTGCGCACAGTGGTTAAGCCCCATCAGTGTGAAAAAATATGCATAAGCCTGTAGTTTGCATGCTATGTTAGTCTTCAGGTTGTTACACAAGGTAAACTGCAGCTAAACTGCGTTATGTTTGAGGGCAGTAAAATGGGGAAGTTTCAGTTTTCAGCTTTAATATCACCCTTGGATCAACGATAAACTATCAATTAATCATAGTGTGAAAGAGGTATAACAAAGAGGAAATGAGAAGATAAAACTCAAAGGTGCGAAGGCAACAGCTTCCTTAACTATGTCCTGTTTTCTCCCCAGAGTGCTGTCGTTGCTGCAGCAGGAAGGCCTGCGACTGAGCGTCCAGCAGGTGATTGTCCAACGATGCTGTGAGAATCTGCCTGTGTGGATCTCCTGTCAAGGTGCTGACACAGACTCCAGTCAGGTCAAGAAAGATGACGCCGTGTTCGGTGTGGCCAATTTGTCCGTCCTGCTCCAACAGCACGCTCAGGAGCACATGCCAACTCTAGGGATAACAGAGTCCCAGTTGGATGCAAGCTCTGATTCTGAAGCCTCAGTGGACGACCACACACCTACACCCACCAACCTCTCCAGCTCACCACCATCTCATTCATCCTCCTCTTCCTCTCCCTCTTCCTCAAGCTCTTTTCTCCTGACACCATCAACCCTGTCTTTCCTAAAGTCTCGCTCCCCTTTACTGGCCACACTGGCGTGTCTGAGTGCCTGTAAAGGAGAAACTGCTCGGACACAATCCTCGGGATGGTCTGGTTATTTCCGTAGCAGCCGTAAAGAGGTTGTTCTAGATGGAGAGCAGATTTCTCGTGAAGCAGATAACCTCCTGAAGGAGTTCCCGATTCTCCGGGCTTACCTTCACACTATGGCTGAACCGTTGCTGGGCACCCTGTCATGTGAGGGCGAGGAAGGCTCTGCCGGACTAGGGGCGGTTGTGTGTGGGAAACCCCTTGTCAGTCTGCTGCTGTCTGGGCCTCAAGACGAAGTTGCCCAGACTGTGGCTGCCGAGGCCTTCCAGAAGGCTCTTTCCTCCAGAGACGTGGGCCGAGCCCTCAGTCTGCTGGAGCTGTATGGGCAAGGCTGCAGCCAGGAGGGGGCGCTGAGAGACCGCTTGCTTGCCTGTTTTGCCTTAGAAGGTGAGAAATTATTTTAAACAAAACGTAGCACATGGAATTGGTGAATTTTGGTGGGCCTTTTAGTATGAGACCCAGCCTAATAAATACTGAGATGACATTATTTTATTGTTTTTTAATGGGTTCCTGAATACACCATATGTAGGAAGCTGCAGTCACTCTACAGTTGTTGTAAATATAACTAAAATGTTTTTTTCTTTTTAATGTTCAGATGGAGTTGATGGTATAGGTCAACTGTTCCGCGTGCAGGATGCTAACCTGCGAGCACGGGTTGCCCTCCAGGCTCTGGAGCGCTGGCCCCTGTCCGCCTGCCTGGAGCTGCTTGAGTTCTGCCTCAATGACCCGAGCACAGAGACCTCCCTGAAAACAGACTTGGAGCTCAAGAAGAAAGAATTGGATATCTATGACTGGGTAATTTATCAAACGGAATTGAGACCAAGTTACTGATCTTTAATCTCCAGAGAAATATATATATATATCATACTATAGCCATGATAAATTGGTTGTGCAAGCCTTCAAACCTTGTAGATGGAGCTGTTCAGGAGTAACTGAGAAACCTACACCTGTCATTGTAATCAGACTTACAGTGAGCCTGTGTTGACTGTCAGCACCTGACATTTGGCTGCTTAAGTGTTGACTTCAGTTCTTGTTTTGCACCTGGCTGAACTTTTTCACATCTGTACATTTCATGTCTCAACTATACTGCATTCTTCAGTGACATAACTTGACTTTGACAAGTTTTTTTCTCTCTTGTCACAGATGTTGAATTTACAGCATCCGTTGCCGTGGGCTACCTGGCAGGAGCTGAGGACGGTGTCTAAGACAAACTCTGAGTCCATGTTATCTAAGATGGTGGAGGCAAAAGTAGGTGAAACATACCTGCTGCTGTTTGTTAAACAGTCACACGTTGTATATAGGGTGTCAGATTTTCAACTAAACACACACACACACACACACACACACACACACACACACACACACACACACACACACACACATACACAGACACACACACACACACACACACACACACACACACACACACACACACACACACACACAAACTGTTTTGTCCATAACTCAAGAATTCCTACGTTAATTATGACAACATCTCACACAAATGTCTAAAATGATGAAGTGATGACATGACATTTTATGTACAAATTTAACAACTTAACTGGTTGGCCGAGGCATGCAACCACAAGGTGTTAATTTTAATTTATACATATAATATGACTCGTGTTTTTTTTGCAGGAGTTTGCTCTTTGTGCACAGTGGGTTGAGCTCTATCCTGTATCTGACCAGCTCAGATTGCAGCTGCAGACTGAACATTTGCTTCATCTACTGGAGAAGGAGCTGAAAGATGAGGCTTTCCAGGTCAAGACCACTTAACATCTGGTTAACGTTAGATTGAAATCCACTGTAGGCTGCTAAAACTTTACTGAACTGGCAGATGACGTGCCTTGTAAATTTGTAGTACTTCGTGCACTTATGCTTATTTGTAAGCTTTTTAAGCTTTAAGAACATGTTTACCCTCTTCAACTGAATCATTGCTGTGAAAGTTTATGTCTCTTTTTGTTCATTTCCTTTATCCCTTCATCGTTTCCTTTTTTTATTTTAGTTACTGGAGGGTCTCTCAGACACTGTGGTCGGCCTTGACGTTTGTGAGCGCGCTCTGGACCGCTGCCCTGGATTGGCTGCCTGTCACTTCCTGGCTGACTACCTCACTCTGCATTTCCATAGGCAGGTGTCCCCAGCGCGCCGACGTCACATCCACGCCCTCCATCTGGGCTCCAAGGTTGTGAATGTCTCATTTTTAAACTTATTAAGCAGAAGCACTCTCTATGTGCTTTAGCTTACATGTAGAAATACATCTATATCAAATGGTAAACTATAGATGGATAATGTTTCTCAAATGATTACCATTAAACAATTTAAACCTAATTTTAACTGATTTACATTCATTGGTACATTTTTGCAGAAGTTCACTCAAAGGTCAAGATATTTGATTCATACTGATATTGAAACACAAACAGTCATTTCCCTTAACGGCTAAAAGTTCTGATAATTTCTTGGAACTCATGACCAATCTTGCATGCATTCAGAAACTTTTTTGCATCTTTTCAATTCTAAAAATGATTCACAAGAAAGGACGATTTAGTCATTCGCCTTCTGGGAAATTTGTGGGAGTATTCTCTTCTGTTACAGAGTAACATGATATGGCCAATTTAAAAGTCCTGTAGCGTAAGATGAGTCATGTACTAATATACTTTTTTAGGTAGTGATTTAGGTAACTTTGCTATGAATGGATCTGATCAAACATGTTTTTTTATACCATCAAAGCACTGTTTTCCAACAGCTGCTTGTGTTAATGTCACTGGTTTTGTTTTATTCTTCAGATGTTGCTGACTCTGCCCCCAGCAGCCAGGCAGGGGTATTTCACTCTGCTGTCGGAGCCCCTGCTGATGCTCGAGCAGCTGTTGATGAACTTAAAGGTGGACTGGGCAGATGTGGCGGTGCGAACCCTGTGGAGCCTTCTGGTCGGTCAGGAGGCCGGCTTCGGTGCAGAGGACATCGATAAGCTTCTGGCAGACTACGCCTGCAAGGCCCTCGACTTCCCCTGCGCCCCCAGAGAGATGTCTCGATCTGGTCAGTGCTGAGTGCACATTAAATGGTGGCAATCACAGACACATGCAGAGAAGCTTTTGCAAACAGTGAGAAGTTTTAAAAAACCAATTGTACCAAAGGTACCAAATGTGAATGGAGAGTGGAGAGCTTCTGGAATTATTTTTTTAAATAAATTGTTTTTGGCTAAGAATTAATAGGGGCTTAAAACACATAATATTGTTGTGTTGTAAAATGTTCAAGCTTGTGTATTACCATAGAAACATGTGCCTAAGTATCTGACTGCTTGTTTTCAGACTCTGTGATCAGCCTCCAGGATGCACTGATGCAGTGCCCTGCTCAAGACACCAGCTCCGTATCTTCCAGTCGAATTGAATCTCCAACACCTTCTACAAGTGAGAGACATTTGCACTTGTAAAACAGGAATATTATGAAACACATATTCATCCTCCCTGCACATAGTCAGCCACACAACAGCACTGCTGGAGTTGCGAGATTGCTGCTGAGTTTTCTGATTGCTTCCATTCATGTGTTTAATTACAGACAGCACTCCAACACACAGTACCTCCTCAAACGAGAGGGAGAGGGATCGAAGCTCCGCAGGGAGAAAGCGCCGCTCGCCTGTCAACTTCCAGCCACCAGACCAACCTCCAGCCCGCAAAGACTGGGTCCCTGACACCAAGCAGCACATGTGCATGGTCTGCCAGCGTGAGAGGTTCACTATGGTGAGTGGGAAAAAAACATGCTAAATATATTTCCCAAATTAAGAGAAATGATATCTTACCTTACCTTTACGACAGAAAATAATAGTTATTTGTCTCTTTGTTATTTTTCAGTTCAACAGACGACATCATTGTCGGAGATGTGGCCGTCTGGTTTGTCACGCATGTTCAGAGCATAAGATGCCTGTTGAGGGCTGCCCAGGAGAAGAAGTCAGAGTCTGTGACCAGTGTTACGCCTACTTTCACCCAGAGTAAGACCCTGTAGAATTCATTTATTCTTCACAGACCATGGGGTTTCCTGTAGTCAGGGAAAGTCTTGAATATTGTGGCATCATCTAGAAAGGACACATTTTACAAGTTGTTGATCCTTCAGAGCATCTGAGAGGGAGTTTTGAGTTACTATTAAAGGATGCTTAGAGTTCAGTTCTAACTGTCTAATCTGAAAAACAATAGAAAAGAACCTGTAGGAAAGTATGTGGATTCATATAAAATCAGACGTGTTACTCTGTTTTGAAATGTATTTGTTTGTTTTTTCTTTTTTCCATGTTCAGTTCTGACGATGAGCTGGAACCAGCTGAAGGTAAATAACACCAGATATTTTATATATATAAAATGTTATATATAAATAACATTTTTATTTATAAGTAATAGCAGGATGTAGATTTGACCGTGTATTAAAATGCTGATACATGTATATCAATATCCAAAATGCAGCCATTCTCAAATTAGTAATGTACAGAAGCTATAACTATGAGCTTTCACCCAGTCTCTCTCTCTGTGCTTCTCTGTCTTTGTGCAGTGGCTGGAAGCCCTGTGGTCAGAGAGGAAACTGGGATGCTGCATCTGCCTGAAGTGGTCCAACGAAAGATCCAACTCAGCACAAAGCCTGCAGAGAACCAGGTGGTGCGAAGCGAGTTCTACTATGAACAGGTTTGTAAATAAAATGTATGATTGACTGCAAGATAGCAAGCCTAAAGTTTCTGGCATTTTAGAAAGTTGAAAGTCCACTATAATGTAATTCAGTTGTTTTATGGTAGACATAACCAAGTGGATTAAGTAAAACTAATTATGGTCTTTTCCTTCCCAGGCTCCCAGTGCTTACCTCTGCGTGGCGATCTTGTCTCTGCACCGTGACCAGACATCCTGTGGTCATCAGCTCATCAGCCACTGCCACTCACTGTCTCGCAAGCTGAACAATCGAGAGGTGGACGCCTGCCTCCTCACTGACATCATGCGGCAGCTGCTCTTCAGCGCAAAGCTGATGTTTGTTAAGGTTGGCCGCAGCCAGGATCTCGCATTATGTGACAGGTAAGATGTAACCCTAGGTCATTGTTATGCAAGTGTAGATGATGGGAAGGTGAGCGTCAGAAAGAATAAAGGAGATTATCTTAAGATAGATATGAGTACAAAGTGATCTGTAGCCTTGGAGTTAATTGCTTGACTATTTCTTGGCATACTTAAAGGCCCTGCCTTGTTTTCAGTGACTCTGTTTTCCTCAAGTTAGACCTTAAGTCAGTTTGAAATCAGAATCGGCTGTCAATCAAGTGCACTCTGTAAACGCCCTGACATTCTCAGACTGTGACAACATAATTGAAGGTTTTAAATCTGTATGAGCCTACAGGCCTTTTTCCATAGAAGAAATTTTGACATGAATGATGACTGAAATCAAAGTCACTGCTTCAGTTTTACTTCACTCAACACTTGAATAGAACTGCTTCTTTGTTGTTAGTATTACAGCTATGCTTTTTCTTCTTCTGCTATCACAAATCAATGTGTCTGCTGTAAAAGAAAGGCCTGTTATTATTATTATTATTATTATTATTATTATTATTATTATTATTATTATTATTATTATTATTATTATTATATGTAACAGGCACACCCCGCTGACATTTTATCATCTTACAAAGTTAACTGTGTCCTTGCATATCCAGCAGACATGGAGCAGCATAATAATCACTTATGAGTAGTTTTTTGGTCATGTGATGAGTATAAATCTGGATATACTCACTAACTCTTTAGGTTCTAGATGTTCAACTACTTCACAAATTATTCAAGTCAGTTTTATTTATATAGCCCAATATTGCAATTGGGTTGGTTGCTCTTAACTCACCAGATGAGTCGGGTTGAGCTCATAACTGATGAGTAGTCAACCACAGTAAAGGTTTGCTGAAGTGACCTCCAACTCACTCATTGCATGTGCCTACAAGTCACTACTTGCATTGTAACCTTAAGCACTGTGTGTCTCTGACTGTCCTTGTCTTACATAAATACACATATTTTGATGTTTAAATAGTTTTGCTTAGTATTCTCTTGTTTCCATAGTTACATCAGCAAAGTAGACGTGCTTAAAATCCTCGTGATGGCCAATTACAAATATATTCCTTCTCTGGATGACATCCTGGATACGTCTGCTGTCACACGTCTCCGTAACCAGCTGTTGGAAGCAGAGCACTACCAGCTTGCAGTGGAGGTTTGTTTGTGGTTTTTCCTTTTGCATTTATTTCAGGGTGTGCGAAGATAAATAATCTCAAACATAGATAAGTGATGCATTGTGCCAGATTTTGCTTTTGACAGGTACACCCATCCCACCCTGTTACTAACTTCATCTGTAATACAGTACCTTGCCAAGAACTTTGATTAGCGTGTGAAAATAACACTGTGGTTTGTACATTTTGTGCACCACGCCTCTGTTTTGTACACCTTATGTTGCTGTTTCAGTGGTATTTGATGTCTCCTCGAGGCTGTTCAAAGAGAAAAAAATTTAAAAGCAGGGGTTCATCAGAAGTTTCAACATAAATGGTGCTTTAGGAGTTTTTGTGCTGCCATTTGATGTGGAAAACCTCATTGTCTGAGACCCTTACCTATAACATTCAAGTGGTTAGCGGCTTATTAACTCATCCAAAATATGTGATGATTAAACTAGATAAATGAAGACTCCCAGAAAATTATATTCCATGGCTCTTCCTATTGTCACTGGTTGTTTGGTTGCTATGCTAGGTGTCTACCAAGAGTGGCTTGGACCCTGGCGCTGTGTGGCAGGCATGGGGGATGGCATCGCTCAAGGCAGGTAACATTTTTGGTGCGAGGGAGAAGTTTTCCCGCTTCCTGAAGGCTCCAGTGGATCGCAACCAGCTCAGCCTGGGTTCCTTACTGCTCCAGGAGGTTGTCCAACATCTGGAGACCACTGTGCAACCCACTCTGGCCACGGTAGGAAGACACATCATGGTGGCACTCTCATATTTTATCCAACCAGCATCTCTGCTGCAGTGGTCGGCATGTTACTGTCTAAAGCCACCGTTATAGCCCACGCAGAAGCAGAAAATATGTTCTTGGCTTTATCATGCCTGAGTTAGACATTTCTTGCATCTATTTGGCATCACCCACCCACACCATAATTCTGAAATACTAACATACTTTTATGAGTAAAGTTACATTTTCCATGGAAAACTTGCCAAATACTTCCCTCTTCAACATGACTTACTGAGTGTGCTGTATGAGTGGTGCAAGAGTGGAGTGTTAGTTGGGGATTTTAACAATGACTCCAGTACTTTCACAACAGTTTTGATGTGTAAATATATATATATAAATATATATATTTTTTTTTTTCATTTTTCTTTTTTCTGCAGTATATTTTGTAAGGCAAGCCAAGTTTATTTATATAGCACTTTTCAACAACACATTAATTCATAGTCCTTTATATAACATTGACATTGACATTTGTAATAAAACATTAGCGGTCACTCTGCCGTGCACACTGTATTCATACAGAATGTCCACGACCTCTTCGACCTCCAGCTGTGATACATGACACCTCAACACTCTCTCACGTATTGCTTGTTGACAGGGGGTGTTGGCTCCTTCACACTGAGAGGACGTCAGGAGGTTCTGGCACGCTTGGCTTCTATTGGCCAGGATTACATAGCAGTTATAAATTAGAGAGCCTTGTTAAGTACATTATATGTACTTCTGCGTTCTTCAGGAACTACTGGCAGTGTTTCAGTGACACCTGTTCCATAACAAAGTACAACTATAATAAGCTCTATTATGTTATATAATGAATCACATGTGCACAACGTGTTACTTGCTTATGTGTACTTACAAATTCTTGACCTTTTGTGTTCCTGTCTGTGTCAGTCTCTTGGTGAGGACATCCTGGCGTCCCTGCGGGAGCTGGAGGAGGCCCTGGGCGAGGCAGGTCCTGTGGATCGACCAGAAAGTCAGACACAGAGCAGCAACCTGCACCAAGAGTGTCTTTACTACTTAAGCACATATGGCACTCACCTGGCACTGATCAGCTTCTACATGCGTCATGACTGCATGACGGAGGCTCTGACATACCTGCTCAACAAGGTGAGGCAAAGTTTTCTCAATGTACAATGAAACATACAATGTGTTTAATGCCACCAGGTTTGTCTGAAAGTAGAAATCTCAATCGTCTTGTGGTGTAGTTAGTTGTATGACCTAACTTCAGATATGATTTGACGCCCCCTTGCCAGGTAACGTAAACTCTGTCCAGTGTACATGTTGTCCCGTCACCCTGATTGGAAAAAAATGAAATAAAAATGCACTTTAGTACCCCGTTTGTACCAAATAAACAAGCTGTAGGTTCATCAGACCTTTAACTGGCCGCACCTTCTTCTTCGAGATGAAAATTTGACATATTTTTGACACGTTTTTCTCCTTTATCGTGGCTCAGGAGTGCCCCGATGAGGTTTTTCTAGAGGGTGTGTTGCAGCCCAGTCTGGAAAGGGGGCGTCTTGGCATGCTGCAGGGCATCATGGAAAAATCTGACCCCGGCCTGGAAACCTGCAGCCGCTACCTCCTTGCCTCCTGCCAGTTCCTGCAGCGGCGGGGATACTACAACACTCTCTACCAGCTCCAGCAGTTCATGATGGTTGGAGTCTTTAATGCTTTTTTTTTTTTATCTGTCTCTTGAGTTGATAAAATCCTTTTACATTTTGATTATCATTTTAATTTGAAAAGAGAGTGGTGAGTTTCCTGGTTTGATTGAAAACCCCAAATGTATAGGTACATGGTTTGTGCCCTAGCCAATTGATTGGAACCCCTAAAAAAAGACTGACTACAGACTGGCCTTTGTATTATAATATGAGTGTCCTAAAAGTGGCTGTTGGCCTCGTGTGTTAAGTCGAGTACTATACAATTACTGTTTACAGTTTAAACCAGTGTTTTTTTCTCTAACAAATCCTTCATACAAAACAATTTTTAAGGCCTAAAGAAGCAAAACTCTTGAGGTTTGATAAACAATTTTCTATCATAATAATCATGTTGCAAACCATTAGATTCATCTTGTGACCCTTTCAGGTGTCATGACCCTTTCAAAATATGATTTCCGGGTCCAAGCTCTTCGGAGCCTCGTATTTCTACAACGCTGCAGTGCCTTGTTCCCTGTTGTTTGAACAGATCTGAATTTTTTTTTTAAATACGTAATCGTGATTTTACCTCTTTCTTGTGGTCGGAAAAGGTGTCGAACTGATGAAAGAGGTGATCGTAAATGTTCACAAGTTCGGCCGTCGTTGTCTGTTTGCTCCAACGGAGTGTTTAGACCCGGAAATCCTGTTTTGAAAGGGTGTTCCGTCAAACAGCCGGATAGTCAATCCAATAAGTCCAAAAAAGAACAAGATGCAAATGATTTGCATTTGTTTTAAGGTCATAATTTTGCAATAGAGAGTGATGTGGTTGTATAATAATAATAATAATAATAATAATAAAACCTTTTTGTAATCTGTAAAATGCTGTTTACCTGGACAGGATCATGTGCGTGCTGCCATGACCTGCATCCGATTCTTCACTCATGGAGCCAGTTCATACCTGCAGCTGGGAGAACAGCAGGTATATGTCTTGTCTACAGTATTTGTCCACAGTAGTGTTATTTTAAAAAAATGTCCCTGTTCATGTGAGAAAGTTGACCCTTGACCTTGACCTTGTACAGCGCTGGTTGGTCAGAGCCAAAGAGCACCTGAGGACATACCTGCAGGAGCAGCAAGGTCGGGGAGTTGGGAGGAGAAAGTCCCAGGTCAACTCATTCAGAAAAATGATGTCATCCAGTGACGTGTCCAGGTTATTCAATATACCGTATCTTTATTTCAATTAGCATGATGGAAATAAAAACACACTTTTAGAATAATTTAATCTTAGGGCCTTTATTTTCACATTATATTATATCATATTATTGTTATAACAACACTTGTTCTGGTTTGCTACCTGCCAAATATACATTTTGGTCTCATTTTTTAAATTCTTGACCTCTCCTGCCCTTTTTATCATTAGGCATATGAACACAATTGAGCTTCAGCTTGAGGTTACACGTTTTCTCCACCGCTGTGAGACCACCGCCTCCTCCAAGGCACCACAGGCCAGTTCACCTTCCCCCAAGTCCCCTGGATCCAGCTCACCGCCAACACTGTTTGGTGGAAGCCCCATGAAAGTTGAGGTTGCCTGCAAGGTAAGCTTCCTGTTGTGATTATCCCAGTACTTAACTCCCTGTACTTAACTATTTAGCAGTAATACGTCTTTAATTTGCAATATTGCAGGTGATGCTTGGAGGAAAAAACATAGAAGAGGGTTTTGGCATTGCATATAGAGTCATACAGGTATGCTGTGTATGAGGTGATTGATGCCAAATATTTCTTCTTCTTTCAAATTTAAGAGTGCATACCTCTGCCAACTCATTCCATTTGTCTCATATGTCATTTACACATCTATCTTCTTTCTCTTGTGACACATTTTCCCACAAATGATTGTGTAAATCCAATCAAAACAACAGACGAATAAAGATCCAAGACATATCCCTCTGTAATTTTATAATGTTGGTTTGATAAAAAATACAGCAACAAATAAAATCGGACACATGGAGACACTGAAGTAAACCTAAATGTATGTTCATTGTTCAGTGGTTTTCTCTGGTTTCTCCCTCTCCTCCTGCCTCAGGACTTCCAGCTGGAGGCCCGGGAAGTCTACGAGCGTGCCAGCCAAAGGCTTGTGCGACAGAGGCATTATGGGGCCGTACGGCTGCTGCTCAAATGTGTCAGTGAATCAGGCACCGCCACCAAAAATGACTGTGACGCCCTCATCCTCAGCTGCATCTCCATTGCAGATAAGGGACCGGCTGATGTAAGTGACAGAAACCTTTTGAAGATAGTTAAACACTGTGATAATATATCATGACCGTGACTTGGCGCCGTGTTGCCTGTTTGGTCATGAAGACTTGTGCTGTTCTTTATCTTATTTAGGCCAAGGAGCTGGAAAGTCTCATTTTGGAGGCCAAGAGCACAGAAAGCAAGGTGATTATATAGCGTTTTCTTCTTCACTATCATTGTTTTTCTTGCCAGAGGCTGTTTAAAATATATATATATATATATATATATATATGTATATGTATATATATATATATATATATATTTGTGTATATATATAAAAATATCGAAATCATTACCACAATCACTTTTGTTGAGAAAGTTATCCTCCCTCCCAATGATATCACTGTGTTTTCCTGTTTTTCTTATCTGGTTACGGTTTCATCTCATTATTAGGCAAGGCAAGGCAAGGCAACTTTATTTGTATAGCACTTTTCATACACAAGGCAGACTCAAAGTGCTTTACAGCACAACATGTCATGAAATAAAATGCATTACAGAAAGACGGAGAGAATAAAAAAATAGACAATAATAAAAACAGTGCGGACGTTAAAAGTGCAAAGATTTAGCAGAAAGCTAAGGTGAACATAAAAGTCTAGTTTTCAGTCTAGTTTTAAAAGTGGTCAGAGTGGGTGAAAGTCTTACATCTTCAGGAAGTTTATTCCAGCTGTTTGTTGCATAATGACTGAAAGATGCTTTCCCTTGATTTGAGTTTACTCTGCGAACCACAAGACGATCTATGGGGCGATAGTCATTTGGTGATAGGGCTACATAGATTTAGGTGTCATCAGTATAGCAATGGTGGTCAATGTTATTATTTTGCATGATTTGTCCTAGTGGGAGCATATAGATGTTAAATAAAGTCGGCCCCAAGATTGAACCTTGGGGGACTCTGCACGTTACGTTGGTTTGTTCTGATACAAAGTCGCCAATGGAAACAAAATAGTTCCTACCTTGTAGATATGATTTGAACCAGTTTAACACTGTGCCTGAGAGCCCCACCCAGTTTTCCAACCTGTCCAAAAGTATTGAGTGGTCGACAGTGTCAAATGCAGCACTGAGGTCCAATAGCATTAATACTGAAGTTTTGCTGTGAGTCTGTGTTAAGACAGATGTCATTTATAACTTTAATAAGGGCCGTCTCTGTGCTATGAAAAGGTCTAAATCCTGACTGGAGGTTGTTGTGGCAGCCAGTAGAAGCCAAGAAGTGATTTATTTGTTGAAGTACAACTTTCTCAATTATTTTACTTATGAATGCAAACTCATTGCATTTCTGTGTGGAATGAGGTTCGGCTGGTATTTGTGTTGGGGGGTTGGTCAGTCTGTCGACAGTTGCAAATAGGGTTTTGGCCTTATTAGTGTTGCTGTTTATGATATTGGAGAAAAATGTTTCTCTCGCACTTTTTAAGACTACATTGTTGGCCTGGAGCCTCTCTTTATTGATGTCATGGTGAATATGAAGTTTTGTATTTCGCCAGATTCGTTCAGCCTTCCTGCACTCTCTTCTCTGGGCTGTTACAACAGCAGCTTTTCTCCAGGGTGCCTTTTGCTTACCAGAAATCGTTTTAGCTGTAACAGGTGCAGTGACATCTATGATAGTCACAATTTTGGAATTAAAGTTGTTTACAAGATCATCAGCATGGCATGGGTTTAGAGGTGGTAGCGAGGAGATGGCATTTTTAAAGAGTACATTAGCATGTTCATTGATGTAGCGCTTTTTGACATTCTTTGATTCTGTTTGTGTTTCCGAAATTAAATAAATATAAAAGAAAACACAGAAGTGATCAGACAATGAAAGATCAGACACAAGAACATCAGAAACATTGAGACCTTTTGTGATAATCAGGTCCAGGGTGTGTCCTTTACGAGTAGCCTCTTTCACATGTTGAGACATTTCAAATTTATCAAAAATAGTAAAAAGTTCCTTTGCACCCTTGTCATTCAAATCGTCAATATGAAAATTAAAGTCACCAGTTATAACTAGGCAGTCAAAGTCAGTTGAGATGCTAGACAATAATTCGGTAAAATCATCGAAAAATGTTTAACAGGAGAATTTTGGGAGAGCATTTCAACACAGCACACAGGTATTCGAATGATGTAAAATCACCAAGGGACGTCTGTTTCCCCTGAAATATGTTTTTAAATATGGCACCAACCCCTCCCCCCCTTTTCCCAGATCTGCATACATCAATAAAGTTATAGTTGGGGGGGTGCTGTCTCGATCAGAATGCTTGCACTGTTATTTTGCTCCAGC
This sequence comes from Echiichthys vipera, assembly GCF_963691815.1. Lineage (NCBI taxonomy): Eukaryota > Metazoa > Chordata > Actinopteri > Perciformes > Trachinidae > Echiichthys > Echiichthys vipera. The sequence goes on from NC_139837.1 coordinate 20,829,445, forward strand.
CATGTTTCAGTTAAAAACATAAAATCAAGTTTGGAAGTGGTAATAAAATCATTAACTATAAATGATTTGTTATTCAGAGACCTAACATTGAGCAGGCCCATCCTGATGGTGTTATTGACAGGCTTCGATGTTGACTTTGATTTGGAGAGAATGGGAATGAGATTGTTTAGGTTAGCAGGGTGTCTACGTTGTTCACTCTCTTGGTAGTCACAACAGGAATGTAGAAGGTGCCAAGCTTTGACGTAGGCAGCCTTGGGCCCAGCTGATAATGTGGTCTACTGCTGAACCCTTTTCTGTATCAGTAATATTCAGGACTGCTGTCAGGCAGGGGCGGGGGTGGCCATGAGGGGGAGGAGGAGTGAGCAGCGTCAGAGCTGGAACAAACTACTAAAGGTGGACGTTGAGGGCGTAGAGGGGGTTGACGTGAGAGGGGCGAAGTAGGGCTAAGGGTTTGTGAAGCACGCCTTCTTGGAGGGGGGGGGGGGGGGGGGGTGAGAAGGAGTTGCCACTGAGATGACGCTCAGCACCCCTGGACTAGAATTACCAGCCCAGGGACGTCAACCCTTCTGCAATCAGTGTTCATAGACATTCATAAAGTTGTTTAAAAGAAAAAAAAACATGTGTTGACTCATTACATTGTCCCTCTGTCCGCAGATCAAAGCCTACCTGCTGTGCAGTAAGCTGCGACCAGCATACCTGCTGGCGGTGAAGCTGAAGCCGCACCGCGCCGGCCCGTTGGTCCAGGACGTCCTTCAGGCCGCAGAGGGAACACAAGACTCAGTGATGCAGAATATCTGTAGCCAGTGGCTGTCTGAACACCACAACAAGTCATCTCAGCAGCGCCAGGGCCGACCCAATGCAAGGTAAAGGCGCAGTCCGCATAACAAGGGATTAAACATACAGCACGTGAAAAACAGATGAAGCTCAAAGGAGAAGATCCAGGGTTTCTAACGCCACACAGTTCCAGATAAGATTAGTAAGCTTTCAGGTGGATATGACTGAACTGTCTTGGGGTTGAGCGATGTCTACCTCAGTGAAACATCACGATGAACGATGACATTGTAGAAGGAGAGAAAGGGATTATGAGCTACTCTTAAAAAGGTACCACTGTGAATGATGTGTTTGAATTCCAAATTTGATATTAATTTATATTCAGGCTCGCATCTTGCTTCCTCTGTGGTCATCTGTGTCTCCTCTCTGCGTCAAAACCTTGCAGGAGCTAGATGCACTTTCACAGATAAAATCTGTCAAAAAAAGTCAGTCATCTTATCAGTGGTGACATTCATTTCAGACTATCGCTCTCACTGTGTGTAAAGGCCGGCCGGCAGGGCAGGACTATACTTTACTTTACTATACTATACAGTGATATGTGAGTCAACCCACAGGCAGGTCAAAAAGTGACAAAGCAGTTGTCAGAGTAGCTTAAGTTATTAATAACTTAAAGAAACTCTGCATGCAACAGTCCGCCTCTCTCTTTTAAATCACGTTGTTGGGGTCATGACTGTCATCCATCGGCCCAACCCTTGACTGCACACTGTATGCACCGTAAACACTGTTTTTTCAGCCTGGTGTTAAGTTTCTATTTCAGTGGAAACCTTTAGAAACCCAGATGATCACTTTCTCTTTACGTGCGCAGCCTTCCTGTCTGTAAAACTGACAGATCACCACTGTGCTTTATTTCCATTTTGGAAATATTTTGCTGTTGTCTCATCTGTATATATACTATATGAGAGGGAATATGTTACAACTAATAGAAACTTTAGTATTTGACTAAGATTGATCTCCTACCTCAGCCAAAAGGGAAAATATCTTTAACTGACTGAAAGGCCTGTGACAAATGTGTTGCTTGTCTTTTTTTTTTTATAAATGTCCTTATTGTTTCTCATCCTTAAATGCAATGGCCTGTCCTACGCCAACAACCGTACGTGTCCAATCCTTGAAAAACTGAAAAATGTTGAATGTTTTTGTAACCCAGATGAAGTTATTTGTTTTACCTGTATATTGTACGGCACATTTTACGGCCAGCTTTCAGAGTATATTCCCTTTTGGTACAGGGAAATTAATAATTAAACACATTTCCGGGCATTTAAGATGTTCTTAAGAGACATTTAAAAGAAAAATTTTAGGTTTTGGATGCAGAAAGGAACCCGCTCATTTATCATCTTATAGATCAAGTTGGAGTATCAACTCTTGTGTCTGGATGGCTCGTTTTTATGTCTCATCTTACGTCTCCTGTGTGGCGCTAATTTTTAAAATCATGCTTTTCACTTTGTTCTCATGGGAGACTTGACTCATATCTGTCTAAACTATACAAAGTGATTAACGTACACAGATAATCAGTCAAATAATGTTTTTAAAAAAAAGGGATTGAACTTTTGCCATGCATTTTTTTTATGTTTAATTTTGTTTTTGGCTATTTTTTTCACAAAGTTACACCCTGGCCGAAACTAGATAATGAGACTAGGTAATGTCACCACAAACATGTTTTTAGTTCATTTATTTCACAATCACCTATGTTGCTAAAGCTGCCTTTTCCCAGGATACTAGAGTGTGTACTTCAGAAATCAGTAACTCTGATTACATGTTCAGAGGAGACACTGTGTTGTCCCTTTTGTCTTGCTTCCCTCTGCTGCACTAGTCTGAGGACTGAGGCTGACGGATCTTCCTGTGATAGCAAAGTGTTGATCGGCAAGAGATAAAAAAGAAGCCAGTGTAGATGTTCTTGCACTCTTAGTCCTCCTTAACTTTGACTGTTGTCTCAACACTGCCGCACTTTATACTTTCATGAGTTTAAGAAAAATAAACGTTTGGTAACAATTGTAAAATATGTCATACAGTAACTGCTTTGATGACGCAGGGACTAGTGAATTTGAAATGTAATTGATTCTCCATCCACTTAAATAAATAAAATGATGTAATGTACAAAAATATGGAATATTGAGCTCAAGTTTCTTGAAGTTTAATTCAAAGTTTGACATTTTGGGAAATAAACTTATTCACTTTCTTTCCATTTGTTTGTTCATTGATGCCACTGTTGTTCCTCCATGTACTTGTAATGTATGTTTGTAGGCTAAATAGCTAAGGCTAACAGTCTGCTTTGTATTTAGCATACAGACATAAAAGCGGTTTCAATATTCTAACACTCAGCAAGAAAATAAATAAGTTATGTTGAAATTTTCCTTCCAAAGTAACACTGTGATGAAATCTGACTCATTTGTTCTGTGCAAGGACTCAACTTCATCCAACATTTCATTGCTTAAGATAAACCATTTCTCTATTTTTGTGTACTAATCCAGTTCTTACTTAGCTGATGACATGTTGTTCCAAAGGACGAGGACACGAGCCCCTTTATAGTAATATCTCCGTTTATTTACATCAAATGTAAACATTCAACTCTGAACATGAATGTAAGTGTAGTAAAAGGCATGTTTCACTCGTATAAAACACAGAATGTAAACTCTTGGCAACCTTGCATGTTAATGCTGAGAAGGAAACATGACTAGGGGAGATCCTTATAAATGTAAAACTGTAGTTCCTCCAGGAATGTGCAGTTTTTTTGGCAATGCAAATGGGAAAAAATCTCTGCAGATATCGCAACCACATGATTCTAAAGTCGGATTTGGTTAAAATAGAAAAACCTTCTTATAACCTACATTGACTACATTATCACAAAATACATTTATGCAATTCAAGCTGTAATTGTGGCTCAGACTGACGCTGATCTTCAATAGTTTTAGATTTTTTTCTGGAAACACCGTAAGAACCCCTGCAATTGTTTAGAAATGCTGGCACAAAAGTCAAGCAATTTAGCTGCGGATTCTGGAGAAATCAAAACGCAATATTAGATAAAGATGCTGGTCATTTACCCTGACTTGACCCTTCACAGTATCCTACAGCATTACAATACATCAAGTTGCTTTTTTGCCTACACTGTATTCACATTGTGTCACAAAAATATATAGAGTCAAAAAGTTATTTTGTGGTTACATGATAATACAGTTGAGTGGTTTTGGTTTTGAGGAGCTGTCGCAGAGCACCAAAATACTCAAGTTAATATAATGTCATTACTGCCTTATTACACAAAAAAAGCAACTTCACATTATGGAACCTCTTACAGTATTACCTGACTGCTTATTAAGGTAAGAAACGCTCAAAGTACAGAACATCAAAACCATAATGAAATGAATGATCAAAGAAAGAATAAGGACTCCTTTGAGATAGATGGTGGTTAAAAGTTGAATCAGTCCCACTCTATACCCAGAAGCTCACAGCTGATGTCCCACAGTCTCCTCGCTGTCTCCTCACTTCTTCCCTGTGGGGCTACAAAGGCAGGGGCGCAGTCACTGAAACGAAAGGAGTGGGGAATGATTGTTACATAAGGGATAATTATGCTGTGAATCATCACTCTGGGTGCAGTGAATTCATCTCTCTTTGACCTTGAGCGTGATGATGATTTTCAAGTATCAAACTATTTCATCCGTCAACACTTTGCGAAGGGAAGTTGCAAGGAACTTTTTTTCTACACTTTATTCAAATGTCCAGTTAAACATTCTGAATATTCACGTTAATCTGTTGTGTGACTTCTCGAACTAGATTGACAAAATTACAAGAGAATAATGGTTAAGGATATATAAGTAGAAGCATAGCTGTCCTGACAAGAGCAGAAACTAGTGCATGCCCTACAAGGTGCTGCAGGATGATGTATTTTTAGGCCAACACGGACGTTAGCAACGCCTGGTTCCCTTGACAAAAAGACCATTTTCACCAGTCGTGATGGTGTTGTTTTTTTTACCTGTGAGTGCGTTTGTGTCGGAATGGCAAAGTGTGAGAGACAACTACTGTACGGGAACAAACACAGAGGCGGTTTTGAGTATTTTGCCATGTGTTTATATGTCTTTGTGCAGCCAGATTTCGTCACCGCAGTTGCGTCGCAACCGTTGAAGATACAGTCACAAAAATGTACAAATGTGTAGTTGAGATCAAAATAAAGATGGAGTTTAAAGATGGGTGTGGTCCAACCATGGGTGCCGGAATTAGGGGGGTAGAAAGTAGGGAAGGGGCCATTTTCTGACCACTTTGGCGCTACAGCTGATCCCATTGCAGGATGGTCTCTAGTTCTGTTGGATTTTGGATTATTGCAGAAAATAAGCTCTGTGGCGGACAAAAGTTTATGATGCTTAAACGTTTTGTTCAGCAAGATGATCTTTGCAAATAAACACCACTTACATGATTTTGAGGCGTTAATGTAATCGCCAGAAGTAAAAACCTAATCTTAGGCTATAAACGGACCACACCACAGTGGCATGGCTAAAGTGTTACTACCACTAACTTCAAACTGACATGATGACTTTGAGCCACTTGTTAGCAGCCACCTCTTTTAAGACACGTAAAAGCTTCAACATTCACGAGTGGGGCATTTACTTACGTATTTTATATCGTAGAACAAAATTTTAAAATCTCTTAGGATTGTATTAACCACAGACCCTACTTCAGGCCTCTTAGGGACTTATTTTCCGGGTTTTAGGATTCCTGCAGCACTCTGGTTTCCCAAATAGTTTCAGAAACCCTCAAATGTAAGGTTTAGACTTTTGAACTGTAGTAACCAGCTTTGAGAGTTTAGTAGGGAACTATGTATGAAAGAGACTGTGATACCTCGTTTCTCTTCAGCTCTTAAAATGTAACAGTTAATAATTCCCTTTGAGAATAACAAATGTTCAAATATGCATCCAGAGCCAAATTTCATTTCAGCACATTTCTTGCTTGGTGTCACCCACCTGAAGTGTTTCCCAGAGATTGAGTGCAGTTCATCGGCCACAGCACAGTAGATGCTGGTCTGAGCTCCTTCCCGTGGGGTTTTTAGGAACGTGGAGAAGACGGTGAAAAATATCGTCATGAGAGTTGAGTGTCTGGTCAGGTCAGAGTTTACTGTCCCTGGGTGGACTGAGTTCACTGTCACATCTGTACCTGTGAGGACAACAGACTCACATCACTATCAGGCTGATTGTTATTATACATTACATGAAATTGAGCTCAAGGTAAGTGTTTGCACTTCATGCAAAAAGATTCATTCTTCTGTAGAATTTAAATGTTTACTATCTTCTGTATCTAGACTTTTACTAAGCAGAAAGTAGAGGACGCATCATATGTTATTTTATTACTGAGCAAATGTAAAGGGTGTCACCTTTAAAAGGAGAGCCTTTGATTTACTTTTACAATATAAGATTTGAAATTTGTGCCCTGCATCGTCTTGAAACACCAAAATTACAAAAGAAAACCAAAGTTTTTTGTCTCTTCTCATCACTAATCCTCTATGTCTTACTACTCTGTTTGCCAGAAAGGAGCAGTCATCCGTCCATTCTCCCATGTTTGTTTGTGTACCTTTGAGTCTACGCGCCAACTCTCTGGCAAAAAGCACATTTGCCAGTTTGCTCTGGCAGTATGCTAATCCACTGTTGTAGCTCCCCTGGCTGTGAAGGTCATGGAAACGGATCCAGCCGAAGTTGTGAGCCAGAGACGAGACTACGATGATCCGGGCCGGCGCACTGCGCTTCAGCAGCCCGATCAGGAGGGACGTCAACAGGAAGTGACCTGCCAGAAGTAAGAACACACACAGTCTTTACTTTTATCAACCTGACTGTGAAAACTCAAAAAGTCAGATCCCGTTTAAACCTACTCCAACTGATTTTATTTTGAATTTTATAGATTTAATTGTATTTCACATTTTCCCATATAAAGTGATAATTGGGTACAATAAACTTTAGACAGATGTGAGTAATGACAACAGGATAAACTATGAGAGAAATATTAGGGATTTGTTAGTACTGATGGATTCTTGTCTTAAAGGGATAGGTTTTTTTTTTTTTTTAAATTGGGCTTGTATGAGGTAGTTATCCATAGCAGCAGCTAAACTTAAAACAAATCAATACCTGTTCAAGTTTACACTATATTTAGAATATTTTCACCACTTTGACTTGCCATCAGACAGTCATGTTTAAGGTAACACGGGGGAAACTGAAGCTATTCTATGCTCTCATCAAAGCCACCAGACTCCAAACACTGACAAAAACACTATGTTTACTTTGCAGAACACGGGAGCTGCTGGTCTAGTACTACCTCGATCTGTTAGTTGGTTTGTGTTATTGCGTGACTTTGGTGTTTTAAAGGGTAAGGAACTAACAAAACTAACAAACGAACTAACCGATGGAGGCAGCGGTAGAAAAGCAACTCCTGTGTTATGCAAAGTTAAATGACTGTTTTTGTCAACAGAGTCGGTGGCTTTGAAAAGAGCTTCAGTGGATTGGCACCAATCCCCCTGCGTACATTTTAACAGGTCTGTCTGATGTTAAGGTAGAGTCGTTAAAATATTCTAAATATAACGTACACTTAAACTGATATGGATTTTCTTTTTTTAGGTGCCCCTGTACACAGCAGTAAATTTCTTAACTTCCATGCCTGTCCTGTCTGCTTCTCCAAACTGGGGATGTTTAGACTGTAGGTAACACACTGACTAAAAAAAAACAGAACCATCCCTTTAAAGTTATCAGACAATGTTATAACTAAGCAGCTTTTACTGACCACTAAAAAGACTGTCAGGATCCAAAAACAGATTAAGTAAAAAATGAAACTAAATGATGTTTATGAAACTACAGGTGAATAACTATCATTTTCCCAACTCATGTACTCTCTGTCCGTGAGTAAATAAATGTCCGGAGCATTTACATTCTGCTTGATTTGGCTGGTTAATGATGCACAAAATATTCTGGTACAACAGATGAACCAGTCATGTTTAAAGTTCTATTTGTGAAATTTCAGTCTCACCCAAGTGGTTGACTCCAATATGCATCTCAAAGCCGTCGATTGTTTTCGTGTAGGGGCACATCATCACCCCGGCGTTGTTGATAAGGATATGAAGATGGTTGACATCTAAAAACGAGGATGTCACACAAAAAAAGGAAAAGTGTTAAATAACACCAAAACAGAGCTCTGTGGGGTAGATGTGACTTACGTGCTTACCTCTCAAGAATTTCTGGGCGAAGGCTCGTATAGAGCAGGTGTCCCCCAAGTCGAGCTCTCGTACTTCCACTTGTGCTTCGGGATACGCAGCTCGTATACTGGCCGCAGCCTCCTCCCCTTTGTCTACATCCCGGCACGCCATGATCACCCGAGCCCCTGTTGTATGAAAAAATAAGCAGCAGCTAAACTATGAGCAGAACAGAAGCAACATAGAAGGGAGGATAGAGGGTGCTTCTCTTGGCTTCTGGTGCGTGAAGAGATTTGTTGAAAGAGGTCTCTGGTTTAGGCTTGTTGCTCAGTGCTGTAGGGTAATATCTGTCATAACATGGCAAGGTAGGACTTTAATATTTGTATTGAGGTTATGTAATAATAGCGTTAACCCTTACATACTGTTCATATTCTATTCTTTCACGGTAATGATCCAGTACTTTAGTGTTTATACCAAATGTTGGACCACATGTCTATTTAGGAAGTATAAATGGCCTATCATACATTAATAAAATGGTGATTAATCCTTAATTAATGTTTCAGAGAGCAGGGAACGTGTATTGTTTTAGGTTTTACACTACTTGTTAATGGAGAAAAAAACATATATCATGCAATATCATTTTACCTAAGACATGAAAACCTAACATCCGTAATGATTTCAATATAATTTATTGAAACTGAAAATGGATCAGTGGGGTTTATTATATAACCATGTATAGTCACTACAACCACCGAGCACTGTCCTCGCTGCTTGCTCATTGGACCAGAAGACCAGATCAATGACCTCTTGGACGGTAAGTCTTGCTTCATAACTCCTTTACTACCTAACTATCTTTACTCAGATACAGTGGGCCTTTTTCACAGCAGACATTTTGACCATGGGTGACACTAAAGATGTCTCTGTTCTAGTCAAGTGACCTAGTAAAGTCGTGACCATAGAAGTAGAGTGAGAGCAGAAAGGACATTCAAGTCAACCCAGCAGGATGGTCAGCGCGGTGGCCATTTTCATGTGTACTGTTGCCACTGCAGAGAGCTGTGGCCGTTGTAGGGTTTTGATTCTATTTCTACGGTCGCGACGGTGAGCCAGCGTGCAAAACACCAGGGCCGAGAAACTGAAGCAGCTAAATGGGATTCAGCCATCATTTTTTATTATTTACACCTCTGCTTTTCCTACTGTAACATGTCAAAAGGCCCACAGAAAAGAGGCAACGGTCATTTATGATACTGTGAAGATTTGTGGGTGTGCAGTTCCATACCACCTTGGTTTTTTTCAATATTTCCAGTAGAGCTCCTTTTTAAATGTGTTTATCTGTGTTCTTTTTCAGATATGTCTGACTGTCAAACCAGACAACCATTCAATCTCTGTATGTATAACCTGAGCCAGGCATGGTTAGTTGTATACAGCTGTTATTATTTTTTTTTCACAGTGCACTGGTATTGGATTGGTACTCGGTATCGTCCGATATTCAACCACTGGAATCATTATTGGGAAGGATAAAATGGTATTGGATTGATTGGATAAGATTTCTTTTCAACATCTTAAGGTTTTTGTTAGATGTGATGCATTAACAGTGGAACAAATCTGTTTGTCATTTTGTGTGCATTCCCCATATATAATATATATTGATTTATTATGATGGAGGATATCAAATACTCCTAAAACCGACTGATTTAAATCTTATTGTGTGGCTGTTTTGCCTAGTTGTCAAGGTTAGAGTATGGGTGTAAAGTGCTGTGTTTGAATGTGAAACTAAAAAGTCACCTCTCACTGCCAGATCGAGGGCAGTCTCCTTCCCGATGCCTGTGTTGGCCCCAGTGATGAGGACCGTCTTCCCCTCCAGACTAACTGTTGACCTGCACACTCCTCCTGCTGCATATTTTCTGGAAATGCACAGAAACCACTGATTCATACAGGTGACTCATGAGTAGTAGCCCCCTTTCTGCAGTCACTATAAGTCATGCCCTCATTAGGATTGGACATATGGACAGAGCCTGGATTAATAATTCATAGAAAAACTTGGACCAGTACTTGAGCGTCAACTCGTACGACCCACGCCACTGTGCAGGGCCGCCCCATAACCAATAGCTCTGTTGGAGTAAATGCATACAAATATAACTCCTCCTACGCTCAGCCTGCTGATAGGCCCGAGCAGCTCAGATGAAGAATGTGCACAGAAAAAAAAGAAAAAACTCCCACATTTTCATCATTGTGTTATATTGATTTTTCTGCTTAAAATATCAGCCAGCGTCGCGTGAAATAACATGTGATGTGAAGAAAAAAGCCTTAAAAAAGACAATCAGTGGGCGGGCAGTATCCCATATATAATGCAAATGGACCTCATCGTAATAATTACATCAGTGCAGTGTAATGCCCTGTCAAGCACCTAACAGCCTGCCCGTGGTGTGTTTGGGTTTACATGAGAATGGATGAGTGCATTTGGTCGCGGCTTACCTTATGTGTGGTGCAAATAAAATCACCAGTAACGTCACCACTCCGAGGCCCGCGACAATTAATAAAAGCAACATCATAGCACGGATGTGCGCGTCTCTGTCTCCAGCAGGACGCCGCCGCTCTGGAGGAAGAACAGCTGATGTCAAAGCGTAAAGGAGCGCAAAGCGGAACAGGGGTGAAAGGTGCACCGCGCACGGAATCATGGGAGTTGTGGTTTTTGAGCAGCCTGTAAGAAGAACTGAAGGCACCTGACGTCTTTATATTATGGATTTGTTTTCGTTATTATTCAATGTGTTTATTTATACAATCTAAATCATTTTAGGGAATCAAACGACTTAATTACAGTTGGATTACATGTGGAGTAACATAGGGGGCACTTGAGATTATTTGTTTTGTATTTATTTGTTCCTTTCATGAAAATGCCTGTTCAATACATTGTTCACACAATGATACATTCAATTCACAATGACATTTACATACATTTAAACCTTTACATGAATGGAAAGGAGCAGATAAAAAGAATACAGTTCTTATATTTGTCTGCCCCTTTTCAACAGGACACAAACATGTGATGCCCTCCCCTGATTTCCCCGACCCTCGCACAGTTATCACCAAATTAAATACTAAACCTATAGAAGAGTTTATACAATACGTGCATAAGGCTAGTCCTCCTAAGTTTATATAATTCAATATGTTTAGTTAAATACTATCTTTCAAATTTGAAAATATTCAGTCAACTTTTTAATTCATCCAATTCCACAGTTTTACACCTTTTACAGATAAGCACTAATAAGCATTAATGTTATTTTTTTAAGTAAAATAAGATAGTATGAGATTTTTTTTTAAATATCAGCTATGCACAATTACTAAAATAATTTTATTATAATAATGAATGAATATAGTGATGGATTTAAAACATTTTTTGTGACAATTAGGGCTGCAACTAAGTGTTATTTATTATTGATTCATCTGTCAATCATTTTCTCGACTAATCCATTAGTTAGTTAGAGTTTATAGTTTCATGGACAGTCCCCTTTAATTAAATGTAAAGTTAAAGGAGCAGCTTTAGCCTTTACAGCTAATTTCCAGTTGTAGTCCCCTGCCAGTGAACAGGCAACCTAAAATACATTGGTTAAAATAAATAAATTGCATTACATTTGTAATTACAGCTTCAACAAATCGCTTTTGTTTGGTCTATAAAATATCATCTCAATTTAGTGTCACGGAGGAGGAAATAAACCAGAAAATATACACATTTAGGAAGCTGGATTCAGAATTTTCTTTAAAAAATGACTCAAAATAGTTGAGGATTTAATTTAATAGTTGAGGATTTAATCGATTAATGATCCCAGCTCTATTGACACTGTTGTTGTTTAACCTATTGCCTAAATCAGACACTGAATCAGCGCTGTATACCTCTTTGTAGTTTCCTACCAAAGGTTAAGGGATAAACACTTTTAAAAGGGGGTACACTATTGAAAAATGTTTGAGAACCACGACCTTATCATATTGATTAATACAAGTAAGACTCCATGTTTCTAATAACTACCTGGGTTTTTTTCTCCAGGAATCCTATTTGGATTTATGATACATATTTTAAGTGTTTTAGGAACAATAACTACTCATTACTATCATCAAATAGAAAAATAAAAGCAAGGCTATGACGTATAAGTAATTACATAATAAATGGTAAAATGTGATTAAATTACTTTACATTTTAGGGGATAAAAATGAAAATGAATTTTAAATTTTTTTTTAATGAGAAGCAGATTTTTTTTTAAGTCAATTTCCCAGAGGACTTTGTAACAGCGGTCCGTACAGCGCCTGAATGCAATTGTTATCGGGTTGCTTATTTAATCGATTTCACCGAGATTTGTCATAATTTAAGCAAGTTGTATTCCTATTCTGAATGTAACAGTTCGTATTTTTTATTTTTTGGTTTAAAAGAAAACATGAAAACATGGTTGTTTGACTTTTAGTTCGGAGTTTCAGGCCCTGGATCACGAGGACCATCATGCGGAAACGATTACAGCAAAACCAAAACTAGATGATTAATTTACAGTTGAGATTAGTGTCGTATTTTGTTGTTTTGTTTCTCAGAAAGGGGGGCAGCTGAGTTACAGTTAATGCAAAAATGTCGTCGGAGGAATTTGAGAAGTTGCACGAAATCTTCAGCTCTCTGTACGAAGAGCTGAAGCTGATGCCAGGGAGAGCTGTGGACTGTCACGGAGGTAAGCCCAGCTGCTGTTGTTGTCTTAGCGGCTAATGTTAGCATTAGCTACCTGTGCAACAAGAAGGTGTTTTCTGTGTTTGTAAACTGTAAGTGGTGTTGTGTCAACAGAGGAGAGGAAGAGGTTGGTGAGGACCTTTGACGAGAGGCAGGGGGAGGCCGAGGAAGTGGTGAGCTGCTCTCCTGTTGTTGTGTTTGAAGCTTCGTGGTGAAACACTTTTAATGCGGTGTTTTCAAGGCTTGACGTGTAGGTTATATATGATGGCAAGTATATCCTTACAAACAGGTCATGGAATATCATTGTGGTTGTTTGTAGCACGATAACATGGATTCATGTGATGAAGAAGTTAAATAATAGTGAAAATGCACTTTCAAACGCATGAAAAGTGCTTGAACTTGTAATGATGGATGTTTAGTCAAGATATTATTGATCACAAGTAAAAAACAATAAAAAGTGATTACAAAAAACTGCCACAAACTTAACACCCTTCTATAAAACAATGGTTTGAAAATTGGAAGAGATTTACACTATGAAAGAAATGTCTCACCAGCTAAGAGTGAGAGGAAATGTTTTCATTCATTAATGGAAGAAATGTATGATGATGGAAACCTGTAGCTATGACTGTTTGTTATTGTTTTCTTTAGTATTCATTTCCTTTTATATCCTATAATGTAAGAATCTGGATAGAACAACATGTTTGGTCATATGCACTTAAACCAAATGAAGATTAAAGTTTAACATAAAGAAATGAAAGTGCTTGAACTTGGCTTTGGAAAAGGTGTAAGAACCCTGTAGCTACACACTTCAACAAAAGGTATTTGTAGTTTTTACCTTTATTGAATTTAACAGCCCTTGGTAAAAAAAAAAAAAATTGTCCTGCTTTTACTCACTTGTACGGAGCCCCTCAAGTCCCAAAAGATAATAGTTTATTTAATCTTGTGGGCAGAAGTTATTTTGTGTGCACAAGCTATTATCTTGTTTGCACACGACAAGGAAGCATCCACATGATGTTAATATTGGCGTAATTCATTTAGACCACTGGTTTTCTGACATCACAATAGAAATGATAATGAGAAATGTATATAATGTACATTTTTATATCGTTTAATATCGAGACACGGGTTCCCAACCTAATCCAGTAGTTGTTTTGGCAATGTACTCATGTCACCGTTAATGTGTTCACAAGAAATTCTTTCCTTGGAATTACATCAGTTTCTTATCCCTCTCCAGTTACAAGGAATGGAAGAAGAGCTGCGTGCGGCCCCTTCCTCCTACCGAAATGCAATGAGCACAAAGCTGCGCATGTACCAGCGGGATCTGGGCAAGCTGCAGAGGGACATGAAAAACTCTGCTCCTAGCTTTGGTTCTTCTTTCCAGACAGTGGAGGGAAGTCATCACGGCATTTATTCATCACAAAACCAGCAAAGTGTGAGTGTTTGGCTGTTGACTTTGATATGTTCTTACTATTCTTTGAGCCCGGTGTCATTTCATCATGGGAGTTGTCAACAGTTACAAGGAAACTAAAAAGCAGGAAATGTTCAGCTCTCTAAAATATCAGAGGGAAGACTTGCCAGACAGATGGAAAGCAAGAAGCTTACATCTCTTTTCTGCTTTAAAACAAATAATTCTGGGGAAATGCAGGAAATCAAAGTGATTATGTAGAAGTATATATACACGTTTGAGGAAAAGTTAATGTTCTTACTTTACTACAGAATAACTAGGGCTGTCCTTATCTTCAGTTCTAATCTACAGTGAATACTCAGATATTAGTTGTGCTTTGCCAAACTGTGTTTATCTACATTTAATCGCAATATGCAAAATTAGGCTGCTACAACACGACAACACAGACCTCTACACACTTCAGACTGTTCAGTTATAATGTGGCTTAGTCAGACATTTCTCTGTTCCCGGCTGAGATGGACGGCACAGCGCTGCAGTGTTTCAGTGGGATTAATAAATCAGCAGGGAATTTCAGCCTGCATGCAGATAATTTTGGTAGCAGAGCTACAAGTTTGCAGACTTCTTAGTCCCAGCTCCCTGCTGTGTACCCAGCCCCACCAAGGGTGAGGAGAGGAAAGCGGACAGGACAACCCAGTAAAGACTTTCCCACTGAGCTGAAATGCAAACACGGTGCTGCATCATGTATCTTTTAGTTTAATTGTAGGCTTTGTTTTGGGTTTTTAAAAAAAAAAGGAATTTATTAAACATATGGGAGTAAGGGTATCAGTGAGAATGGAGGGTTTTTTTTGCTCTTAAGTCACACACTCTTAAGTCTGACTCATTTGTCATTGTTGCCCACCTGTGCAGACACACCTGCAGTCCCAGAGAGCTTTGCTACTCCAGGGCACAGACTCTCTGAACAACGCCACACAGAGTATTGAACGAAGTCAACGCATCGCCGCGGAGACGGATCAGATCGGCACAGATATCATCGAGGAGCTGGGAGAGCAGAGGGAACAGCTGGACCGCACCAGAAACAGAGTGAGCTGTGAATTGTTATAATGTTATTGTACCGGATAAGACTGTGATGTTGCATTAGTTTTAATTGGCTGGAGGTAGATATCGTATGTTATGATATTTTAGTCAGCACATACTTTACATTTAAAGAGCAGACACAGGTGGTACAGCTCAGGTTTGGGTCAATACGATTTAGTAGATTTTTTTAATTAAATAAATATTGGAAGAAGTAAAAAAGCTATTTGTTGTTGTCAGACCATGATTTAATGTTTTTTGTTTACTCTGTAGTTGGTGGATACTGGAGAGAACCTCAGTCGAAGTAGAAAGGTTCTTCGGGCCATGTCACGGCGGTAAGTGCCCTGAAGAAGTATTTTTATCAATGACTTTCACTGAATGTGAGGTCCTGTTGTCCCTATAGCTTGTATGATAGTATAATGTTTTGTGTTCCTGTGTTCATTAACAAGGCAAAATGATGCACATTGATTATACTACAACATGGATTTAGTAAAAAATTGAAAAATGGCGATTGTTTTCTAACTTAGCTTCTTAACCAATTACCTGTTGAATCTATAAAATGTCTGAATCAAGTCATATATGCCTAGTATTTTGTCCTCAAGTGTCTTGTTTTATTTAATCAGCAAGACAAAAACCTAAAGATATTCAATTTACGATCATGAATGACAAAGAAAAGTATCAAATCCTTGCATCTGAGAGTCTGGAACCAGCAAATGTTTGGTAATTTTCGATTAAAATCATTAGTGGAGTATCTAAACAGTTGCTGGTTAATTTTCTCTCGATCAACTAATCTTTTAATCATAAAGTCGAAATGTCATGAAATACGTTTTAGCCTCTGTTTATTGTTTCTTGTGTATTGTCTTGTAGGCTGGTGACGAACAAGCTGCTGTTAGGAGTCATCATTTTAATGGAGCTGGCCATTCTAGGTGCTGTGATTTATCTGAAGTTCTTCCGACATTGAACAAACTATGCCATCTGAAAACAGTCTAAAGCTCAGGATCCAGGGCAAACCCAGACTTTCTTCATCTGTCTCCAGTGCTTATTATCCATTAGCAATAATGCTCCTCTGTTGTATTCAGCCAGCTGTTTCTATGAGTGCAAATAAGGACAATGATGTGATGATTCACCTTTACTGTAAGGGGGTGAAGTTCATCTGTCTAGAATTGTTGAACCTGTTAATGGACCAAACCTGCAGACACGCCAAGCTCAAGCTGTGACCTGAGATTTGCACTGTTTTATGGACTCTTGATACCATTGATGCCCTGCAGGATGCTTTTCTGGACTTGTGTGCTGGCTGCTGCAAACCCCAGAGAGGATTCTCTGTAAAGATTTATTCAAGCCTGAGTATGATCGACTCACTCCCACATGTGTAGATTCTCCGGTTTGGTACCTGTGAAACGTTACTGATAAATATTGGCGCAGCAGTTCTGGGAGATTAAATACATTATTATATTACTAGTTACAATAACAATTGTATTGTGCCATTATCGTTCTGATACTGAACCACAGTATTTGATGAAATGGCACTAATTGAACCTATTTTTTGATGTGTCCTCATGCCCGTATCCAAATGGTTGTATTGAAGTCATGTTTCCAAATCAAGTCCCGAGACTTGAGGCCAATTTATTCAGAGATGTGAAGGAAAAAAATGACTGCAAACTCTTAATACATGCAATGTATTTAACAGTTAATAGTGTTGTCTAATCACTGTATCATACAAATCACTGTTAGGCTTCAGTATTCCTCATTATTAAAGCTAATCTTTAACCTCCGTTTGCATTGTATCTGATATTTCCAGGGACGACAGCCAAACAGGCCAGAGTTAGAAAAACATCCGCTGTGGAGCTGACGTCACAGGCAGGTTAGTGCTAGGTAAACAGCATCTGTTACTGTGGAAGTGACTCTCAAATAATAGGCGATAAGGGTATTTTTAGTGCTGTGGTGCATATGCCACAATGTTTTTCTTCCGCATAGATATGCATTCCTGGTGTGACGCCAAATAGAAAAACATGTTTGGTGACCTGTTTGTGTGGATCAGGTGGAGAGTTGCTGCTCTTATCTGAAATATTGCCTTTACGCTCCTTTTACAAAACAGAAAACATGGTTCCCACGGGTCATTGAAATCATTGAAAGTTTGTGAATGTCAAGGGGGATATCAAGGCACTGAAAGTTTCTTTTTTTTTTTTTGCGAGAATAGAAAAACTGGACCATCGGCCCGTAATAAATAAAGTTTGTTCTATTCTTTTCTAAATTTAATTTCTTTTGATGTTTTTTACTGCGTCCTTTTTATTCATGCATTCAACCTTTATTTAATATTGAGGAATCAGTGATGGCATGCCCTCTTTTTCAGTGATTTATTTATTCATTTATTCAGATAAGAACAAAACATGGCTAGAAACGATTACATCCAAGAGTAGAGGAGTTTGTAATCGTGGTTTTAAATTGAGCTATTGGTACAGTTGTGTTTTGATGTTCAAAGAGTGTGCAGCACAAAAACTAAAAGCAGTTTTCCCAAATTTAGTGTTGACATGTGGGACTATCATTATTCAATCACTGGAACAAGTCATATAATGACTACAGGACCGATTTAATAAAGAGGTAATATGGGATGGCAAATTGCTTTTATTTTAATTGGGCTTTATAAATAAATAAAAACCAATGCCTGACAAATCTTACTGACGGAGATGCCCATCCGACCTTTTCATACAGGATGCACTGATGTAACCAGTAATAAATCACTAAACTGGATCGAGGGGATTGGTTCTTGAAAATCCTTGAAATGTCCTTGAATTTTATGTTTAAGAAGGTGTGAGAGCCCTAAAAAAAGCTTGTATTTTTCCATTACTAAGTAGGAATGGTAAATACTTTGGTTGTATAACTGAATGCAGAATTTTATGTAATATAATTGCAACCAATCATTAATGCGACTGATGAAAGCAATACTGATAAGATTTTATATTAGTCCATTAGCTATTATTTCTTTTATGAACCTGCAAATTGTTTTATCATGAAGTGTGGTTCCTTCATGTGTTCTTTGGCATGAATTGTGATGAATTAGGGGATATGTGTCAGATTTTTCCTCAGGTCTAAAAGCCATTTGTCCAACTCCTTTGGTTCCTTAATCAGTTCACTAGGTGTTAACTTGTACGCTTGAATGAAATTAAATTATGGAGCAAAGAAGACACCTGTACACATGAACAAAAAATGTAATCACATTTATGGAAGACCAAAATATAAACTCTTTGTTACAAGGACGCCATAGTCGTTTAGTGGCCACGTCAAGTCAAGCATGAGATCAGTTCAAGCTTAATTCTGCAAATGTTGTTTTCTTTTTTGCCAGCTATTGAATCAAACCTGGATATTAACAGTTTTCGAGCCAATTAATACAGACGTAGCTGGTAAATATTTATACACACAGTAATTCTAGTACATGAACTGGAAGTTTCATTGTGAAAATACAAAAGTAAACTCTAAAGAAAATACAGTAACCACAGCTGGTCCAAAAGTGCAAACACATCATTACTAGTTTTAGGTAACTGGCACAGCCACAAAAAAAACAGTTGTGAGAGTCCAGGAGGACTTCACACTAAGTCAAACTTGGTTTATCATACCTCTAAGGCAGGTTCATTCCCTTGTAAACCAAATGCATTATAAATAAGTGGCAATTGTGTCTTTTAACACCCGACTTATTACATGCAGGAGCAAAAATAAGTTAGTTCTGCTGTTTAAATGAACAGTTACATCAATAATAGTTAACAGAATTAGGCTTTTGTTTCAGCATTATTAATGAAAGCTTTTCTCCTCAAATCTGTAAAGCCCTCTTATAGTTTTATGAACTGAGGCATAATTTAGTTTTTTTTTTTCATAACACGTAATTGTAAAGAGATGAGAACAGAACTTTAGCCGTCTGATTCAGTCTTTACAGTTTTGTATTCAGTATTGCGGAATGCTCAGGGATGATGTTGGTAAAAGTTCATAGCTTCTCTTCGTCCTCTCAGAGGCGAAGCTGCTCTGTGTCCTCCTTCACAGAGGGAATCTCATCGATGGATGCGGGAGCGCCTTCTCTCGTCTGTCCCAGAGACGACGCGATGACATCGACCGCTAGAGAGGCGGTGGCCTCCACAGCTTCACGGTTGGCTCCCAACACTGGGTTAACTTCTACCAGGTCCATGGCTGACAACAGACCTGCACATCGACAAGTATCCACAAGTTAGATACAAAAACTTAAAAGTAAAAACTCTTTAAGGACAGAAAATCAGAAGCTGTCTGTCTAGGATGTTTCTAGCATGTTTGTAGTCATCTGTACCTGTGTTGTGGATTTCCTCTGTGATGTAGATTCCCTCCCTGTAGGTCAAACCTCCGTTCACCGGTGTCCCTGTGGCTGGAGCCAGAGACGGGTCGAATGCATCGATGTCAAAGCTCAAGTGGATCGGGCGCTGTTTTCTGTTCAAGAAGGTGAGAAAGTAAATTTGGGTTTTTTAAGATTTTTTTTTTGGCCTTTTATTCCTTTTATGTTTCAGTACAGCTGAAGCTTGACAGGAAATGGGGAGAGAGAGAGGGGGAATGACATGCAGCAAAGGGCCGCAGGGTAGAGTCGTATATGATGCTGCAGCGGTGAGATCTTTTAGCCTCTGTATATGGGGCGCCCCAGAAAAGGTGTGAATTTAAGGTTCAACTCAGACATGAGCAATCGTTTGGTTTAACCAAATAAAGCCAAGTGCTGATACCTTCTGCCTTTAAGACATGTTGGATGCATGTTGCATCACAACATCTTAACTCAGGTGTGATGGTTAGGTTTGTGTGGCCCGTTTTTCTTCATGTATGATAAAATAGCAGCTGTACAACAATACAGTAGTAATGAAATAAAGAGCATTGTAGAAAACCCAGTACCAGTGTGACCCAAACTGCTACAGTATATTATAAAAATAATCATACGATCACGATACCTTGACAGAAGATGGTCAAGAGTGACTTCCATGACCCTTTGGATGCCTAGTCTGTCGATATCCCTCATGGTGAAGTACTGGATACCCAGGTTCTTCAGGATGTGGCTTGATAAGCAAAATTAAAAAACATCAAGAACTATCTTCACAGTGCTTACATGGAGAATTATGGTCATATCAGCATTTGATAGTATGTACTTACTACTCTCCGGGGTCAACATCCCGCAGTCCGATGTACACCAGGTCCCTTGAGGAGAGGAACGGCTTCGTCCAGGAAAAACCTGGGATATCTGGCATCTGTGGTGGATGGATGGAGATAATGTCAGAAATACTGTATATGTATGTAGGGACAGAAAAATATCCACCATTGATAGCAGACAATTCATACAAAGGGGCATTGTTAGCAACAGTAATCCATTATCTTTACCATTATTTCATAATCTGCCCATGTTTTCACAAGAGGAACTTCTGTCAGTGTTTCTACTTGGTGTTAGAAATTGACGAGGGGTTCCCTTACTTCATGCTCCTTTCCGTAAAATTAGAATACCGAGCCACTTTACTTATTTATTATTTTTACATTGAAACTGAAAACAAATCAAATGATTCTGACGTAAAAATGTTAGTTGATTGTATTAACTACTGTTCTAACACAGCGAAAGTGATTCCCTTTGATAAAATAATCCCAAATTCTCCTGCTGCAAAGTGATCCGCATTTAGTTTTAGTGAACCCTAATGTTTCTCTTCACCTTGTCTTGCAGCTCTTTGAGCATGAATGCCACAGGCTGGCCGTGGAGGTTTCCGGATGGAGAAGTCATGGGCGTGTTTATATCTGCATGAGCATCAACCCAGATGAGACACAGGTCAGGACACTGTTGGGCGTGCCCCGTCACTGATCCAATAGCCAGGCTACGAAATGAGAAGGACAGTCTAATAAATGTCTGTTTGTTTTTTATATCCGTCCAAAGCAATATATTCTGTATAATTAGGTCATTACCTGTGATCACCTCCTAGCATGACAAGAGTGTGCCCGGCACCGACAGCTCTGCTCACTGTGCCAGACAGCATCTTATTAGCTGCACCCACCGAGCGAGGGAACTTGACATCCATGTAGGGTTCGTCCTTCTCAAGGTGGTGGAAGTGGAGGTCGCCAAAGTCGTGGACAGCATAGTCTGAGGAACACAACAAGAGGCTGTTTAGCTGAGTCACAGTCACAGATTGTAAATCGGTTCACAGTTTTACACCTCCTTTGATGGACACACTGGCTGTTTCATGGAAGGAACCTGCAATCTGTTGGTTTTGGACAATCTGTTGAATTGTTGAGACACTGACCTGCTGTCCTAATTGAATAAATATTTGTGCTCTGAAGACTGCACGAGCCAGTTTCCGTTAAAAAGCCAACATAGTCTGCAGCCTAATAGCGTGACTCAACACATATCTGTCTACCTTGCAGTCTGAGGAGGCTGATTGATTCAGGGCCAGTGGAACATTTGTGACGAGGCACTTTCCACTTGTCCCGTTTCCCATGTCAGCTCAGGTTTCTCTCACTGCAGGTCGCGCTGACCTAGCTAGCCACAGCAGTGAAGACTGAAAAATTTCCACTTAGTGTAGGACACGACAGGGAAATAAACAAGTGATGTGATTTGCCATATTGGGGGGTTCATCTGGCAATGTGATCCTTTATGAAAGTGTAGAATTACTCTGCTGATCTAAGGGGGAACCAATGTGGTTCATTACCATTCGTAGACAGGACAGGAATAGCCACTGTCATGGTGCAACGGTGAGCATCTATTGCAGCAGCAGGACAATTCAAAAAGTCTGTTATGGTGGCGACAAGCTGCAAGTTCTGCTTCTGTCTACTGTGAAATATGAGATTAGCTCCTTCTTCTGCTTGTGCCATTGTTAAATCCCTATAATAACTAGTTAGGTTGCTAAAAGAAATCCTGTATATGTGATTCCCCCCCCCCCCCCCCCCCCAGTTTGGACACACTGACACTAACCCTGAGAGTGTTAAGATTGCAAGATGACATGGTATTAAGTTCAGTTAAGGGTTTGGTTTCCTATGTTGGGCTCAGCTTTGACACAGAAGCTCTATCTTTTTTCGCTGCTGCCAAACCGAAGATCAGACTACCAGGAAAATAACTCCTCTTGAACTCATTACTTTCAACTTCAGCAGACCATTTCTCAAACCTTTGATATTTAAACATGACAATGTACTTTGCATCCATGTTAGTGTCATTACTTTCAAAATACACCAGAAATCAAAAAGGACCAATTGGATTCTGAACACTGGAATTACATTTTCTGTTTACTATTCTGGAGCTAGTTTAAATACATGATACATAACTGAAAAAATATTATCTGTCATTATCTCTATGTATAATATGTATTCCACTTGACTGCCATATACTGCAGTAAAGTAAATGTATACATTTAACTTAACTGCATGCATTAATTACCATGTGGCATCTGTCAGAACAATAAAAGAATAAAAGTGAGTTGCATAAAGTAAAATGATGTCCCATGTGTAGGAATATTCTGTGTGAGGATGGGGAGGGCGGCACCTGTTGCGCAACATCTGATGTTTACAGCTGATGAGCAGATGTCCGGGATCAGACACGCGAGAATTCCCTGGCAAATGCTGAAACGCTCTAGGCTTCTTAATTTGGCTGCAACACAGGAACAGCAACAGGAACAGGTACGGCTGTCCTTAACCGTTCCAGATTATCTCCCAGATTATCCATTGCGTGAACAGTTTGTGTAAAGCCGTCACTATCACCGACCATTGCTGTCATTTTCTTTTATATTTATACAACAGCCTGTTGAACTCAGCAGCAGGTTCTTGTGTTCCTGTCAACTGTTGTGTAATTTTGTTATACTTAGACTGTGGTTTACTATTTATAGTAACCTTAGTCAACAGGCTTTAGCTCCTCCCATTATACTGACCATCTCATAGGTTTTCTTATGGTATTAGTATAGCCTACTTTTGCAAGATATTCCTGCCTACACTTGGTGTATGATGACAGTGTTTATTGTTTTTTATTTATTTATTATTATTATTATTTTAAAAAAGTGATATTTAAAGTCACTCCTTTTTGGTTAACTTGCATTGGTCGTGATCTTAAAGCCTCCCCCCCCCCCCCCCCCCCCTCTCATTCAGAAATATGTTTTTCTTCTTGTTTATGCAGTTGGAGTCACTGTGCAGGTTGATGATTGTGCAGTTTGTCACGAGAAGCATGTTTTCAAATGTATCTGCTTAAAATGGAAAGTTTCTCAGAGCTCCTAAAATATCTGTTGTAAAAAGAGACAGAACCAGGAGCAGGATATGTGACATCACAACCAGTTTGCAAGTCAATCTTGGTCAAATATTTAACTTGTACAAGTGTGATGTAGAAACTTGGAAACTTGTAGAAACACACTGAGAATGGGCATCACAGTGAAGTAGAGACATCTTGTGCTCAGCAAGAAAACTTTAGAAATGTGCATATTCATAAAATCTGGCATTTTAAATGAGGTGAAAGGAGTAGCTGCCTTTAGAAGCATTTTAATTTGAAAATGATACTTTATTTTTGGAAAGAAATAACATATCAGACACACATTGTTGTTTCAAGCAGACTGTTTGTAGGCTATATGTCTCAATACTAGGGCTGTCGAAGTTATTGCGATAATTACACATTAACACAAACTCACGCAGCAGTTAGGTTGTGGAGGGAAGCAGAAACAAACCTCCTTGAGCAGAAATGAATAGAGGCTCTTTTGAATTTTGAAGTTCAGCTTCAAAGGCAGACGGTTCTCTCAACAAGACCAAAGTTATCTGCATTTACTATTGATGTGAATTCAGTCCCCACTGGAGATACCTCGAGATACACTTGTTAGCCAAGCATGCAGCTGATGCAGAGAGCCCTCCTCCCCCCTTGCCTAAGGCAGACCACGCTGGATAGTTTGCACAGCATTGTGGTAGTATTGTCAAGTAATGTTACATTCAGGGCAATATGCCATTTAAGCATATTTAAACTGACACTATACCTTTTAAAGAGTATTCTGGAGAATATTCTGGACAGTATTTGTCATAGTTTTGGATTGTTGCAATAATAATAATAATAATAATAATAATAATAAACATACAGTTGCATAAGACTACATGTTGATAAGAGTATTAACAATTCCAAAACAACATCCCCTTATGGTGCATTTAGAACAGATAACATAGTTAATTATGGACAATCATGATTTACTATTTGAACTGATTTACAGCCCTATTCATGTCTGGACTGGGATCTTTAATCAAACATAAAAGAGATGAATTATTAATAATTACCACGAATCCTAACCTATCTCAAGTCCAAGTCCATTACCATCTCCTGACTTACCAAATAGCTGGCCTATTTTATACCATATTAATCTTCAGTGTGTCCTTGGTATTCTAGCAGACTTATCTTCCAGTGTCCTGTATCTATATAGGATACGGGATATCCTTTATGGTGGCCTTATCATAGACTTCTCAGTCTCCCTGTCGTGACTGTAACTGGAAGTCACTCCTCTGTCTCGTCGCAAGTCCCCTTTGTTGTGTACGCGTGAGATTTCCAGCACAATGCACCGAGCTCATCGGTCTGAGCTAAAATAAAGAGCACATTCTCTCCGCCCGAGGAGTCCTTTCTCATCTTCACATAAAGCACCCCTCCTCTCCCACCACAGGGAACTTTCGGCGTCTCGTTTGAAAGGAAATGTGTATTTAAAAAAAAGAGTTGTTACAGTGGGGGAGAGTCTGTCTGCGGTGGCGACAGAGTGGAAATACATCAGCCTATCCTCTTCCTGTGCCCTTCCGAGCATGTGCCTGCCCAGGGGACAAGATGACTAACACACACACACAGACATGTGGCTCACCCGAAAAAAATCCGTTTTGCGCGGTGCAGAGTTTCCAGTGTCCTCTAACGTGTGTTGTCTCGCACAGAAAGACCCTGAGGTGCTTTAATGGTCGGCTATTCTTGCCCTGGTATGGCATCGCTTTATAATAGATGTTCCCGCGTGGAATGAATGGAGTCGCCATTAGACTTATTCCATCGTTTACAGTAATCCGACAGGGATTTCTTTACAAAATGATCCTTTAAGCGAGGCTATTCTTTTATTGTGCATCACTACTTGCAAAAATATAGCCTATACAAAACAAAACAAAAATGGCACATATGTGATGCACGTTATGGCATTTGATCCTATTTAAATACATGTTATATTCTATTGTATCATGTTAATATTCCTATATAAAGAGAAGGCGGAAGGATCTTGAAAAGACAGATTTAGATTTTGGGGCTTATTAAAGTACTTCTTATTCTGATTATTTAAACAGGACTGAAGCAGAGATCACTTTGTTCTCTAAAGCATGTGCGCATGAATAACCTCTCCCCATGGCGACATGTCGGGTGTTTACACTTACAGCCTGTATGATGTAACAGGCTGGCTGAAAACCGGAGCTAGACATTAAATCTGTCTCAATGCTGCCCTGCAGGTTACACCCATCCACTGTTACATAACGCAGCTGCATCGGGTGTTCCATTATTCCCCCACACTCCCCTCACCTACCTAAACCGGAGAGCCTGTCGATGAGTCCCGCATCTCTGATGGCTTTAGGGCCGTGCTCCACGCCTCTTCTTTTCTGTTGTGAAAAAACAAACAGAAAGGAGTTATAAACCCGCGCTGTTATTTGAATTTATTTTAAAAAAGAGAGTCACGTTGACACACACAAAAAAGATGTTCTTACCTGTCCTCTTGAAAACGGAGCTCCCAGTACAGCCACGGATTGGGCTCTGCTTTGTTGGCACGTTTGGCCGAGTTGAGGTCTGATGAGACGCAGTAGAGGTCCTCTCAAAGCCATTTTTACTCTTCAAAAATCAGAATCAGTCCCGTTCAAAACCAGTCCGATCCCCGCCGACCCCCAAAAAGTCTGATGAAAGCGCTGTGAGGTGCTGCGCTGCTGGTGGATGCTGAATGTGGCCGCGTTGATGCAAGAGACGCGTCTTATTGCAGCCTAATCTACTTAATATTCATGAGCTGGTGAATAGGAGGACCGAGGGGGGCAGCGGAGATCACCGTCCAGCTCTTTTTTTTCTTATAATAACTAACCTTTTTAGAGTATCTCCTAATAATCAGTGGTGTTAAGCGTTTATAACGTGCTGTAAACTTTTATTTTCCCCAGCGCGTCTTGTTTCACACAGCCTCTGACGTCAGGTTGAGTGACACACCTTCGGAGTAGCCAATAGGAAACGGCGAAATAAGTGGGTTCGCTCTGTGGGCGGGGCCCGGTGACCCGGTGTGGGTGTCAGGTGCTTTGGGAAAGGTTTGTTGTGAAGCGCATACTGCAGTCTCATCTTGGTGGAAATTTCCAGAGGCGCAGCCAAAGCGGAACTTGTTTACATGATAGCATTTGGCCTTCAGTTGGCCTCGTCAACATGTGTCCCAGCCAGCACAGAAGCTATATGAGACCGGGTCAAGATGAAAACACATGAGCATACATCTTTATGTTGGACACCACAGCAGGTGTCTACAGGTGCTGCTGCAGTTGTGCAAGAAGTAGCTTGGTTAGACATTTTGCCTACCATATTATGGTATATATTTAAAGCCTTAAATGGTTTAATAACCCACTGGAGTATTTTTTTAATACTATGGTAAGCATACTGTTAAAAAAATACTCCAAAATGGAACTTTTAAAATTAAAATCTTAATCAAAAGTATTTTCAGCTAAATGTAAAGTAAACAATAGATAGATAGATCTTTAGTGCTGTTTTTTAAAGGACAACAAGCCACAGTTTAGCAGCTTACAAGTAGCCTATTGACATTATAAATAGCAGAATATAAAATAGTAAAATAGAAAAATTAGGATAAATGTATACAGAATGGGGGCAGCTGGTGGTTAGAGCAGTCGCCCAAAGAGGCTGAAGGTCCTCAAGTCAGCGGCCGGTCTCCCCCTCTCTCTCACCCCATTTCCTGTCTTTCCTATATAATAAGGGCTTGAAAACTGCCAAAAAATAATCTTAAAAAAATAATTACTGATGAATTATTATGTTATTATTACTGATGCATTAATGTGTAAGTAGGCTAGAATGTTAATGTTTATCTGGTGGAGGTAGAGCTCTTTTTAACTAACTTTGCAATAGATAAATGTAGTGGAGTAAATTAACACTCAACTAAAGACAAATAACCAAGTCCAGTTGCTTTTGACTGAAATTGCTTTGGGGATAACGATGACCTGGACAAATGAGAACATTCGCAGGCTCAACTAAAAGTAAAAAGTAAAAACCAACAGTGGGGGAAGAAGTACTCAGAGCTTCTACTGAAGTAAAAGAACTAATACCTCACTGTAGAAATACTCTGCTACAAGTAAAAACCCTGCATTCAAAATGTTACTGAAGTAAAACTAAAAAGTATCAGCATCAAAATGTACTTAAAGTACAACAAGTAAAAGTACTCATTGTGCAGAATAGCCCATTTCAGAACATTATATTATAATTATTGATTGGTTAATGTTAATATCACTTGAATGTTGTAGCTGATAAAAGTGGGGCTTTTGTATCATATCATGGGCTTCATATCCTGCTGTGTAGCTTAATCTATACGGATATATGTTATTTCATATGTTGATAATATTTTGTATTAATAATCTGAATCTGTAGATGAACAATATACCAAATAAATGTAGTTGAGTAGAAGTATAAAGTAGGCCTACATTTAAATGCAATTACTCAAATAAAGTACAAGTAGCCTGTTAGATATACAGCCTGGATAGCGTTAATGCAAAATGCTACTCCTGTGTGTGTGTACAATGAAAAATAATAATAGAGTGAAAAATTGAAGTTCCCCATTAGGGGACAAATAAAAAATTCTTCTTCTTCTTCTTCTCCTTCTTCTTCTTCTTCTTCTTCTTCTCCTCCTTCTTCTTCTTCTCCTTCTTCTTCTTCTCCTCCTTCTCCTTCTTCTTCTCCTTCTTCTTCTTCTCCTTCTCCTTCTTCTTCTCCTTCTTCTTCTTCTCCTTCTTCTTCTCCTTCTTCTCCTTCTTCTTCTTCTCCTTCTTCTTCTTCTTCTTCTTCTTCTTCTCCTTCTCCTTCTCCTTCTTCTTCTTCTTCTCCTTCTTCTTCTTCTTCTTCTTCTTCTTCTCCTTCTCCTTCTTCTTCTTCTTCTTCTTCTTCTTCTTCTTCTTCTTCTTCTACTCAATACAACACAGATAATTATAATAATAATAAAAGAGTAAACGTTGTTCATGTATGCAAAGAGTAAAGTACCATACTCTAAAGTAGATTTTCTGTTGTCATAGTGATCACTTATCAGTATAGTTCTAGAACGTAAGCTGACGGTGGTTACTGAGAGACGCCGAACACCACACACCAACGAGTTTCTCTCTTGCTGTAACCAGCCTGTTTACTTGTATTTAGGACTACAGGATGTACAAGTTGTATTTCCTGTTTAAACTATTATCTATGATAGCTACACCTTACAAAGAAATATAAAGAAAGACATTTGGCGCCACCAAGCGTTGTAAATTGGAGAATACAGATCATTTAATGCGTAAAAGGATTTATTCACCCTGAGTGAAGCGTGGCAGGCAAAACTTTCCCCCTGGATGTATACAAATCTCACTCTTTTACTCCTATTTAGTCCAACTAAGGTCCTACATATTTCTTTGATTTCTTTTGATTTACAAAGTATATCCAGGCTGTAGTCTGGGATTAAGGGGTGAAGGCTATGGACCTCTTTTTTTTTTACCCTGAATTAAGCCTCACAGATTGTGCATTAACCTGCAACAAAATCTGCTAAATACGTAGGTTATCGAAAGGAACATTGAAGCGTTTTTCCATTTTTAGTTAATTTATCACAAAGATCCCTTTCTAGAACTGATGCCCATTTCCATGGTATTTGCTTATCTGTAATATTGCACTGTAAGAGACCTTTTAAAATGTGTTAAACTTTGAGTCGATCCAGGTTTTAAAAATATGTGATTTTCTGTTTGGTACAATGCTAAAATAAAGTGACTTGATTTGGAATATGGTCAGCAGTAATCTTAAGTGGATAGTAATGGGCTAAAACATGCAAAGACAAACTATACAGTATGCCACTTTAAAAAAAAGCATCTGCCAAAATGAACCCTTGTACCTTTTTTTTAGTTTAGTGGCAAGATTTCTTTAAGGGAAATTATTTGAATATACATAATCAGCCATTTTTACATAATGAGACCATTTGTTTTTACCTAGTGAATCCTAACACTTCATTGCAAGTATTTTCTAATATTATATCTCACTCGGACTTTAGAAGACCCTTCTTGTCCACCTCAGGTACTACAAAGGTATTTTTAATTGGTCACAAAATATTTATTTATTTGGAACAGTTCATTGGGCCTACACTACAATTTCTCAGGAATATATAGTTTGTATTCCTCATAAACAATTTGAATCGTTTAAAAACAGCAAGGCTACATTAAATACATAAATAAATCAATACAAATACAATAATAGTGCATGCACATGATAGAAAATAAATATATTAAGGCAAGGAATTTTCCCATTCCACCAGTCACCGTTAACAGTCCTCAAACATATCATTTGCCACGTTATTTCCAACATATTCTTTTTTTAGACTCTTTGCCTGAGAGACTGAATACGGGGAAGCAATACCTCCCCCGTGCCGTGCTATCCCAGGATGCAGTTCGACAAGAAAAGGTCCCAGTTATTTGTATCCATAGTGGTTCTGGTTCTTCCTGCGCGCCGGTTGCAAATACAACTATATATTAAGCGTTACGTTGTTCTCTTAAAACGTATTTAATGGGATTTTATTCGGATAACACAAAGCAGTATTAGACACTGGTTTTTATTGTACACTTGATTACAGGTGAGTAAGTTCGCACATGACCGCTACAGCTAACGTGAACTAGCAAGGCCACACAGTATGTGCTAGCTAGCTCGAGCTAATTTAGCTAATTGACGTTAAACGAGACGGTAGCGCCACTTTTCATCTAAGCAGGTGTCACATCTGGTTAGTGTTTAACGTTAGCCGGTCAGTTGTTCTAGCATGGTGATGATTTGATACTGTGATGAACTTGACATTACCCAGAGTAACCCTGAAGAACACGGAGGACTTAACATGACCTAAGTCTCGATAAATAAATGTTTAAATAAATAATAAATGCATCAGTAGGACCTCCTGCCCCAATACCATATAGACACAGACATACAGAAATAAATGTAGGTGAACAAAAGTGTAGAAATAATGCAATAATTTATGCATTTATTTATTTATTGGATTTAAGTCATTTTTAGTACATTGAAGAATGTCAACAGTGTTTCCTTGATCTCCAGTGGAACATCCTCTCCTCTCTTTATAGGTTCCTGTATATTTCAGGATGTCATACCCTCCTCCGCTCAACCGCCAGCAGATTGGCATCCCGCAGTTACCTCCCAGGATCCCACCTCCTCAGTATGCAGGGTTTGCACCGACTGTCCCGCCAGGTAACGTTATAGAAAACCTCCCATCAGCAGTAACAGCTGTGTGTTTGTAAACCAGGCTCATAATCACAAGAAGGATCCTGATTAATAAACAAACACAGTTGTTACGGATGATGGTTTTAGTTTGAACGTTTAAACACTCTTAGGACCCAAGGGCACAATTACATTTTTAAGGTACCAGGAGTTCCTGTCTGTTCTCTTGCATTTCAACCATTCAGCTCAGCCCTGTGAGAGTTAAAAAGCAGAAGCAATTTGACAGATTCTGTAACAAATGCAGCAACACCAGTTAATAATAGAATGCTTCTGAAAATTATTCAGGATACTGCATTTAAAATGAGAAACAAAATTGGCAAATAAACCCATAAAGGTTAGTAATCTCGACCTGGAAAGGGTAAAGGAATATTATAAAGATATACCTAGAAATATAACTATAAACAGCAATGTCCCAAATTATACTTATCACATAATCACATAGTAAGACAGTTACCAGAATTTGTAAACCTAGTTGGTTGTTACCTTGGGTAATCACACAAAAAACAATATATACATTTATGTGGGTGTGTATGGTTGTATTCCTCAATCATTAAATGGTTTGATTATTGTATTTTGTTTCTATTTTCAGGTACTCCCATGATCCCGGTTCATATGGGTGTCGTGACCCCCACGCCCACAGTGAGTTAGACACAGGAGTACTTACTGCATGGCAATTGAAGCATCAGCTGTTCTCTATGATCTGCTATTAAATACATAATCCTCACACATTATCAGTTTAGCTCGGTTAATACAGATTATTTTTGACAAGTCTGCTGCTCATCCGAGGCAGTTTAATCGACCTTTGCACTTATTATGAGGTTCTTGTAATATTTGCATATTTTCCATTGCTGCTCTTATTGTTATTCTTACCCAGATATGTGCAAAATTAAAAACACTAAATACCTAAAATGTTATTTGATGTTGCAGGTTCTTGTCCCGACCACAGTTGCCGTAGCACATAAGCCGATGCTTCCAAAGAAGGAGCCTACCATCAGACTCAAGGACCCAGACGACAGCGGTGGCCCGACCACCACTGTGTTTGTAGGGAACATCTCTGAAAAGGCATCTGACATGTTGGTCAGACAGCTTCTCGCGGTGAGTTGACTGAGTGTACCGACTCCTCCTGTTCTTTTTCAGACAATTCTCAGATGAAAGTCAAGCTTTATATATTGTAAGGTATGGTAAAATAATATGCAGCAGCAGTGAACTGCTTAGGTTAAGAGTTGCATTAAACTAAATCGCAGGGTTGTAAAAATGCCATCATGATTTATTATTACCCGTCGTTTTAATTAAATTACAGACCTTCAGAAGCATTTCATTTGCATTCTTTGATTTGATTTTGTAATAATAAACATGCAAAGCAAGCATATCGATTATGCACTTATAAGGGCATGGAGAGAAAAGATGAACACAGACGATGCGCTTACTTTTCTTGCAATACAAAGCAGATTAATTAAATTTTTTTCCACAGTCACAGCGGAGGCAACTAAAAACACTGCGACCATTGTGCCATAACAATTAATGTACTTTTTGAAGTGAAGCTTTGGCTGTTTTCACCCGGCTCTGCACATGGTTTTGTGTCATCCGGCTTATTTTTTGCCAGTGGGTGATCGAGAACCTGCAGGTGCTGGCGGCATGGAGGGAGGCGGTTACTGTTCACCTTCATGTACTGCCAGTGACACAGTGCTGTTTGAAAATGGGCCAAGTTTCACTTTAAAAAAACTTCAGACACTCAGCTGCTGTGATATATTGCAGTAGTGTGTAGTGATATAGCCGACCAATGTGATGGCTAAAGCGCGCTAGACGATGAGGTCATGCACATGAGATCAAAGACAAGACACTAATAAAGTAAGAGACAAGCAGTCAAAGTGACTGTTGATAACCCTCAGTGCTCTAATCTGTCAAAATGACTCACAGCCTTCAGATTTTACAGTCATTGTT
Organism: Echiichthys vipera; assembly: GCF_963691815.1. Classification (NCBI taxonomy): domain Eukaryota; kingdom Metazoa; phylum Chordata; class Actinopteri; order Perciformes; family Trachinidae; genus Echiichthys; species Echiichthys vipera. Next base: position 20,861,999 of record NC_139837.1, read on the forward strand.
AAAAAAGTTTAGTCGATGAGGGAAAATATTTTGTTAATGCAACCTCTGAGTGACAGACACCTATAACACGTTATACAGGTATGCATCACCTTGTATCATAGCAAACCAACTTGCACAATGCTCATGACTCATTGCACATATCCACTGACAAAACAATGTCTCCGGGATACTCAAATGCTTTTGCGCAAACTTTCTTATCAGGGATTCATTGTTCATTGATTAAATATTAACATTTGTAATTGGAAAATGAAGAATTCCTTTTTTTTGTTCTCTTTGAATATAGAAATGTGGTATTGTTCTAAGCTGGAAAAGGGTCCAAGGAGCCTCTGGGAAACTTCAAGGTAAAAAAGGGCACAACAGATCTTTTCTCTTAATGTGAATGCATGAGAGTCTCTGTAAATCCATTAAGAAATATTCACCCCGCTCCATATACATTTTTTCAAGTTTAAATTTTTTTATCATCTGTGGAACTAACTTTCCTCCTGCTGTCTCTTCTGGAAGCTTTTGGGTTCTGTGAGTATAAGGAGCCTGAATCAACACTGCGAGCCCTCAGACTTCTGCACGAGTTGCTTTTAGGTGATAAGAAGCTGTTGGTGAAGGTAGATGCCAAGACCAAGGCCCAGCTAGATGAGTGGAAGGCCAAGAAAAGGAGTGCCAATGGGGTATGCTCTTCACCTGCTGCATAAAAGATTAACTTGTCTGTTGATATTTTTTGGGTTTATAAGGTTGTATCTCCCATATTTCTGGCTCAAACGTATAGGGAGCCAGTGGTGGGTCAAAGAACGGGGATGATGAGGAGGAGGAGGTCCTCGATGAAGAAACCCTGCGTCGGGACCAGGTTGTGAAGGGTGCAATAGACGTCCTCATCCGAGAGTATGCAAGTGAGCTAAATGCTCCCTCGCAGGACCCCGACAGTCAACCCCGCAACAAGAAGCGGAAAGAGAAGAAAGAGGAGGTATTGCTTTGCATAATGTAGATGTTTTGTGATTTGGGGTGTTTTTAATATTAGCTGTTGAGTACTTAGTGTGTTTGTTTTCTTCTTGTCTTTCTCTCCTTTGTGTAAGGAGGATATCAATGCCATGGAGATGGAGGATGACAAGAGAGACTTGATTTCCAGAGAGATCAGTAAATTCCGGGACACACACAAGGTAATGTATCAAACTGCTGTTATTACTCTGTAATTTTAGGTTTTGGAGAAGAAATCCTCCACTTTTGTAATTAGAAATTCCTCAACAGCAAATGGAGCTGCAATTTATGTAATTTATGGAGGCTATTCCTCCCTAAGACAGTTCTGTTACTGTCAGCTATAGTAAGGAGGTAGTGTTAACACATAGATTAGGTAGTGAAATTCAAACATTAAAGGAATATAAAGTAGCAGATGTTGATTCCAATATTTTATTGTATCTATAGAGGCTTAAAGTGCTCAAATACTACAACCACCACTCATAGATGGCTTTATAGTATCTGTTAGTGTTTCCAAATTGGACAAGAGTTATTATTATTATTCATAATGCTGATTTGAGACTAAAGATTTTAGCTCTGCACAAGCTAAAGTCATCAGACAGAGTGCATGGACACAATGTTAAATTCCATCTAAAGCTAATCTATTGATTAAACCCCACCAATGTGGTAGAGTTCATTTGGTGACTAGAGCAAGATGAATCTCAGAATCTCAGCTTTGGAAAAAGTTGCGAGGATAGGATGTAAGTATGATCTTTTATTTCTTCTTTACTCATGTTGGGCGCTCCCTTCTGTTAGGGTTTGCAGAGGGGCAACTGGCTCTCGGTTTCACTTCTTTTTCTATTTACGTGTGGCCTCAGGGAAAAAACTGTCACTGGTGCTGGAACTGGAATGTACGGATTGCTAGAGAAGTCCAAAATGTAGCACGTTGCACTTGCACAGTCAGGTTTTAGAAGACGGGGAAGCTCAGTGAACCTCTGCAGGTCCTCAGATGATAAATGATGTGTTTGAAGAACACACACACATAGACTGAATGAGCCTAACCACTGCAGTAGTTTGAACTGCAGCCTGTAGTATTACTAAAGCAGGGAGCGCCCCTCCACAGCACTCTTGTGGTCTGAAGACATACAAGGTAAGTGCTCGTATTTGGGTTTTTTCTCTCTTTTTGTTTTCTTCTCTTCTGTGTCTTAGTGACTCCGTCCCCATCCTTTTAGTTAGAAAAAGAAAATACATTAAATATATGAGGGTATTTGCGAAAGGACACAGCTGCAGGGAGGGACGAAAAACCTTGTGGAACTGTACTTAAATCTAATTTCTAATACTGCTACAGAGGTGAGCCATATTTGAATGAACACCAGTTAGCAGTATTGTCAGCTACTGAATAAAATAAGGCTCTTTTATCAGCACTTTGACGTGACGTTTGAAAGAAGTAACAGATAACTAACAGCTCTAAAGACTGCAGGTACCATAAGTTAATTGTTTAGTATGTCAAGATGACCAGCCTTAAGAATAGATGATTGATTCATGCCAAACATGCTGCCATCAACAGAGAGAAACTTGGAGCTTCAAACCTAACAACAGAGAAGTGTCAGACACCTGAGGTAATAGGTTGACAGCTTCTGTAAGTTTGAATGCATTTTATCATAGCCCACCTCAGTCACAGTGTTTGAAATGCTGATTAAGTTGTTCTCAAGCAGTATGTGTTTCCATATGGAATTTTAGAACGAGGTAAGTTGTAGGATGGAAATAAGATAGAAAACAGGACAAGACAGTGAGAGCCAGGCAGTTTACTGACATCTTGGAATAGATTGTGAATTGCCCAGATGAGTCAAAGCCCCTCTGAATTTGAATCAAGTCTATCTAATTCATAATATAGAGCATATAGCGCATATAGAACAGGCAGTTCAGACCTCTCCCATCCTTTCCTCATTTTTATGTTTGTGTAACACTGAACAGCTGTCAGACCCACATTTCCAACAGCACGTAACTCCTGTTAGACATTTATTAGAACAGTTAGGTTGAGGTTTTTCACGTTATTTTTTTGGGTTGGAGAGTCCAAAGAGACCCCTGAAGACAACCTACAGGTAAGACTGTTTCACTAATTTCCTTGTGGCAAAATAGAATACAGTATCTGACTTGTTTCAGACATTAATTGAGGTTGTTCTTGATGTTGTTTTATGTGGATGAACTGTAATTAGATAAACCGTTTCACAGGTATCGTTTGGACGTGTGACCTGATTATTTTGACTTTACACATGACCCTGCTTTTCCTCCCACACGTAGCCTGTAGGATGTGTAGGGGCAGAGACGCGCTGAAACCGTAGTTCATCACCTGTGAGTTGCACACCAGTAGCTCCAAAACGGTCTGTAGAAAATGCCATGATTTTTATGTCAACTAGTTAGGAAGCAGAAAAAAGGTCAATACTTAGAGTACAAACATACTAGATAAGCTTACATAAAAATTTAATAATTACTATTGGGGATGTTCAAACCACAAAGGTGCAGTGTTTGCCCAGAGGGAGTTGATTTTTCAAAAAGTATCTGGTACGTTTCTCTTTCAGCTCAGCAAATAAGAAAATTATATCAGCAACAGTAGTACTCTCGTTCCCCCATGACTTTCAAGTATTTTATGCTGTAAATGTTAAAAATCTATCTTCACTTGTATTACAGTTGTATTTAATATTTACCTCAGAAGATTACAATGCAAGCATAAAACAACCTTCTGCATTACAATATACTCTCAGTCCCCGGGTCTCCCACACTGCTGCAGGGGAGCACTTTGCATTGCAGTCTGACACTGTGCCCTCTCATCTCAGATGACCATGTGGAAAACACATGGGAGCTTATTATGTAATTCACTTAAGTTGGGCCATTTGCCATGTTAAGCGTTGGCTTGTTTTAATCCACTTGGCACCCATAGGTAAGACCAAACCAGGGCGTTATACGGTGGTGATCTTAAGTGTATAGTTAGAACTTGTTGACCTAATGGTTCAAAGCTGACTTGGCCTTAATGTGTAGCATGAGTAGCCCCACTTCCAATTAAACCCAAGGAATCGTGTAAAGCTGAGTGCATAAAGCATTGCGTTAATGTGTAACAGCATATTTCCATGCTGAAGCTGCGATATAATCAAACTTATTCATGTCAAACATTATGCATTTTAACCCACCGTATCTTTTGCATTAGGTCAAATCTATTTCTTGTCAGCATTTGCCTGAATGCACATTGATTCGGAAAATGGCCGGATATCCATTTCACCAGTAGTCGCCCACAGTTTTTATTGGAATGGCCTCTTATTACATAAGAGTATAATCTCAGATCACCATAGAGCACGTAGTAACTGCAGAGGTCGAGTTGACCTGTTACATATGTGAAGAAAAAAAAATCACACCATATTAGTGTATGTGATGAGGGGAGGGCTGGATGGATACAGGAGCCAGGACAGGAAGTTATCTATCAACACTTTGATGTAACAGAAATACAATTATATAAATGTTAAAAAAGTGTTGATAAAACACCAGCTAGAGTTTAACTTCCTCACCTGCTGTAACTCCTCATTTAAGCACAGATTACTTTATGTTTGATTGACCTATAATGTATGACTTTAAGTAAGTTTGTCCTGAACTGGGCAGTATCTGCATTAAACCTGCTCAAACAGCGGACCGCTCCTCCTGGATGAAACACCAGGGCTAAGAGGACTTTGCAGCAGTATGTGAGCATGTCGGACCATGGGAGTCAAAATCATTTTCAGTATTGTGCTGATAAAATGTGTATTCATGTATTTTAGTATTTTCAGTACTGAGAATCTAGTAACACATTTTTCCCCCTCTCTTCCTGTTGGGCTCCTGCAGAAACTTGAGGAGGAAAAAGGAAAGAAGGAAAAGGAGCGACTGGAGATCGAGAGGGAAAGGAGGGAGAGGGACAAAGAGCGGGAGCGTGAGAGGGAGCGTCGCGATCGCGAGAAAGAGAAGGAGAGGGAGAGAGAGAGGGACAAGGAGCGGGAGAGAGACAGAGATCGCGACCGTGAACGGGAGAGAGATCGTGAGCGGGAGAGGACGAAAGAGCGAGAGAGGGAGCGGGAGAGGGAAAGGAGTCGAGACGTCAGTGAAGATCGAAGCAGATCAAGGTGAGTGGGAGGCCTGAGTTGTCTTTATAATGCAAGTCAAAAGTGGGGCTATAATTACAGGTAAAAAAACACTGGTATAATTGAATAATATTATGAAGTATGTTTCTAAGTAACGGTCCAAGGGGAGCCTGCATATTTTGCACAGTTTTGATACTAAAATGTTGAAAATATGTTAATTGTTTCATTATCAATCCATTTTTTTCATCTATTTGAACCGCTGATGCAGACATCGATAAGTCTGGAGCAAGGCTAATAAATCAGTTTTTTAGGTGCTTGTAGCTACTGTGTATCCAACTACATCCAGTACAGCTGCACTGAAAATAAATCCTACCTTTTGTGAGACTGAGAAGCAACCCCATTGACATAAATGAGCAGTGGACAAAACATAATGTCATGCAAATCAACAGATCTGTACAGTCTCAAAAATGACCATAGACTTCCATTTACTTTCCCCTGACATTCTTAGCAAAATGTGTTGATAATCACAATGATTGTTGACAAAACAATCTCCCCTCAAGGTCTATTTAGCATATGTTCTGGAGCTTTCAATCACCTTTTTCTGATAGAATTTAATTCTTTAGAGCAGCTTCTAAATGGGTTATCAAATACATGTTATTCAGTGTATAGGAAAACAAGTGCGCTGGCTCATGCAAATATGAAATAATGAAACCACTGTAGTAAAATACAGCTCTGATTTGACAGTTGATGCCGGCTAAAGCTGAATCGAAAAGGCTGTCTACAAGTAAAATAAGTGCTTGACTTTTTTTTCTTGCATTCTTTGCATCTTCTTATTTCCCCTTTAAGATATTTGGTTACTGGTGAGTTATTATTTAACTTATTTAATTGTCGTCTGCAGAGAGAGGACCAGAGAAGAAAAAAAACGAGACCGTGAAGAAGATGAGGAGGACGTGTACGAACGGAGGAGACTCGAGAGGAGGCTTAGAGACAAGGAAGCAGCTTATCAAGAAGTACGTATATCCTCTTCTGTCATTTTCACCGATTCAACATAAGTTTAAATAATTGCACAATGAATGAAAATGAATTTAATGATTGACTTTTGATTGACTCAGTCAGTGATGGTTGAATTTTATTTTTTTTTTTTTAAAGCGCCTGAAAAACTGGGAGATCCGGGAGAGGAAGAAGGCTCGTGACTACAGCAAAGACACGGAGAGGGAGGATGAGAGGCGTCGTGAAATGGTAAACATGAGTGCATACCACACCTTAACAAATAGCTAGACAATAATAATTGTACATTGGTTTTAGACATTTGTTATGTCAGATATGTGAGGATGAGTTGCTGGATTCATGCAGATACACTTAATTGTTACTGTGTTTAAATTCAGATGAAAGAAGCCAAAAGGCTGAAAGAATTCCTTGAAGATTATGACGACGACAGAGACGACCCAAAATACTACAGGTGATTATCTAAATGCGCATTTAGATGAGTGAGGTACACACTTTTGTTTGTGTTTTAAACTTGTCATCACCTGACTTCTCCTTCTCATCCTCAGGGGCAGCGCTCTGCAGAAGCGACTTCGTGACCGAGAAAAGGAGACAGAATTGGACGAGCGAGACCGGAAGAGGGAGAAGGAGGAGCTGGAGGAGATCAGGCAGAGGCTTCTGGCTGAAGGTCACCCTGACCCTGATGCTGAGATGCAGAGAGTGAGTCTACAGCCTCTTTTTACACAAAGATCCTGTAATACTGCATCCGCAATTACGGCGGCTTTTCTTTTTTACACTGAACCAGATTTGAGATGGCATGTCGGCATTAATGAAGCAAAAGAATTGTAACTACATAATAATAAAACAAGTCTAAATAATGTCAAATGTTCAGTTTCCACAGCTGAACATCCACTCTGTCCTCTCACTGCTCTGACACCCTCCAAAACAAGGTTACAGATCAGCGTCCTCAGTCACTAAAAGAGTATCCCTGTTTTCTGTCTCCCTTTTTGTGTCCAGTCTGTAGTGATGTTCGTGCATCTCTTATTAAAATGCCACCAGTCACTAAATTGTATGTATGTATATTTGTGTAGATGGAGGAGGAGGCAGAGCGCAGACGTCAGCCTCCTCTGAAACTTGAACCCGAGGAGGACGTGAACCAGGAGAGGGCTCACAAGGATCGGGATCGGGAGAAGAGAGGGTCAGCAAGGCCAGCTGCAGAGCCGATGCCTCTACCCCCCCAGCAGCATTCAGATGATGACGAAGACGAAGTGGGGGAGGACGACTATCATGATTGTGAGAACTCGCAGGAGGCCAAGCCGCTAATCAAACCTATCATGCGACCAATCACCACTGCTCCCTCAGTGTCCTCTGCCAGTGGGAACGCAACTCCAAACACACCCGGCAACGAATCTCCCTGTGGCATCATCATTCCAGGAGAAAACACCCCTGAGGTTCAACCACCGGAGGAACACCGGCCCAAGATCGGTCTCAGTCTCAAACTGGGTGAGTGAAAGCTGAGGACACAGAGGAATCTGTTTCTTTATCTGCTCTGTGCCGAAATAACTGGTGCTTCTCTTCTCCAGGTGCCACCAACAGTCCCAGCCAGCCCAACGTTGGCAAGCGAAAGAAGCTGGCAACTGTGGAGAGTGTCTTCAACAAGTTTGACGAGGAGGAAGCAGATGAGCAGCCTCGCAAAAGGAAACTGGTCCCGCTGGACTACGGCGATGACGACAAGAGTCTGGAGCTGGATGGAGCAGACATTTCAGGGGCCAAAGGAAGCGTCAACACAGAGGAGAAACGCAAGCACATAAAGAGCCTTATTGAGAAGATTCCCACAGCCAGGCCTGAGCTTTTCTCCTACCCTCTGGACTGGACGATGGTTGACTCGGTAAAGAGCCTCTGGCATTTTAAAATATTCAAAAGGTCAAAGTGTACTAATTACTAATTGAATGTTCTGTCCTGTTGCTGTAGGGTTGAGTTCCTGCGCTACATTATTTGATTTGATAGTACAGTGGCTAATATTATGTCACTAATATAAAATGAGCTCATGTGTCGTTCTGATGTTCTTTCTGTAGATGCTGATGGATCGCCGCATTAGACCATGGATCAATAAGAAGATTATTGAGTACATCGGCGAGGAGGAACCCACGCTGGTTGATTTTGTCTGTTCAAAGGTTCGTGATTATTTGATTAAACATATTCATCAGTAATACTCATTGACTTTAATATATGTATTATTGTGTGTGTGCGCCCACGCATATGTGTGGATATTAGTTGTGTTGCACTGCTGCTCATTTAAACATGAGTATTTTCCTTTTATCCCCAGGTGATGGCACACAGCACCCCACAGGGTATTCTTGATGATGTTGCTATGGTAAGTGTGTTTGAATTGATCTTTTATTGGAATTACTGGTGATTTGAACCCCATGTGATCACTTGTTTTGGCTCAAGCTGCCTTTAGGGGGACGTCAAGGACCATGACCGTAGCAAAAATGTCATGGTTGACTGCTCAGTTTGGAGTAATGCTTACTGTGATTCAAATGTGACTTGATGCCATTTTTCTTTTAAGAATATAGGTTTTTTACTCACAGTATGTTTGCAGTAGTTCTCCTGACTGTTTTTAGCAGAACTAGCAGCAGCATACCTCCAGGGATGTAATGTTGGTGTGTCTGGCAGTCGGTCATTCACCACTGTAATCCAGACTTAAATATCTCAACAGCTATTGGATGCATTTATGAAATTTGGTTCAGTCCTTCATGTCCCCCTCAGGACAAATTGTGATCACTCTGGTGATGAATTCACCCTCTAGCACCATAATTAAGTGCACACTTTGATTTTGTAGAATACTTTTGTTTAAAGACCAAATACCTTCAAAACTAATGACATTCCCATCAAGCCTCAGCTGTACTTTGGGTTTCGGGGTAATTAACAGGTGTTAGCATGCTAACAGGCTAAAACTGAGATGGTGAACATGGTTAAAGTTATACCTGCTTTACATCAGTAAGTGTTATTATTTTGAGTATGTTAGCATGTTGATGGTAGCATTTAGCTCAAAGTACCACTGTCTCTAAAGTAGTCTCACAGCAGCATGGAGCTGAATCCAAATGTCTTCATGACATCACTGCATGTGCACAGTTCTGCAGACTTCCAGAGCGACCCCTCGGGATGCAGTTTACGCCAGATTTAACTACCCACAATTCACCGCAATACAGACATGTTATAGTTTTTCGAATTGCCAATTAAAAAAACAAAACAAACTTACTATGATTGTGTAAAAAAATTACTTAATTCAATCATGTAGGTGAAAAATAATATTCAGCCACACCATGGTATAGAAATATGTAGAAGAATAGACTCTAGAGATCATCCGAACAGATGTTAGTTATTGCAGCCTGACCTATAAAAGCTGTGCAGTGCTGAAAAACAACAGGTGAGTTCTGCAGTGATCCCTGTGCATGAATGTAGTCGTCACTCAAACTTTTCTACAGCAATGCATGAAAAAGAGTTGAGGCCCATCTATCAGAGGCTTTGCATGCTTCTGTCCTCACAAACTTGACATGATGACAGTGAACGTGTCCTAATAATAACTAATGACTGAAATCTGGAGGGTGGACATTTGGATTGATTAAGGTGAAGCAGCTTAGGTTTGTGTCATAGTTAAACAGTTGGTCCTCAGTTATTCATGCAACGTTCATGTTCAAGTCCGATTCGTTGCATATATTTATTGAGCTGCTTGATGTAAATTTTGTTTAACCAACCTGTTTTTGTTTAGGTTCTTGATGAAGAAGCAGAAGTCTTCATAGTAAAAATGTGGAGGCTGTTGATATATGAAACAGAAGCAAAGAAGATCGGACTGGCGAAATAAAGAACCTACGTCTCTGTCTTGACGTCCTTAGATCCTCACAGTTCTGCTGCCGACCGTTTTCAGGTCCAGCAGACTGTAAACGTGCCCTTACACCCTCCATTCCATCAGCAAGGAGCGGCTGCCTTGTATGTGTGTGTGTTTGGAAGGGAAAGTGTGAGCTGTGAACAGAAAAGGGTTTGCACAAACATACTGCATGATAAAACTTTGGTTGTACTTTTTTCCTTTGGCAAAAAGACAGTTGCAATTCACCCGTCTGTTGGATTCTGCTTTGATTTACTGTTGTCATGTTGAGGCACTGCTCCATTGTGTGAACTAATAAATATGTTTTTTTAAAATAAAATAATGTGTTTTCTAACTTTTATTTCTCTTTGTTTGGCAGATTTTAAATTTGACTTTTAACTATAAAGTTGTTTTTTTTTCTCCTCATATTTCTATTTTTGTAGTCTCCAAAATAGATGGTCCTAGTTTTTACAATAGTGTAAATACAATATCACAAAACTCCCTCTCAAATTATCAAACTTCCATAGAAACTAGGACACTACCAAAATAGAAGTTGAAAAATAGTATTTTATTAGCCACTTCTAAACTGAGACCGCCTCATTTTGGATTATAGATTTTTGCCGGATATCAGATTCATAAATGATAATTTCCAGAACAAAAGCATTTGTTTCCTGTATTTAAAAGGAGTTAATAAATATTAAAGAGTTAAATATTAAGAGTTTAATTATATTATGACCTCATAAATGTACTAAAACAGTATGTTTTCTGTTTAATATTTCCTCAAACGATGTTTATATTCTATGTTTTCAGTTCAATAACTTTACTTACCTCCAGTTTGGCATAACATAGCTGATACCACTATTTTTATTTTTTTAATTTCAAAGTTTTAAAAATTAAAAATGCATAAATGAATAAAAGCTGAAATTGAGCAAATATTCCCACCGTAGTTTTTCCCCCTGGGAAGTCGAAAATACTTGTAGAAATCCCTGGTTTAGACCATGAAGATACACTTATGGACTTATGGCTGTTAAAAGAAATCACATAAAATAAAGTAGAGCAGTTGAATGAATTAACCAAATTGAAAAACGACCAATTAACAAAATGTTACATATTATGAGGACTCTTCCAAATGATCGGAAGTTGTACCAATAGTAAAAGTACTCATGCACAGGGGGCCATTTCAGAATCATATATATAAATTATATAACTGGATTATAATTATTGATGCATTTAAGGAATACTTCACCCCCAAAATGATCATTTATAATTATCAATTAGTGACCCAGTGTTACCTCAAATTTTGCGTATTAATTCATTTTCAATAAAAAAACGGATTATTTATGTTTTGTTTTACTGTATTTGTACATTTTAAATAAATGTTATTATTGTTTACATTTGGAAATACATGGTCGCTATTGCGTATAACTCTGGAACAGGTAAGAGAAGTAATGTTTATATGAAATCAATAAAACAAACTCCCTGTTGTCTCGCAGATACGTGGCAGGTTTGCGTCGACAGGTTGTTGTGACCCGGAAACACTTTGTCGCAGCACAAACAAGAGGATGTTCGGTTAGCCTGTGTGTTCGCTGTTAGCTGCTAACAGCGTCGGGAGGTTGCACTATTTGTATTGACAGGTGAATCTAGAGGAAACTATGCGGGTTAACGGGTGTTTACAAGTGAACGTTAACGTGTCAGGAAATGTTATTTGTAAATTTTAAGAGCTGGGGCCGTTACCGAAGCTAGTTAGCTTAGCATTAGCTACCGTTACCGAGGCCGGGAGCTGCGACGTCAGTGTTTAGTTAAAGCTAACGTGGATGTTTGTGCAGCAAACTAAACAGTCAGAGACGTGTATTAAACTAGTAACTAGTGTTAACCAACAGCTGCAGGTCGTGGCATGTGATTTAAATCGACGAGCACTGATTAAAGGGTTAAAAAGTAAACGGTTGGAGGTTGTGTTTTGATGGTTTAGCAGAAGATTAGCCGAAGATAAAAGTGCAGTCATGGACGATTTTAGCTCCATCAGCCTGCTGTCTCTTGCGATGTTGGTGGGATGTTACGTGGCCGGGACGATACCTTTAGCTGTCAACTTTTCAGAGGTAAGTCTGGCATGAAAGGCTTTAGAAAAAGTGCGTCCTAGTTTGTTGAGCTTTGTCCACATTTTCAGTTTAACAGAGGTAAAAGTGAATCTGCAGAAGCACCCATCGTTACCTGTAGTGTTATCAGATCATCTGGTGTATACAGTGGTCAAAAACAATGAGACACACCTTTTGCTGATTTGTCTGTGATTTTGTTTGTTCAACTTTGACAACATTTACCAATTAAATGTAAAAGTTGATCTCTGTCAGTGCCTTCAATCAGAAGAACGTATAGTTAACTATGTAGTGTTAATTCAATTCGGTTTTGTTTACAGTGCCTAATCACAAGTTATCTGAAGACACTTTAAATACAGAGTAGTTCTGAATCTCACTCTGTTTTTTATATATTTTTCAGAGATCCAACAGTCCCTCAATAAGCAGCAGCAAGTTTCAATATCTATAACAATTGTATTTTTTATTACATCTTAATACAGTATTTATCCAGCGATCTTGTGCACACAGTGGCAACGAAAACCTTCCTTTTAACAGGCACGAACGTTGAACAGCCATCTGTCCTGTAATGTCTTGTCTGTGTTATCAGATTATCTGGTGTATACAGAAGTGGAAGAACAGTGGGACAGACTTTGTGCTGATTTGTCTGTGATTGTGTTTTCAGGAAAGGCTGAAGCTGATCACTGTGCTGGGAGCAGGGCTGCTGTGTGGGACTGCACTGGCTGTCATCATTCCTGAGGGGGTCCACGCACTTTATGAAGAAATCCTTGAAGGTAGCGTTCATAAAAACAGTCGTATTTCCTTAAGGATTACCTAGAAATTGTATCCCCAACTCCCTTGGATGAAGGCATCTTCACATTACATTATGTGATTAAATGTAATTAATGTTTTAAACCTTGTTTGGACAAGATTAGTTTAAATGTTGGGATGTGGGGTAAAATTGTCTTACCTAAGGATGTCTGTAATATAAATAGCCACGGGGATAAGAAATCCCTGTATTCCCCCAGTGGTGGGAGGGGTTACTGGATTTACGCACTGCGTCACCTCCCTATCTCCATGTGCGTGCTACGTAGCTTCCTGATATCACAAAATCAAGTAAACACGAAACTATGGGAAATAATTGATCATCTAAAATAAATGATGTGATGAAAAGAGTGCTTCTTCGAGTGTCTCCATGCTCAAAAACATGTAGAAACTACGTATTAACAGGATATGATGGAATATCAACATATCTTTTACAGGGGGCCGTATTCAGCCAGGACTAGTTTTACCTGAGGTATTTTTTACGGACTGTTTTACAGAAGGTGAATTACCACGTAATTTTTTACTGACATTCTCCAGAATAATTACTGACATGGAGCATTCGGACATGACTAAAACCTCTGATAAAAAGGACCCTACCCAACGTCCCCACATTAAACTTATTCTTTCTGAATAGGGCTTTAGTCTGTAATATGTCAGACACAGTAAATAATTTCTGCAACAATTTCACAAAGTTCAAGGGAATGCCCTCAAAATGCTTGTTTTGACCAAAATAAAAAGTATAGTGAGGCCTCAAAGGGGAAAGCAGCAAATCCTCACATTGTAGAAACCATAACTTTTGGCTTTCTTGATGAACCATTTTCTCAGTTGAACAATACAAATAATTTCAGCTGTCAATTCAATTTCAATTATCTTTATTCCACCAGGATATTTCACTTAGCATCAGTACTGCTTTTCTTGCATAACTCATTCCCCGACGTACTGTCCTAACTTTAATCATTTAGTGTCAACACCTAACCGTAACCTTCTCTCAAGACCTTTGCAGATCTTGAGTTTAGTTTGTTCCCTTGTAGACCAGCTGGGTTGGTTACTGGGTCAGGCTACTCTTGAATACAGCTCAGTTATTCCATAAAGTTTCAACATCAGTTTGTGGTTCCTGTCTTTTAAACCTGTACTTCAAAGATTTGAGGCCGGTTGTCCTGGTGGCCCTGGGGTTAAAGACCTTATAGTTGAGCTTGTCTATCCAGGGGTGCCTCAGGACACAAAGACAAACAGACGGAAACTACGCATAGATCACATCTGTAATAGGTTTGAATCCTTTTCAAACAGAACAAAGTTCAGTGAGCTGTAAAGTACAACCGGTACCAGTACTAGAGTCTATTTCTCTTGCGTAACCAACTGTCAAAAACAGATATTTGTTTTGTGATCGTCTGCATTGACACATTCCTCTGTGTCTCAGTAGGATCCTACATTGGTTTGTGATGCTCTCTGTGCCGAGCAGTCACTAATCAGATGTGTTAAAGAGTGTGACAGGAATTACAGTTAACATGTTTTGGGTTTAAAACACATTCTTTATCTCCTCATGATGCAGAAGTTTTCTTTATCTTTGCATGCAATGTACAGCCCTGTATATTTTGTAAACATACTTCCCTTTATCCTATGATACAAGTGGGTCTGAAATTAATAATTATGACTCTATGAAATTTATAATTACATTTATAACTCTGTGGAACTCAAAGCAAAGGACAAGTCGCCCTTGTGCTCTGTAAACGTCATGCCAGCTGGGCTGTTTGCACTATCTGTGTTTAAAAGTCTACAGAGCCTGACCTTGGGGGCACTCTTGAAGACGGGAGCCATTTGTTCAGGCATCTGGAAGACAGCTTCCTTGCAAGGAAATTATTTGGAAATAAATACACGGAGAAGCCGATCTTATTGTTTCTTCATCTTTCTTGATTGACCTTATTGACTTGTTTTCCCACAACAGGTGTTTTTTAACAGTACAGTTTGAATCTGTGTTTCTGCAGGTACTCACCAAAGCCACGGCCAGGTTGGAGTCGTGGAAGTGTCTGAGCCAAAGGGTGAAGCAGACGTGGCCCTGAGCGCCAGCGGAAAACACGAGCACAGTCACGAGCAGCTTCACGCCTGCATCGGAGTGTCTCTGGTCCTGGGCTTTGTCTTTATGCTGCTGGTGGACCAGATAGGCAGTTCTCATGTGCACAGCACTGAAGGTAAACCAGCGCAAACATTTAAGCACCCAAAGCACTTGTATGTGTGTAGAATTAGATTGCTTGGTGACAGCAGCTTTGTCATTAGCCTCATCAAGTACTAATCCAATCCTGAGGAAAATAATTTTGTTGAATTGGACCCAAAACACCTCCATATGGCTCAACTGCAAATTCAGTTCTCCCCCACATGAACTCTCGCTTTCCACTATTTCAAAGCCTTTTATTAATTCTCTGCCAACATGTGACGCAACACAGCTCTTGCTCAGTGTGGAGGTGTTGTTCTGTCATCCTCACATGGTTCTACTTTAATATTTCCTAAACATATGTTTACAATCTCTCTGACTTGTTGTTTTTGTCTGGCTTAGATCCAGAGTCGGGCAGGGGCGCCTCCTCTAAAATCACCACCACCCTGGGTCTTGTGGTCCACGCTGCAGGTAGATCTGTTTTATTCTCTTGTAATGATGGCACTAGATAACCTTTATGTCAAAATCATCCTTATTAGTCTAAATCACAAATTGGTGCTGGAGAATGGTCTTCCTTCCACACAAGTTACTTCTGCAAAATGGATGATTTTAATATTTATTTTTCTTAGCAACTATTTTCAATCTATTATATCTTATTATATTTTGCGCTACGTGTCTCAGGGATGCTTCATTGTTGTTGTTTTATACAATGGCAATAAAGATACTTGAACTACTTTACTATTAATTATTAATGCTGTTCTCTCTGCTGCACCTACGCTTTATTGTTGATTGATAAGTGAATCCTATTTAAACCTGAGCACCACAGTTATATGAAAAATTAAAACACAGAGGTGATCCTTTGGAGCGTTTTAGGAGCAACAGTTGAATATGAATGGTATCTGAGCTTCTGTGTCTTTTGTCTCCAGCTGATGGAGTTGCACTAGGAGCTGCTGCCTCCACCTCTCAGACCAGCGTCCAGCTCATCGTCTTTGTAGCCATCATGCTGCATAAGGTAATGATGCCTCATGTGTCTTGGACAGTAAATCAGCCGTTTAGTGGTTAGTTGATCGATTGAAAATCAATTGGCAACTTTTTACACAATCGAGTGATCTGAATTATTTGGGGTCTCGGACCAGATGATTAATCGATAATGTGTTCTCCACATTAATCAGTAATCGTTGGTTGCAAAAGCAGTACGCTGCACATGTGAACCTGTGTGAACTCTGCTGCTCTGTCGTCTGCAGGCCCCGGCAGCCTTCGGCCTGGTGTCGTTCCTGATGCATGCTGGTCTCGAGAGAAACCGCATCCGCAAACATCTCCTGGTCTTTGCCCTGGCAGCACCTGTCCTTGCCATGCTCACCTTCTTAGGCCTCAGTCAGGTAAATATTAAAATCTGGGTTTTTGGAGCTTCTTAAAGGAGAAATACATTTTTTATTTTGTTTGTTTTAGGTAAAATGGATGTTTCATTAGCCAAATCTAAATGACATGCTGTAGCGATTCCTTAACAGTCAAACAATCAGACAGGGCGTTTTTTCTTGACGGAACAAATAGACATTTTGCTTCACAGTGTTTGTGTTTGTTCCCCTCTCAGAGCAGCAAGGAGGCCCTGTCAGACTTCAATGCCACCGGTGTCGCCATGCTCTTCTCTGCCGGCACCTTCCTCTACGTGGCCACCGTCCACGTCCTCCCTGAGGTTGGGGGCGGCGGCCACAGCCACACTCCCACAGCAGGGAACGGAGGGAAAGGACTAAGCAAGGTGGAGGTGGGAGCTCTGGTGCTGGGCTGCCTCATTCCTCTGGTGCTGTCTGTCGGTCACCACCATTAGAGCTCCAGAACAGATTTAAGACGGGTGTACAGGGGGGGAAATGCGGAGACAGAGACTTCAAACGTTGTGGATCTAAATGTCTTGTTGCTTGTGTTCCGCTGATGGACCTCGTAGACCAGACTGCCGCTTGTTGCGGGGACATCTTATGGCTCGAAACTTGCTTGAAACAGGCAATTGATGATGTTAAGGAAAGCAGAGTTGCTGCAGTGACAACCGAAGGAACACAACAATGTTTTTTTGACAACAAAACCGCTCCTGTATGTGTCCATGTATTCCACCAGAAGTCTTTTTTTAAAGAGAGACCACAGGTAGACCCTTCAGCTCTGTTGGTTTCCATCACTGTGGAGTTTTCAGTGTGGCATCATCGTGCTTGTCCAAAGTCAAAGAGCCAGATTTCATCAGAATGATGTGTTACTAGATGGCAGTTGCTCCGTGAGATTTGATTATGCCTGTGATATCAACAAGGCAAACTTTTTTCATTATTGTACAGTGTGTAAATCTCTTCGCAGCAATCCAGATTGATTCAAGCTGATGTAAAGTGAAAGTGCCATATTAGCAAACCGATACCCGAAGAGACGGCGCCAAAAGGAGAATCCAGTTTGTAGTAAACATTCCTGACTTATTTTCTTACCAACAGTCTTTTTTTTTTCGGCAGTCAACTATGAAGCAGGATGAAAGATCAGCCCGAATAACCAGCCACATGCTCGTTCAACATTTTTTTGCTTCGGCTCATGAGTTTGTCATGCGAGAAAAAAAACGGTTGTGACAAGCAGTTTCTTGGCCTGATGGGAAGTCTGTCTGATGGATTCTGACCGCGTGTCTCTCCCCCAGACTAGTCTTCTCAAACTTGAGTCCTGCGTAAGGAGGAGACGCAACCAGCCTTGATGTACCACAACATGAACTGACACTTTTATCTTATCTGTTTCATTTCTGGACATGTTTATTTCTGTTTTACTTGGAGAGTAATTATTATAAATAGAGGTTTGAGGGGAAAAAAACTGTATAGAATCGTCTTAAGTGATTGTATAGAGTGCAATTAAGTTTATTTAGAGGTGGAGGGATATTTCAACAGCTCTGAACGAATGGTTTGCCTTACGGAGCAAAGGCATTAAATGGATGAAAAACATTTAGGGACCATCGGCTCAGGAGAACAGACATATTACGGATCCTGTGATGAGAATTTTCACTGATTTAGTCATACCTGAGCAATAATTATACACATGATTATTGGGGCAAAGTCACTTCTTTCTCAGTCTGGAATGACTCCAGGGGTTTTGCCTTCATCTTCAAAGCTTTTGTGACATCCCGCCCATCTCTGCAAAACAGTAACCGGTTGATGCATTAAAATGTAAGTAGGCTGCTCGCTCTTCTATCAGGACAGGTGGATGTTGTGAGTGTTTCTGTATCACTGTGCCTGCTCACAGCAGAGCTCATGTATATGTGTGTGTACTGTACAGAGTAACTTCCTTCTTCCACTATCATCATGATCTCGGGTGTGAGATGGAAGTGCTTACTCACAAATACATATTTTTAGTCTTCAATTTGAATTTGTTAATGGACATGGATGGGCTGTTTTGACTCAGGAGTTTACAGACTGTCTGAGGAGTCTCTGTTTTATGCACAAGTTAAAAGTTTTTTTGCAATTAATTCCAAGTTTCATTAGGAGGAGAAACTTGCTGTGATGTTTTAGAGAAAGGGTGGGCCACATGCAGACAAGCAGCTGCATGACTGCTTTATATTTTATGGGATGCTGTACACCGGAGAGCAAAATTAGAGATCAAAGTATTAATACTTGATTTATACTGAAATATTGTAATTTTTATTGTTCAGAATATCTGGAAAATCCTTTTCAACAAAGTAATGGCTAAGAAACCCACTACAGTTGCCAAACTGTGGAAGAGACTGAAGAAGAATGGATATTCTATCAAATTCTGAACAATGAAAAATAATATTTCAGAACAAATCAGGTATTAATAATTTGTTCTCTAATTTTAATCTTCAGTGTATGTAAAAAAAGAAGGGAGGACACAGCCCCAGTATGTGCCATCATCGTTCTAAACAATGTTTAACAAAATCCCTGCAGAGATTAAGCATTTACATGTTTCACATCTGTTTAGTGACGCAGCCAACTGCTCTTTTCCTTTAATCAATGGTCCAAAAATTTAATATATATTCAGTTAACTATCAGAAGATGAAGAAATCCAGGAAATATTTATACACACACAGATCTTTGCCTTATTCTCTGGAAGAATAGCTTAAAGGATTGATCGATAATCAGAATTCTTGCAGATGAATTGTTTGGTTAATCGTTGCAGCTCTATAATGTTGCATTTATGATTTATCAAACATTTATTCTGCAATATGTCAGCCTTTAAAGTCCCTGAAAACATAGATTACAATCTAAAGTATTCCCTAACGAGATTAAATATTCAGATTCTAAATAAGTTTGGAAAAGAAAAAAACATCCCTTAACACTCAAAATGAATGGAAATATGTGACATCACCTTTTCCCTTCTGAGCCCCGCCCACTTCAAACCAGTGAGAAACTTCTAATCTCTCGTGGCGTTACTCTGGCAAAAAACTGTTCTTGTAGTGTGATGTGACGCCATCATTTATAGTCAAAAGCTGGTTGATAAAATACATTTTCAAGCCCTTTAAACTTCATTCATCTTTGCAACATTGCTTCTTTTGCATAATATGAGTAGAAATCCAAATGTAGTTAGTTCACCAGTGGATACCAACATTTGAAAAAGAACCAACACCACTCATCTTCCCATATATACAGTGAAGGATTTATTACATCTGCTATGTTTTCGGTTTTTTCTGTCTGCAAGAATACAGAAAAACTACTTGAGGTTTTGATTCACGGGGGGGGGGGGGGGGGGGGGGTCACAGATAACTTTCTCACTTTGGCAACATTGTGAGATGGAGCATGGCCTTGACGGAGCCCTACGCTCTCCGAGTCTAGTTGGTTACTGTAGTTGTTCCTTTTCATGCTGAAAAAAAGTCCCTTTATAATGTGATTCCATTGTAACAGAACAAACTCCACATTCATGTGCACAAATCAAGTGCAGTCTTCCAAAGTTCGTCTATTTAGTACAAAATACTCTTGTGTTACTATTTTGGCTTCAGAAGATTCAAACTCTGGAAGAAAGCCACTTGGTTTGTCTAACTCCGACTGCTAAAGCCTCAAATAGGGAGGAATCCCACTTGGAAGAGTTCTGTTCATGGGCAGGAGGAAATATTACAGCGAGCAAGAACTTCTGCAATGCACATATGTGAAACCCAAAACACGTATCCTTTAAGATAATTCAACCAGCTGGACTCAAAGTTGCTCTTTTGGATGTTTTAACAGGATAGTGACAGGGTTATACCTTTTACTTTACACACCATAAAGTTAAGTCTAGTTCTTGAGCTTGTCTCTCTGCTTTACTAAAGTAAGTTAAAGCTGTTTTTAAAGAATGAATATGAAGCTTCATGAACTGTCAAAATACTGGAGGCGTTTGACCATAGTCATGTCAGTGGTGTTAGTCGGATCATCTTATTTTACATTTAATCAAACTTTGATTTGTCTGCACTTAACATCTTTGATCAAACATGAACATAAACTGAGCAAATTCAAGTATAGAAACCTTTAAAACTGCAGGAGTTTAATGCGTCAGAAAGATGATGGCATATTTGTGGGCTGAGTGGAGGTTTCAGTCGGGATCAAGTTAATATTTGTAAAAGTGTCAGTGGGGGGTAGGTGTGTCTTTTTGTTCCGTCATTCCAGGATGCATCTGCCTTATTTCCATACTTTTGATTGTGAACATCAGTTGTAAAGCAATGTTTTATGACGACTAAATTAAAGTTTTTTAACTGGTGAAAATGCTCTGTTGTTTCTATGAATGAAGAGTACATCTTGTATTCATCAAGGTAAGACTTTATGGATTTTGGTCACATAATTAACAAATTGAGGGACTTTTCTCTTAAATGAAAAGTTAAAAATGATTGTTTCTGCCCTGATAGGATGAAAAAAAAAAGCCTCCGGGCTCATGCACGTCTCTGTCGAAGCTGAGCTGTCAATATCTTTATAATCTGCTGTCCATCCACTCTGACACATGTTGTGTAAATTAATCTGATACTCAACGACGCTGAGCTGCGTGTTAACCGCTCTGACTCTCCAACCACTTTCCCAGAAGTCGTGCAGCCACGCCTCTGCCCCAGATGTTCCCCTAAATCACTGCTGCGGCGATGGATGATAGATGGAGAGACCAGAGAGTTCATATACCTGCCAAGAGCTGGAGACTGCGGCGAGTACAGTAATCTGAATAACAGCTTTTACTGGCTGGAAATGTATTGACCGGCTTCAGATTTAGCAACTCATTCCTAAAGCTCCCCCCTACATTGCCTCCCAGTATCCCTCCTCTTCCTCCCTCCCTCCCTCCGTCATAGCTGTTTTCATCTCCGCTGTGCTGTGCAGTCAGTCTGCCTCCAGCTGATGAGCGTATTGGCAGCAGCATCATTCCACCCTGCTGAGTTATCGGGAATTGTTTGCTACTTTTCCAGCTGTGTATTGAGGCTGTCCCTGCAGCTGTTCATGCACGTCTCTGTGTGTGTGTATTGGGTGTTATTGGGTTAATTGTTATTGATTTTAAAAGTCTATTCTAGTTTTTTTGTTGTTGCTCCACCTCCCAGGGCGTGGGAAGCCAAAGAGGATGTTCTCGTCTGCGTCCAGAAACTCTCTGTTCTCGCCCTGGTCGTCCATGGAGCAGTCAGACTCTGAAGCGCTGGACATCAGCACCAAGGTGCAGCTGCACGGTGTGCTGTGGAAGAGGCCGTTCGGACGGCCGTCGGCCAAATGGTCTCGCAGGTGAGCGGTGAGGTGTGATTCACCTGGTGGTTTTTATCTTTTAACCTCCGATAGAGCACTTTATACTGCAGGTCCTTCTGTCTGGAGGGTAAAGCTGACTCTGCTGCTCATAAAAACTTGTCAAAGCCTGGATAAACTTAAAAACTAGAGCTGAAGCCTGCAGGGAAACTACTTTTTCATATTTTTTTAATTTCGGGGGAAAAGGTTTTCCTCTATTCTCTATTAAAATGCTGATTATTCTCAGAGAACGGTCTGATTTTCCTTCCAAATGTGTCAGTGAGCACTGAAAACTGTAAGACAGCTGAAAAATGTTAATGTTAAAGTCACTATGTTTTTGACACCACAGGCATAAAATGCTGTTCTGAGAGCAACATTTTTTTACTTTGCTTTACAACTGCAGTGCAACACCTCTGTTGTGACTTTTCCTCATTGAAAAATAACAAATGACAGAAAATGATAGTGTTTTCATGATCTTTTCTTCCACAATGAACATTTAAGAAGTGTTGGCATGTTGTGTATCAGAGGATTGTTTTATATAACAACAGGAAATACTTACCACATCGCAGTGTCAGTGTATCCTGATACAAGTGTGTATTTGGATGACAAAATGCCTGGATTGGTACCTCATGTCATGATAATGCTCTTAGTTTACATAACAGTTAAAACGACAATACCCGGTGGATCCAGAGAGTCCATTTGCAGCGCACTTTTTGCTTGTGTCGTAAAGGTCAAAAGAATTTGCTCGTGTTCGGTAAATGCTTGTTTGGCGTTTGAGCGAGGAGATTTTGTGGTATTTGTTTTTTTTGCCAGCTTTTTAAAGTGTGCTGTGTTGTCATACTGTGGCTGAAATTTTAACCGTGGGGGGAAATTAAAGGGACAAAGGAAGAGTAAAACTCACTCAACCCATCTTTATTTTTTAAAGCACCTTTTATGCAGGTTAGTGCAGTTCAAAGTGCTTCTGACAAGAAATAATATTACAGTAGAGGTGTGGACCATAAAAAACATTAAAAATGAAATAAAAGATTTGAAAGCTATAATAAAAGTAAAATACAGTGAAATAAAACAAGTTCAAAGAATTAGATAAAAAAACACAAAAACAAATAAAAAAAAAAATAGTAAAATACACTATAAATACACTTAAAACAAAAAAATAATTGAATTAAATGATCTGAATAATTTCTATAAACAGTTGAATCAAATACCTGGCTAAGGTATATGTTAAAAATGTCAATGCGTCCAGCTCCTCCCAGGTCGTCAGGTAGACTGTCCCAGCGGCTCTGAGCATATCGACTCAAAGCAATACACTGAGCCTGTGAAAATAGCAGCACAATGTCGAGTTATAAACTGAAAGGCACAGAGTTTGAAAAAGAAGGGAGACAAGAGGGTCGAATAAAAGATGCTCTTGAGTTGCATTATGGGAAATAAGAGTTTTTTGAGATGGAACGGAAAGGCAGGATATGTGACTATTATTTATTGGTCTCTGGCAAGTCCCCAAACTTTATAGGAGTGCAATATGAAATCTCTGGATTATCTAGTTATATCTGATTGTGTCTTTTTTTATCCGTTAATTGTTAATGCACAATAAAGGACATGAAAGTAACAAGTAAACATGTTCAATAAATGTTATACATTTATGTATAGCACAGAATAATTAGTTCCTTTACTTGGTGGCGAGGCAGAGCGTGCAGCAGAGAGAGTCAACAAACAGAGTGACTCGCCGTTCTTTGAATTTGTCTGATGGTTTCTGTGTCAGTCCTTACTGACAGCAGTTCCTGAATCACCTTCTTCACCACCACAATCTCAGTGAATCTCTCTGAACACACCTGTGCAGTGATACACCACAGAATGAGCAGCTCTATTCACACACGGGCTCACTCAGAGATTAAACGGTCCTTGTACTCTGCCGCTGAAAGGGTAAATTGTGCATGTGTAAAAGGGGATATAGACGTGCAGCAATGGAGGTTGCAGACGTTGGTTCCTTTCAGCCCCACAGGATTGACTCACTGCTGCTTTCATTGTCTCCCTCGGTACAAAGATTCTTCATCATCAAAGACAGCTTCTTGCTCTACTACGCAGAGAGCGAGAAGAGAAACTTTGAGAGCAACAGGTTCTTCAACATCCACCCCAAGGTGAGCCGCTGCATCTTCTCTGAGCCCCTGTGAGATGGTGGATCATGTATGTTTGTTGTGTTTGTTGGATGACGTTTTTGCATATTTTTATTATCCAGAAACATTATAAACAGCAGTGGGATGT
This sequence comes from Echiichthys vipera, assembly GCF_963691815.1. NCBI lineage: Eukaryota > Metazoa > Chordata > Actinopteri > Perciformes > Trachinidae > Echiichthys > Echiichthys vipera. The sequence goes on from NC_139837.1 coordinate 20,885,857, forward strand.
GTTTCTGTCTCAGGGAGTCATTCCTTTGGAAGGATGTGTGGTGTCAGCAAATGAAAACATGGGAATGCCCTTTGCCATCGTGGTCAACCTGGAAGACTTCACTGTAAGACCCTGATCCCGTCACACACGCATTCCTCCATTACAGTGTCATATATCAGCTTTTAAGTGATATTTTTAAGATAGATGCGGACATTAAGTGTCAGACAAACAACATGCAAACAAATTCACAATTGTCTGTGCAACAGAGAAGTTTTATATATTGTACTGTTAAAGCTTAAATCAGCCTTAACCTGCAACAAATGGGACGCATAATGGACTGGATTTAACTGCACACTGGAACCCAACAGTGTTACAGAGTTTTCACTAGCTCAGCAGCCCGAAGATCGAAATCCACCGTCTATTTTACAGCATCAGCCCATTATTGACAAGATGCTGGTGTATAATATCTTGCGTCCGTCCCCCAGGGCACCATAGTCCTGGCTGCTGAGTCCGGGGAGGAGCAGGTCCAGTGGATGGAGATGCTGCAGGAGTCGGGGAAAGTGTGAGTATTCAACTGACACAACTTCTCCTTCTAAATGTGTGTCCTCTGAAGGAGTTACACACACAAGACACAGCTCTTAAAGGCTGTTTGTTTGAATTTCCACAGGATTATAGAATCATTTTGATGAGTTCTGTTTGTGAAAAAATTAGACAATCACAGAGGTGCTGGTGTCAGAAATCTTTCCGTTCATACACACAAGACTTTGAGTTCGAGTGTTAGAAATCTCTGCGTTTTTCCAACAGCACATGGAAAAACGCCCAGCTGGGGGAGGCCATGATCGAGAGTCTGGAGGCTCAGGGGCTGCAGCTGGCCAAAGAGAAGCAAGAGTATCTGGGTAAACACCTGAATGGATGAGTTATTTACAAGTTTAACAAGAGGAAGAAGTTCATGTGAAATGTCTTTCTGCAGATAAACTGATGGAAGAGACTGAGGAGCTCAGTCATCAAAGAGCTCAGAGAGAGGTGAGCCTTTTTGGTTCCAGCCATCCAGGGCTGCAAGTACTGATTCTTTTCATTATTGATTCATCTGCTGATTATTTTATTGAAATCTAAAATGTCAGAAAACAGTGCAAATCCCAGGTGATGTCTTTTCATTTCATTTTTTCATTCCCAAACCCAAAGATATTCAGCTTTATGTGATATACAACAGACAAAAGCAGCATTTTTTTTTGCCAATTTAGCAAAAAAGTAAAATAGTTGAATATTATAATTATATTGCTACAGCACCAAGTGTGATCCTTCATTTTAATAATCAGTAACATTTTCCTACAAACATGCTCTAAAACTGTGTGTGTGCAGGAGCTGGAGCGACTGAACCAGGTTCTGGAGGAGGAGAAGATGAAGTTTGAGGAGGTGGTGGTGGAGCTGAAGGCAGAGCAGGAGCATATCAAACTGTAAAACATGTTTTCTGTTTATTAACTCATTCTAATTCTTCTGCAGGAGCCTGTAAAAGAGTGTGATTTGTTTTGTGTTGTGTGCTGCCGGCAGAGACCTGGACGGCACCGCTCAGTCCTTGAAAGGCGTCGAGAGTGAAAAAGAAGAGCTGAGCAGTTTAACCGTCATGCTGCAGAAATCCATTGAGGTATGAAAAAAAAAGTCTCTCACCCGCAGATACTCTGCTACATTACTGGGAGTGTAATGAGAACTTATTGATGAGCTGCAGAGGACTCTGGTGCTCCATTTAGATCATGTAATGTTACAACTGCTCATGTAATAAGTTGCGTAACAGACGCAGGTCGTCCAATTATCCTGCTAACGTGATACATCAGGATATTGATGCATGTTTCTGTGGAGGGGGTTTAGAGCCACTTGGAAAACGTGACTCTGACTTTATAGATAAAAATGTGCTGATGATGAAATGCCTCCAGTACTGCCTCAGATGCTGGTATCAGTACCTGTGAGTACTCAGGTTTATGCACAGATCAGATGCCATGTGATGTGAAGAATTTCATTTAACTGAAAAAGAGATGTTAGTGCATCACACTTGTGCAGGTTAAATTCTTCTGGACTGATCCGACTCGGTGGGATCTGAATCTGTGGTTTTGTCCTTCAGGAGCTCTCTCAGGAGAAACAGAGAACACTGGAGCTGCTGGGAGTGAAGGAGCAGGAGGAGAAGGAGGCCGAGGCGACAGAGGAGGAGAACTGCGAGAAGAGAGAGGAGGATGGTGAGGAGGATCCTGGAGACATGGACCTGCTGCAGGATCTGAGACACATCGAGGAGCAAATGAAGATCCTGCTGAAGGAGAAGGATCAGGCCGACGACAAGTGAGTGACACCAGAGTCCAGCATCAGACTGGGATCACTGGTTATGGACCAGTTACGTATGTACTCACATACATTTTTCATTTTCACAAAACTTTTACCTTCCGTCCTTCTGTTAAAAGCAATAAAGTGTAATTCCGGCGCAAAATCAACCCATGATCTTTTTCGGCACTTACATCAAATAAGCCATCGAGACAGTTTTTTTTCGTGTATTAAATGCAAACCAAAAGGAAGGAGCCAATTGGTGCTTTGTTTTCTGTGTAGGAAGTCTTCTCATGCTGCTGCAGAGGTTTGGTGAAATTTTCAGCAGTATTAGTGGTTAAAAAGCTGTTTGAATGCCTTCACCGTGCAGCCCCGAGCTAATCAGACGTGTGAGCCACATCCGACTGTTAGCGACTCTCCCCGATTTTTCCGTTAGTAGTGGTTACACGAAAAAAATGTCTCGATGGCTTATTTGATGTATGTAAGTGCCAAAAAAAGACCCTGGGATGATTTTGCGCAGGAATTATACTTTAAATTCTTTGAGCTGTTTGCTTTGTTAGAAACACTGATCACTGTATCAGTACTGAAGAGAATCCAAGGTCATGTCGGTTGACACGAGAGCTTTTAACCTGCAATAACGTTTTGGCATCCGGCCTCTGCAGGGAACCTCTATACTAATGGCACAGGGATATAACTACTAGTGGAAATGTGTATTGATCCGTAAACAACCAGCACATTGATCAGCACAGTAAGTGGGATATTACAGGCAGCTGCTATTGACTGTGTAGCACTAATGTTCTAATGTTCTGTTACGAACGCTGAAATATACGAGCTATAACTTTATGTTTCCATGAGCTCGGCCTTCACTCTCCTCCTCTTCACTCTCCTCCTCTTCTCGGTCATCCTCGTCGACACGTAACAGCTGCAGCTAAATGCAACAAGAATTGATCCTCACCTGCACTGCAAAACAACATTTCTGCAACAAATATGAATTACTGTGGATTGGTTGTTTCACTCAAATCTACGCCATGTTTTTGAGGCAGTTAAAAAAAAAATTTAAAAAGTATTTTTATTAGAAACACTTATACCCAATGATGCAGCAACATTATATACATTTCAGGTTTCAAGCCTTTTATTATTATTATAGCAGGAAATTGTGTGTGTGTGTGTGTGTGTGTGTGTGTGTGTGTGTGTGTGTGTGTGTGTGTGTGTGTGTGTGTGTGTGTGTGTGTGTGTGTGTGTGTGTGTGTGTGTGTGTGTGTGTGTGTGTGTGTGTGTGTGTGTGTGTGTGTGTGTGTGTGTGTGTGTGTGTGTGTGTGTGTGTGTGTGTGTGTGTGTGTGTGTGTGTGTGTGTGTGTGTGTGTGTGTGTGTGTGTGTGTGTGTGTGTGTGTGTGTGTGTGTGTGTGAGAGATGCCTCAAGGACCTTCAGCCTCTTTGAATGGGGTGACTGCTCTAACCATTGTGCCACCGGCTGCCCCAGCAACAATATATTTAAAATAAAACATGTTCTCCTTAATTTTCCTCCCTTAAAGGTATTTCAAATATTTTACCACCTCATTGACATATTATTTAGGAGCGAAGATAGAAAGCCGATACTCAAATGAGAATTACAACAACACCACTTTGACACAATCTTTGTTTGTAGAATTTATTGCAGGACTGTTTTATTGGGTTATAACAATATAATCAACACCATGATGTGATCATGTTTAAGATCTTAATCTCTTATGAATTTTCATTTTTAAAATATTTTATGCTCTTTAATCATATTTTTGTCTTTTTTTTTTAACTTGAATGAGAGTTTTTTCAGATTAGTCTTGGAGATGAAAAACGGCCAAAATGATTAAAACAGCCATTGAAATATTTATCTTATCTCTCATCTCTGTCCGAGCTGAGCCAAGGGAAGGAAAGGAAAGCTGGTCTCGCGAATGTACAGATCTCAGACGAGATTGAGGCTGGTTTTTCAGAGCGCCCCTTGCTTCCACACACACACACTCATTGGAGGTTGTGCACGAGCTTGCTGTGTTCTATGGATGAATACATGATATTTCTATCGCTCCCCTAATCTCTCCCCAAGTCTCACCCGTTGTGTTTCTGATGGTGACTGAAAGCCTTCATGTGACCGGAAACTGAAACGATAGATAGTTGTAGTGGGAGGGAGCCCAACATGGAGCCGAGCGGTGTTCTGAACTGTTAAATCTCTCAAACTAAATCTGTTTGAGAAAAGATCACTAACAGGCAAACTTGGACTTGGACCACATCAGCGTGATGTCACAGTTGTCATGACATCCAGTAAGAGAGGAAAAGAATACGATTGACAGTTTAACCAGAGGTTTATAAAAACTTCACAGCTAACTGTCTGTTGTGACCAGAACTCCCCTGCTTTACTTTCCTCCTTTCCCAAACCTAAAAAACAGATCGAGCAAAACACCTAAAGCAGCTTTCTAAATATATTGTATACGTATGTATATGGAAAAGGGAGATCTCTCACTTTAAATTCAGTAAAATGATTTGCAAAATGAAATATGGAAACATTTAAAAGAAAAGGTATGTTTAGTCATAATCAGCAACAACAACGTGTCAATCATTATCTTCAATAAGGAAATAAGAACTGTGTGGTGTACATTATTGTGACACACAATCTTCTCACTGTTTCTTGACAGAACAGATTATATTTTTCTGAGACACTGATTTTGTGTGTTAAGTCTCTTCCCTGTTTGACTGTTTCTGCCCTTCAGGCTCAGGGAGAACGAGCAGCGGGCTCAAATCCTGCAGCAGGAGAGGGAGTACTACTCGTCTCAGGCTCGGACGCTGCAGCAGTCGCTCTCTCAGCTCACTGTGGACAAGCTGCAGACGGAGGCAGAGCTCAAGGTAACCCGATAGACTCAGCTCAACAGCACACTGCTCAAGGGTTTCAGGTTTCTGTTTTCAAATAGAGTTTCAGACAGATGATTTCTGTCATTTAGTTTTGATTTGACCTCCTGACAGCTCTGTGTGGACTTCACATCTCCCAGACTCGCCCGTTAGCTTTGATGCACCTGATGGAGGAAATTACACCTTTTATTATATTTATTAGGATTAGCAATCCCCAGCACGGCTCTGCCTAACCTGGGCAATTATTAATATTATTAACTTAAAAACATTTATCGTTATTGAAGCTTCAAATATGAGTGAGTTTTAAAAATGTAGCTCTACATGAGGTGAATTCATTTCCAAGAAACATCTGTTTTAAGATTGTCACAGAAATCAAAAACACAGGTGGACTTAATAACAGTAACGATGGTTAGTCTCCCACTGATTGTGTAAGTGGCCCTTGTATTCGGGGCTGTAGCCTTGATTTTTAAAATAAATACTTATTTGATCAATTTAAGCTCACACAACCCTGAAAACATTGGACCTGACACTAGACAGAAGGTTTTTAGCAGACGAACAGTTCAGAAGTAGGGAGTAAGGAGTGTGACGCCATCACAAGATGGGTTCTAGTTAAATGTTTTAAACTATTTTAATATTGTATTTATTCAGTTTTATGGTCAATTATATATTCTGTGAATTGTGTTTACAAACACAAAGGTGTCAGTGTCTGTGAAAGCAGATTACTTTAAAGGTTGTTTGTATGAGTGAATTTGTGCTACAATAGTGTAATGAAGGGCTGAATGACTTTAACACATTTAGGTTTTTTCTTTTATAATTAAGATGTTTTTGTTTCCCTGGCACAAACTGAGGCATAAATAACAAAAACAAAATAAACAATAACACTAAAACATGGGCACACGTGGCAGAAAAGCCCCCAGTTCATCCTGTAACACCTAAAGTCTGTTAAGATCATGAAGAACGACATTCTTCATGATGTGTTGTCTCCTTCAAACAAGCTGAGTGAAATCTTTCCTCCATCACATCAGCTCAGTTCATCAGTAAAAGTCCAATCTCTCCCTTTAATATCCACATGAAGATGCGGCATATCGATTTAGCTCGCTCAGTTGCTGCTTTGGTAAGTTTTCACCAACCTCCTGTGTGTTTTCTTGCGTCTCAGGCGGAGATAGAGTCCCGCGTGGAGCTGGAGAACAGACTGAAGCAGGCTGAAGAGGCTCTGCAGGACCTGGAGAAAGGCCTGAACTCACTGGAACGGACCAAAGAGACGGACGAGAAGATGAAGGGGGACGTGACTCAGCTGAAGAGTGAGTGCATTCAACTTCATATGTGGTGTCAAACATAACATTTAGTTCAGTGGGAGCTGTAGAAGTCAAAGAAGGTGAAAGGAGTTTGGTGTGATCGTTCCTACACATGATACCAATAATAGCATCGCTATCTCCCAGTGAAATACACAAATAAATATGCATCTGAGGAGATTTACTCACATAATCCCGGTGAAATATTACAGTTCTTGTGTTTTATTTTATGTCATTTATCCACTAGAACTAATAACTATTTTCATTATCTTTGAATATAACGGTTATTTTCTCGATTCATTGTTTGATTTACAAAATGTCCCAAAATGCCTGTTACAATTTCTCAAGATGATTTATTCATATAGTTTATTTGAGACTATTGATTATCAAAATAGTTACTGTTTAATTTTCCTTTGACAAATCTATTACTAAACGTATCGCTCTTAAATGATAAAAATGGCAGCGATAAAGGAGGGCTGTGTAATAATTCAATATTCTCATTTACATGACTCCATGTAATTGTACGATTAAATCTAATATTATTCTTATGTTCACAAATATAGAATTTTTGCTCAAATAAAAACTACAAACAATTACAATCAATGGTACGAACACACATACCACAACAGTTTTCCTGTTATTTTGAATACTTTAGTAACATGTTTATATCAATATAATGCTGTACTTGAATTTTAGAGCATGGAGATTCATTCTTGACCTTGTAGACAAATACTCAAAACACAAGGTCCACTTACTTAGCTGTTCCTATATATAGGTCACATATGTGTATATATATACAGTATATACACACAATGTGTTTCTGATGTGTGTGTTTAACCAGGATTCTTTGAGGACTGTATCTGTGCAGCGGAGATCGAGGCGAAGCTTCCAGCAATAATGAAGAACGCTGTGTATCTGCACAAAGCTGCCGCACGCAGAATTAAGAGCTGCCGGATCCAGAGGAGGGCCTCCAGACGCCACTGGTGTAAGTCTGCGCACCACACAGTAATAAACTCCACGGACACATGTATCTTCTGACTCATCTGCATTCACAATGGACATGAAACATTAGGCGAGAAACCTTGTTTATTTTTTTTAGATATACTATACTGTGACTTTTTTCAACGTGCTATACTACAGGGTTCCTACGCAGTATGGAATTTAATCTGAGTCATTTCCAGGTCTAGATTAGTATGGAAAAAGGGAAAAGAGTCTGGAAACAACAGCAGCAGTTTTCCAGACTGTTATCTCACTTTCTAAAAAAAAATGTATTAATATTTACAAATCAAAACAAGTTTACTAACGCAACACAGCCGACCTGTAGATGATATGAAACTAATCAAGCTGAATTTTATTTTAAATGAATTTTTTCCGTACGTGTCGTCTACATTTTATTCATAATTTTATTTATTATCATTATTTCCTGGTGAATTGTACATCCCTACTGTTCCTGTCTGCAGGTTCACAGTTATTATTGCACTCTCTAAGCATTTAGCTTTAATCAAATGTTTTGCGTTGAACAAGTTTCTGTTTGGAGTTCATTCACTTATACGAGCTACAATACGTAGGTAAAAATGTCTTGTAATGACTTGGCAACCTAATGGCATACATAGTCATAATTTATCATGTGTTAAAACCATTTATTTACATCTAGCAATTAGTATTCAGATGTTTAATCCCCAGAAAAGTCTGGAAATTTGAATTGTTTTTGGATTTTTGGACACTTTTCTCCTTCGCCTTTTCCCCCCCAAGAAATGATGCCATGACTGCCTCAGACGGGCTATCCTATGACTGATTTAAGCATTTTTTTGACAGATTATATTTGAACTTTTTCGACATACTATCTATTACTTTTTTTTTTTGGCTTATTTTTCAGACACACTTTTCGAGAAATGATGCCATGACTGCTTTATACAGGCTATTAGCACTTTGGACATACTTTATTTTGACATGTTTTTCACGTAATACTTTTCTTTAGACATAATACTGATTTTCTACCTTTATTAATCAACTTATCATGAGAACAAAATGTACTTACCTTTTTCTGCTTTGTTGCAGTAAAACATTCCAAGTCTTTTGCCGTAGCGAACGCTGATGGTGGCAGCATGGAGGAGTTACGGGAGACGGCCCGCCGCTTGACCTCTGACAGCAGCTTCAGAGAGAGCGTGTACAAGATCATTGCTCGCAAGGATGCCACGAACAAAACTGAGGGCTGAGACAAGAGCGTGCGTTGTAAAAGAGGTCCTTAGCCTTACCTCCGTCCACAGAGTGAGTGACGTAGAGATCCTGATCCCAAATCATCATTAAGATATTGTAGATGATTATACACAGAAATCTGTTTGATGGTGTCTCTGGCTGCAGTCTTAAGGTTTAAAAGGACTAAACCTCTTATATGTAACAGCACTGGTCCTCAGCCCCCACATTGATTCTCAGTAACCATTGTGTTTCTAATGCATTTGAAAAATGGGATAATAACGATTAAAACAAATATGGTTGGCAATCTTTATCTCAATCTTAAAAAAGAAAATGAAATGCAGGTAAAGTTTAGTGGAAATGCCAGATTGGTTTGGGTATATTAGAATAATTATAAGTGAAAACTACATGTATATTAAGAATAGCTGTTTTCTCAGTAAGGTATACCTTTGTATTACAGTAAAAATTCGTAGATCACAATGTTTTAAGAACAGTCAGTCTGCAGTGTGCGACTGTGGCCTTGTACCTGTGTACACTGTATGTTTGCATCATTCTCTAAAATAACTTTACAGTATACACAAACAGAAAGCACAGACAATGCAAGTCCATCTTGTAAAATGCTTCTTTTTATTATTCTGGGTTCGGTTGTATGCACAGATTGTGTCCTTTACTTTAACAGGGGTTTTATGAACGACAATGAACTCACAGATATGGAATTATTGACCTTGACCATTTCATTATTGCTACATCTGAAAAATCGGACTCTGATGAAGCAACTCAATGTAATTTATTGACGCAAAAGCACTTTTATGACAATGAACAAATTATAACTTAACACCAGAAATGATAGAGAAAAGAAGAACATGTGTCGGGGTAATGTAAGAGGGAACATATTATGGACTGCACAACATGCCTTGATGCTAATAAAGCTGTGTTTGAACCTTGTACATGTCATTTCATTTCTCCAGGTAAAAGCCTGTAGATTCATATCTGGGCTCCTGTTCTCAGCTGAACGTAGATGGCACTGTTATTAGGTCAAAATGAAAAACTCTTGATAAGGAGAGACTTGTATTGGCTCTTGGATAAAGTTCAGTGGGGCAAGAAAGGTTTGATTGTAGGTAATGTCACCAGCTTTTGTTCATCACAAGGACCTGCAGGAAATAGAAAAATGAATGTGAGTGTAAACACTGCAGTTGGAGTCCATTTACTTTGATACAATCATCTACTGACATCTATAACCGGCCATTTGTGTATGAAAGCATGATTAAAAATGTGAAAATATAGTATGTGGAAAAAAATTCAGGGCATAATTTCTTGTAAAGAACTTAGGAAAAGTCATAGAAAAGTGTCCAAAAATAAGCCAAAAAGAAGTCATAGAATATTTAACTTTTTCAACATACTATACTATGTATGCCATTAGGTTGCCAAGTAATTAGGACATTTTAGCCTACGTATTGTAGTTCATATAGGTGAATGAACTCCAAACGGAGACATGTTCAAGCTAAAGGCTTAAATAGTGCAATAATAACTGAACCTGCGGACAGGAGCAGTAGAGATGAACAATTAACCAGGAACTACAAAAGAAAACATGAGTCTGTGCTTCACTGGCTTTAGATGGAGTAAACATACTGTAAATAAATAAAACAAAGATAAATAAAAAATCATAAATAAAATGTAGACGACACGTATGGAAAAAAATTAAATAAATGACAATCACAGTGGAACGGTAACCATGGTAACCCAACACCATTCTACAGCCAGCTTGATTAGTTTCATATCATCGGCTGTGTGTTAGTAAACTTGTTATGATTTGTAAATATTAATACATTTACTTTTAGAAAGTGAGGTAAAAGTCTGTGAACAACAAACATTTTTCCAGACTCTTTTTCCCTTTTTCCAAACTTATCCAGTCCTGGAAATTACTCCAATTAAAATCCCTACTTTTCCATAATGTGGAGGCACCCTGTAGTATAGCAGGTCAGAAAAGTTGAAAAAAAAGTCATAGTGTAGTAGATCCCCAAAGCATAGTATGTGGAAAAAAGGGAAAAGGTCTTAGATTGTTGAAAAAAGTCACAGTATAGCATGTTGTAATAACGTGAAAAAGTCATAGTATAATGTCGAAAAAAGCTTAAAAAAATAATTTTTAAATCAAACTTAACAGGTTATCTCTTCCTCTTACCTTGCTGATCCGCTAATGTGTGCTTTCTTATTTTGAATTTCACTGCACTGTTAATGTGTGGTTTACTAAGAGGTATCTACTGCAGCTTTTACTATGTTACGGCATTTTAATATAACCTCTCTAGATTGGCGACCTCATCTTTTCAGTCCCCATCATAAGCACCTACAAATCTGCCGTCTCATCCCTCTAACCTTACATCACCATCCCATGATTATCTGGTGGGAACAGCGGGGCTCAGTCAGGGCCTTAAGCCTGTCAGTTTTCTGCTGGTCTAATGCTGCATTTAAAATTCAGTCAGGCTTTTATCTCAGTAGTTAGTGACGTTAGCAGGTATCAGACTGTCTGAAATGAAATAGTTTACTTCCTGGCCACAGATGTGCAGCAGGAACAGTGCCTGACTGTGTAGGTGAAGGTTTTAAAGGGTTTCTACCTGAATGAGTGAGGAGGAGTGCTGCAGTCATTTCCCTGTCCAACAAGATGTCATTATAACAACGTGCTGCTGTGTTTTCCAAAGAAACAACCAGAATGAGCCGCCAGAGAGCCAGCTCTCCACAGGCAGCCCCCTTATATTCCCACGCACTCTGCTGTTCACTCGTACATCTTTCGCTGCCCCATCCTGATTTCTATTGCTATGGCAACGCCTTCATATGAGGGCAAACCCCCCTGTGTATCTCCCTTTTCTTTTAATCTGAGAGATTGTAGGATTAGCACAGCCAGAGGCCTTTAAAGCCTGTTGATGGCTTGCATGTGAGCTCATGAGTTCTGCTTTTTCTCTGTCAAAATCGGGGTCACTGTGATCCAGGGTTGTTGTGTTTTTTTTTTTTTTAAATTGCAAGCGATGAAATTCAAAAGCACGTAGCAAAACAGAAGGCATTGCATAACCTACTGTAGAAACACAATAAAAGAAAATGTACCTGTTGACCTTGAGTGGGTCACCAGGTGTCTGTGTTGGGAAAGGTGGCTGTCTCTTGGAGTGCTTCACCGTTAACTGTGATCTGACATGAGGAGGAGAGACAGCGGAGTCCTTGAAGGGAGGGAAGAAAGAACATTCCTGCTGCAGGAATCTGCGTCCTCTGATGCTTCATCAGCACGGGGCTTGTGCACATGGCCCGCCTGTGCTGCATTGTCAGCGGTTAGGTGCAGACAAGTGTCCAGCCCGGGGCTTCATTTCCATGCTATATCTGGCTGTTTCACAGTGCCTGTACAAAAGGATCTGTCATTTGCTTTGGGGGTCTAGAACCATTTGCTCTGAGTTTTCCCCTCATAGGAGTGCCCCCTTAAAAGCCTCCGCAGTTGTCATAGAGTTGTGCTTCCTGGTAAACAATGCCTCTATTCATTCCTACAGAGCTTTCAGTCCAGTAGCTGAGACAGACAGAGCAAAAAGAAAGAGGAGGGGTTGTGTTGCTGCACAAGGCAGCTCTCTCCAAACTCTCATTTAATATGAAGTCCACTGTACATCCCATACAGGCTTTACTGTTCATTTATAAGAGCTGATAAAGTGTGTAGTCCCATTCCATCCATGTTACAAAATGATTTGGTTTGCTTCAAAAGGATCTATAATAAAAACTGATGGTCAAACCAACTGATGGGTGAAGATATGTTAGGAAAGAATAACACTAGGTCTTTATGGGAAGAAGTTAAAGCTGTTGAATGATGAGGGCCATGATGAAGGCGAGAGCCAAGCACATGACCAGAAGAAAGAGTCCACGACAAAGGCATGGGTTTATTTCTCATTCAGACTGGCATTGAGCTGAGCTTCCAGGGCCATTTTATCAAACGTACGCACATTGGTCTCCTCTCGCACTTTGTCTCGTACATGAAAAGAGGCTTGGGCCACGGAGCGAGCGCTCTCCAACACTGCCCTCTTCTCCTTGAAGATCTGCTCGCTCTTCTCCAGTTTCCTCTCGATGGACTGCAGCAGTTCCAGACGCCTCTGCTTCTCCTCCTCCTCCACTCGCTGCCTGTTGAGCTTCTGGAGTTTTTCCTTCTCCTGCCGACTCTGGATGGCCCGTTGAGCTTTCTCTTTGGCCCTCTCCTCGGCCACTAAAGCTGCCTGCTGGGCTCGTTTCTCTGCCTCCTTCACACGGGCTTCCAGAAGCTGCTGCTGTTGCCTCTCACGCTTCTCTGCTGCCTTGCGTGCTTTCTGGATCTGCTTCTCCTCACGCTTGGCCTTTTCTTTCAGCTCATGTCCACGACGCTCAACTATCTGTTCATAATTCACCAGGGAGCGGCTGAGCTTCTCCTCTGCTGCCCTTCTGGCCTCCTCTCTCTCCTCCTGCTCTCGGCGGGAGATCTCCTGTATCAGGGCGGCGTGACGTCTCTTCTCTGCTTTGTTCAGACCTCTTCTGTCCTCCTTGCCCTGGTGCTCCTTCTCTTGCCTCTTCAGCTCGGCCATGGTGAGCTTCTCTTTCAGCAGCAGCCTCTCCTGCTCCAGCATGGCTGCCCTCTCCTCCTCCAGGGCCTTCAGGTTTTGTTCCTGAAGAGCTTTCTTATGCTTCTCCTCTCGTGCTGCCTGCTGTAACCTCTGGAGACGGCTGCGCTCCTGCTGCTCTGCAAGCTCCCTCCATCGCTCCTCGCTCTCTTCAGCCTGGCGCATTTTGGCAGCTGCTGACTGTTGCTCCTGCTGGCTGAGTCTTCGCTGACGTATCGACACCTGGGTCTGCCACACCCTCTGGCACTGAAGCATTGCACGCTGTTTCTCTCTGTCCTCCTGTTCTCGCCGTAGCTCATCCATTCTGCGTTCACTATCCCACTGAAGGTGAGCCACATAGCGGGTCTGACTCATGATGTCTTCCTCCTGGTATCTGGCGAGCATCAAAGCTGCAATCTTGCGGTCACGCTCGGACACGGCCTTCAGGCCTCGGCGCCTCACCTCCTTCACAATGCGTTCCACCTTCTGTGTCGTCTGAAGAGAGTGGCTCAGGTCGCCAAGGCTGAGGCTGCGGCCCATCAGGGAGTTGAAAGTGGCCATAGTGCGCGCTCGAGGACTGGAGACTTTAGCCCAATGCTCTCGTGCACCATCCCAGCTGTAAGAAGAGGAAGCACCTGACTCTGATGAGGTGCATGTAGTAGTAGTTGTGGTGGTGGAGGTGGAGGAGCAGACAGGATCCTTCTTCCGCTGTAAGGACTCGAGTGAATGGCTTTTTCCTCGTACCTTGGAGTGAAAGCCAAGATGTCCATTGTGCTGAGAGAACTTCGCTCCTGTTACACCGTTCAAAGGCTTCCCAGAGCTCTGAACTGCCTGCCTTGTCACTGATGATGTTAATGTAGAGTTGGCTCTGGGGAAGGAGGGAGGTTTTGGTGTCGATCTGGGGAAAGTGTTTGAAGATTTACTGCCTGAGGACTTCCTGACTATTGGTGGAGGGCCTGAAGAGAGTGGCCGTGTAGTTTTTACTTGTTCAGATCCTTGGAAACCAACCTTTAAGGCTGGTGTAGAGGTTGTGGAACCAGTTCTTGAGGACTGATTGGATTTAGGGGAGGTACTGGAGGTAGGAGCTTTAGATAAAAGAGCTGTACCTGTTTTAGAGGTCGGACCTGAAGCTGTGCCTCTAGAGGATGCTCCAAAATCAGGGGCTGAGCTGGAGGTCACTGGCCCAGATTTAGGTGGCTGAGTGGAGCCAGAGGAGACTTTGTGCTGCTGCTCCACTGAGGAGGATGACACAATACTGCTGGTATTGACTGTCGCTTGCAGAATCCTTCTTTTTTCTTCTCTGATAATCCTCTCCCTCTCCTCCCTGCACTGCCGTAATTTGGCGTGCCTGTCTCTCTCGTAGACTTCAAACAGGCCTGTCGCAACACGCATGGAACGGCCAGGAGCCTCCCGGGCGAAGTCCGCAAGTGGGCGGGACAGTAGCTCCACAGGTTTGACCCCACATCGAGCACAGGCCTCGAGGGAATGAGGGCTGGTTAACACATAGCGGCTGCCCTCTGCGGCTGGTGAGTCAAAGTTGTATAGGTCCAGGTGCAATTTTGGTGACGGATCACTGTCAGTCTGAGTCTGTGGTTGCTCAGGTGGGGCCTCCTGACAGGCGTCGTTTGGCGCTGCCAGGGATGCAACATGGCTTGGGCTCGGCTCAGAACTGCCAGAGGGTGGCGTCTCAAAACCGGCATCCCCCTCCTCCTCTGTTGTCGAGCCATCAGCCAGTTCTGGCAGTCGAGGGTCTTCAGTGGCCACAGCTGGTGAGTCGAGCTTTGGGCCTTTACACTTGTTCTGCTCCTCAGCCTCCGAGGGGTCGACCATAGTTGGCTAATACTGCAGGAAGACAAGAGGGAGGGGGGCAGGAGTTGATGGAGGTAGGGGGTTGTATGATATGTGAGCAGATGTGGATAAAATAGTGGGATGAGGTTTCAATTAGAGGATTATAGCATTCAGTCGAGAGCTTAAGAGAGATGCAGGCTGTGGGGGAGGGTCATAATGTCAATTCAGAGATGCATGCATGCATGAACACATATTCATGCTCTGATCTTAACACCAGATGAGACATTTCCCCTTCAGGGAACTGACATAACACATGAAAAACACCAGAGTCCTTTAATAGAGAGTCTATTTTTGGCAGTTACTAGGCTGAGAGAATTTGATTACTCATAGCAATAGTTTTCACTCTACATCACACGATCAACCTGAAAATACCTTTGCAGCATAAATATTAGTAACCAGCTGATAGTAAAAGCTTGATTTGAAATGAGATAAATCTGGTAAACAAGCACTGAGTCAATCTACTGAGCTCTCTGTTCACCATCATGGACTCACACCTTACAAACAGTGAAGGCCTTGACTTTTCCTATGTCAGCATCACAAAGGTAACAAATATCTGCACTTTCACAGTTAAAATGGCTCAGGATCCAGATCCAAAGTCAGGTTCTATTAGATATTCAGATGCTGCTAACTATTGTGCTAGGAAGACAATATGCTGTATTTTATGGCGCAACACGAAAACACACTGACCTGCCAGTTTGTAAAACGTTTTCTAAACCGCTGCTTTGTTCCCCTTTAATCCGTCCAGTGCCCCTTGTTTCCTGCATAATATCAGGTTTGAGGGAAAAGGCTGCAGCCGTCGACCCACCGATGGAGCTTCACATCGTCGCAACCTCCGGCGACACGACAGACAGACGGAGCCTTTCACAGCCTGTCGGTGAGCGGAGCGGCGGGGAGGAAATCTGTGCTCTCCGAGATTAAAAGTGGATACAACACGGGCCACAGAGTGAAATATACTCTTCCCGTCGACAAAAAAATCTACTATCCAGCTTTCTCTGATCCTCCCTCAGCAAAGTGCACCCCGTCAACATCAGCGGTCTGCACCTGCTGTTCAGCAGCATCCCTCCATCGCAGCCTCCTTAGCTCCGCCTGCGTGTGGAGAATATGCTAAAAATACGGCCTACACGCTGCAATCAAGCAAACACTCACACACTCAAGTGAGTCGCTTTTAACGTGTATCAAAGCATTGGCCTAATGCTGCTGAGTGACTTAGCCTTGAGCAAAGTTCCTCCTATTGGCCTGGTTTTCTCCCACACATGAATACCCTACATACAAGGGAACTATCTTTATAATTATGCTAAATTATTTACCACTTTTTCATTGGATTTGTATTCTAGGTAATACAATCAGTAAAAACAAAAATGTAAAATACATTGTATGAAAGTCTGTCTATAAATAGATGTTTAGTCTGTGCAGGCTGGTCCATCAAAAGTCCCATCCACTGCCAGCTGCCATACTGTTCATGTGTGAAATAAAAGGCAGTGTAATTACTCCAACCAGTCACTAGAGGACACTATAATATAATAATATAATACATTCATGCTTTGAGTTTCTCTGCAGACAAAGGAGGGCCAGCAGCCAATCAGCATCTCCACAGCTCACCAGGGCTGGACAAGTATCCAGATACTTTACTGAGGTAAAAGTAGAAATACCAGTCCTGCATTGAAGTATTATCAGCAAAATATGGCTCAAGTATCAAAATAAAAGTACTCATATTGCTTAATATATATATATATAGGCTATGATATTATTGGATTATTATTGTTATTATTACCGATGTATGGAATTTGCATTTTTGAGGTTGAGAAGTGGAGTTTATTTGAAATATTTTACACAGTTTTAATATATATATATATATATATTTTGTTACATACAAAAGATATGATGAACATAATCATGTTTTGGACAAATCTTAATCTCTTAAGTAACTGGTACCTACAGCTACAATTGCAGTAGCAGTAAATTGAAATACTTAAGTGAATTACAAGTACCTTAACTTTGAACTGAGGCACAGTATTTGAGTACTTGGTTAGCTTTGAAAAACAGATTTTATTAAATGTGATGTAATGCATGTCGTTATGAAGGGTATAAATGATGTCACTCCATGCCTGTTTACCATTAGCCGTATTTTTTATATAGCCCTTAACATTAAGACATTAACATTTGTTATGATAGTCTAGACAAGCTACACTTATACCTATTAACTCTTATGATGAAGGTTATATTGGAGACATTGAAAACGCAAAAACATTAGAGCAGCGGCACCCAGACAGAAGTAAACAGTGTGTTGATTTAGGTGACTACTTTTTAAACTTTAAGCGCCTCTATTTAAACAATAAATGAACTGTAATAAGAGTTGTACAGCAATGTACAGTATTTGTCAACAATTAAAACCTCCCTTATGGAGACATATCTCATATTATTACAGCTGTGATATATAGTATATGTATATATCTATTGACTATATAGTCATTCCGGGTTATACACCAGCCTCCACATACGGGTGCAGGAGATTAACAGGAGATTTTGTTGGAGGTGAAAGGTCAGGGTCACACACAGGGCAGCAACAACAGAGCTGCTAAGAATTCACCTTCACGAGTAGAGCTGATGCCATTTTATTTTAAACATTATATAATCAGGCAGACTTGTTGACCAGTGAACAACAAACAATCACAATAGGACCGCGATATTCAAAGACCCTCCTCTTTTTAACTGCTCCTTCTTTGCTATTACAAGTCCTACTACTACTACTATCACAATCACTCAGGGCCCCCACAGAAATGTCTGGGCCCATGAAAAGGTTCAATGAATGGGACCCTCCCCAAATCTGCTCTACTGTCCTACGAAACACACATGTAAACTAACACCGCCGCTGCGGCCATCATATAACAGCAGCCAAGCTGTAGCGCATCGACACTTTTTACACTGTTGTTTCTTCTTTTGATAAAATAAAAGATTTGAGTACTTCTTCACCTGTGGAAAGGGCACCCACTACTTTATCTTGAATTTAATCTTGGCAGCTACAGTTCACCAGGAAATAGGGTTTTTGCTATTGGCCCTTATATAACAATGGGATTGTGGATCGTATAACTCGGGATATACCTCAACGACTAGTCTTTACATTATGTGCATGAAACTTCACTCCAACATTAACTAATAGGTTATTTCAGTAAATGATTTCATTTTGAAACATTTCATTTTTTACTAAAGCACTTAAATACAATGTTATTTTTTCTGTTTTGATTGTATTTATTTTGGTTCAAAATAAAATGTTTTTGCTTATATTTAGGATGAACAAGAGTATTGCTGGCCTACATGGGCCCCTTATGGCTGGGCCCCCAGAAAGATTTCCCCCTCTTATGGGCGGCCCTGCAAAAACTGCTGTTACATCCACAACTACTGTGCAGTGCCACTACTACTACAACTACTAGGACAACACTCACTACAAGTATGGCAACTACTAATACCACATCTCCACCATCTACACTACGACTACTCTTGGCTCATCTATTATTAGAAGCAGAGTCGGCATTAAACAATTACTGTTCTAGCAGGTACTAGAAGTGTTTTAAAAAGTAAAACATAGTTGTAGTTCACTACTACATGAATGAATGTAGTGTAGTATACTCAGTTAAAGACACTTTATTGAGTAGGACCAGTCTGGTTCGGTCCAGTTGGAGCAGTTGGATTAGATAACTGGGAGAAAATCCCAATGATGATGACCCACTAAACTCCTGACCCGGTGTGAGGAACAGTGCGAGTTTAATTGGCCCCGCCCGTGAGCCGTATCAGGAGGACAGCGGGTAACAAGTGACAACAGGGAACGTGCTGGCTGGCTTGTTAACCGGGGGCATGGGGTCTGGGAGGGGGGCCAAAGGGGAGCGGGGCATGGTGTGGACTGCACAGTTCACTGGTGCAGGGGTATGCTCGACTGAATTTTAGTGTTTTTGTTTTTGGTAGGGCATGCTACCCACCACCAAAGCCGGACTGGGGGTTCATCGAGAGGTGAGCTGCTCTGTGCAGTCATGGAGACCACTGCGATGCCCTGCTGGTGTGGAGGGACTGGAGCATTCCCTCCATCTACTGGTTTTGTAGTGGGACCCAGTCTACAGGTGCCAAAACCTTCATTCTGAGTATGAGGAAATAAAATCAGACTCATTGTAAAGTATAACGTGTGTAAAGGGATTTGTAGAATATGCAGTTTATTTGACTGTTTAAACAATTTAAACCTATTCCAGAGGCATATTTACACCCTAAAAACTATTTGACCTTAAATTACCAATTCTTTAATGTGGCATAAATCCCACTCACCTTGCTGATAAAACTTTTATTAGACTCAGAAGTAACCAAGTGACTTACGGTATATTGTGAGTGAAATGATTTACATTTTCTCTATAATATAAACCCATTGTGAAAATAGAAAATTACTGCAATCAATCAATCAATCAATCAATCAATCAATCAACCAACCAGTAAATCATTTAGAAAGCGGTAAATTAACGAGATGTGCTTATAGTCTGTTTTATTTTTTTTCAGTATTGTTGGTGTTTTGTTAATAGTGTCTTTGGGAAAACTGGCAAATTAATTCATATATTCAAAGAAATCAGTCGATCAATGTTTCCTCTGACTTTTCATTTGTGTTTGTTTGGCTGCTTAAATCGGGGTTCCTGTCATGTTTTGCTTAACTACATGTGTATAAGCTTATTTACTACATGACAGCAGTAAGTAAATACAGTGGTGGAAAGTAACTGTACTTTCCATGTTCTGCTACTCTATACATCTACTTCACTACACTATTATCAATTCACTAGTTGCCTGATTTGACTTTTGGTACTTTAAGTATATTTTTGTACTTTAAGTAACAGTTTCAATGCACTTGTAACAGAGTATTTCTACATTGATGTATTGCTACTGTTACTTAGGTAAAATATATTACATATGTCTTTCACCACTGACTAAATACTGTTAAAAGAACACATGATGACTATAAACAGTGAAAAAGACAAGTGTAATAAAGAAAAAAGAGCTGGTTTCACAAAGATAGACTTAGATTGTACCACTAATCAGACTTAAAATAGTAATTTAAATGAATCTGAATAACATGGGTAAGGCCCATAATTAAGTGGTGGCTAACTTTTTAGGCTTAAAAAAAGAAAACTGTAGACTGGTCTCTAGTGTGAGAGCAGTCTAAAATATCTTTGTGAAACCAGCCCCAGGTATTAGATAAATAAGTCGCTCTGCTAATGCAGGAGAGCACTGTGCTCCTGGTCATAGATAAACCAAGCACAAACTCACTCTAGATCAGTTCTTCTACTTATAGAGTATACTGAGTATACTGAGAGTATACTGGGAGATCTAGCAACCAATTCATCTTAAATTAGAATAACACAGTGAAGGCAGAATCGGGGCAGTGGAGAGGATCTTTGTGCTGTTCACTCCACTGAAAGAAGACTATTTTTACACCGAGGCAACATATGAATCCAGCCAAGAGATTACAGTCAGACAAGAACTCAGACAATAACCACTTTTGGCTTCATGAGTCAGCAGCCTCAGCTGAGATTAATTCACCCATTTAATTTCCCTTCAAGAGGCAGATCTGATGTTCAGCTCGACATGTGTGCTGAACTTTGACAAGTGTGGATAAAGACATGAGAAACTCTTTTACAGACTTGGAAATAAAGAGGATACAGTCGGTTTCTCACTGCATTTCTACCTCCCCAGAGGCTACTGACTTTCCACATTATTATATTTTACTACTATTATAGTGGATCGTGCCAAGAGGACACTGTAGGGGTGTTCGCTCAGAGCAGAACATTTCTAGAGACAGTATAACGCTGTTCACTGAGCTGAATGTGAGGATATACCCTGGTAAGACTACTACATGTCACTTTGGATAGCAGAAACCAAACTGTTTCTGCTATCCAAAGAAAGAAAACTATGAATAATACATTTGAATGTATATGTTAAGACATTTGCCTTTAAGATTTTGGTCATTCACTTCTAAAATGTGGATATCTATGTAGGTTTCCTGCAGACTTCAGCTAGAATTGCAATGACATATTTTCTATTTTCTACTATTTAAATGAATTTTCCATTTAAAGGCTCTATTTTCTTCTCAGATTTCCTTCATCATTTAAATATTTGAAGCAACCTATTTGTGTAAAATAATAATGTAAATGTTTTCTCCTATTCTTTTTAAGTTTACGGCTAACTACATCATGCCTAGATTACAATTCTTTCAGTCATAAGTTCATCTTTAGGTCAAGTTTAAATGTATAGATTATCGAAACAAAATATTTGAACAAAAATGATCAGTGATGCTTTATTTTATAGGTTTGTAATTACCTAGTAATTTCCTAATATAATAACATATTTTGTAATGTATGTTGGACTGTACAACCTGCATGTACCAACTGTGCACAAACAATTAATTGATGTTAATTTCTACCAAATTTGATCATTCGTCCAAGGAAATAATGAATCTGTCAGATAAGATATTATCCTTGAAAACCACACGTCTAATAATTAAAAACTGTGTTACAAAATAGAACTAACAACAACAATAAGACAAAGTGAGAGAAAAAAACAGAGTGTGATTGTGAGAAAGTCAGAGGTACCACATGAGTACTCAAATGCAGTACTGTAGTACTGTTGGCTACTGCGTATGTTCTCAACAACCTCGTCTTTTCACTCGCTGTGTCCTGAGCACTCGCTGCCCTGCTGGAACTCACTGGTCCTGTGAAGAATGAGACCTTTCGTTGCCCCCAGTTCACATTTCCAGCCTCAGTTTGCCAACAGATAGGGACACGTTTTCTGGACAGTTTCAACAACCAACCCCTCTGACCCTTTGCTTCCTTCAGCCACCCTCCCTCTCCCTCTGCTCTGTCTTCTGTGGGACGGTACAGGGGTCCCATGCGGGTGTGGAATAGTCCCCCTCCTTGGTGTGAGGGGAAAAGGTCCCAGAGACAGAGCTGTTAATTCAATCAGGAGAGCGGTATGCTCAATTAGGCATCCATAAGGGCCCTGGATGGGTCTGGGGGCCCTGTGGAGGGCAGGCAGCCCAGTCCCCATGAGGTATTAATTGTGGATGACAGTGGGTAAACAGTGGGGTGAATAGACAGCGCAGGTGCGGGACACCCCAGTCCAGACTCAATAGCCCTTTTCACACCCTTGGCTCCCTGTTGCTAGTTTCTCTTTCATTCTCTCACTATGTAAAAATCCCTCACAACTCTGATTAATGTCACGGATAATTCGGCTTTGTGGGCTTATTTATTTGTTGCTGTGCTCCTACACCGGCCTCAGTGTGTGTGTTTATGTGTGAGTGTGTGTTTGAAGAGGGTAATAAGAGGCCAGGTTGCTGCTGTCCAGAACTGCCGGCCAGCCAAGGGCTATCCGCGGCTCCTCGTTTTCAGGAGCTAATGAAAATTGCGGCCAGTACATGTTAAAAAATATGTGGAATTCATGAAATGAAATCCAGATGACACTTTAAAAGGAGTGGGCTTTCTATCTGACCTGTGATTTTTCCGTTCAGCACACCACCCAGCCCCCGTCCCTCTGTCTTTAATTCAGTGCTGTAATCGTGTTTCGTTGTGTTTGACAATACTAAAACGCTGTTAATAGGGAACTGTAGTGAAAATAGAATGATTCAGACCTGTACTGAGTGTTATTATTTATATTATATTACTGGATTATTGATGCTGATGCATTAACATGTAAGCAGTATTTAAATGTTGTTACACTCGAGACATACTTTATGTTTTAAAACTTAAACTCAAAAAGTAGCTGAAGGTGTCAGATAAATAAAATAGAGTAAAAACTACAATATTCTGAAATATTATATAGTACAAGTAGAAAGGCTCATAACATGGAGCACAAGTACCTCAATACTTGACACCTCCAGTTCTAGAAGAAGTATTCCTCTATTTATATAAGCACGTAAGTAGTACATAGGAAAACTACGATTAACACTTCAAATGCATGACTTATAACGGAGTATTTTCACAAGTAATGAGTACAATTAGTAAAAGTATTTATTATTATGGCAGAAGAATGTTATAAGTCATTGATGCATTAACTTATGAGCTGCATTTTAATGCTGTAGGTGGGGGTGCGACAATACTGCTACAGTATAAACTACCACTACGTTCATGTATACTTTTAGGGATATACTTTCTTTCAGTGGTGGAAGAAGTACTCAGAGTCCTCACTCATGTAGAAGTTTACAACACAGTGTAAAAACATTCTGCTACAAGTAAAACCACAGAAAAATTTGCAAAATATACTTAAATTAAAAGTAAAAGAATATACTATTCAAAGTTTCAGAACGTCATACTTATTTATATTTCATTATTATTTATTATTGATGAAGCAGCATTTTGATATTTTAATTTAACTGTAGGGCTTTCTATTCTTATCTGTGTATATATGAATATATAATCATTAGTTTTAATGTCCAATGATTAGTAATTAATCCAAAATATAACTACAAACTACAGCTTTCAAGGAAAAAAGTAGTATACTTCTCTCTTAAATGTGGAAGTAGAAAGTAACATAAAATGGAAGCACAAGTAACTTGTTTACTTCCACACAGCACTTGAGTAAACGCACTTAGTATTTATTTAATTTTTTTAACGTATTATTTTACTCCATTTAAGTATGACAAAGCAATAAGTGCAGTAAATACTAACTACATATGTAAATGAAATGTAGTGGAGTAAAATGCAATTTCACTATGATATATGTGGCTGAAGTATAAAGTTGTACAAAATGAAATATATCTCATAGTTGTAAGTAGAGCACTCCAAGTGTGTGCAAAGTACAGTAGAGGTGATCATAAGGTTTCATAGAAGTGGTATCAGTGATTAAAATGCACCAAAAACGAGACATGCACCGGAAAAACTTAAAAGAATGTGGTTTGTGAATAACTGCAAAAATACAACTAACTAGTTTGCACCTCCACTATAACTTTTACCCACAACATTCAGCGTACCACGTCTGAACTCTGTGTGAGTTTTAACTTGTACTTTTGGTACATGTGACATCATGGTTGAACATCTGTGCTCAATCCCCTCCCTCCGGCCGTCAGATCTCTGGGTGGCCCCTGTCCTGCTCCGTCCGTTCCTGTGTCTACAGACACCTGCTAATTTTCGGCCGTATGTAGTTGGTGTAAGCCGGCGGGGGACAGCGGCTGGGGCATCTTTGGAAGGCCGCTGCAGTAATTGGGAAATACATTTCCTTTCAGCATGCCCATTCATTCCTTTTTTGTTTTGTTGTCAGAGGTTTTCTTTCATGCTCGGCCAAATGACAACAGAATTAAAGTGTGGAGCCATGCTTTCCCTACAACAGCTTTACACCTCACAAAACTTTGTCTTCTTTGTTAGGGGTGGAGGGTTAAAGCGAGAGGGACGAGCAGATATAAACTGATCTCGTTAACATTCCAAGAGACACTCCTGTTCCCCCTCTCTGCTCCTCATCCTCACCTCCCACAGCATTTCTCCACTCACACCAGGACATGAGTGGACTGGCTGGCACAGAGCAGAGAGGAAAGGGGGGAAGAAACAGCACTGGAGTGAGGAGCATCCAGCCTCTCACTGCTCTGATAATGATACTACACAGACACTTTACTGAGTCTCTAAGGTGGTCCGCTAAAAAAGAATCCAGATAATTCACAGTCTCCAGTTCGTTTAGGCCTCAATCTTTCTCTCTTTATGTCCAATTCCCTTTTTCTTCTTTCGCATTTGGCCTGACCCTCTTCACAATTCTCTCCATCCTTGCTGAGAAAATAGCCCTTTACTGAAACCGCCCGGTGCACATAGAAATCATTAATGCTGACCCTAATTGTGCCAATTCCAGCAGCTCAATAGCTCTAATTACAAGGTTCTTCACTGAGGCACTCAAAAAGCCGCTGAACTGTCATAGCCAACAATTAAAAAATATCTATAGGGACAAAGACTGAGGGAAGGGGATTGCGGGGGAGGGGGGGGGGGTGCTTACCCATTCCAGCAAAGGGTGACCGGACGGCCCCTTTCAGCTCTTAAAAGCCCAGTTTCTGTGGATTGAGGGGTTGCTGAACTGAAGCTGGACACCTGCACTCAACACTCAGCTTCCCTCGCTCACCCACTTCGGGCTCTCCTCCTCCTTTTTAACTCGCTCTCAATGGGCCACACAATTTATCTGAGTGAAAAGATGGAGAAAGAGAGCGCACAGAGAGAAAGAGGACCTAAGAGCCAGAAGTTGAGAGTCTGTGGGCTGACTAGAGTGTGGGGCTAGAGTCCATTTAATGTGTTTTTAATGCCATACGTTCAGTGGTGAAGTATTCTCTGCTTTTGTAAAAGAAGCAATACTGCAATATATAAATATTCCATTACAAGTAAAAAAGGCGAAAACCTTACTAAAGTAAGGTATGCATTAATGTATGATAACTATGTTACTATTTTAAATAGAATTGGTTCATTTAATCTATAAATATGCATTTTTTATAAGATCATCATGTTAAAATCTAAATTTGGAATGTAACTGTAACTAAATGAAAGTATTGAAATAAATGGTACTTTAGTTCCTTTAGAAAAGCAGAAATGTGTTTGTGTATTTGTTAGAATGAAACTAAGTACATTTACTCAAATACTATTGAGCTTAGTTATACTGAATATGACCATAAATTGACTTTTGATTAATTTCATTGTGACAATTTGATAACATTTTGTTATTGTTTTCCAAAAAATCTGTCATTTAAATCAATGATTCCCTGCAAAATAGTTGTGAAAAAATAACAAGATTGGCAAGTTTTGAGATTTTATTTACTAACTTTAGTGAAGAGTTTTGTACTTTTGCATAAATCTACTTTATTGTTATATTTTCTTGTTGATCTTTTTAAAAACATCTTTGTTGTTATTTTATTTCAGACCCTACTCATATTTATAGTAATAAAGGGTTTAGTCCGCTCAACACGACACAGCATGAGAATCTATTAGCAAGCTACCTAGCTGAGATAGACACAGCTGCTATTGCTATTTCTTAAGCATGACACTCTAAGTATACATCATTTAACCCTAGCAAAGAACTTGTGAGGGGTTGTTGTTGTTGTGGTGGGGGGCCCACAGAAACAGCTTATGTATAGGGTCCAGATTTTGGTGCTACACCCCTGCTTGGGAGCATCACATCCTGTGGAGTCCTATACATAGAAACCAGTCTACAAGCTCTTGTAGACGACCAAGAGAGTCCGCTCACACATTGGCAATACAAAGCAATTATACACATGAACTGCTTCATATAGCACTTTTAAAAACAACCAAAATCATGAACAATAATTAGAGATAAAGTGACACACACAGCTGTTTTTACCCATCCTCTGAGTCGCCATCCCACACACACACACACACACACACACACACACACACACACACACACACACACACACACACACACACACACACACACACACACACACACACACACACACACACACACACACACACACACACACACACACACACACACACACACACACACACACACACACACAGACCCCCTGCAGTGCTTGTGACAGCTATTGACTTTACTCAATAGATGTTTTCTATTGTAACCCAAGTACACAGGCTAAATGTCACGGCAGCAGGATACTTGGCTATTATAGAGCATTATATGTCTCTGAATGGGGATGAGAAGCTAAAATTTGACTTCACAATTGCTCGGCCATTGTCCCTGTTCTCAAAGACTAACGATAATACACCGAGGGTCCCTGCAGCTGCTGAGTCTCCTGACTGACTGACCACAGCAGCCTTTTCTCCTCTGTGGAGAGTTCATTTTGGACCAGTTACGGGTGGGCGTGGCTTTTAACGCCGTCCCTCGCTGCTATTGGACAGTCGGAGCGTCAATCAGCGCCGCTTCTCCCTCCTTTGCTTTTTAAATGAAGTCGCAATGGATACAAGCCTGACTCAACCCGTGGAAGCCGCGATGAACAGCTGATCCTCCCGCGGTGGATAAAAACCGATCACCATGGTCACCGCCGAGTCATGATTTCTCATCCCACGCGCGGCACTATGTGAATAGTTATTGGAGAAGTAGACAAAAGGAGAATAACTCAGAGGAAAGTAGATTGGATAGAGTGAAGGAGTGTTTTTTTTTAAATTTTGTATCTTTTTGGACCTGTTGATCATCAGTGTGACAGAGAGACTACCTGCCGCTCCCTGCTCTGCGCTCACCGACCATCAATTATGTTATTGTCAAGTTTGCTTCTTTTCACCGTTTCTCACTTGTTGGCGCCTCTGTTTCTCTGGTACCTGCCTCAAGTCTCCACACAGAAGCCAGGTTCACGGGTGAGTGCATACCTGAGGGTCTGCTGGTTCACACTCTTTGATAATACTTGGATTAAAGGTGGCAATGCTGCGTGACTATAGCGCGTAAATGATCTGATTTTGCACACATATTTCACTTTCCACCAAAACTTACCAACTATAATCATGTTTTACCGTTTTTAGAAGACATTGTAAATCATTTTTATTAAACTAACTGCACTTCAGGGAATCCTCAGATGTTTCATCTGTAATCTGACTGTGAGAGAAACCCATAGATGTATTAAAATACATGTGAATATTATTGTAAATAGAGAGCTGAGCTTGTAGCCCATTATGCAATTCATGTGAGATTAGCTCATAACTGCGGGTGGACAGCGAGAGGGTATGTAGAGGTCTACAAAGAAATCAATAAAGTCAACAAATGGCGTCAAATTGAAGGACTTTTCAAACTGAAAGTCAAGGTCTCAAAATGACATGTTGTGGAGGGTGAAACACAAACATATATACTATATATACGAATTAAACACTTCATTTATTACTGATTGTCTTGTCAAGTATATAAAACATGCTGCTGCAATAAGCAACGAATGATGGACGATGCATTGTATATTTTTAACAAACTTTCGAGACTTTTCAAGGCCTTGATCTATTTATTTTGGAGGAAAAAAATGTCTCTATGCTACAGTGATAATGCTTCCCTCCATGAAGTTTGGCTGCTGGTGTTTGAGATGTGTGGGTTTTTTTGGTTGATCAGTTTGAGTCATTAGAAGAGAATTAAAGACTTGATAAAAGGCTTTTTATCAGGATATACAGTTTAACCTGCGTTCCCTTCACCTCAGCGTCTTTGCCACCATCAAGTCTTTTAAACTCACACACACACACACACACACACACACACACACACACACACACACACACACACACACACACACACACACACACACACACACACACACACACACACACACACACACACACACACACACACACACACACACACACACACACACACACACACACACACACACACACACACACACACACACACACACACACACAGAGCTTTATTTGTTCTCCCTTTTGTTGAAGCATTTTTTCTCCCTGTGGCACCATTTAGGCAGAGAGGGGAATAAGTGATGGTGAACAGCATTGTTTCAGCTTACAGATGCAGTGTAATATTTGCGGTCTGAGGGGTGGGCGAATATGTACTGTAATAGCCTACTCACATACTGGAACTATTTCACAATGTCTTTGAAACCCCCCCTCCCTACACAAGACACAGTGGTCACGGCGGCTCTGCTGAAGGATTTATAGTGAATTATACTTTGCGTATAATCACTTCTTTGTTACTCACTAGATAACTGTTTTCCTGAACAAAAACTGAATGGCTTTATGGTCACACAAGTGAGTTTGGGGTTTGTTTGTAGGAGTGCTAGGGTTATTAGAAATCTAAACAAATGTGATTTATCAGACCGTTGTGGCTAATTACCCCTCTGAGCTGGACTAAAGAAACTCACTCAGCCTTAGGAAACCCTTTCGTAACAACACCATGTCAATTTGAAAACAAGGCGGCTTTTAGTCCTAAAAGGTTGAAACTTTAGAGACAAAAGCTTTTCACCAGAATCAGAATTAAGTGCTAAAAAAAAAACATGTTAAACAATTGGTGAACAATTGAAGCATCTCTATCAACTTTATCCCCATAAAATTAAACTCTCTCTGCATCCACTTCATCCTCCTCCTGGCCCAGTCCAGTCACACTCGGCCTGCTGCACACCCCCACTCACACCACAGTAGATACTTTTAACATTGCTCACAGCTGCCGTAATACCATAATTCACACCCCCACTTTCCACATTGATATCAGGGGTGAAAGCCTCGGCTAACTTCGCTGCATAGCACTGCTCCTTCCTCATTTCCCCGGAGGCTCCATGATGCAATAAGTCCAACATTTCTCGTGACTGGGACAGAACCAAAGCTTTAGACGATTTGAACTTTTTGCCTTGTGATTGTTGCTGTTTGTGCAGTTCAGATAAGTCTGTCTCGCCTACTCCCTCCTCATTCTTGAGAGAGTATGTTTGATGTGTCCTTTTATTGTTTTAGCAATTTGTTCATCAGCTAGAGGGGAGGGCAGCACTACTCAGATGATAAGGATGTGTGATGATGGTGATCACATTTTCCTATGATGGCAGTGCAACACAGTCTCTGCATAAACTGCCACTGTCAGTTATTTAATTCATTTATATCTAATACTGGTGGAGGGGAAGGAACAACAAAATGTGAGAGCCACCTTTATGATCTCCCTGAAAAACTTAATGCCTATGTGAAATCATGCTTTTTTGGTCTAAAAGGATTAAATCTCACATCTTATTGCAGGTCTTAATGGCTGCAAAAAGATAATTTGCATTTTTTTAGTACCAGGAAGGATCTCTCTAACAATGCAGGTGCTGGGCAGGCAGTTTCTTTCACTGAGGGATCTGTTTCCCAGAAGCGATGTATTTAAGAAATTATCGCTAATACATGAGGTCGCCAACCATTTTTACACATTTATTCTTAATCCCCCCTCATCAAATCAACCTGTTGGTGCATTAGGGATGAGATACGATGAGCAGTCGGCTGGCATACTTTGGTGAGTGCATCAGTTTAGAGTCATAAACTCATTAAAAAACAAACATAAACAGAGAGATCTGAGCGGCGAAGCAGCCAAGACTGCATACCTTCAGCCGGGGGAAAGAACAGCCCTGGTTCAAAAGCAGGAGAGCCTTTTTATTGGTGTGAGGTAGACCACAGCACAGGTGTGAGTGGTCTGCATGTGTGTGTGATTGTTGTATGGTCAGCCAATTCCTTAATTATGCTGACAGTGCTCAAAGGAATGGAGGTCAGGAACTGGACTTTTTTTTAAGTAAGAGAAGAGTAATATGAAAACAACAGATATTAAAAGTAATTTTGATATTTAAAGAACGAATTTACCCAAAAATGACTATTAGTGTTGGTGTGGTGAGAATCTTTAGAGGCTTCTTGTTTCCATTGATGTGGGGACATCATCAGGGGGGGAAAAGCATTGCACAAAAGCATTGCTGAATAAGTTTCTCGCCTGAAAAAACTCATTTCACTTATACTTTCTCCGACAATTAAAGGAAAAAGCCAATGGGAGAAGTTCACACCTGTTATGTCAAAGGGCATTTGGCTAAATGAAAGAAATCAGGATATAAAGATGAAGCAGATTGAGAGGAAATGGGTACGTAAATAGTAGTGGGGGAAGAAAATAAAAAACTATGAAACTGTATCAATTCTTTAAAACACTATCGACTTTGAATTAACCCTTTGAGACCTGCAGTTGATCTCAGGCTGTAGTGGGCTCCGTTTTGAGGCCAGAGTAAAGATATATATATATATAAGTGTCATATAAAACCACATTAACTAAGACAACCATTGACACCAACCATCTATCATGCTAGCTTGTGGGAAGAGGGGCTTCGATGCTAAAATTTGGCGAGGGTAAAACTAGACCTCACTGTGTACTATGACAGTTTGCCTAAAATTAGATTTTAAAAATTCAATATATCAACTTGCTTACAGTATTTCAATATAATCGTAATCCCTGTATCATGATACGGATTGAACTATAAGGAACCCAAAAATCTACCTACTGTAACTGAAAGTCGAAATACTGACTAAGTATGCATGCACATACAAGTATATGTTAATAAGTATGTACATACTCAATTAAAGGAAAAAGAGAAGTTATATATACTTTTAACCTCTGAATATAATGGTTTATGATTTGGGTTGGAGAATGTGTGTATCCAATTAAGTGAAATGATGCCTAATGTTGGGATAAGTGTTACCTGAATGAAATATTATATATATACTGTGTATATAATATGGGTAGGAGGGAAAGAGAGGAGGACAGAGTGGGAAGTTTGTCCCTTAACCATCAAACCACTGGGATGCATACAGTAGAAGAAGAGCTGTTGGCCATAATCACGCAGATGTGCAGTGCACATTTCCCCATTTAATCTTTATGGGATAAAAACATTCTTGGCAAAGCGATAAGGTCATAGTTTGGCATTACCGTGTTCTGAGAAGAGAAGTCACGGAATACAAACCTTTCAGAATAAACTTTGTCCTCGGCAGCAGTTTTTGATTAGGCACTCAAAGGACAAATCCCTAAAACAGTTATTGGTGATGATGGAGCTTGTGGTTTTTGGTTCCTTTGTTGTACGGTGGTGTGATTTTGAATACTGACACAACAGAATACATATGCATGATGTTGCGCTTTATTGTTTTTGCTTGGAGATCATGAATGTTGAGAAGAAAAGCTACAGGAAAGGTCCTATGGCCACCAAAACGTTCATTTCATCCTCGTTGGATACAAATTATTCAAAGCAAATTAAATGAATCTATCGATTAATATTCAATATCTTACGTACCAAAATGACAATTTGACTTGAGGATGGAGCTCTAGAGAAGCAAACATAGCGTATAAAGTCAACTGTGCGCGGAGGGTCTGATCACCAACCTCCAGCATTTTGTGATAACGTGGAAGTCGCACAGACCAGGTTTCAATGATTGGATTGATACAGGACCCAGAATTTCTGTTGGCTTCGCTGACAGGTCCGTTTTTGGAGCCTC
This sequence comes from Echiichthys vipera, assembly GCF_963691815.1. NCBI lineage: Eukaryota > Metazoa > Chordata > Actinopteri > Perciformes > Trachinidae > Echiichthys > Echiichthys vipera. The sequence continues at coordinate 20,917,859 of NC_139837.1, forward strand.
TGACTCAATCAGAATAAAAAACAAGACGCGTGAGGTCCTTGCTCGCCAACCACAAGAAGCATGAAACTGAGATGAATACTGTTAGTCTTACATTTTGCTCCAACGTCACACAACAGTACAGGAAGAAATCAAATGCACCTATTCGGTGGGAGTTGTTCAGAGACATCCTGGAAAATGTAGGAAATCTAACTGAATTAGAATAAACACGACAAGTTGAAGAAAATAACTAAGCTTACAACAGAAAACTTCAGTAAAACTTCAAATTGACAAGCAAACTAGACACATGACTGGACACGGAGGCTGCACTTTTCTTAGGACAGACAGATGGATTAGAGGGTCCACCAGCGACCAATCAAATTGCTCACATATGTCGATTCCCTCTGATAACCGCGTAATCAACAAACGCATTTCATGCTCAATTTTCAGGGGTTTCTAATCAGTGTAATGAAGCACAGTCAGCGTCCAGCTGTGATTTCAGGCTAGTGAGCTCCACGCACGGCTCATCACAACTTCACTTTTTTCCCCCTACATATTCTCGATACTCTCCCGACATAGTTGTGGTTTATGGGTGCGTTTGCATTTGCATAATTGTCTAGTCCACTATGGGAACTTGCTCAATGTCAATTCAGTGTGTTGGTGCACCAGCTCTTGTTTGAGAGGAGAACTGCCTGTTGAAAGAGTCATGGCTCTCTATAATCCTTCAGATTATCAGGATGGCAGAAACACTTCCTCTTTCCTATCAAACTAGCTCAGCGGATTAGCCTCTGCTCTGCCATATATTCAATCATTTCCTTTGATATGAGTGAGTGTGTGGTCTCAGTTTAAGTACGCAATGGTCTCTTCCTGGGAACAGTAGACACAGCTCCCTGTTCTGTAGCCAGGATGAAGCATTAGCGACAAACAAGGAATGCTGTTAATCAGATTTAGTGCCATTTCCGAAAAGGAGGAACACCTCCTTCTTCCCTTTACCCACACTTTCATTTTGGTTGCTCCACACCACTACAAAAGAAAAATAAGGAAGTCGTCCTTTTCATTAATGTTGTATTAAGTATAATCCAAAGAGGAAGTCTGATTTTGCCATGGTGTGAAATTGCTTTAGATCGCCTCTTTCTCAAATGTATTAAATCAACTTAATTTAGAAATATAAAAATACATTAAAGGTGATAAAAATCTGTATGATATTAACAAATTAATCAAAAGACTGTGTAATGTGACGAGTGGTTCATAGTGATAAACCCACAGATCATTTTCACCCAACCCTGCAGTTACACAGTGGTTTAGATTCTTTCAGCTCATTGTTTTCTGACAAATTTACCGTTTGGGTTCAGTCTCACTGACTTAGTAGATGCTACCTGCCCAACAGACACACACAAGCCCCTTTCACACTGCCTGTTTGTTGCATGGTTGTTGATTGGAGATAGAACGGGGGGGTCAGGTCTGAGACTCGGCAGAGGAGGTAGTTGCAGAGCCACAACGCTGAACTGACGTTTGGCCAAAAGGAAAGATATTAGGGTGGAACGATACACGGTAGTGATGATGAGTCAACCCACAGTCAGGTCAAAAAGTGACAAAGCAGCATTCAGAGTGGCCTCAGTTACACATACAATAACTTACAGAAACATTGCTTGCGATAGTTCACGACCTCTCCCCCTCTCTATGTATCTCTCACCTTTCTCAAAAACATGTGGGTGCCACGGCGCGGCAGTCTGTCTGTCCTTCTCTTTACTGTCAATCGTGCTACTATGTATAAAGTTGGCGGTTTGTGGGTGGGATTGAAGAAGTTGATTAATGGTGCAGATCGGACGCACGCACTTTTACTTCCAGAATGCCGGCATTCTGTTTGAAACCACAACTGCAGGATTACGCCGCCTTTGCTTTGCTCTGTGTGAATGCAACTACAGTTGGCAACTAGCTGGTGAACATAGGGGAGCATTTACGTAAGGGGTAATGAGCCAGATAGTTCCCCGTTTCCGGAGTAGGTGGAGACCAAAGCCGGAGCTAGAAGAGATAAAATATCGGACTTACATTTTCTAGGTGTCCAGAAATGCTAATGACAATCTGTGTCTGCTGGATGTGTAAATAAGCCACTGTTTGCAAACGTGTCTGAAATATCAGTGTTGTGTTTACAGCTGGTTTCAGCTCCTAAACATCTGCTAAATCAGGCTTAAAAAGAATGGTACAAACTAAGAAAGCATAGATGACAAAAAGTATTCATACTTTGATGATTTCATTACATCAATTATAAATAAATGCTATACTAAGCATGTGGATAACTGTCAACAACAGTTTGCTAGATATTTAAATTAAGTTACAGACATTCTTTGCATCCTTCATGTTTTGTATATTCAGCCTGGTGGCAGATTAAAGAAAACTACTCTGCTAAAACTTTACCTACCGAAACATGACACTAACTAAGGAGGTAAAAGGAATGGTGGGATATGAGACTTTAAATGTTAAGCCCAATCCGCACCCTCCTGCTGTGAGTGGCACACACAGTTTGCACCTCCTGTGTGAAGTCGCAATTGCAACATGCAAGAACTGTGTTTAAAAAGGTTACTTATATGTCAAATTACAGGTTTGTTTTCAAGACAAACCCAATTACAATTTTAAAAGGAATAAGGGGGAGGAGAAGGGTGCAGCTTCTCATACATTACTTTTTATTTCCTCCACTTTTTTTTTATAACACAGCTAAGTAAAGTGTGTTAATGGAAACAGCATGAGGGATGGCATTCGCTTTATAGATTTCCTTAAAACTAAATGCCAATTATCAGAAAAGGGTGATTACTTCAGCCCGTTAAAAGCAACAGTACACAATTAGTCCCGACTTTGGTGGACAACTTTCATTGACTCAGTGGTTGGCTCACGTTTGTTCTCCTTTTCCTCCATTTGACTAATCAACTTGTTGGCTGGTGAGGGAATGCCAAAAAACGCCTGGTGAATAATGACACAAGGATGCAATAGATGCCCATATATTTATGTATTTTTGTATGTGTTGTTGCATTGTTTGTTTTTGTTGTGCCCAAAGGGGATAATGAGCCCATCGCACGTAAAGTTGGCATGAGGCGCACACACACACACACACACACACACACACACACACACACACACACACACACACACACACACACACACACACACGCACACGCACACGCACACGCACACGCACACACACACAGGCTTGTAATGAATCTCCATCTGTGCACTGCTTTTCCGTAGAAGCAGTGATGTCATTCATGTCAAGGAGCATGTTCCTGTTAGTTAAATAGAACAGACATTTTTTCCACTACACAGGATCTGATTTAACCATCCCTTGTGATATCAAGTCAGGGTAAGAGCTTCGGTCGACTCACGTTAGATCAAAGTGGAGAGGGTTGTCACTACAGTGGGCTTCTCCAACTAAAGATTTTTGACTAAATGGAGATGCAATCATGAGAAAAATCTCAAATGTGGACCACTGCGCTCTATAATAATGACCATATTGCAGCAGCCTGTATTTGTATTGTTCTGGTTCCAGTTTACAAAGCAGGTAAATGCCCAGAGTATTTTTTTTCAGTGCATGATTAACACTAATATGAGAGTGAACTCCATAAGATGTTTGTTACAGCCACATGGCGACCTGACTAGCTGTGTAACAGGATGGACAACTCTCCAAATAAATGTCCCTGAAAAATCATCTCTAATTAATGATGGAAATTCTACTGTGAAGAATTAAATCTGATGTGGAAAATGATGCAGAATCATGCTGAATTTTCTTTTAAAACAATGTGTCCACCACAAATGTTCTTGTGTTATTAAGTCATTATGATGTTTCAGTTAGAGTTATTAGAAGATGAAAACGCAGAGCTCTGGCAGTAAGATTTTAAAATTAGAACCAGAAGTATGAAATTAACTGTAATGGGTGTGGACTGGTGCATTGTAATGGTGAGTTTTAACAGTGACAGCAATACAGTCTGTGATTTCCAAATGCAACATCAGCGTCGCGTACAACGTGTAGCTTATTAGAAGGCCTTGCTGCAGGTTTAAAACCGTATGTCTCTCAGCAGCTCATAAATTGTGCTAACTCTCCAAAAACACTGTTGACTCCTGTTAACTTTCCACAAACACCCCCGACTCATGCTGCTGCTGCCATCATTAATCATTAATTGCCAGATCAAAAGGACCACACCATTGGGTTTGCAAGTTTTTGCTCTTTAACTATAAATCATTTAGCCTTTACATATTGGATGAACATTTTCAAAAGCAGGCTATCGTGTTTTAGATTTTGGGGTTGATTTTTTTCTACTATACCCAGCACCCAGTTGTTTCCATTTATAAGAAAGTTGATATGTACACTCTTGGACCTTGTTTGAGTTATGAGATGCATCGGAGAACATGCAAACTATGCTTTTGTGTCCAGCCATCTACTGGTTTCCATTAATTTCCGTAAGATATGAACATCAGCAGACTCTTGAAACGTGTGTTGGCAAGACATTTTTCAGGCAGGTTGATTTAAGAAATCTGCACTACATTACAAAAATTCACACTTGATGTTCACTGTGATGAATCATACAGGGAGCAAGTTACAAGAATCTGTCAATAGATTCTCGTACTACACAAATGAATTGAAACCAGTGCCTGGCTGGAATAGACAGACATACAAATATGTAAAACAGCAGCATAGTTTATACAATTGTTGGTCAGATGTGTAAATTATTCATAGTTACAAAGATAAAACATGCATCACCACTGGTATGGTACGAAGGGGGAGCTCCACGGATTTTATACATCAAAGTCTGTTCACAGGTCTTGGGGGGTACTACTGCATATGTTACATAGAGCCTGTTCCAGAAGAACTGTGCAAAGCCTGATTAATTACCTCAAGTGATGTCAAAGTCAGGGCCGAAGATTGCAAATATGAAAATAGAGAAAAAGAAGAAGTAAGAATTGAATTGAATCTGCCAGATCTCTGTCGCCCACTCCTCATCTGAGCTGCAGGCTTGAGGATTTAGGCTACATGAAAGAAAGCATGAAACCCCTCAAATTCAGACCAAACTGGTCTGGCTTACCAGGCGTGCAGTGCTGGGATAAAGCCTGAGCCCGAGAGACAAGATGTCAGGCCCCTTCTGATGTGACCACAAAGACAATTGTGATGGGCCTAAAGGACTACAAGTCAATGCGTTTGTTCCCCCTTACCCCAGAATTATACGTTTTGGAGATTTGGTCTGGTTTGTGTTTCTTTAAACTAATCACAGTCGTCTTGAGTGTGCTAATCCTTTGAGACACACCCAGAAACAGAAGTTATTTTCCTTCGCTGTGTATCTGGGATGTAAATCAGCTAACATGTCGTTAAACTAAAGTTTAGCAAGCCTGTTCCCTACTAAAGACAAGTGCAATAAAGGTGAAAATTGGATCTACTGTTTATAATATTTGTTTTTATAATGAAAATCTGTCCAAAGAAATTAGCTCTACGCACAAAAAGCCAGTTGGAAAGTTTAACTCAATACATTTACTGAAGGAGTCGTAATCCAATCATTTGTTTATGTACAACCATTGTTCCGTTTCTCATCTCCCTGCTTCCCCCCTCAAAGTCCTTAATATAAAAAATATTACTTTTTAATCATATTCGGTCTTATTGTTCCATTGCTGTGGCTCGAGCTGGAATAGATTCCCTTCCAGTGAGGGTAAAAAAAGACCACTTTGCTAATGCTGTAACTGTTGCACAACAGGGGTTGCATTTCACTTATTTTATGAGCGGTAGAGAGAGAGCTCAGTGTGCTCCTGGCTGGGGTGTGTGTGTGAGATTGTGTGTATTTGTGTAGGGGGAATTTGGCTTGTTAAATGTGAGAATCTCCCCGCTTATCATTTCCCGGTCAAGATGTCAGTACCGAACCATCGCGCAACTCCCCTGTTGTTATACCTTAGGATACGGTATCCTCACAATGTCAGGGGATTTATATCCAAGCTGTCTCTGTCCATTAAAGATAAAAGAAAATATGCATTTCTTCTTGTGTTCCTGTTTGGAAATTAAAGAAAGGGTCTCTGAGCAGTTGTTAAATAATTCCTTCAGGGGTGCATTCAATACTCCAGTATGTTATTTGGGGCTTTGGCCTCTTTGTAAATCTTTGATGTGCTGCCTTGTTGCAGTATGATGTAAAACTTTGCTTAATGATCTGCAGGAACAGAGTATGAGTGAGTTTCTCCCCACAGGTTTAGGTAATTAATGTTATTTTGAGCAGCGCGTGTTCCTCAGCAGATCCAGCAAGAGCTCCATTTACACGTTAGTCTGTTTAATTTAGATGGGTTTGTTTGGTTTTGATTATGGGATGTCGGGCGGGTCTCAACCTCAGCCATTATTGGCCTAACAGGAGGAGCTGTTTTCCCTCAGGAGATAATGCCAGGTCCTGTCATCCTAGCTAATACTGTAGCAGCTGATTGCTGTCAAACAGACCTCAGTCAGACAGTAACTGAAATAACTTGTAGCATTTGTTTTAACCTCCTTAAGCCGCCAAATGGGTGGGGTTTACCACATCAGGGCAGTTCAGATTCTCAAGAGTATTTGGTAAGCTGGAAACCACAGAAAAGTGTAAAAATGTTGTCAAACACTTTGCTGATTGGCTGCAAACAGCTTTGTGTCGTGCTGAAAGACTCATTTGGTTGTCCCTGCTGGTTAACAGACTTGTTTTTCAGATACCATGTGACCCAGGCTCAGTGTCACTCACTGCTGGTGTGAGTGAACTTTATTGTGGCAGGATTCAAATGTGAACCGCATGCTATCTGTTGTAGTGAGGAACTCATGTAAAGCAGTGGTGCCGTAGAAACTGTTGTGAGACTTGATCAGACCTGAGAGGTGGCTTGGATAAAGTGCAGAGAGTCACAAGATTAGATTAGATTAGATTAGATTAGGGTTAACAGTATATTGTCTGCTATTTGATATTCTCTCTTGGAAGCTAGATTTTTCCTTCTCCCAGTAATTTAAAGGTTTTTGCCTAAGCTGTTTTAATCTGAAGCAGTTATTTGGCAAGTACGGCTACGCACAAGCAATTAAGGGTTTCGGACATGTACTATTATTTATTCTAAATTACATACAGTTATTACACAGCTCTGCACAAGGATTTCATCAATAACAGCAGGAATAGTTCCACATTGTGGGAAACAAGCTTAATTGCTTTCTTGACGAGATTTAGATGAGATGATAGATACCACTCTCATATCTGGTAAATATGGAGCCACAGCCAGCAGCCTAGCTTAGCATAGAGACTGGAGACAGGGGGCAACCGACTGACTCCATCCAAAAATAAAAACACAAACCAGCACCTCTCAATAAATAACTCTTTATGTCCAGTTTGTTGAATCCGAGTTGTGTTTTCCCACTTGTTAGTTCATCAGCACGTCATTTTTATTCTTGCTATTATATGAAATAAACAACTGAGATATAACTTGATAATCAATGAGCTTTAGAGGTGCAGGTAGTAGGATTTTGTTCCCTTTGGACAGAGCCAGGCTAGTTGTTTCTGTCTTTATGCTATGCTAAGCTAACTGGCTTGTACGATCTTGGCTATGGCTTCATATTAATGGGCAGATAATGTATGAGAGGATCAATCTTATACCTCAAAGATATTTAATTACTCCTATTTGTGCTTTTACATGGACTTTTATTGAATGTATCTGGTATAAATTCTTTCATATTTGTGAAACTGTAACCAGCAACTTTAACACACATGTTGAGCTTTATCTCAAGCAAACTTTCAGCAAAGTTACTTGTATTGAATAAAAAAAAATGTCCTAAGAAAATCTACATTCTTTGTAAGTGCTGTGTAAACAAGACTACTGGACAGACACTATCTACAGGTCGAAAGCTAAACAATTAAGTCAAAATGTTCCTGTTATTTAGTATTTAAGTACTTCTAAAGGGGGAGTCTGTGATTGTAATCCAATACACTTTTGGTCAAATTCATACCTCCTCATGGGCTGCTAGCTGTCCATTTGTGCATACAAACAAGTTGTTCATACACAGCCCTGGCTTTGTTCTCTACTGAAGGAGTTCACTTTACGTTGCAAATGTGTTTTAGGGCATGTTAATGAGTATGTCGTACAGAGAAATAATTAAACCTTTTATGTTTCATGCTATAAGTTAGCAAAACAAACAGGCAAGTTCATGCTTGTGCACAGAACAGGTGAATGTATAAGAGGTGAGAGGAGAGGGAGTGAGAAGAACAGCAAATAAAGGTGCACAGACAGAAGGGGGGGTGTATTTTTCAATGTATTCTCTTCAGCAGGTTTGTATATCGTACAAAACAACTTGGTTAGGATGGGAAAAGGGTCGTGGTTTGGCTTAGTACTTACGGGATACAATCACAGGTCCACCTTGTGAACGTTACTTCTGCAGTAATAATATTATATACGAATTACAGGGAGTTAGTTTTAGTATGTGTATGTACGAACAGAGAATGTGGGCAGCCTTATTTGTTTGGATGCTGAGTTCAACTATTAATCTTTCTTTACTGACTCCAACTTTAAGAGTACTTTTAAAAGTAATAATCCTCAACTCAACTAAAAAGAAATTCCAACTATAAATTTGGAAACTCTTTCTGATCTGCCGGAGTCTCTGGTTTCACCTTTATGGGAGACGAGTCTGTGGGTGGGACAGTATGACTAAGAAACATCTACATGTGGGAGACGTGGTAGGAGTGTTTTTTTCCACTTACCCGACAATGGCGTCTCAAAATCTGTGATTTAATGTTTTATTATGACAGTGGAGGTATAGGAGGTGACTCCATTAAGGCTGTGAGTCAGGGATGGGGAGGACGGGTCAGTCTGTGGGCAGAGGCCAGACTCTGTGGCTCTTAACCTGGATGAAAAACGTTTCAGAAAAGCTTTCTTTGGATGCTGATTTAGATAAACGGCTTCCCATCCACAGTGATTTGGTTCAGCCTTTTTAACCACTTCTGCTGTGAAGGAAACATGCAACTGGTTTCTTCTCTTCTTAGACTAAAACGGAAAGCTATGATGGCAGTTATCTGCACTACTTGGATAATAAAATAAATAAGAAAACAGCCACATGCTTCTTTATTCAGGAAAATCACAGATACAATAGAGATATACGCCCCCCCCCGAACTACTGAATTATTCCTGTCTTCCACGAAGCCAAGAAGATGACACGCAAAGTTAAAGTGAAACGATGTGCTATGTTTTCCTCTCTGTCTGCACTCTCTCACAAAGAGGAACATAATGATTTCGTTTTACTCCGAGCTGTCTGACAATGTTTCTACCATGTTTCATTGCCAAGGATGAAATCACATTTAGCTGTCTGGCTTGTTCTGGACATATTGTTACAGCGATGCGAGGTGGATTTGTGTCCTAAAGTATTATTCCTTGTTTGTTTAAATATATCCTTTCACCTTGTAGACCCAAAATATTCACAGATTACCGATATGGTGGCAGATATAGTGAAAACTCAGCTTTTCTATGTGAATTGTACACCGATATGACTACACAAGGGTAATCAATGTATTACATTGTCAGCACATTATAGGAATTAACGCTGAGAAAATAAAGAATAAAAAATAAAATAAACAGCTATATGACACATTACCCCAAACATAATTTCTGCATTACATGTTTGTATTGTATTATTAAAAAAAAAGGTTTTCATATCAGGGCATATTGAAAAAAAGCCTATACACTAATAAATATGTCTGACAGGCCAATATTGGACGATAATACTCGCGGACCGATATATCAGCGTCGCTCTAATTTCAACAGATATATTGTTTTATGTGGGATTGAACCTGTGAACCATCTTCAGGACACTTTCTTAAACTCAAACTCTGTAAGTGGAAGATACTGAAGCATCTGTATCTTTTTCTATTTCAGGAAAAGTCTAATCTGTCTTTGCTCTTCTGCAGATAATGGAGTATCTGCCAGAGCTGACTGCTATGATAACTACCACAATCCTTTCTCTGCAGCAAAAAAACCCAACATTTTTTCCAATGGGGCACCATCTGTTTCAGTACTAAAAACTAGCCAGAAAAAGCCAGTTTGGTTCACTAATGTGAGGAAAATGATCCAAACCAGTTAATTTGTATGAAAGGTGATGTGAGCTCACCAGTTGGCAGATTTTTCACTTCATGAATTTTGGACTCAGTTTTTGATTAAATTGCTGGGATTTAGAAATTAATGTTCATGACTTTCACAACTGTCAGCACTGGCAGATACTCTCTGGTATCGGTAAAGTAAAAAAACCACAAAGGACTGTAAATGGATTATTTTCTGACACGTGTCTCATTTTCCTCACCACATATTGGATTTGTAATTTGTGCTATAACAAGTTTAAACTCCTGTGTCATGTCCAGGTCGCCAGAGAGAGAGCGATATAGGCCAGAATATGACAGAGAATATAAAATTCAGGGATTAAGGATGTGCTGCCACTGTGGCTGAGTGAGCCTGCATCATTTTTCAGTTACCCTCATAGCATGGCTCGAGGGATGGTCGGTCTGTAGCTCCACCACTGTGGTCCAGACTAAAATATCTCAGCTATTGGATGGATTGCCACATCATTTTGTTCAGACATTCATGTTTCCCTGAGGATGAACTATAATGACTTAGATGATTGCCTGACTTTTCATCTCGTGCCACCACAAGGTTCACATTTGTGGGTTTGAGTGAAATATCTCGACAGTAATTGGATGAATTGCAAATTTTGTACGCATTTATGTCCCACTCCACTCAAGATGAATTATTATGACTTTAGTGATCCTGACTTTTTATCTAGCGCCACTAGCCGGTCAAAATTGTTATTTGTCTAAAACCAAATACAATAAATAATGACATTCCCTTTACACACAGCTGTACTTTATGTTTAGTGTTATTGGCAAATGTTAGCATGCCAACATGCTAAACTATGATGGTGAGCATGGTAAACATCATACTTTCTGTTCAAACTGCTGTGTCAGGCATGGCTAGATTTATAGTATGCAGCGTACAACGTTTAATCATTTCTCTGTACAAGATGCTCATGAACATGCTCTAAAAGCACATTTTCAATGGAAAGTCAACTCCTTCAGTGAAGAAGAGATTAAATGTGATGAGTGTAAAGCTCGATTAATGCTTGACCAGTCGGCTACGGTGGCGAGTGTCAGCACAGCCAAAGTGACATCACACTAGGCTCGGCCCGTAGATATTTTTATTTTACCTTCATACTGTCATGACATTTCCAGGGGTATATGGCAGTATTTGTGTCAAAAAAGAAGAAAATAGACAACTACTCTCCCCTGCACGCCTAAGTCACACCATCAAACATATTCCTTCGCAGGTGTTTTATCACCTGTCCATGCACATCCAGCATTTTCTACCCTTTGTACATGTGGCTGGGCAGAGGAATTGGGGAGCTTGCCATGCTGTAGACGACGCAGTTTTTGATGCTGCCCCTACAGTTTGGGAGTATAAAAGAGTCAGCTCACGTCCGTGCGGACAGCATAACTGGGCTTTAACTGTCCACCGATCTATGAAAGTCAAATTGTCCAGGAAAATAGTGCCACTGGCGGATACTTAAAGTATGATTATATTGGCAGTTGTTATGGGGTGAGTGGAGAAGCAAAGAACTCAGACAGGATGGCGGTGACGGTTCTGGAGCAGTCTGACCTTTATAATATAAAAAATATGAACGCAAAAGCAAAGATTGACGTACAGTACTGTACTGACAGAAGAAAAAGTTGATTGCCATGCAGTTAATCTGGTTAGAGCACGTTAGATGAAAACTCCTAGTGATTTATTTGTATATGAGATCCAGTTGTGCACCAGCTCATTCATGACATCAGTGGTTTGGCTTTGTTACCATCTACACTTTGTTCAGGTCTGTCTGATTGCTGCTCTTTATGTTTGGAGAAAATCTGTCGCCAGGCAACAATTTAGATGTTATTGAAAATACAGCTTTTTTTTTAAATCAGGCATTGGGATGAGGAAGGAGAGGGAGAATAAAAATTGTGCTTGTGTACATGCAAGTTCCACGCATGCATTTCTACTGTGGATCGTTTTGAAAAGATTGTCTGATAGGTGTTGGCAAGCGAAGGATGGAAACTGTGCCTTTTGTTTCTGGCTGCATTTCACTTTCCACCACCTTCTTCCCTCCATACCTGCCCTTAATGAGATCCCCTGTGTCGAATCCAGAGCGCCAACCAGCACTCTGCTAATTGCTTAAGAGACCTTGGGTGAAAAATGCATTTGAGAAAACTTTTCACATGCAGTTTAATACTTGAGAATTGCCTGATTTTCAGTTGTTAGTCGTTTATGAAACAGGTGTTTAAGCAGCTACAAAGTTTAATCACCACTTGCGAGATATCAAAGTCAAATCAAAACCTCCTTGTGTTTTCTTAACTAAAAAACAGAGTTGGCTCAGGTACAGTACACTGCAGGGAGACTCTTCACAGCAGAGGATTCAGGTGCTGCTCAATGCACACCTACTCTCTCTTCTTACAAACCCACAACTCCATCCTCTTGGCAAAGTTTGTGCTCCGCTGGAATCCTTTAGACCTTAAATATATTTGAGGCAGCTGCAACGCCAAGAACCATTACTGCTGTCAGAGAGAAGGCCTGCTTCCAACAGTAGAGTAGAACAGACTCACTAATAGATCATGAGTAAAGATCTGGGGAGAGGGGGAGAAGGATTCCCATTGCTCTAAATGTGGTTTGGCTCCTTTGAAACGTAATCAAGGATCAACTTGTCTTTAGCCAAAGATCAATTAGATAAATTAGCCTCTAGGTTGAGCTTCAGTGCAGAGCTGCTCAAACACCCCCTTTACAGTAGCCTAAACAAAGAAAGCAGCAGCCGTCAAGTGTTTGAGGAGTACAGAAATGTTTTGAGCCAATTGGGCAAGTGACCCATGAGTCCAATTTGTACATTAGTTTGGCATAATCTCAGATTCAGCTGAATGCAGCCTTTGTCCAAACCCAGTGAAACTAGAAAGAAAGAAAAGGAGCCAAAAAGAAACCTATGTTTCAAGCAATGAGAAAAAAAGCTTCATAATGTTAAGATGCAACGGTTGTTCTCATTGCAGTGGCTGATCGGAGACCGAGACAGTCACTGTGGGGTCATCTGCACACGGACGCAGGGGAAGCCGGTGTGTGGCTCGGATGGGCGGAGCTATGAAACCGGCTGTGAATTGCAGAGGGCGCGCTGCAAAGATAAAACACTGACACTGGCACACCGCGGCCGGTGTCGAGGTGAGAACTGAACTCTGGTTACAGTCTGTGTATACTGTAAATCTTCTTGAAGAAACTTGAAACCTTTTGCAATGAGTAAGCTCTCGGGATGCATTCAAGGAAACTCTTTTTGAATCATCTGCCATTTTAATGCAAGAAATTATTCATTTTCATTGAATGACGTGCATGTTTTGTCTTAAATCTACAAAGTCTTGTCAGCAGCTGGTACTGGAAGTCTTTGGAGTTTCCATGAATGCACCAATAAGGATTTCTCAACAGCCTGTAGTTGACAATAATATCATTTTGGGAGGAAAAACAGATAATCTAGGCTAGAAATTTTAACAATATACCAAGATGATGATGTAAAATCTCCAAGTACTGTAGGAGTGCATGATGGGTAAAATACTCTATCATGTTATGTGTCATTCTTTATCACAATATCCTTAGGTATGCATCTCTAGTATGCCTTAATCATCATGTGACTCCACAGAGCTTTGTGTGACTTGTGTGTGTTTAGGTAAAAACTGGGCAAAAATCGATCAGTTGCCAGTGGCTTCAGCACCAACATCCACATCTGAGGGGAGAGACCTGGAGGTCAAAGGTAAGGACACTAAGAACCTATGCATTTGATCAACAGTTCTACAAACAAGGAGCCACTATGAGGAGATGAAGTTCAAATGGTAGACTGTCATCTGTAGCAAAGATTCAAAGCCGGCTCTTAATCTTTACCTAAAATGGTAAAACAATGTTGTATGTAGAAGATGCACTGATTTAGTTCAGACTGAGAGCATGTTTAAGATGTTGCAGCTTTGACTGAACACCAGACAGTTTGGGGAAAGTGTAACTGACCAGAAGATGTCTTTTATTTTCCGCCTCTCTGTAAGCGTGTAAGTTTTTACAGACCAGGATCACACACTTCCTCAGTCTCTGGATGCCAGCCACTCAACAACAGCAGAGATTGATAGGTCTAGAGTCAAGGTTGGAACTTGGCATTTCCCTCCCCCTTTTTTCAGCCCCAATGTCGATGAGAAAAAACAGCATACCCAACCAAATCCATTTTTGGAGTGACTTTTCTTCCCTCTGCATGGTAATATGTGCTTTTGTTTCATAATATCATCGTTGTGCCAAGGAAAGGAAAGCAGGGCAAAGCTCAGAAAGTCTTTGTAGATGAGGCAGGCCTGGTTTTTTATAATGCAACTGTTGCTTTATTCAGGCAGACAGCTCATAGACCAATCCTTGTTTACAAAAGCAAAGTTTGGCGAAGGCTTACTGATGTGTGCATGAGATTCAGATTAAACACAACAGATAGATTTGACTAAACAAGATATAAATTACTAACAGGTACAACAAAGAACCACAAACACCAAATAAAAACACAGCTATGATGATTGCAACAGGCAAACCTGTTTATTCATTATTGAGCTGTGAATAAACAACCTGAGTAGAATCAACACATCATGAACCAGCGCCTTATTCGAAATCTCTAAAACAAAGATGATAAAGTGATGCCTTTTGCAGCCAAACATACCTAAATACATTAAAGAAACAAACATTTGGATGTGCATTAACACAGACAAGCATAAGGCAGAAAAATATCTGCTAACATTTCCATAAATCCGACTTATTGAAATGATTTCTTGGAGTCTTTAGAAAGATATTACGACAGGAGCACTATAATGTGTAATGGGACTAGTTTATAAAGTCAGATTAAACGTACTCTCAGTCAAAGTACAAGTTTATGAATTCATGTATCCATGCCTGTCCTTCTCGGTGACTTCATTACCGACTTCTGGCTCGGTTCAGTCTGTTTCTCTGGAGGAGACAACATGTCTGTCTCCTTTCAGGTCCAGAGACAAGTTTTTTAAACTTGTATTTATCCGGGGGAGAATGTTTGCCAAAAGTGGAGGACTGCGGCCGCACTGGTCAGCTCCCTGGTGTGAATGTGTATACACGAACAGTTGAACATGAAGCTCAAATCCACAGGAGCTGTGAGTGCAATAAAAACAGTGGGCGCTGATGGGATTTTGAACCAGTGACCAGCTGTTATGGAGCCCACTACAGTCTCTGACCTTTCAGTCACTTCCATCTCTGTCCCCTGAGTGCAGGTCTGGCTCATCAGAGCTGCAGGAACACAGGCTCACTTTCCACTGGCATTTCAAAATCAGTGTGACGCACTCCTCAAAACTAACAATGTGGTGCTCATAGCCTACCTCTGGCAGTGGTAATGGTCAGTGTCGTGGAATGTGTTGTTTTTTCGAATAGTGTAATAAAACGGTCTTTGTGGGTTCTTTTGTGGTCTTTATGGGTTTAATGTATCTGCACTGCAAGATGTTTTTAAAATCAGTTTGGAGAGTTCTTTCAGAATCCTGAGCAACCATCACTGCAGCTTTTCCTGTGCTTAAAACTTGTAAAAGGCTGCTCTTCATCAGGAAAGAAGAATAGCCTTAAGGTTGGAAATTCAGCTCATAACTGACTGGAAAAAAGAAGTGCAGAAAGTTAATAAATAATGCTCTTCTCCCTGTACATCTATCAAAAATATGCCCTTGAGTAAGGCGCTGAAATGTCAGACAGCGCTCTGTGGCCAACAGTAGTAAACGGTGGTTGTAATGTTCGGCTCCCAGGTGTGAACAGGGTGTTGTTGACAAAGAACACGCCTCCTCAAAAAAAAAACCCAAACAACAAAAAAAACAACAACAGCAGTGCTGGAGGTTTGTATGAGAGGACTCTGTTCTGTCAATCTGTTACAGACGCAGGTCAATCCAAGTGTCGCGTTGAGAGGAACCAGGCTCTGGAACAAGCCAGGAGACCTCAGGAGTCCATGTTTATCCCAGAGTGCAACGAGGATGGAACATTTGCACAGGTCTGTTGTACCTCCACAGATTTATTTTACTTCATGTTTTTCAGTCTTCATCTTCATCAATGGCTTTTGAAACTTCTTCTTCAAATCATCCAGGTGATCAGAAATATTGAATTGTCCTCTTCACCCTCTGCTGTATTTACTAACCAAATCATATATATTACAGTACAAAGCTATTGGTGCGATTTACCTTTTTGCACCTGCAGGTCCAGTGCCATACTCTGACAGGTTACTGCTGGTGTGTCACCAGTGACGGCAAGCCAGTGAGTGGTTCCTCTGTGCACAACAGGACCCCGGTGTGTTCAGGTACTGGGGGGGAGGGGCACCAGCCCGGCAACCTGCGGATGAAATGCCCAGAGTTTTTCAAATTAATCTTAAAACGTTTTTGTCAAACAAGGTTGCCGATGTGTCAGGCTGCTGCCAACACAGCTTGCATCTGTCCTGCCTTAAGTACTGTGCACAGTGATTAGAGTCTTAGTTGTTTGTGCAAGCTCTACTTCAGAGTAATGTTTAACAGGTTTTATGACTAAAACCCCAGTAAAAAAACAGTAGGGTTGGATGTTTCCTGACAATTCTTTATAGGGATGGAGAAGCAGCATAACGAGCATTTAAAAGTTTTCAATGGTGGCTGCATTTGTAGGATGTTGGAGCCAAGAGTGCTTGGAAGCCAAGTCCCTGGGGTTTGGGCCAATTAACATACAGTTACTTTAGGAATTGGACTTTTTTTCGTTATAGTATACTGCAGAAATGAGTTCTTAAACCTGGAAATGAGTTAGCATTTTTGCACTTCTGACTTTATTGAATGGGTTTGTGGTTAGAGGACTGAAATAAAGTCTGTGGTTGACACAGGCTTAATAGATTTTAATGTTCTACAAGATAAAATACGTCAGTCAGTACGGCACTGGTACATTTTGAAGCTTGTACGTGTCTTTAAAGAGGCGGTTGCTAACAAGTGGTTAAATGAGACTACAAACGTCAGTTGCAAGCTAACGGGTGGTGTAGTTTGTTTACAGCCTAACATTAGATTTTTACCTTTCGTGTCCCAGCATGAGGACATGCAAATGATACATGGTCATCTGTGAAGAATATCTGGCTAAACAAAACATCTAAGTCTCATAAACTTCTCTTCACCACAGAGCCAATTTTCTACAAAAATCCAAAATTCATTTGAAAATTCCAGTTGTTTTTTTGTTGAAGGTAGCAGACCGATGCTGCTTGCAGTACTCTATTCACTGGGAATCGTTTTCATTGATAGGCTTCAGTTCCTTCTCAAATAAAAGACAGAGATTGGATGCAGTACATTCAAGGTAGAACTTAAATAGAGTAAAAATCAGCGAACTGTCCCTACATCCGAAATAGTGAACAGCCTTTGGGTTACAGTTAAAGACGGTCTGTCTGTTTTGCCATACTACGGGCACATGTGTATAACATGTCATGTGGTGTGTAGCAGGTGCAAGGTCAACAAGAAGGCTAATGGCCATACATCCAGGGGCCTCCCAGCCCTCCCCCTCATCTAACTGCTCTCAGCAGGCTGGAGGAGAGGGAGCGGGGCTCTGCACACTCATCCTGGATGGGAACACTTTATGATAATCACCATCATTTTCCCTCAGAAGATAATACACATGGGTCTTTGCCAGAATTGGATTGCACAGTCACTAGAGCATATGGTGCAAATTTTGTGTGGAGAGTGTGGTGAGAGCGGTCGCATGCCCCTCTGAAGCTGCTCAACAGACCGCCAGAGGCTTCCTGCTCTCTGTGTCTTTTCCCCTTATCTCCCTCTTTCTGCCTCAATCTTCTCTGCCTTCACTTTTCTCTGTATCCCCAGTTTGTGCCACTAATCACCTGTATGATTGGCACCTGCTGAGTTCCAGTCCTTTGAATGAGAAAAGATCACACATTTCATTCCATTCATACAGGAAAAACACACTGCTTTTGCCGTTTAAGAACTGTATGTCCTGTCATACCATAAAGTGGCGCAGCAATTTCTATTGTGTTTCTGCACAAATTAGGCAGCGCCTGAGGCTTCATGTGCAGAGTAACTACTTGTGGTGTCTGTTGCAAACTGGACAGCAAGTTTACAAAGTTTTCATTTTTGTACCATTTACTAACCATTTTTATTCCATTTTTGATTCTATAGTTCTCCTTTCACTCAGAGGTCATCACTGTCGAGATGGTTTGCAATAGGTCAATGGTAAAAATGTACAAAGAAACTTAATTGGCACCTCTTTTGTTATATCGCTGACTCGTTCCAATCTTTTTTTTAAGCAAAAAGTGCTAAATGTCTCTTGTTTCAAGTTTGTTTAATGTAAGGATATTTGGCTTTCTTTGTTATATTTGATATTATTGAGATCTTTTGGAAGATCAGACAAATTAAGCACTCTGAAGACATAACTGACTATGCAGAGTTTTGATGGCTGTTTTTCTATTACCTTTGATGGAGAATAAGCAAGAATCAACAAACTAATCATTAGTAGTAGGCCTACTCAAGAAAATCAAGAATTACTTCTTTGAGATCAACAGCAATGACTTTTGCTGTACTCTACCAGCACTCAATGGAAGAAATCATTTCAGTTGTGCAGGTTTAAACAAACTTGTGAAAATGTAGTTTATGGCGCAACATAATCTCTACTTATCTCATTTCTGTCCTGCATAAGATCCAATATCTTCATTGTTTCTTGCAAAGGTATGTATGATGCTGGTACCAGAATCCGGGCACAGTAAACCTGGTACAGCTGCTGCAGTCGTACATACCCAACTCTCCTTCCCTCTCACCTGACAACAAATAACCTTCACTGACATGCTCAGACACCCCTGTACACTATGAGCCAAATCAACCATCTCACATACATTTGCAGGAAACTTCCGTGAATTTATGGGAACTCATGCTGGGACAAGTGGATTGTCAGGTAGTAAATTTCCTTCCAGTTGCCTGCACTCAAAAATGTTCCCCTTTACCCTTTTATTGTAATTGGTTGCACTGTCTGACGTTGCTCTTTTCCTCCGTGCATCCATGCATGAAACCAACTACCTGCATGCACCAAATGAGAATATTTGCAAATGTACAGCTTAATTTAGCTTAATTTCTACGGTTGGTGCAGATCACTCTGATTTGCATTAGTCAGAATTAAGAAGATGCAAGAAGCATATTGTTTCAGTGTGCCATTAAATACTAACATAATGTACTCATCAAACTTTTTATACATCTCCGCATTTAACTCTAAGTCAAGATGTGAGTGACTTGAGTTCTTGCAAAACTGCAGTAAGGTGGTAAATTATAAGTATTTCTTTTTGTTTCTAAAATGAGTCAACAGCATTTTGAAATCAAATTATTGAAATGTCCCCCAGGAGTTGTTGCTGCTGTCCAGTCTTTGCTTTGTACATGTTATGTTTTTTTTTTTCTTTACAGGGTCAGTAACCGATAGACCACCCGGGCTACCGAACTCTGGTAGAAAAGGTGAGTTGAGATCTGCTGTAAGTTTGCGTGTGCATGTGTGTGAGTGTTTGTATGAAAACGACAGAAAGAGAGCACAAGTTCAAAATGTCTTTTGACCTGATTTTGTTCCATCTGATCTATGCAAAGTCCATATTTGTGCAGAGCCGAAATGTTTAAGACTCTACTTGTAATTTTAAGGAGAATTTGGATGAAAATAGTCTTTATAGTAAATGACTTACATATTATAAGTAGCATTTCATTTATAAAGCATGTTAACATGATGCTGAGCAAACCTCAGAGACAGATACTACAACATAACTACTGTAATTCTCAAGTATTCCTTCAGTAAGCGATCAGTAACAGTGTGCCACAAAAACTTTATGCTTTTGCTCCAGTTATGTCCTCGGCTGAAACTGTAAAATATGCTAACATTATTATTAGACAATACTGTAGTTTTACTCTAGTTTCATCAAAGTAATTAAATCAATTAAATAAAACTGAAGTGATTTCTTGCATGGGTCTGCTTGCATCATAAGACAAAACCTCATTGAAAATACATTATAAAGTCCTTTTAAGCCCA
This sequence comes from Echiichthys vipera, assembly GCF_963691815.1. Lineage (NCBI taxonomy): Eukaryota > Metazoa > Chordata > Actinopteri > Perciformes > Trachinidae > Echiichthys > Echiichthys vipera. The sequence goes on from NC_139837.1 coordinate 20,937,905, forward strand.
GAAAAGATATGCAGGCTCTCAGGGTTTCTCTGTTAAAAAGCACTTTAGTTGTTTCCGAGTGCAGAGGGTGTTTTACACAGTAGAGCGGTTCGCTGTCAATGCTTATATTATTTGTTTTTTTCCCCTCACAGTTTGTAGCTCACAGTCCAGACCTGGATCAAACAGTAATTGACAAATACTGTAAGTTACAGAATTTGTTTTAACATGCTCAGCATACATAATCAGTGTGTTTTACATTTGGAAATTTCAGGAAGTGTAAGAAAATTATCAAAAAGAAATTTAACGAATACTGGTAAATATTTCTGACTAGTGTTTGACCCAGGTTTGCAGTTGTCTGAGACCAACGTAGTACGGTTGTATTTTATTCACAGTTTCACCAGATCAGGTCAGTTTGGCCTCAAGTGTTAATAAATTGCAGACAAACCATCTGATTTAAGGATTTACTTTAGTTTTGTGTAGAATGACTCCAGTTCTCTGTGGTTTGCTTTTGATCAAATTATTTCCCAAGGAAAGTTCCGGATGCTACAAAACTGCACAAGGGTGAGTATTTTAGGTAGCATTATCTAAGATTTATTACAACTTCTCAATTTATTAAACAGGACAAAAGATCTTTCATCCTTTCAAAATATTTTAAGTACTGTGCTACACAATAAGTCTGTCTTAGTTTTTAGAAAAAAGTAGCAAAAGTCAACCTTGAATATGAGTTTTATTAATTCAGTTGAGCGTTGTATATCTGTGAGTGAACAAGTCTATGTACATGAATCCTGCTGTCTTGTAGACATTTTCTTTATCACACAGTATTATAACTGGAAAGATGTTGGGACAGAGAGAATATATTTCTTTATTATGGTTTGTAACCGCATCTTTTTTATCTACAATATAAGACGTCAGTGGCTCATATTTTGACTAAAAGATTAAGACCACCAAATATCACTTCATTATACGTTTTGTTTTCCAGAATGAGAACATTTATGACAAGTACTCTATAGTTTGCAACTTTTTTATAGTTACTGATTAAATTCTGATGTTTTTCCCCTAAGGCATTCTTGAGAAAACTGAGGATGAAAGTCTGACAGCATATTCACTGGGAGCAAAGAACTTGGGAGACTTTTAATGTGATGAATAGTCATAAATATGGCGATACAGTGATCTTTAATAGTAATACTGTGGTTAGTATGTCATGTGGTTCACCAAATAAATCCTCGTATTAAAAAAGTACTGCTAGAACCCTTGTAAGGGCTATTTTTAGTGCTGAACACACCTGGATTCTGAGGGTGATGCTACTGTACAGGAAAGGCCCCAGGGGTCATAAAATGTCAGTCCAACTGGGAGAATAAATGGTAGATTGTGGCACTAGATGAAAGGTCAGGAGAACAACCAAAAAATATCACAATTCATTGTTTTAAATGTCATGAATATCCCCAACAAATTTTGGCATTGGTTTTTTGAGATTTACTTCTCATGGACCATGGCATGATTCGAGGGAGATTTCTGATGTGACGGTGGAGCCAGAATAATGATCGAACCATCACCAAAGTCAGTGGAACGTGTCCTAAGGATACCATCAGTATCGGTGCTGAATTTCAATGCAGTCTGGCTTCTCGTTGGAGCCGTACACTGGAGCAGCATTGTGGGAGGACCAACCAATCGGATGACGGATAATATCAACATCGGCATTCCTGTTATTTTGACAATCAAGGATGAAGAAGATCACACTCTACAATTGTTCAGAGGTCCGTTCACCTCTGTGTTGGTGTTAGTTGCCACACCAGCGCTGCGATCATGCAGGTCCTGATGGGGAGGGTGGTCTCCTCATGTGAGTGTATGTGAGTGTTTGTGTGTGAGTGGTTTACAGTGCATTTGTGAGGGAGTGTTTTAAATGTGCAGCTTGATTGTGTTGGTGTGAGAGTGTGGGTGTGAGAAGTTGCTTCAGTGATGTGTGAAAGATGAGCAAGGTGTGGGTGATTGTTTTTCTTACTATTCAATCTCTCTCTCTATCTGTTTTTCTATCTTTCTTGGCCGGGCCATGTGCAAATCCCAACCATTCAACAGTTCTGGAGAGTAGATTGTATTAACCTCAATAATGGTAGTCTCTTTCCGTTTCTTTCTCACCCTCAACCCAGATGATGGCTCCAAGCCCACGCCCACCATGGAGACTCACGTACCCCCTGAGGGTGATGGTAAGTCTAATCTATCTACTCCATCTGTAACACGGTGCTACGGTCAGTTAGCTAAGGAATTGGTGGGTTGCTCCATCTGGGTTGGGAGTGAGTTATTGCCTCAAGTTACAGGGTTCAAGAGTGAGGGTGAAATGGAGCGTGAGATGGACAGGTGGTTTGGTGCATTGTCAGCAGTGATGCTAGCGTTGTACCAGACTGTTGTGTTAAAGACAGAGCTGGAAGTCTACCTTCTACGTTCCGACCCTCACCTATGGTCATGAACTTTGGGTAGTGACCGAAAGAATGATATCTCAAAACCAAGCAGCTGAAATGAATTTCCGCTGTAGGGTGGTTGGGCTCAGCCTTAGAGATAGAGTGAGGAGGTCAGACATTCGGAGGAAGCTTGGAGTAGAGCTGCTGCTTCTTTGCGTTGAAAGGGGCCAGTTGAGGTGGTTCGGGCATCTTATTATTATTAGGATGCCTTCTGAACACCTCTTATTGGAAGTTTTCCTGGCATGTCCAACTGGTAAGAGGCCAGAACACGCTGGGGAGATTATGTATCTCGTCTGGCCTGGGAACGCCTCAACAAGCCCCAGGAAGAGCTGGAAAACGCTGGGGAGAGGGACGCCTGGAATACTTTCCTTAGACCTGGCCCCTGATGAGTGGATGAAAATGGATTGATGGATTGATGGATGGATAGAAGACGCCATTTCTTAAGAATGCACCATTATATTAAATGGAAAACTCCCTCACTCAAAAATACCAGATGACCTATTTGATATTTTTGGAAATACTGGGATCTTTCCTGAAGTTTTAATTTTGGTTTTGTGGGAAAAGCTTGGCTGTGCAAGTGTTTGAAATATGCAGCTACTATTGGATCTGGTGCAGCTCACGAGGAATAAAGCTTAGCTGTGGTATATTCTGTGGAGATCATCTAAAAGCATGGAAGTTATTGATCTGTACTTTGTCTTCCTGTCATTGCAGAGATAACTGCTCCAACGCTGTGGATTAAACAGCTGGTTTATAAGGAGAATAAACAGAACAGTTCCAATTCCAGAAAGCAAGGTAAGACTAAGAAACCATCATTCTGAGAAGTTTACGCATAAACTCTTCCTTAATATGAGTCATAAACAAATGGCCTATACAGCCAAGAGTTCCTAATTAATATGATCTAGTACACTATCAACCTAGTACTCATAGATTGCCAACACAGCTTTGGCAGTTTATGCATGTGGGAAGTGATGGACTGTGTCTTTGACCACATCACTGATAAACCCACCTCCCCTCCCAGTACAACCACCTACTCAAATATCACCCATGCGCTGTCAACAGCCACAATTTTTAGCCACATATTGATCTTAAGATCAAAAATACAGTTCAAACCCTGAACAAAGTGAACACTCTGAAAGTATCAACTCATCTCGGTTTAACTGGTTTCAAAGCCACCAGTTTCAGATGAAATGTAAAACATTTCCAGTTTGAGGACAGCCCTGTGCCGCCGGGGTTATGTTTCTTGGTTTCTTTCCTTTGGTGTAATTTGTTTAGCTTTCTCTGTCTCCTTTTCAATTACACCTCAACATGTTCACTACCCTCTGGGCAGCTGAATGCCTTTCACGCTTCTGCAGCAAGTCAATGGGTGAATGTGGTGCAGGGAGTGTCAGTGTATGTCTGGATGAATACATGTGTTAGCTTATATATGGGACTGTGTCTGTCTTTTATTAAAGTCTTGCTTTATTAATGTCTTCTAGTTTACCACTGAAGTGCCGCAGTGGAACGTTTTAATGCCCCATAGTTGAGACAAATAGTTTTTTATGTTAGTGACGTTTGCTGAAGATACACAGGTTTGGGAAATTAACAGATAAGTTCAAAGAGATTAATCTTCAAACCCCCCCCCCCCCGTTAAATCAGATGTTTATGTGCTTCTGCACCTTCATATATGAATATTTTCAACAAATATGTGAATGTCTATCTTAAATGTCCGCATGTTATATTAAGACGCGAGTTTAGCTCTCTCCCACACAATAAATTGCACAAACAGTTGATTGTAATATGGGGTTTCAAGAATGATGGCGATGTGGCAGGGGAAACTGTGGTCAGGGCAGCACTAAGGATTGTATTTTGGATGAGAGATTCACTGTGACAGCTCTTTGAAACTTCTATGGAAACACCAGCTTCCTGTTTCCAATTAGCATCCGGTGTCCTCAAAGTACAAGCAACAAGGCCGACTGAGGGGGAGATGTCATCAGGTTTAGTACATGTGAGATGTGTGTATCTGCGTATGATTGCAAACACTAAGTGTGTAAGCGAGTTTGTGTGTATCAAAAAGGAGATTTGATGCCTGTGTATGACTTTGCATGTGTACATGAAAATGTACATATTCCTGTGTGTGATTCAGAGTTGGGAATTAACCAAGTACAACTCGAGTACTGCACTAAAGTTGTGATGTACTTCAGCATTTTCATTTTGGTAACCTTTTTCTCCTCTACATTTCAGAAAGAAACATTGTACTTTATGATATATGTAGTTACTACAGTATATTAGTTAACTCAAAGATTCACATTTAACAGCCTGAAAACTTTCACATGAGCCAGTACTTTAATCTAGGATATTCGAGTACATTCAGTCAGCGCCGAAACAATTAGAAAAGACGATCGACAGATTAATAGATTCTCATTTCAGCAGGATTTGCTGCTTTTCTTTGTCCTACATAAACTGAATGTCTTTGGGATTTCAATTATTGGTAGGATAAAGCCAATTTTGTGAACAAAGCTAATCAATGAATCCAATTGGTAATAATCGTTAGTTGCAGCTCTACATTTATACTTAAGTTTCTGTGAATGGAAAAATTTAAATGGAGGGATGAAGGATTTTTAACACACATCAGAGTCTATATTTACTCAAGTAAAGAATTTGAATACTTCTTTCATGACTGGTGGGAGAGTGTTTCTTGTTGTTGCTGTTGTTATTGGTCTGCTTCATTCTCTTGATAGATGCCAGGTGTTTTAGGTCCAAATCCAGAGAGTCTAAAACTGCAAGTAGTCAACAGGAGAGATAGTTTGCAATTATTACACAGAGCTTCCTTTATTTCTTTCCAACTAAAAGTACTTGCAAAGTGCAAGTTTTGGGTCCAACAGATCCTCAATATCAGGTCTTTCTCTCCCTACACGCTGGAAAACCTGAGTGCTGAGAAAGCAGCCCTCCTCTGTGCACATAAACTATGTTATTAATTTACTGGCTTACTCCCTGTCTCTGGATACCCCATAATTATGATTTAGAGCAATGCAGAGATTGTGTTAATGAAACGTATTTGCTTAGGCGAGCGATGCAAAGTCCATTTTTCAAAAAAGATGCTTTTGTTGCCAGACTTTGACATGCTGTTGTTCCAATGTTGTAACGAGGGGGAAGCGCTCTCTCATGCAGCTCATTTATAAAAGTGTGTGGAGAACCAGGAACTCGCCAACTCCCCTCTTGTGGCAAGGTAAACAAAATGTTGAATTTTAAAGCAAACATGTCATCTAAACGTAAGTCCTAAAAAGGGATTTTGTTTCCTTAATCCTATTTGCATGTGTAGTTCGAGGCCACGTGAATTTATGTTTTACTCTTCAGCACGATAAGCGATGACAGTAAACATGCTAATGAATGATGTGTTGAAAAGTAGACTGATTGTGTTGAGAATTACAGATCTACTTCATGAATTAACTCTCCATCCTGTCTGGTTCTGTTGTTCTTTAGGACGGACACACACACACACGCACGCACGCACGCGCGCGCGCACACACACACACACACACACTATTGCAGTGATTACCCCACAGCTGAAAGCCATTGGAGAGAAGTAAAGAGGAGAAAGCGCTGGGTGGGGTGGGGGTAGGTCCAGAGAAGGAGGTATTAGAATAGAGAGAAGCAGAGAGAGAAAGAAAAGGAAAGTGAAGGAATGAGGGATAAAAGCTTTAGAGATGTGAGAGGAAGGGATAGAAAGAGTGATGAAATGTGTATGATAAAGGAAGAGAAAGAGAAACTGAGAAATCCAGAAAAGAGAAGACGATTAAAAAAAATAGTTTCCCTTGGCTCGGAGCCTGGAGGACGAAGGCCAACGTGAAAGGCTTAAAATAGGGCAAGACACTTTTTTCCTGTATCAGTTTGCCCTGAAGAAAAAATGACCACAACAACCAGAAAAGTGTTACAGCAGTTCCTGACAGCCACTTGTGTGGTTTTCAGGACAATATTTGTTTTCTGAGGGTTTGTGTCTCTAATAAGTTGTTTCCTGTCAGGGGTCGAGAAATAAAATTGAAAAAAAGAAACAAAAATAAAAAAATAAATAGAGCAGAAACGTGGATATCTGAAGCACGCAACTATGTCATAGATTGGATTTCAACTCCACACAAAACTGAGAGGATTACATTGCAAGAGCCCTGCCTTTTTCCATTTATATGTATAAAAACAATTTTCTTTTGGGAATCCTAGCGCCTGGCGCCAGCATAACCTCTGTATAATAAACAGTGCTAAATAATTTGGATGTGAAGGAACCTTGGCGAGGACCAGAGCCACGGCACAGCGCTAAGAACACTTGAGTATGAGTCTTCGCAGAAGAAAAACTTTGGTGTTGACACGTTTAGTTCTCTGTTGGCAGTCATGCTAAGGAAACATGAATACTGCCTCACATACACCGACCAACCCTCCTGCAGCTGAACCTGCCACCACTGTCATCCCCATCCTTATTAACATTATCATCGAGAATGACAAAGGACGATTTCTTTTAACATTTGTAGATCATGTTTTGGGAAATATAAATGTGAGTCTTGTGAACCCTGAAACCAATTAGTATTGTGCTTGTGTGTGCCATGGATTGAAGGGTGTATTTACTCCTTTCTGTCGGGCATTTACAGTTTTTAGATTGCTGTGGTGAGCATGTGGTGTTAGGGCTAGGGAGACATACAGTATCAGGTTGGCCAGTAAACATACTGTGGGGCAGAGACTGGCAGGTGAATTCACAGAAGGATTGCACGACTCCACAAATAAGAATACTAACAATAATAATAATAATATGGATGAGCGTTTAAAGGTTGTAAAAAGTGATATAAAACTGTGCTATTGAGCAGATAGCATCACAGTGCTACTGTGTTTTTTGCATGTATTTAAATGAGGAAATCAAAATTGTCCTTTCTATGCAAATAAGCTTCATTGCAAAAAGTCCAATTCCCAATGATCAGCTCTTATACTGAAATTATTAGCGTATCTTCATTTTCAGTCTGAAGATGTGCGTTTGAAACCACATCTGTCAACAGCACTGACAGAATGGGTTTTTAAATCACAAATAGAAGAAGAAGAATTCCTTTATTAGTCCCGCAACGGGGGAAATTAGATTTTTTCACTCCATTATTGTTATTCATGTTACAGACACAGGCCCGAAATACACACACATGCACAGACAGGACCTATATACATGCAATTAATGGAGAGATGTTGTGATGAGCGAGGGGGCTGCCAGTGACCAGAGCCCCGTCCAGCCACCAGTCCACGCTCCATTCATGGTCCACACAGGGACTCGAACCGGCGACCCTCCGGTTCCCAGCCAGGAGCAAGTCACCTATGGACTGAGCAACTGCCACCCCCCCAAATACTGTCCGCACCCTGCCGTTTTCTGGAAATGTACTAAGTCCAACATTCGCTATCCTTTTGGCTCTATTTTGGTCTCTGCCAATTCTTCATATTAAAAAAAACAGCTCTTAAAGCTGCAAGATTTTCTAGTTTCTGAATTTTCTTGCTGCACCTAGAAACAAGGTTGATTGGAGCGCTGAGTCTGTACCAGCTTTAAAACCAAAACAATGATCTAAAAAGACCATAAATCTGGATGATAATTCTCTGGGTTTGTGACCAAAAGATCCCTTTCACATACAAGCAGTCATTAGATGCAGTGTTAATATAGAAATATTGATTATAGCCAAAGTAAGGAAGTCTGTGAAAGCTTCCTCCGTCACTGTTGTGTGTTTGAGAATATACTCAAAATTCTGTAGAAGAGAAGTGCCATATCTAATTTCACAAGCTCCTTTCCTGGTGTTGTAGAATCAGGCAGCAACTGTGCCGTATTGTCCTAATTACGCTCTGGTTACTGGAACCGTGTGAGTTGAGACTACCGGAACTAATGGCTCTAATCAGCTCTGCAATGTGAAAATAAAATACAGAATGCAGAAAGGGTTTCAAACAATTAGCGTGACCCTTTTTATTTGAGCTCAATGCTTCACAGCGCACGTGAATGTAAAATGAAGAATGAATCAGAAAGGGTAAAAGCACACTTCATCGCCATGGCTACAAGTTTCGCATGCAGCTCTGTTGTACATGACTTAAGAGTGAGCGATGGACTAAATGGATGTGAATGTAAATAAAGTGTGGTGGGACAAGGTGTTGCAGGACTATCTCTTGAGGGCTGAGCGGCTGTTGTTGAACAGATAGACATGACCGATCGTGGCGGGGAAAGAATTCTGATACAACCCGAGGAAAGACTAGTAAAGGAGTTATGGTAGGACCAGCCCGATAGTGCTGGATACAGAATGGTTGATACAGCTTGGTAAGATTTGTTGATAGCAGCCTCCCTTGTAGACCAGTCTTCCAGTAAATTTGCTGCTTGACATCCAGTTGCATCATGGGCCATATGTCCATGGGATGAAGCAGTATTAAAAAGTATCTGCGCACTGACACACAGCAGCTTTTAATAGCAGCTTCCTAGTGCATGCGAAACCTTACAATACTGTTCCCTGGCTCTGCTCTCAAAACTCAATCCTGCGTAGCGTGTTGCACTGATCACATACAGCGCTGTTCTGCTAAATGTGATACTTATGTGAAAAATTACTCTTGAAACATCAAAACAAAAAAATCTGACATTACAGCCAAGTAAGCAGCAAAAAAAAGAACGCCCTCAATATGCAACAGTTGCTCTATAAAGTGACCTGAAAAATGATCAATGTACGCCTTTTACCAATCAGAAGCTGACCATTCATAATAGAAATTGACGTACACTAAATTCAACATCCATAAGCATACCTCTTTAAATTCTTTGTTTAATAGATTAGCTGTGACATGATTATCCTCAACCAGGTTTACGTTTAAAGATATCCAGGTGTTTCTTTCATGTAATCCTACACCATCCCCTATTAATCTTGTGACTGATCATTTTTTGTGTTTGTTCTGGTTTCCTTATTGTGTTGCCTCTGTATTGAGTGTGTTTCTCATGGTTTTAGAGAAAGTTCCCTCTTGTGACCAGGAGCGACAGAGCGCATTGGACGAGGCTCGGCAAAATCCTCGCGAGGCCATTTTCATCCCCGACTGTGGGCCCGGAGGCCTTTACAAACCAGTCCAGTGCCACCAGTCCACAGGCTACTGCTGGTGTGTTCTGGTGGACACCGGACGGCCCATTCCTGGAACATCCACAAGGTAAGATGTTGTATCAGAAATAGCACTATAAACACTTTATTTTCTGCCAAAGTTAGAATGACTATCTTATATCCTTATGGCAGGACAGGTGGATTGAGCAAAAACATAATCTTAGTTCAGTTGAGAAGTGCCGTTACCACATACATACATAAAGTAACTTGTTTTAAAGTGTAATTCCAGCGCAATCAAATCATCCCATGGTCTTTTTTGGCACTTACATAAATCAAATAAGCTACCGAGACCGTCTTTTCGTGTAACAACTGTTAACTGAGAAATCAGGGAGAGTTGCTAACAGCCGGACATGGCTCACACATTGATTAGCTCGGGGCAGTACGGTGAAGGCATTAAAATGTCTTTTTAACCACTAATACTGTTGAAAATTTCATCAAACCTGTTGGTTATACGTAAAGTAGATTAAAAAATTAGGAAGGGTTTGATCTCCTGGTGGCACTAGAGGAAAAGCCCGGGAATAACCAAAGTCATTGTGGTTCTTCCCGTGGGCATCATGGATATCTGTAACCAATTCTATGGCAATCCATTAAAAAGACTGATATATTCCAGTTGGGGCCAACAGGTGGTGGCCTCTAGCCCACCAACACTGGGATCACTAGCGCTAACGGCTAAAAGCTACTTTCACTGTTTATATCTTAAATTTCTTGAGGAATTCTGTATCCAAGCTACTGCTGCAGTTGGTTCACTTGGCAAAACAATTATATTTAGGCTCTGATGGGAAAATCATTTAGCTGACCATAAACACTCAGCGTTTGGTATGATGTTTGTTTTCAGTGCAGTTGCTGCTGTTTATATTGTTTTCAGGGAAATGGCAGAGGCACAATGGGTTGCTGGAGCTGTAAGTCGCAGGGATGGAGATGAGGCAATGTTGAATAAATGATGCCAATCGTTCATGTTTTGGTTGTTTAATAACTTTTCATGTTCATTTCGTTTAAGAAAAAGGTTAAGCAGGCATCGGTAAACAGATGAGCTGTTTTTGTTTCTTTAAGGGGCTTCATCATTCTCTCTCCACATGAGGGTTTATGTTTTACAGGATGAGGCACAGACTATCAGAAAGAGTTAGTTGGTTGAATACAGGATAACTCATGTTTAGTTTCAAATCAATCAAATAAATGTGTATTTATAATTAACAGCCTCTCAAAAACTAAAAGAAATCCCTTACACAAACCAAATTCTCATCAGCATTTCAGAGATATCTAATGACACTCTTGAGGCGATTATTCCTCGCTGAAGAACTTATTGTATTTCGGACTAGACCTCATGTCACTCGTCCCAATTTCTTTCCCCTGGACAGCAATGTGCAGTCATGCATCAGACATCCCTTCTTGGATCAGTGGCCCTGCAGACTGTGAAAATAGAAATGACAACTTGCTTTTACTTTGAAGAAAGAAAAAAAAGGCAAATGAGACACACATGCTCAATTTTCCATTCTATTCAAGGGCCACTGATACAATAGCCAGGAGAAAACGAGTCATGCCACGCACAATGCTGAACAGCTTGTTATGGCTCTGAAACAAAGCTTTGACGAATCACATCTATTTATTAAGCATTTCTAAAAAAAGAGAGCGTAATCACTGTCTTTCACTTTTTTCTACAGATCGACAGTGAATAGTTGTAGTTTTAAAAAGCCAGAACAGCATGAATGTGTACAAAGCCATGCAGTAAAGAGATTAGAGTGCATGTCTATCATAACTAAGACAGACAAGGTATTTATCCTTGCACTAGCAATGCCTGCTGGTTTTAAGCTCCACCTCAGGAAAATGTTTTACAGTGTTTTTGTCTTCAGTTCGAGATTTGTTCATTCAATTTCTCATCATGGCCGAGCTTCTCCTTTGATGTCTCAGGTTTTTCACACGTTTCTAAGAAAGGTCTATTCTTTCCTCCTTCTGTCTCATGCAGCCATGTTCCCGCTATCCTCTCCTCTCTGTGTAACAGGTACCAGACGCCAGAGTGTGACGCCGCTGCGCGATCTCGCATCTCAGACACTGAAGATCCCTTCCAAGGCAGAGACCTGACAGGTTTTATTGAATTTATTGCCTTGTTGTTGTTTTTTTTTAAGCAAATGAGGAACCTTTAATGTTAACAACAGGACCTAGAAAAAAATATCCAATTTACACATTATTGATTTTTGCAGAGCCCCGTCCGTAGTTACTGTTGCTATGCCTTTCAAGCTTTCCGATCTCGCACAATACATGCAGTTTACAACGACGTGTCGGTGCAGCTCTACCATTTCAATTCTTAGTTTTTTTAACAACAGGCAGAGGAAAGCGGCTTGTCATTTCTAGCTGAAAACCATTGATTTATCTGACCCTGGCAGATTCGGTTCAAAACACTGATGATCCGTGTAGAATAGATGGAAATAAATAACGGCAATGTTCTAGTGTTGCAGTGTAGAGTTAGTTAGTCTTGCTTAATTTCATTCTAACACACAATCACTGTTCCCAAACAAAAAAGATATTTTAAAATATGTTTGGCAGACGTAGCGCAGAGTTTGGCTGAAGTTGCTGGAGAGTAAACTTCCCCAAAGATCAAGACACAACTGTCAATAAGCCCCTAAACACTGATAACATCCAGGCCGAGTTTCCACACACGATCATGAAATACTACACAGTGGATGCGCTAGTTGTGAAAAGGGCTTGTAACCTGTAACCGCACAGCGTGTGGTGTAAAATCTCCTTGGCCCCTGGAATTAATGCTAGGACACTAATTCATGTCGTAAGCTAGATGTTAGACAACTTTTACAGCCTACGTTCAAGCAGACAAACGCCTGCTTGAACTATTCTCACACTTTTGTGTACTGTTTTTGGTTGTGTAAAAGTTAAAAGAAAAAAAAAGAGTTTAGAGAACAGTCAATTAACAGCACTGTAGCTCAGAGACTTACTTTTCACCTTCATGGTAACTGACCAGATGGAGGGTTTTGATTAAGAATCGATTAAAGCACACTTTGTGGTGTTGGATTCTCTGGTAGCAAAGATCAGAGAGTCTCCTCTAAACCAGAGGTCGTAACCTCGGCTCATACTCCTCTGCCTTTGTAACTGCTCACTTACTTTTGTTGCCTCTCTGTTTCCCCATCATTTAAGGTTGCATTGTAACTCTTATTTAATTCCCCATCTGGTGAGTTTACAGAGTCAAGCATGACTCCTGACTGTGCAGCAGATGTGTGGCATGTTTTATGGAAGGTGTGAGTGTTGCGGGGTGTGGTGGTGAGGCTGTGGGGGGCTGCTCGGGGTGTTGGGAGACCACAGGGTGCTGAGTGGAGATATTTTTATGTACTGTAGATGGATGTTCTGAACCGCCACAACAAAGCATAATATTTCATGGTCATCACATCAAGGCAAGAGGAGAAAAGAATGCTTGAGAGGGCAGTCTATTAGTGCGACTACAGGTCCAATCTCATTTGTACACAAAGTGGCACAATACCACCTCTGTCAGGAGGAGCAGATAACAGCTCATCCCCCAGAGACCTAAGGCTGGGATCTGTTAACTTTGAATTCAGTCAGTTCAAGAACTTTTGTCCAAAAACTTAGGTGAGACTAGTTTGGACTGAACTATAACCAAATAATTTAGTTTTGCATTCAGCATCTATGAAGCAGCAAGGATCTGAGTGACTTTAAGTAAAGGTTTAGCAAATGTAGCCATCTGCTCATGTCTGTATGTGCTTAGTTTACTGACTGCACATGTGTGATACACATCTACATTTGCAGACACCCAATGTAGTTGAACAGCACTGAGGGCGTCTGTTGTCTGCCCTGCTGTGTTTGTCAGTTCTAGGATATATCAGGGATTTAAAGTTGACTATGATCAGTCAACAGAGTTCTTACATGATGCTGAGCAAAAAAAGGTTTACAATTATTTTTTCTGGACACAGAGATGTCTTATCTCAAGAAATTATGTTGGCTCTTTACACAAATCCAGACTCTTAGTCCGACAAATGTTTGCTGTTGCTAAATGATTAATGTGTTAAAACAGCACAAACTTATGTTTTTAATTTGAGAAGAAAATCTCTGTACTTAAACTACTTACAGGTTATAAACATGCCACCTAAGAAGATGTGCCACAGTTAAACATTGCTTTGTTTTAGAGGTTTAAAAGCCAAAACACGTTGGTTTGCTGCAGCTTTAATGTGTTTTAAGATCAAATCAGAGTGGCCCAGAGCCTGTTCGACACTGCCAGAGGTGCTGCACCACACTGTGCCCTTGACATCTCGCCACATAGGTAGTATACAACATAACAATTTGCGCTTCATAACACCCCAATTTAACACTTGGATTAAGGCGCAGCAAGGCAGTGCTTCTCCGAGCTTGTCGCTTCGTAGGAAATGCTAATTAGATTCACCTGGTGGGGCAGCAGACCACCTCCCACAGAACCCACTGAGCTCGCACAAAAGGAATGGAAAGATATGAACAGAGCAGAGAACAAGGAGGCCACAAACGCTCAGAGGAAGGGGAGGAGGGAATCGACCAAGAAAATGTGAGCGAAAGAGGGAGAGACGGAAAAAAAAGAATGAGAAGATTAGTTTACTATGCAGCTGCGTTTGAAGTTTCCCTTTAAGAGACACAATTAGGAGGGAAAAATTTGCACTGGTTTAGCGTGCTATTAAAGCCATACATCTGGGCAATTAAAAAGAGCTACCCAAGGTGTTCAGAATTGTGTCATAAAAGTTAACAGGTCTGCACTGCTCAACAAAACTCTCTCATCATCGCACACTTCTGTTCCACCTCTTGCCATGTGCCTCAGCTCTGCTTTTCTGAAGTCTTACCAAACAGCCAAACTATGTATTTCACCTCTACTGAAAATATATTTATAATGATTGACCAGTAACTGTGCAAGTACACCACAACAGATACACCTGGTGAGTCATTAAGCTGTGGACAAGGTCTGCATGCTTTCTTTTACTGTGTAACAGCCGTCATCTGTCATACCGGTTCACTGGTGTCGGGGCTTTAGAGGCACTTCAGCTCCACTGTGCCGTAATGACTCAATTACTCGTGGAAGGTAATTTTGGTGAATTTTTGTCTTTGATTTGTGCCAGGCTGCCCAGAGGGAAAGAAAGTGGAATTCATTACAAGCTTGTTAGATGCCCTCACCACAGACATGGTGCAAGCCATAAACTCACCAGCCCCCTCTGGTGGTGGGAGGTAAGTAGTGTTGCGTAGCATTGAAGACCCAAGACTGTTGTACCTGAGCAGGAAAGCTCATGTCTGGTTTTCCTCACCCTTCCCTCTGGTTTTCTGGATTGAACGCTAATATTTTATCTTTGACATACAACGCACAGATCTTGGTACAGACATAGGGTTTGTGTTTACTTTTCATCAGTGCTGGAGCTTTATACACAGATGCGACTGGAAGGTATTTTGGCTCAAACATGACATATTCCATCATGCACACATGCAGAAAATTGATTTAAATTTTTTTATTAACTTGCCATAAAATTACATGCTGTAATGAAATACTTAACTGACGTAAAACATGAGTGACTGAAGTATCCATAGTTATATTTTTTTGTTTTGATTTTACTTCATCACAAATCCACAAAATGGACCAATCCTTTATGACTGGAGTGCTGTGATGTCAAATGGCAATGTGTTGTGCAGAATTTGGAATTGTTAATCATCTTAACTGCATATTCAACAGTTTATCTTTTATGTGAAATTTCTCTTTTTCTTCTATTTTTGGAGCAGTTTACACCAGATTTGTTTTTTCCCTTATGCTGATCATTCTAGGTTCTGAAACATTCATGATTCCACTCCCATCTGTTCCTCTTACCCTAACCAGGTTTGTTGAGCCTGATCCCAGTCACACTTTAGAGGAGAGGGTGGTGCACTGGTACTTCGCCCAGCTGGATAACAATGGCAGCCACGACATCAATAAGAAGGAGCTCAAGCCGTTTAAGAGGTACCTGAAGAAGAAAGCCAAACCCAAGAAATGTGCTCGCAAGTTCACCGACTACTGTGACCTGAATAAGGACAGAGCCATTTCCCTGCAGGAGCTGAAAGGCTGCCTGGGCGTCAGCAAAGAGGGTAAGATGAAAAGGAAATCTGGGGAGAATCTGATGGTTGAGAGTGGGTTGGCAGGGTCACAGAGAAGGGTCACGACCCAGGTATGAACCTCAGGACAGCTGGCAAAATCTGCATATAGTCTTGTCTCCTTCAACAACTGGTTAGAGATGCCCTTTGGCATGCAGAACCAATTTTCTACAGTTTAACTGCCAAACTAACGACTTGCAAATTGTTAAGATAATTTTTTTCATGTGTATTTAAGTGTACAAGTGAAAACTGCAACACACAGAACTGTTCCCATTTATTCCCATATGAGATTGTTACTAATATTCTCATCACGTCAGTTTTAAAAAGAGGAAGGGATGAAGTAACTGTGGTGCATGTGACAAACAGATGTGCTGGCAGTCTAAATAAGGTGCAACGTAAACCTTTGTTCACTTTCAAGTCATGAAAGAAAAACAACATAGGTACAGGGACAAATATTTGTTGCAGGAATCTGCGCTGATGCATAGGGTTTAAAAATATATTTGCTATATTTGAAGTGAACTTAAATTATTTTCTTACGTGACATATTTTAGATTTTGATGATTTAATTAAGAAGACTCACTAATCTTTTTTTCTTTTTTGCAGGTAGCTCAACAACAAGTGGCAACCAAGGGACAAGGCAAGGGACAAAATTGTTCAGTAAGCCAAACTAATACGCTTTCTAACTCTGGCTGCCTCTGGCTTTGAGTGCTGTAGTTGAGTTATTGTGTAACCCATTAACATGAACAGTGTATGGGTGAAATGCATCAGTTTGGAGTAGATACAGCTAGTTTACACATCAGCAAGGCTTTACAAGAGTG
Organism: Echiichthys vipera; assembly: GCF_963691815.1. Classification (NCBI taxonomy): domain Eukaryota; kingdom Metazoa; phylum Chordata; class Actinopteri; order Perciformes; family Trachinidae; genus Echiichthys; species Echiichthys vipera. The sequence goes on from NC_139837.1 coordinate 20,954,348, forward strand.
AAGTAAGTGTGAATTGTATGTCCTTGTGTTTCTGTATGGATGTGCTACAAGGTGTGTGTGTGTTTGTGTATGTGTGTGTGTGTGTGTGTCCACAGCCGTTCTGCTGTATTTTAGAGAGTTCCAGTGAGTGTTATCTCATGTTATTACCATAAAGACAAAAATGACATTCATGGGGTGGATGGTGGCTGAGTGGTTAGAGCAGTCACCACATGTAAAGAGGCTGAAGGTCCTCAAGGCAGAGACCGCAGGTTCGATTCCAACCTTTGCTGCATGGCCCCCCCCTTCACCCCATTTCCTGTCCGTCCTGTATATTAAAGGCTTGAAAACTGCCCAAAAAAGTTTTACATTTATTGTTTAATCCTGATTGACTTAAAAAAAAACATGCCAATTCTTAAGATTACTTTTGTATGGTCTCAACCCTCTATTATTTTAATTTAATTTATTTTCTCCACAAATTAATAATTGTGTCTATAAATTGTCAGAAAATAGAAAGTTAAATATTGTTAACATAGTTAAATAATTTTCTGCTCAAGCCTAGAGTGTCTTTTGAGTGTTTGAGTGTTTTTTTGGAGCATCAGTCCAAAACCCAAATATATTTATTTAGTTTACTATCATATATACAAAAGGAAAGCAGCAAATCCTCACATCTGAGAAGCTGATATCACAGAAGGTTTGGCATTTTTGAAATATTTAAACAGTTCAATTATTAAAATAGTTGCAATTTTCTGTCAATCTTTTAATTGTTCCAGCTCTTTCTATCTTTTCGTCCGTCTTCTTCTCAATCTCTTTTCAATCCGTCGGGAGTCCCCCCTATTGAGCGATTATTGGTCCTGTTGGTGCTGTTGACTCTGGCGACTGGGTCAGTTACGCGCCACAGAACACTGAAGTCATGTGTTTGCCTTGGCGCTGCCCCACTGCGCCTGGAGAACAGTGGCTCAGAGCGGGCATAACGTCAGGCCTCTCGGACCCTGGACACAGCTGCCAGGATAAACAGAAGCCGGTATTGGAAGAGCAGAAGAGGCTCGGCTGGTTGTTTTCGCTGTGGTCACCGAATCTCTCACCTTCATGCTTAAGTGGCCTGACAGGTTTATACAGCACCTTATGCTGCCACTCAGGCACTCTGAGCTAGTGATGATTGTGGAGAGAGTGAGGTATGAAAAGAGAGGAGAGACGGAGGAAGACTGCATGGAAGAAGCAGGAGTCTGTAAGAACATATGGTAGCATTCTGCCTTGACTAAGATAGACAGCCATTGTGTTCAGGTACAGTATGTCTAGCTGATCCTCAACGGCCTAGATCCCTTCAAGTCAAGATGCCTTTGCCAGACATTAAATCTTATCATGCTCTGTCACAGCTTTGGAGCGTCACTGGTGTGATGTTGGACATATTTACAGTATGTGCTTTTTGGTGAGGAATTGTGAGTATGAAGGGCAGAATAGAGCACATCTGTATGAAGCGCCTGGCTCTCCACACCTTGACAACGGCAAAAGGAAAACATCTGAATACCTTGTGTGAGTTTTGAAGTGTTGCAGAGGGTGGCATCCATCCTCTGGAGGGACTGGAATCCTCATTTTAGATGAGTTAAGTAACAGAAGCCTAGAGCATGGATTTCTCTTCTCACAGTCAGGCCTTCGGTGAGCAGCAGGTCTGGTAGTTCAGATGGTCCCAGTATGATGTCTCCTTCACTATTATGAACAAAATACAAAAACATACAACTATTTAACTTGTTGCAATGGGTTTTGACAGCAGGGTTCATGGTGTTCTTTTCAAAAGTCCAATTCCATTTAGAAAGACATAAATCTACTTTTGACTAAGTACAAACACATGCGTGCGTGCACAAAACACACCAAACATGGGAAAACATATTTATAAGATATTAGAGGATCTATTCTCCATGCTTACAGAGGTTTCAGTTAGGAGGACGCATAGGCTGTTGTTGAGCATGAGTTGATCTGTATTTTTTCCTTAACATAAGCCCCTTTTAACACATGTACTGCAACACTGAAATTATCTACATTACCCAGAGAAGCTGTATGTGAGAACGCAAATGTCCAAATCAGTTGGATCGTTAGGTGGACGGATTTTAGTCCTTGGTACCAACACTAGTATTCCATGTAATGTCCCATTGAGTACATGAGTGAATGTTTTTCATTCAACCTTTAATTAACCTCGAAGAAGCATTGAGGGCATGCCCTCAATTTCAATGATATAATGAGAGAGGAGCTCATTGGCCAGAGAATTCACAGCGAGTGAGTGGGCGTGTTGATGATGTTTCTATCACGCAGCTGGCGCAAAACCGTAAGAAAAAAAACAACCTAGGGTGAAAAAGAAGGGCCATTTACACAAAGACACCAACAAAAATATCTAACTGGAACAAGATTTGGAAGCTTCTGTCGATTAGGACCGACTCCAATATCGTCAGACAATTTCAAGGAATGGCAAGAGAATACAGCGAGATCCCCGTTGTGTCCTGCCTCCTGCACGCCATACCCAGGCACCGACGCTTGCTCCCCTAAACTAAATTGAGTATTTCCAGTAGGTGAGAAAGGGTCTGACATGGACAATCTTCCGCTGAGTAAAAGGGAAACTTGTCTGAACATGATCTGTCGGACATTGTCCTGAATTCATATGAGAATACTGCTTACAGTATGTGGCGTGCTGCTTTTTACTAGTCGCAGCACAAATTCACACATAGTTAGACTAAAAGTAATTTAATTTCATAAAGAGTGATTAACAGACAATAACGGTTTGCTGGTAGATGATAGAAAGATTATATCGCTATGATGACTTATTGTGGAACATGGAGTATTACCACTTCAAAGCTTGTGTTGACAGAATAGTCAGATGTGCAGATGGTGTTATGCTTCTTGTATCCTGTCTGCTGTTTTCCGTCAAACTCCTCACTTCCTTTCTCGTCTCCTCTACTTCTCTATTCGTCTCTTCCTCTCCTGTTTGTCCTGGCTGTGTCCGTCATTAGGCAGGAATGAAAGGAAGGCATTATGAGGCAGGCCTGGCACCGCGACTGCAGGACTATTAGAGAGCCCAGAGCGCTGTTCTCTCAGAGCCAACAGCAATTACTCTACACCACTTGTGTTTTAATTACCGTTACATCAGCTCTTCACACTGTACTGTGAAACAGAGGTAAAAAAAAGAGGACTGAAACTGTTAGATAAGCATTGCATTGGTCACCATCACTAACTGTTGCTCCTATTCCTTATTTCATGGGCTGACAGTAAAGTCAGGTCTGTGTATCTCCTTTTCCCCTAGTTGCTACCATGCACAGGTATACCATGATTCCCAGGTCTTGAGCCAAGTGTCTTTATCGGCTGGTCCCAGGTGAGATGAGGCGATTCACTGCTAGACGGGATCTGCTTTCAGCTCTTTATCAAAAGTGGGGCCAAGGTGTCCAGGGAGAGGCTAGGGAGCTTTGTGTTGTTAATGGCACAGACAGTGTCCTCAGTGACTGGGAGGAGAGGAGGGAGAGGACTATTCGCTGCTCTGGAGCCTGGTAATTGCAAAGGCGATTCATCAGAACTACTGTGGCTCAGCTCCTCACAACGGAGACATTTATCTGAGCAAAAGAGAAGAAGAGCAGCATGACTTCACTGGAGGTATCAGGAAGTATTGTGGTACTGTAGAGTTTAACAGGTAGAGTATTCCACTATTGTTGCCAACGTTAAGGGTTTATGACACTGAATACAGAAAATACTACAGTTTGTTGCACAATCTTGCTCGAAAGTTACTTTTCAATTCATCAACACCACAAAAGGCCGAACTATTGTCAAATAATAGCTGGTCTGAATCTTTTTGGTTGAAATATTTCAACATTCAAATACCTTTCCATGATTTATTTATATCCTGTTTTCACCCAAATTAATGCTGCCAGACTCAAGGACGCCAATGTCTGACTCTCAGTCCTCCTATTCAATGCAATCTTGTCTTTTGCGTTTGGAGGGAAAGGTATTTTTCAGCAGCAGGTGCACATTTTGTAACGCTTTTAAACACTTGTTAGGTGTGGGGAAAGATGACGGTTAGGGTTAGAATAACTACGTATGTTACGTCGTTTAAGTTATGCACATTACATTGCGTAAAAAGTTCAAAGTTGACTTTTGGTTTCAAACGGGACACAAGCAGCGGTCTCCTGGGTGAAAGTTTACCGTTTCTTTGTTCTCCTCCCTACACATACTTTGGCAGACTTTGATTGTGTCAAAGACAAACCGAATCCAAACAAAATACATTTCCCTTGAAACATTGAGGTTGTATGGCAAAGTCATTTTTAGGAGACACGGTCAACTGGTGATATGGGTCCAACCAAACAATCTACATAACTACAAGCAAGATTAACATGAAACGTATTATTATAGGCAGAAATTTCTATTTGTATGTCAACATCAAACTCAGAAATTTTAATGAGCAGATTCATGCTCCTCAGAAGATGAATCATTTCCATCAAACTGTTTTCCTTTAGTGCCCTCTAGTCAAATTTTTAAATCTCAACACAAAATCTAGTTTTACCGTTGATATTCGTGTTCAGTGAGTCAATAGATTTAATTAATTAATCATGACTCAATGTAGCAGCGATTGATCGCAACATCTTTTTTTTAATTTGAAGTTTTTAAAAGAAAGAACTCTCTTTAGCTACTGTTTGCTGAAACAGCTATTGTGTTGTGCCACATCACTCTTTGTGCATCGAGGTATCTTTCTGTAGTTTTTTCAAAGTAGAGTAAGGAAAATATTGTACAGCTTGTTTGGATACAATTACAGTCAGTGTTGTGTTTCTGTAACAGGCATTTATTTACATAAAAATGTCATGGCTATGACTGCTACAGTAGTCATCTGGATCCAACTAGTCATGGTATAATGTCATACACTCTACTACAGCACTCACTCATATGGAAGGGAATCTGTGATTTATGGAGGACTGGAGGGATTGAGATGCTTAAAAAAATATTTGACTGAAGGAAATGTATCGTCTGAGAGGACAGGAGCTGAAATCAGCTGGACTTAAACAGCAATGATAGAGAGTGCACCTGCAGACCTCCACCACACACACACACACACACACACACACACACACACACACAGAGATATCATGTAGGCCAGTAGAGTCCAGACAGACACACTGCACATACCTGCAAACACAACATATTGATAGATGGATGGACATATACGGACAAACACAACCCCATTTTGAATGCACAAGCATGCAAATGGATGCATGCAAATATACACACACACACATGCACACAGCCTGAGCTCTCACAGGGCTCAGGAGGACCTCTGCTCCATACTGACAACCATCTGTAAGCAATCTAAACTCTTTACCCATCTCCCTTTCTCCCAGACCTCTCTTTCTTTCTCTCTCCCTCCTCAACCACTAATCTGATGGATGAGTGAGCAGTCCATCCCTTGAGCAGCACACGGACTGTCCCAATCAGTTTCAGCAGGAATGCAACACAACACACATCTTCAGAGACTGTTGAGTTGTAGCTTGGTTGTAACCTAACGTCAGCACATTGATTGTACGTGTGGTGCGTTTGGGTGTAGGTGGGGTTTATAGTTCGTAAACACGTAAACTCAAAGAAAATCAGATAGTTAAAAAGGGGAAAACATCTCAGAAATGTTTCTGTTGAAAATAAAATGTGAAAATTAGGAAATAAAATATTTAATGTAAATGAAACATTTACTTACGCACTAGATAGCAGAAGCTGTGTTGCTTTACTAAAGTTACTTTTAATAAGTTTTACTTTTGTTACACACCTACTGTAGTTACTTTTGATGGAAGGAATTAGGAAGGAAACGGTAACTGGCGTAATGATAAACTGCCATATTACCGTTTAAAATTTAATTGTCATAAAAACCACGTTTGAATACAGACTTTGACATCACATTTGATATCACAATAAATATTCATACATCAGTCTTCCAGAAGCCGGCGCAGCAACGTGGGTTTGTTTTGCATCGATTAAATATGGTGGAAGACAGTGACAAAGTAAATCCGTCTGTAGAAAAGTGCTGCTATGTTATTAATGTTAATGCATTATTATACTATGTATGTTTTTATTTGTGGTTTTCAGAATATAAAATGGTGTATCAGTACTTTCTGAAAATTGTAGCTCATTTTATTACCACAATAACACTGATAGCTGCAATAATTTTGTTCACTATAATCATGATGTGGAATTTTCATACCGTTTCACGTCTAAAGTGCCTAATACAGAAAAATTAAAAAACCATAGTGAGCCAAATACAAATGAAAAATGTATTAAATAGTACTTTTTTTTATTATTCAGGAAAATTATGCTGGTGGATTGTTATCAGCTGCAGAGGACGGGTCTGCTTTCCACATGGACATCACTAGTACCACATTGTCCATGTGGAAGTGTGTAGTATGCATCACTAGTATAAGTTTTTATTAAACTATATTAGAATATGCTTACATTATTTAAATCATGTGTATGTGTGAGTCTGTGAACGTGAGCTTCTGCCTATGGAGGGATGCCATTGTCTTGTCACGCAATAGCAATGCGCAGGCGCATCTGTATGCCAGATACGAAAACAGATGAGTGAATACATCTTTTCTTCCCTCTCTTGTCCGTCTGTCTTTCTGTTTCCCAGTAGGTCGTCTGGTGTGAGAAGAGAAGGATCCAAAAGCTGAGACGAGAGCAGAGGGCACAGAGGGAAGGCATCTGTACGCTTGCTGACAAGAAAGAGAAAGATGGAGCAGAAAAATCAAGAAGTTCCTGAGTTTCAAACAAGTGAACAGAAAAACAAGAAAACGAAGCGGCGCCAAAATCTTTGCACTTTCTCCTCCCTATGTTTGACATTTTATTTGTTTGTATGTGGGTTTTTTTCTCTTGAAGTGACTGAAAAGGTTTAGGTAAGAATGAGAATATATTTGTAAAAAGATGACAGGCTCACCACTGGAAGATGTGTTTGTTACCACATTTCCCCTTGTGTTTAGTCTGCTGTTGTGATTCCTTCTGTCCTCATATAACAGGCACTAACACATTTTGTGGCTATTAAATTAAGCCTACATTTCCCCGTTACATAGAAGAGCAAAACAGACAAGTGGTAACTCACTAAAGAGGAGCTTACAGTGAGTCCCATTCAGCCCAAATGTTGCTTGATACTCAATAGGAGGTGCTACGGCAATGTAGACCAATTTAAACGAATGTGTTATGTTGTATGTGAGCATGCAATATTAAGTGAGCGGCATGTATTAGAATTAAACTGTGACCATGAAGTCTAATTTATCAGCACAGAATTAGCTGTATGAATCCCCTTGCACTGTACAGAACTTTCTAGATACATTAACATTTTGGCTTAAAAATTTGATCTTGTGAACAATGTCTGAGATGTGTTATGTCTGGTGTTCAGTATATACCAGTGTTGGGGAAAGCTAGCTGTAAGTTAAGTACTTGCCTACCACACGGTTATTTAAAAAGTTGTACTTTTTGAGCAGCCAAAACCAATGCAAGACCAATATGTTGTACGTACAGTAGTTTTCTCAGATTTAGCATGTTGTCTGCACAAGATGCCTTACGGTTCTTTTGTTTTTCTACTGGTTTTTATAAAGTTGCTTATGAAAACATTTAATAATTATAGGTAAAAAAAACAATTCAAAAAGCCAATAAAAACAGAACTGAAAAATGTGTTACAGTTGTTGGTTATAACAAATGTAATGTGTATGGGAGTACGTCTAAAATGATGCATCCCTACAACACTGGTATAGTACATACAGCCTTATCAGTGTACCAACGCAGCTGCATGCAGGTAAAACACTTCTACGTACATATTAAAGCTGCATTAATTCTTTTTTGAGACACACAACTCTGAAATATAATTGCCTCATAAAGCTGTTATGGCTAACACAGAGCAAATTATCCAAGTCCAATTGCAAGGTTTTGGTCTCCACCAACTCCTGAGGGAAATATCTGGTTCTTCATCAGCTAAAGGCTCCAATATGTTCACCAGCTGGTTGCCAATGTTATCTGTCTGGTGTTTGATGTTGAGCACGTAGCATATAATCGGTCATTATGTTTTATTTGCTGAAAACAGTATAATAAAAGTTCTTTACACACCGGGGGTGTGACAAATGACGTGAAAATGATTAAAGTTATAATCCGTAGGATTTTCACCTTGTTAACTGTCTTTTAAGTTACTATCCATCAAAGAGTGAGTTAGATCAGTGGTGATTGATCATATGACCCACTAATGAAAGAAAAATCAGAAATCGGGAACTTCCAACTTCTGAGTCAGGCTCGCTCTAATGTGTCTGACCGGCGCAGGTCCATTTCATTACTGCTGACTCATAATGGAGGATCAACAGACAGAGAAAGAAGACCATTCAACTTCCAGTCCAAAGAAAAAGAAACAAAAAACGAATCAAAGTAAAGTAAATAAATAAATAATCAAAAAGCATAACAACCACTTACGTGACACGATGGAGGGTTCTGAAAGAACAAAAGAGGCTGAGGAAAGGAGCTCTGGGAGATGAGGTCCCAGAGGCTCACCTGCAATTACATCTTACTGCCTAAGAGGCCGCTAGAACCAACGTATCTCTATTCTTACGGATTAAAAACTTTAATACTTGCCTGCAAATTTTGCATCAAAACTATTCATGCTGGCAGCGATGCAACACTTGTTCAATAAAAGGGTTAAAAATTTGCGCAGGCAAAAGATCAACTCCCACTACAAGATCAACAACCGTTGAAAGAGTAATAGTGTTTTCGTTTTTTGTAGCAGACTATGGAGCCACCGTGTTGTTTTGTAATCCTCAAAGCATACGACACAACATGATCGGTTGATGCTTTTCTTCACCTTGCGAAAGCTCATAAAAATCGACTTTGATCTGTGTTTTTTCAGTGTGTGGAAGTATTCATGACAATGTGAATTAATCGCACCACAAAAATACCCCCGGTGTGTATATGACTTATGGATGCTAATACCAAACTCTCAGTGTTCCTCCTTTCATAATCCACTGGATTTCATATTGATATAAAAAAAATACAATTAATGTAAGCCTCCCGAGACCATCCTGATCTCGCCAAGCTTACATTAATCTCTATTTTTTTTTTCTCCATTGTTTTTTAGTCGCATATCAGTCAGGTAACCTGCGGCAGATAAAATTTGGGGAAGGTTGGGAAGCGACTGAACCAATCAGCGTTGGTTTAGAGGCAACTCAAAGTGGGACGCAACGAGAAGCGACTGTTCAGTGTAAACAACATCGGCTTCCGTGGATGAGATGAGTGCAAGCCACTCGCCAACTCTTTTTTTTTTCTTGGATCCATCTGTTGGAATATGGACCGGGCACTTGAAATTGTGACTTTTATTCATTAATTCACGTTACACAAACGGCAAATATCCTTTACCTCGATATGCTGTTAGTTCACCATACGCTTCATTGATCTGATTGGTTGATTTGGCCTGATGGTTTATCCAATCAGCAACCAGTATTTTCGGCTCTTCCCAAAAGATCTCCAACCGAGAGTTCCCATATGCAGAGCAAATGCAAATTATATAAATCAATCCATCTGGCGGAGTCAGGTTAGATTATTGCAGCTTTTAGTTCAAACTACAATGAAAGCCATAAGTTTACATCTTTTCTGTTCTAAGTACGTACATTTATGGCATCTTTCAAGTCAATGTGGCACGTTTTAGTACTCCTTTAAGTAAATGTTGGTATTAATTTTCTACACAATCAAACCTGAAAAACAATTAAAGATTATTTCCAGTGTCTTAATGGTAAATTCTGCAATTTTTTTTAATTGTTCACAAAGTTCATCGGCCTCTCCTGGCTACGTCCACAAATTGCAATAACATCAACAACTCTCTGACAAAGACCCCCTGGTGGGGATTTTATTTTTCCAAAACAAATGACAGTCCAGAGAATGATGATAAATATTCTTATTAGTACCAGGAAAAAGAGTAGGCACAGATGACTAAACCCAAGACGTTTACACGGCTCAGTATCCCGTTCATATTGGCTAATTTCAGCTGTCATATTCACGTTCATCTCAGTTATTGTAAACAAGATGTGGCATTTACAAATGCCAGTTCCTAAAATAAATATTTGAGTTTCCCCAGTAATATCGGAGTGCACTTTGTGTATGTAAACACATTCATTGTCTGTCCTCCAACTGTTGATGTCAGTCCTGCTCTGTGAAACACTTACCACCGCACATACTTGGAGCATTGCCACCTTATGTAAGACAATGCAGTCAGTCTTTTAAAGTGCCCCCCAGGGTGTCCGCCAAAGAGGAAAATTACTTACCAGGAAGGCAAAACATTAGACATTATGAACACGTTTTGGAATGTAAATAAAATTTCTTCCTCACATTTGGGAACAACTGAGTTTCAAAATTGGAGAATCATGAGTTTGCTTTTGTGGTCTAAACGCTTGTGTATTTGTTTTGAGTTGTGTATTTCTTAGCATAGTCCCAAGAGTCACTGCAGCGGCTCATAAAAAAGGCTCCCATTGTAAATATGTACAATAACCTTTATTTGTGTGTGTGATTTACTAAATATCATTGTGGGGTCTATGAGTGTTCACTTACTTCACTGTCATTCTGACTTAAAGAAAAGTAAAGCAATACATACTTTTCTGTGTTTACATCTTGTCAAACATTAGGCTATTACAGTAGCTAATTCACAACATTGAAATGCTTAGACCAGACTGTAACTTATAAGCTCTGAGCACTGTTTATTTTATCTGTGGTGGGGTTATTTGACTATGTCAGCTTGTGTTTTACGATTCCTCTCATCACTATACATGGTCAAGAATGTATACAGTATCTATGGTGCTTAATCCATTACAATCACAAGTCCAGTCACGTCTGATTTCAACTAAACATAATGCCAATGAGAAAAGAAACTTCTTTCTTAGATGGCTGTACAGTCTCTCCTGAGTGCCTGCTTTAGTCCAGGTTTGAACACTGGGCTTGTGTGTCTGCTGAAGTGCTTCCAGACGCCACAGAGCTGCAGATCACATGAGAGATCTAAAACAACCTAACAGGCTAGTAATCACTGCTAATCACGATGGGGGACGTATAGTGAAGGAGGCTTACAGATGACAGTCTGTCGAGGAGAAGCCAAGATTGTCTCGCTGCTTGCCGACAACTTTTCCACTGCAAAGCCCCAACAGGGTTGTCAAGACCATCTCAGTGTGTTTTGACAATATTTCTTATTCATGGTTGAAGAAATTAGATCTCATGGAAAACAAAACACTGAGACATGTTGCCTTTGGGTGAAATTGTTCAATGTAAATTATGTGGCTTGAGGTGTAGCTGTTTGGCTAAGCAATGAAAACAAAAATGCTTTTCCACTTTTTTAATACAGACCTTATTTCCTGAGCTATTTCAACCTGTGTCACAACAGACTCATACAAAACTAAACAACAGAAATACCAAAAAGAAGAAAGGCTATTTTTATTTTATTTTTTTGGAGGAACCTACACTGATTTAGTTTATGAATTGCATCTTGGCACACAGCAGTGGCTTACACATGGGTTGTATCACTTTTCTGTGTTTTTCCCCACCTGAACTGCAGTCATAATGAGAAAAAGGTCTGTAGATGCCCTATATATTCGCGACAATTGAAACACAAGCGTACCAGCTATTTCATACTTAAAGCGGCTATAATCAATATTTTAACGTAAACAATGTATGATAATGTGCAAACAATGTGAAAGGTGTCCCTCAACTTTATGGAGCAGTGAGTTTCAGCTCATTGTTTAGCTGCCTGGCCCACAACTTTACTAACTTGGTTCACTCAACACTCTCATAGCGTTGTTTATGATGGCAAAGAAATACTAAAAAAGCTCTATTAACAGACACACTACTTGCTCAGTACCGAATAGCAGGAGTTGGTGGAGACCAAAAACAAGGCTAATCTTTTACAGGAGCATATAAAGAGAAAGAAAGTGCAAATAATGTTTGAAAGCCTTTCATGATTCTTACTCAAGTTGAAGTTGCAGAAGCTTATTAACTACAATATATCTTATTCTTCTTGTCTTAACCAATCACAGTTGCACTACATGCGTACAATCATGCCAGTAAACAACAACAACAACGAAAGCAGCAATCATATAGCAGTGATCGTGATGCTGTTTATAGCACATTTATGCTACCATTTATGCTGAGTTTAGACTCAGTCTTGTGCAGTAGAAAGGGCCTTTAGAGCTGGAGTAGATGCCAAGCTCTCGGGGAAGGAGTTCAACACTGACCCCTAACGGTGAACATGGTTCACTGCAGACTACACGTTCACATTGAACCCTGTTATCCAGGTATGCACACACATACAGCACAGTATCAGCCAAGCTAATTAAACTCCATGAACTAGCAATACATACATTTTTAAAAAAGGTTATGTCTTGCAATTTTCTAACTTTTATGTGGACGCATACAGTATGCCACTGTTTGTTTAAAGCTAGCTTGAGAACTGACAAAAGAAATTGGCAGGTGATATTGTTTGAACTTTAAAAATAAGTTGAAGGTGGATTCTGTTTATAAATTATTACATTTAATTGCAACCCTGTTTGGACTGATAAAACTTGACAACAACGATGCTCTGTGTTTGCCTGTTGATTTGTGTGTTGTATGAGATTCTCTGATTTAGTGATGAGACTTCAAAGGTGCGGATGTTGTCAGTGCATGATGGGAGGCCGAGGTCTCTGGTGATGGGGGTGGTTTGGTAATGGGGGAGGCAAGGAGGGGAGAGAGGGTTGTATCACAGATTGAAATTGGAGCCAAGAGGCAGCTGCAGTACATCTGTCTTGTACTGACACATGTGGCATTTGACTTCCAGTGTGAAGTTCAAAAGACTTTTGTAATGACGCAGCTGCTTAGGGATGTGTGCATGTGTGTGTTTTAGAGTGTGTGCTTTCTCCTTTGTTGAAGGTGGGGTGGTGGGTAGGCGAGTTGCCAAAGGGGTTTCATAGGTGAGGACTGGAATCTGGGGGTTTAAAAGTGGCATGTGGGCAGTACAGGTGCTGCATGATGTTGTTTCTGGAGGTTATAACATAACATTTTGATCACCTCTCCAATGTTTGAATGCTTAAACCAAACTAATAACAAGTTAAAATGGTTTATAGCTTGTAAAATGACAAAAAACGATTAATTCAGCACGTCTAGATAGAGAGGATCCAGTCTATTTTCAATAAAACTCAGTTAATTACCATAACATGGAGAAATGCAGGATATCTGTCCATGCAGGAGTTGCTCTGATACAATTTATTTATTAACATTTATTATTTTACATTTACCACATGTTTTGGCAGTGATGAGTTATTTGGTGTGTGTTTTTTTTCTTTCCTTTGTGTGCATTGAAACACTTAGAAAGAGATCAAACACCATTACAGGTAATTAGAGAGGGCAATTAGCCTGTGTGATAGCTAAACATTAGCAGTGGGGGGATGATGGTGCACACTGCTCACCATTTGTGCCTGATGCCCTCTGTTCCTGCAGCAGCACCTGCCCAGCAGCCTGTGCAGGGTCAGGGGGTTGCCTGCTAGGAGGCCAGGGCTCAGGGGTTCAGAGGTCATGTTCCAGACAGGCGTATCCACACGCTGATTGAGAACTCAGCTGCATGAACAGAGCTTGCAGGTGGACGACGCATTTTAACCCCTAATGCTAATTATTCTTTACTCTCTTTTTTTGGGCTCTACTGTGCCACAGATTTGTGTTAAATATAAGTCTGTAACCTAGGGTGGTTTTGTGGGGAGATTTCCATAGCAAACAAAGAATTAAAGTGAGCAGGGGGTAGGTATATTCAGTACTCCCAGTTTGCTTTTTGGTGAATTCATTTCTTTTACACAGACTACAGACATATTCTTTTTCTTGTGGGGGATTTAAAAGCACAATATCTTGTTCTCTAAGGTATGAAATTAAATCCAAAACTAGCATTACCACCTTGTGGTTGTATGCCTTCACCAGCCAGTCGAGTAGCAGTTTACTTCCTAACGGTCCGGACTGACATAACATAAGAAGTGAAGACTTTGAAGGAATTTAATAAAAGATCTTAAGTGTATTTTTTGGTTAAAACGTGGATGCTTCACACACACGTCTTCAACCCGGCAGCACAGAAGATTTATACAAACACCACTTAATTATCTGACCGAATGTCTCCTCTTCTGTTACTGAGTTATGAAACATTATGATGTCACAGTGAAGTTGACCTTTGGGATATAAAATTCATCATTTATCCTATTAGACATTTGTGTGAAATGTTGTCATAATTAACGTAAGAATTCTTGAGTTATGGACAAAAAATGTGTTTGATCTTTGACTTCTAAACTCTAAATCCAAGTGAACATCTGTGCCAAATTTTGGAAAAATCCCTCCAGGGCTTCCTGAAGTATCACGTTTACAACAATGGGACGGTCGGACAACCTGAAAACAAAATGCCTCCTGCAGCGGCTGTGACGGGTGCGGGTCACAAATAACAGAACATGAGATAACTAATATTTGAATATATGACATCTATCAACAGTTTGGAAAGTAGCTATCCATAATTTACAACATTCGTAAGAAGTAAAGATTCAAAATGTGAAACTCATTGTTTTAGAACAGTTTTATGGCAAGTCTTCTGGTTTCTGTCGTCAACACAACTCAAATATTTCACATGAGTCAGTGCAGTGTAGTTTTTTCTGTGGATTGGAGTTCTCTGCCTTTCATCACTTCCGGGCCTCAGGGGCCACTTACTATTTGTCTCTACATATTTTTACTTACGTTTGATGATAAAAGATTATGTTCATGCACAAATTATGTAGTATGTGGTGAGGGCTGGAAATGTTTCCTCATCCACCATTATGATTAAGTTCATCTTTCTTCTCCATACTTTTATTTATTTGGCTCGTGCAACTCAGCAGAGAAAAGCAGTTACTGGCTGCCCATTTGGATTTGTTCAAGAGGCCGGGATGTCTGTCCAACATGATTTCATTCTGCAGATTCATTTATAACCTGTATTTTACTAGTGGAAATGCCTCAGCCTCTATAGTAAAACAGACGCGTTTGCACATACTAGCATGCACGAAACAAAAACACACACTTGTGCAACAGTAATTCGATGAGACTGGATTAAATTAAACTTCCCTGATCCATGTGAGGAAATGAGCAAAGAAACACAGGACATGCCAATTAGAACGATAAAATTCGTCAGCTGAAACTAAAGCATAAATACTGTAAAACTGTAATGACTTTTACATGTAAGTAAGACTTTAAATGCTACACACACACACACACACACACACACACACACGCACGCACACACATGCACAAGCACACACAATATATGGATTCACTATTAAAATACAGCAACCACAAAATTACGAAACATCCACAGGCACAAACACAAATTTGCACGCAAACACATGTAAACACAGATAATCTCCCCGGCTATAATGAACATAAATGATGAGATTATACACATTAAAACACACATCAGGCTCAGATGGCTTTAGCCTTTAATGCTGAATCATTCCCCCTCATGTGATCTCTTTGATCGGCATCTGTCTGGTTCCGGGATTACTCTAATATGTGCACGACGCTTCTGTCACAGCTCCAGGACGCACTGACAGATGTTGGAAACTGATACATCCAGAACTTCAGACTGATGGAGAGCAGGGAGCATTTTAGGCCAATATTAGGATTGTCGTAGCAGGAGGAGGACATGTACTTCATCCTGGGGCCGTCACATTGTCACAGCATTGTGCGATGGGTGAGGCCTTTTCAGACTATCCTTAAAAGCACCACACAGTATCTCTGCATCAGTGAACCTCACCTAAGTATGTTACTATTTATTTATTCATTTAACTAAAAGTCTGGACAAAGATTAAATTAGACTGCAACCACTTTTTTTAAATTATCCCAAAAATGTGATGTAATTTCCAAATGATCTTCCCTACCAAATATTTTGCATGAGCCTTTCTGAGAAATTGAGTTAGTACGTGATTGTTATTATCAATTTTGCCGACATAATTGTCTATTACGATATATACAATATATCATTTTATCACAATCCGATTCCATTTAATGACAATAAATGATCATGTTGAATTCTCCATTATAATTTACTCAAATGTACGTGGATTCAGAAAAGTTAAGAGCTAATGTTGTTTAATTATGTTTGTCAAACATTACAATCTCATTTTTTACACTTTTACACTGTTAGAAAGTGGCAGCACAAGGTTCCTGGAAAGACATATACAAGATCATCAGCCACTCATGAATTGTCCATTTCAGTGTTAGTTACACACACACACACACACACACACACACAGACACACACACACCCCTAAAGCACGTGGCTGTGTTATTGCCAAAATGGTGTTATCCCCGACCCGGGAACAGTTGTGTTATTTCCGCCAGAATTAAATTGAGCAGACAAACTGATCCTCAGTCAGTTAAAGATCATAACGCCGATCAGCTGGTCCATGAGAACCAGAGGAGGCCCGCGCCTGCCTTTCTGTCAGGCCTGCCCCAAATTCACCATCTGGGTGCGACTTCATCACTGGTCCAATATGTGTGTGTATGTACTGGTATGTAGCGTTTCCATTAGTGGTGTGTTCACTCAGGAAACTTTACACAGTCAAATCTGAAACTCAGGAATGAAGACGGGACCAACGTATGACACTCTGGAACAGTGGTGAGAACAGAGGTATAGATGAGATAGTGGTAGTTACTTCAGGTATCTTAGTCTTTTCGTACGTGTAATATTTTTAAATGGAGAAGTTTAAGAATAAACATTTTCACATGGACTTGTCAGGGAGGGACATTAAGTTTTCCCATAAAGTTGAATCACATTTTTCATTTTACTTGTAATTGTTAATGTCATAGTCTGCAAGTTACATGAACTTTTTTATGAGCGCTTATTCACTGCAGCAACTAAATGGATTTCCTATTTTCACTTTTTAAAATTAACATTTTGGACAAGAAAAGCTGTCTGCTCTACTCCACAGCACAGGTAAGTTCACATGAAAAAGAAACAAACTGTATACAGTATTGCAGGTATATAACTGTACTGATTTAAGGTTCTATACACAGCATTCCTTGACAACCTTTCCTGTACTTGAAGCATCTCTGTTTTGCTTTTATACTTCTGGGAGATTATTATAAATCTGGCTGTAAGTAAAAGTCTATAAAATATTGAATACATATCAGCCGATGTAAATGACTGGCATCATTTGGGTTTTTCACAGCAGCCAACATCTTGAGGGAGTGATACCCCGTCTTACCCGAACAAATGGCTCCACAAGAGGTTTGTTTTAGCCCCTTTTTTTGCTACAAATGAACAGACGCTAACACTCACTTGTGGTAATTAAAATTCTGTACATCTTGCCCGTGTGTGAAAATACTGTGGTTTCTGCCTTCCACTGAGCTAAGATCACTTTTTTTTCTCTACTGTGTTGAGAATCTAATTTAAATATTCAAATATTAAACGAAATGCGTGCGTAGAGTGACTTTATGACGGGATTCTGAAATTTAAGCCCATGTTGTGCAGAAATGATAACTTTACAGACATTACAATCTACAGAACTGTTGTCATCTTTCTTTGTGAAATGAATCTTTCCTCTCTGCCATGACTCCTTGCTCCTGCTGTAAGTTTCCAGAAGCGTATGTGTTTGACACCAGCAATTTAAAATGAATTGATAAGCTTAGAAGTATCCAATTCGATTCCAATTTATAATTGATTCTCAACTGGAAACCGGTTCTTGTTTCCCATCCCTACTCATTCAAAAAAACATGCCGCTCATTTCAAATAATTAGTCTTGAATGTGTTTGATTGGAGAAATAATTACCCAAATAACTTCAATGCTACTTGAAAAAGGTTAACCAGTTACTGTTTAAGATAAGTTATAAAGGTGAAGAAATACATGTCACTAACTTCAACACTGTTGCAGAGCCATCTGACAGCCACACTCCTGACCTCCATCATGGCAGCCGTGCTCGGCTCCCTGCAGATTGGCTACCACACCGGCAACGTCAACGCTCCAGCCAAGGTGAGCAGGACAGAGGGGAGCTGAGGGAAGAGTAATGACGACATTATGTCGGTTGATACTGATACCAACAGAGTAGTTTAACATTTCCTGATATCAAAAGAAAAATCTTCAAATTCCACTGGTTTCATGATATTTTAGCCTTCATCAAGATCCAAGAATATTTCTCTCAACGAAGAAACACGAAACCCCTTCATTTGAAATAAAACATTAAAAGAATGCATTCTACAAGAATATAAAGGAAGTGTTGAATGGGAGGAATTGTTTTCCAACAAAACTGACATTTGGTACTGCTACAAGTAATATCATCATGCTGTTCAGTTAGAAGACGACCAAGTCCTTGCTTTATAAGGCCAAGATCAGCGCAAAATACCATGCAGCAGGAGATGTTGGAAAACCGCCTGAGCGTCAAACAAATCTGTCACAGCCTCAATAAAACACTGAATAAACCCTCGGAGACTCTCTGGCTCGGCTCCAGGTCTGGCAGGGTTGTGCTATTTCACAGGTAGACTGCACTACATGTTTGCTAGCGAGGCAGATATTCTACATTTAGCCTTAAAAATAATTAATATACATTCTTATTTTCTACATTCCTCACAGTACTCAGCCCACTGAATATTTTGTCTGGTTAAGTTTGTGCAATACTTGCGGCTGTTTGATTGGTCCAGTTCATCACCAACAGCTGACATACAAGGAAAAACAAATGTTTTCAATAAGTTGAGACCACAATAATGCAAGTCATTTGAATTGTAAATGATTAGCTCACACCCACAGTTTAAATGTCTACTGTTTCCAGATGTTGATTGCCATTTGCTTTACCAACTGTTTAGATCATCGAAGAGTTTTTCAACCACACCTGGAGGGCCAGGCACAACCAGTCGATGCCAGATCACAGCCTGACTCTCCTGTGGTCCCTCTCTGTCAGCATTAAAGACTTTGGAGCTTTGTTGGGCTCGCTGGGAGTCAAATACCTGGCAGATTCTTACGGAAGGTAAAAAAAAAAAAAAAAAGGGCAAAAATATATATATTTTTTTAATTCCATGATGTTTGGGTCTTTTAATTTGCCTCGTCCCCCCCCCCCCCCAGGCGTAACTCCATTCTAATAGTGAACTGTCTCTCTGTGGTGGGAGCGTGTCTGATGTCCGCCTCCAAAGCCACCAAGTCATTTGAGGTTCTCATCCTGGGACGGTTGGTGTTCGGTCTCTTCTGCGGCCTGGTGATGAGTCTTAATCCACTCTACATCCAGGAAGTGTCCCCCACAAACCTGAGAGGGGCCTTCGCTACACTCAACCAGGTGTCCTTCGCCACAGGCATCCTGGTGGGAATGGTGAGGACAGTGCTGGAAACCTTCAGTTTGACTGAAAAGTTTTTCTTCCAGGGTATAGAAGAAAAAGTGCAAGCTTGGAATAGCTTCACTGCATGATATTTATCCTCAAGATGATACATATTTGTTGCATAATTATAATTTCCCTGCTTTGCTTTACAATCAGCTTCACTAAAAGTATAAAGTAAAGGAAGATTCCTGTATCTGTTTTTTTGCAGGTGGCTGGTCTGGAGACAGTGTTGGGTACAGAGCATTACTGGGCCCTGATGCTGTCCCTGTCTGTCATTCCAGCCCTGACGCAGTATCTGGTCCTGCCTTTCTGTCCTGAGAGCCCTCGCTATCTGCTCATCAACCAGGGAGAGGAGAGCAAAGCAGAGGCTGGTGGGTATTTAATTCATCATTAAGATGGAGTTATATCATAGAGATCTCCAACAGGGTAACAGTCCTGCAGCCTTTAGATGGTTGACTTCCAGGAAGAAAATCATGGAAATGCTTTTAATTCACTCTAGTATTTCAACTCTGCGGATATACAACACCAGCTCCTTATACAGATGTTTTAACCCTGCAGCGCTGCTGAGGCTGAGAGGAAGCTCAGACAAGGTGTTCGCTGAGCTGGAAGAGATGAAGGAAGAGGCCGCCCACACTCAGACCGGTGTCACCATCCAAGAGTTCTTCAAGAAGCGCAGATACAAGCAGCCAATCATCATCGTCCTCATCATCAACTTGGGCAGCCAGCTGTCTGGATTCAATGCGGTCAGTCTTATCAACGTCTAGGATGGGTTTTCTGGTAAAACATCCTTCTAAAAGTATTTCTTCTAATGAGACTACTTTTTTTTTTTCTTCCCCTGGCGTACTCATTGTCTGATGAATATTTTACTTGCAGTGTTGTAGTATTTATTGAATACATTATTTAGGCTCAGCATTTCTCTCAGCCTCCGGCTCATATTCTGGGGCAGTGTGTCAAGGCAAAACCCCTGTCCCTAAAAACACACAAAGATGTCCCAGTAACCCACTTAGCTAAAATAAATGCCTGCTCTTTTCTTTCAGATCATCAACTATTCCACCAGAATGTTCCAGGGCAAGTTTAATCAGGCCAAATACCTGACTCTAGGCGTGGGGGCTGTCAATGTCACCTTCACTTTGGTGGCAGTGGGTATAAAATCATATCGGCTGCCCAATATTAAGCCAACAGTCTTAAATCTGGAGCTGTGACAAACAAATAATCGATTAGTTTTCAACTAATAAATTAATAACTAACTATTTTGAAAATGTATTAATCTTTTAAGAAAAAAAATCAAATTTCTCTGATTCCAGCTTCTTAAATTTGAATATGTTCTTGCTTCTGTGACTGTAAAATGATTATCTTTGAGTTGTGGACAAAACAAGACATTTGTGGCCGTCCTCTTTGAGAAAAACAAATAACATATTTTTAAGATAAAAAAACATTGTCACCATTTCCTCATGAATGCTTTTACAGTTTGAGCCACAACGGGATAAAGTTGCATTTATGTTTCAAAATTAAAAAGGGGAAAATGTGAGCAATTTCACCACTGTGTTGATTTTCCCTTTCAAGTTCTTCCTAATGGAAAGAGCAGGAAGGAGAAGATTGCTCCTGACTGGATTCATCTCCATAGCACTGTGCAACCTACTCATGACCATAGTGGATTCTGTCCTGGTGAGTTCATCTCACTGCGATTGTTTTTTCTCCCAATCAAACACAAAATGTTGAATTCCAATATTGGATTTTTAGAATATACCGTATCTAATGTAAAACAAATCTGACATCCACTTAAACAAACCATGGTACGTTTTGGAAGAGGATTTTTAACCCAAGGCTCATGTGAACAAAATCCTACTTTTCCAATAATTTATGTTTTTGAAAACAGGCATTGTATGTATTGTACGTTTGTGCAAACCACAGAAACTTTATATCTATTTTTTTGGGATCCTTTTACATCTGTGTGCGATGTACCAGGGCTGTCAACTGACTCCAATGTAAAATCATAGACACTAATATTACACGTTCAGAGCTAGTGATCCAGAAGTCAGGTGACGTATAGTAAGCATCAAACTTTGCTTAGTGAGGTGGTCAGGGTCATACTTCATTTACGTTCATACTGCTTTAAACCAAAACCACTTTCTCCATTTTACCATTTTTCAATGCCTAAACCTAAGTAACGTTTATAGTTTTGTTTGAATTCATAGATTTAATTTTGTGTTTAAAACTGTCACGTAAAGCATCAAAATGTGTTTTTGATTAGTAGGGAAAACATTGATATTCAACATGTGCGTTTTGCAGAAATGTGCACAGGCGATATCAGATTTGATTTGAAGAGAATGCCAATGTCATCCCAATTTTTGCTGACACATTTCAACAATTAATCCAAAAATCCAACCCTTAACAATAAATCTATCCACCATGCAGCACCTGGTCCCAGAGCTGCGGAGTCTGCAGGTCCTACTGGTTTTCTGCCTGATTTCAGCCTACGAGCTGGGTCCTGGCCCCATCTCATGGTTCATCGCTGCTGAGCTGTTTGACCAGCCTGGCAGACCCATCGCTATGGCCTTCACCAGCATGCTCAACTGGGGAGGGAAGTTTGTTCTGGCACTCCTCTTTCCTCCATTACTGGTGGGTTTATATTGTTGGCATGCATGCTATATGAGTTTGTTAAACTTCAGGGGAAACTTGACACGTGGATTTCTTGCTTGCTCTTGCAAGTTCGCTTACGCCTTTGAGACAAGACTGTTAAATACCTCCTATAAATCTGTTCAATCTGTTATATACTAACGTACACTGTAAAACAGACATAAATCTGTGAAGTTGAATATGTCTAAATCTACTGCTAACTCCTTTAACATCAGGTTGAAATAATAGTAATTAAATTAACTGTTGACCAGGGAAACATCTGTTTGTTATAGCGCTGCAGAGATGGCAGCCAACCTGAAACTAAGACCAAGGAACCGAATCAAACAACTTTTGTTTTTCTACTTTCTTGCGTTGTTTTTCTTCTTCTTTCTGTGAAATACTCTTTTATGTGAGAGTTGTTCACATGGTGTAATTATGTTAACCTCAAAAAGGTTTTGATCTTAAGAGATTATTCTTGGTTAAATACAGATCAAATACTTTGATGACAATATTACCATCTGTCTCTTCCATACACAGAAAATCTGCGGTGCATACGTCTACCTCCTCTTCATGACTGTTGCTTTGGTTGCCTTCACCTTTACCTGGATTCGCCTCCCAGAGACAAAAGGACGCACATTTGATGATATTGCAGAGGAGTTCAGAGGAGCTGAGGGCATCCCTTTGCACAATAAGACTGGATTCAACACTTTCCCCTGACGGACCTTTCAACCCTTACTGAAGCTGTTCATGGTCAAACAGCTTAAAAGGGGTCAGTTCACCCAAATATTACTGGCTAGTTACCAAAGAGTTTTGTTTTATTTTTTTAAAGTTTTGAACGGAAAACCCAGCAATGTTTCTTTGATAAGCAATGTCCTACATTCTCAGAATAATTCTAAAACCTCACCATCAACAGTTTCCCTTCAGAAGAATCGACCTAAGGCCAAAATAATCTGTGAGTAACAACAATATTATCTCCGGAGATACTCAAGAGAACCATAAATAAAATTCCATGCAATAATTTGGGTGAACTGGCCCTTTAACTTTCCTTAATAATACCAAAAGACAAACTGTTGCACCAACAGTGTGTGTGTCTTGAGGAAGCCGGCACGGCCTCAGTGAATTTGGTTTCCAACAAACATTGTTTTGATTATGAGAATTGAACATGCAAATTTATTGGTATTCCTTTACTGCGTGTTTTGAGGCATTTAGTAACCATCGTATAGTTATTTTGGAAAGGGACACAGCCTTTTCATGGGCAGACAAAATGCTTGTGAACTGTAAAAAAAAAAAATGGAATAAAGTCTGCAACAATAAGGACTAAAGTTGGATTGTTTTCAGAGGTTTATTTAAGAGCTGAACTATTTCTTGACAAAGAGCAATATGATGCAGATAAAGTCATTGGAAATTTTCACGAAATTCTATGCATGTATGTATGTATATGTCACCACCGCTTGATGTTGTCATTTGTGTAAATAAACATACTGTTGAGTCAGTGGGTCAAGATCTTCTGTGACTTCTCATAAAACTGAATTATTTTACAGGTTTTGACCCTGAAGCAGTCACAACTGTCAGCTTAAGATTGCTCTTTTGGGTAATTTTATCAGATAATACAAGTATAAGATGTTAAATGCCACAGTGTATGTAAGATTGATTGCATTAAACTGAATTATACAATAGGTGATCAGTCTCAACATCGAACTATCCTTCCTTGAATTGGGGTCTCCTGCTGCACAGAAACAGCAGCCCTCCTGTTCATTATTGGTCTGTGAAATCTCACATATCTCTGAACTGTGTGCACTTGTACAGTAAGATGTCTGTGAAAACCAAACAGAGCTGCGTGAATAAATATTTCCTCCAATATGATCTACTGTGACTTGCAGGAGCCGCATAGGAGGAAGAGCCAGAAGATCAGACGTTTGAGTTTTAAAAGGCAGAATCAACTTTACATGTAAATTACTGTACTGGTTCACTCAAAGTTAACATCCAAGAACTCATGGCACTCTCAGTCATGACTTCATTCTTTAACTGTGTTTCAATTTCAACCAAAGCTTTTTTTCTAATTGACAATGAGAGAGAAAAGAAACATGACAAAAGTAAGCAAAGTCTACTGAGATTAGACTGTAGAACATGTTTTATATTCCTAGATTTCTCTGTCTCTATGCACAAATATGAAAACAGTGCCATCTACTGTACCAAACTGCATAACAGATGTTACAACAATACATTGCAGGGTGCTGTCTACTACCAGATGTACTGGTACAGACAGCTCCCAGGAGGAACAATGAAATAAATTGTGTACACAAAATACAGAAACAGCATAAAATGCTACTTTGTAGATTTTAGCAGAGAGAAATCAACCATAACGTTGAGAGTGGGACATTCACAGTGAGGAGTCTGGAGCCAGAAGATAAAGGCTTGTATTTTCCTATGAGTTTTTGCCGTCGCCAAGTGTATGAATGTAAAATAATAAGGAAAGTATCAGGACGCATGGGTCGGGCTCATTGTCTTCTGCCCACAGGTGCCCGATGATGAAACACTGACAGAGCAGTTTTTTGTACAGTTTATCTGTCGGTGAATAAATGCTACAACTCCTCAAGACCAAAGTCAAGTTACCCTCTCTCATTTGCTAATGTCGCCTGCTGAATCAACTTCAACCACGTTTTGCTTTAGAATAGGTGATCTCTTACTTATTAAACCACTTGTTGAACCAACAACCACTAAGCTTTATGCTAATAATTGCAGGATGAAGTCACTATAATGCAAATTGGTGTATGATGTCATTTATGCCTAAGCCCTCTAAAAAAACTCTGAAAACCCTGCAGACACACGTGAAAGCTGAACAGAAGCCATATTATCTCATGTACTGTAGGGGGACCTCAAGGACCACAAACACTCCCAGTTACACTTTGTTCACACGCCACACAATATATGACACTCCCACCTGCAACTCTTTATCTGTTAGGTGACAGACAGTTATGTGCTCAACTTTGACTTTCTGAACATGGACATTATCAAACATGGTCTCATCAGCTTGATAATATTTCTGCTCTGGATACAAGGTAAAGTCCAAAAAGATCACAATTCTGCATTACTGACTTTAACGTCTTTTGGGCGGTTATCTAAGGATAACAAACAAAAGTTAAAAATAAATTGCTGTATATGTTCACTTCTGGTAACATTTACTGTTTTTCACTCAGGGTTTATTGATGGGAGTGATGTCACCCAGACTGACGTACTGTGGGAAAAACAGGGTGACAATGCAACAATACACTGCAGACACTCGAAGGGTGGTACCTACTACCAGATGTACTGGTACAGACAGTTACCAGGACAAACAATGGAACAAATAGTGTACACAACACCAGCCAGGAAAGATGATGATCATGATTTTGGAGATTTCAGCAAAGATAAATTCTCAGCCACCAAGCCTGACGCAGAGAGAGGGACATTCACAGTGAAGAATCTGGAGCCAGAAGATAAAGGCTTGTATTTCTGTGCTGTGAGTCAACACAGTGATGCAGACAAACTTGACAGCTGAACAAAAACCCCAGTCCACTAACACAATTATAATTATCTCATGTACTGTAGGGGGACCCCGAGGACCACAAACAGTCCCAGTTTACACTTTGATCACAAGCTACACAATATATGACACTCCCAACTGCAACTCTTTTTCCCTGAAACTGCATTAGAACAAATTAAGATGGTCTCACACTTTCAATTTTTCAGATAATTTTTAGCATTATAAAGAATTTCTGTTTAGTTAGTTTTGCTCATAAAATAAATGTTGACAAATATTATTTAAGATACAACTAACTGTGTGGAATAAGAACGTAATTATAAAAAAACATACATTTTAAAACAATCACCAACAGCAGTGACACCAGGCTATTTCTAAATGAATATAGCAGATGGGAAGGTTTTGATCAATTTCCTCGTGGAAAAAGTGGCGCTTGAAACTCCAGGAGAACAGCAGGAAGAGGGGCAGGAAAATCAAAAGGGTTGGCAAGCAGGGACGCATATACATGATCAGAATCAGATCTTTTATATCAGTTATAGTCGATCATCAGTGTATTTTCTTGCTAGATTTGCTCACGGGAAAAATAGACCAGACGCGGAAATTACAAATCAATTTATTAACACGGGCATCGAAAGGATGTAGGCCGCTTTTTCATACTGAATGACTTTTTCCAAGAAACTTATGAGCACATCTCTAGTAAACACACAATTTAAAGTGGTGCTTTTTCATGATTCTTTGTGATAAGTTTTAAAGATCTCTTGATTAAATTAACTAGTCGATTAGTCAACAAATTCGTATGAGTGTCTTTAAATCGTTGGCAGCCCTGTATCTAAAGTAGAGGGACCAAAGCTGGGGGCAATGTACAGCATGGGGACCTCCAGTACCATTCATACTCTACTTTGAATGACAATGTAGATTTGAAGAGAGCAGCTCACATGATCACATCACACAATGCAGGGACACTCCCACCTGCAGCTCCTTGTGTCTCTACAACTGTATGGACTTCTGGCAGTTTGAGTCTAACAGCATGGTGATCATCATTATTAAAAGAGGCGTCCTCATATTGTCAGTCTTTTTACTGTGGACTACAGGTAATCTACCAGAAAATCAAACAATGGAAAACTA
Source organism: Echiichthys vipera (assembly GCF_963691815.1). NCBI lineage: Eukaryota > Metazoa > Chordata > Actinopteri > Perciformes > Trachinidae > Echiichthys > Echiichthys vipera. The sequence continues at coordinate 20,980,936 of NC_139837.1, forward strand.
GGTTTACAGTTCAAGTTTTCGCCATCATTAGAACAGTTTGTCATTTTGTAAGTGATGTCAAATAATACTATATGAATCCAAAAGATCAGTTGTGGTAACATTTACCGATTTACGCAGGTCTAATCGATGGAAGTGATGTCACCCAGACTGACATACTGTGGAAAATCAAGGGTGAGAGTGCAACAATGAACTGCAGCCACACAAAGGCTGCTGACTACTTCCAGATGTACTGGTACCGACAGCTGCCAGGACAAACAATGGAACAAATAGTGTACACAACAACAGTCAGCAAAGATCATGATTTTGGAGATTTCAGCAAAGATAAATTCTCAGCCACCAAGCCTAACACTGAGACCGGGACATTCACAGTGAAGAATCTGGAGCCAGAAGATAAAGGCTTGTATTTCTGTGCTGTGAGTAGACACAGCGACGCAGACAAACTTGACAGCTGAACAAAAACCCCAGTGCACTAACATAACTACAATTATCTCATGTGCTGTAGGGGGACCTTGAGGACCACAAATTCTACCAGTTACACTTTGATTCACCGTGTGGGTTTTGATAGAGCAGCTAACATCAGATAACATCACAGAAGTAAACTGACACTCCCACCTGCAACTCTTCATCTCTCTATAACTACACTAACAGTAGAGTCTTTCAGAACAAAGACCTTATCAAAAATGAGCTCCTTATCGATTTCTATTTTAGATTAAAAAGGGGTAAAGTAGAGGAAAATAACACTGTATTAAACAAATACTACTAAAATGATCTACATCAATGCATACTCTTAGAGCTAAATCATAAACTAATGTGTTTCTTCTAACTAAAATATAATTGAATAAACCATTATTATCCATGACAGAGAAGCATACATGGATCTATGTAGAAACATTAAAAATACTTTTTTGTATTTTTGGGAAAATCTATAATAATCTTTCATCATGCTGTAATACAAGTGTTCTAAGACAAAACTAGACCTCTTCACCTTCACCTCCTCTTTACTCTGTTTTCAGGCTTAAGAAAATCTAGCCTGTGATGGAAGACTTTGGCCAATCACAGATCAGAGAGCTGTTTTACAAACGCAGATGCACCTGTGCGTACCTTCCGTGAAAGTCCTGCTTCTCACTTTTGGCAAAGGTTCACAGCCGTTGATAATTATTGGCTAAATTATCAGGTAAGAGACTTTACGGTTATCCATCATCATTCCTTTAAAAGCTGCTCAGTGGCGCATGAAGCCAAAAAAGTTCAACTTCAGTGGTAGGGTTGGGGAATATGTTAAAATTTTCCAACCGGCCATCGTCGGCCAACCAACCGACGCTTGCCGATATATATTGTCCAAGGCGAATTTACTGATAAACAGGCCCCCAGTGACTTCTGCACTCGTTTGTAAATACCTGTTGTGTGGAAGAAATGTGTCATAAAAGTCCAACTTCCCCATAACCACCACTTACTGAAACCTGCAGTATTTCTCACAGCTACAGGGGGAGACAAACCTGAGCAAACTAAATAGTTGCAACTTTCCACTTCCATAAAATACAATATTAACAGTCTTTACCCTGCTGATGAAGTGAAAGCTATGATGTAGATGACACCTCCCCTGTTTGTTATATTAACTTTAACGGGGATGAGCATGCGTCTCACATCTAACCTTCTTTACTATGATGTTTCCAGTCTTTATATTTTGTTTCCTTCATCTGTCTGTGAATAAGGGTGAGTGGTCCAAACAGAGAAAGATGCAGCATATCTAATAATTAAAAAGTAATAAAAATAGCTTCTGCTCTTTTTCCACAGCCTCTAACACCAAGAGTGTCCTCCCAACACCGCCTTTCATCATTAAGAGAACTGGTGAATTTGTTGTCGAAGAGATCAACTGCTCACACAGCATAACGGGTTATGATCAAATTTTTTGGTACAAACAGGACGAACAAAGAGCTCCAAAGCCTCTGGGATATCTGAATCTGGACTACCCATACCGCGAGGTTGACGTGCAAGATAAACTCAGCTTTGATGGAGATGGCCGTAAATATTCACTCCTCATTTCTGATCTTGATTTAAACGACAGTAGTGAGTATTTCTGTGCTGCCAGTCAACACAGCGCTGCAGATTCCCCTCAAGGCAACTCAAAAACATTCCTTTATCTTTCTGCAGAGACAACATGTTGACTCCTGAACACCTGCAGCCAGCCTCCATCTAATACGAGCCTTTGACGATTTTTTTCAACTGTTTTGATGTTTTTTGACCCCTTCTGAGGTCATATTGTAGGCACAAAGTTCAACAATACATAGTCATCATAAACTTGGATGTGTAGAACAATCATTTTGTGAAATGATCTCATGATTGATTGAGTCTGGAGCTACAGAGGACAGATAAACGCCTGTTATCCAAACTTCATTCAGGTCTATCTTTCAGTTTAAAAAAAACAATGACATTTCATCATTGAACTTGATCATAAGTTACAATTCTACTCACATTCTATCACAGAAATTTTTCCCATATTCTCTTTTGAAAACATCACAACATACATCACATTAAGGCTGCCCTCTCTCCGTCCATTAGTCATTTTTTATGCTTTTTCAATACTGAATGAATTGGACCTCTTTCCAAAAGACTCATGAGCTCATCCCTAGTAAACAAAAGTTTTCAAGTGGTGCTTTTGCATGATTCTTTGTGAATAAACTATCGAGACCAATTGTTAAAAATCAACTAATTGATTAGTCAACAAAATTGTGAGTTTCTGAAAGCTTCTGAAATGTGAATATTTTCTGTTTTTTTCCTCCTCTATGACAATAAACTGTATCTATATGAGCTGTGGATGAAATATGACAATTGAAGACGTCATCTTGAGCTTTGGGGAAAAACTGATCAAAATGTTTCATCATTTTCTGACATTTTATAGACAAAACAACTAATCAATGAATCGAGAAAATAACCAACAGATTAATTGATAATGAAAATAATCAGTTGCAGACCTAGAAGACTAAGAAATTCTTAACTGAGGGCAACGCTATCATATCATTAAATCCATGTGTCCTCAGCCTTGTGAGTGTAAATGATCTGAATTAGAGGCAACAGTCATGACAGTGATGGACTGTAGGGGACCTACAGCACCACTTATACTTCCATCTACACTTTAACACAGTGACACTCCCACCTACAACTGCTCATGTCTCTGTAACTACATACGACTCAGGTACAGTAGTTTCTAACAGAACATGGACATCATCAATCCTCCTGATCACACTTACCTCCTCATATTGTCAGTGTTTTTGCTGTGGACTACAGGTAATTTACAATAAAATCAACTGTTAATTATTACACTTTTGCATTAAATTGTTGTTTCATGTTTTTGTTCACATTATTATCAGCTAACAATGAAATCAAAAATGCTGAGGGAAAGTTTATAATCGGCAAACTGTTAAATACACAGGTCTTATTGATGGGAGTGATGTCACCCAGACTGACATACTGTGGGAAAAACAGGGCGACAATGCAACAATACACTGCAGCCACACGAAGGGTGCTGGCTACTACCAGATGTACTGGTACAGACAGCTGCCAGGACAAACAATGAAACTAATCGTGTTCACACAGGGCGAAAAAGATCACGATTTTGGAGATTTCAGCAAAGATAAATTCTCAGTCACCAAGCCTGACGCAGAGAGTGGGACATTCACAGTGAAGAATCTGGAGCCAGAAGATAAAGGCTTGTATTTCTGTGCTGTGAGTGAACACAGTGATGCAGACACACTCAATAACTGAACAAAAACCTCACAGCACTGTAAATAAAACTGTTAGAATTATATAATGTACTGTAGGGGGACCTCGAGGACCACAAACACTCCCAGTTCACACTTTAATTCACGTTGTGGCTTTTGACACAGCGGTTTACAGCATCAGAGAGCATCACACACTGCAGAGACACTCCCACCTGCAACTCTTCACTCAACTCATCACTGTCACCAAACTTACAGTAAATATTTGAGGCTCTAGAACATGGATGCTATAAAATATGGACGCCTCAGCTTTTTAATATCTCTGCTCTGGATAAAAGGTGAATTACATTAGGAATTCATTGGTTTACAGAGTTAAAGTGGTATTCTGTGGATGGTAGCAGAGGGTGATTGTGGTTTTAAAATGGTCTACTTTAAACTACTAACCTGACTGTTTTACACACAGGTCTTACTGATGGGAGTGATGTCACCCAGACCTCCATACTGTGGAAAAACATTGGCAACAATGCAACAATGAGCTGCAGCCACACAAAGGGTGGTGGCTACTTTCAGATGTACTGGTACAGACAGCGGCCAGGAGAATTTATGAAACAAATAGTGTTCACTGTTGCAAACACTGAACCTAAATTTGAACCAGACTTAAGCAAAGATAAATTCTCAGCCACCAAGCCTGACGCAGAGAGTGGGACATTCACAGTGAAGAATCTGGAGCCAGAAGATAAAGGCTTGTATTTCTGTGCTGTGAGTCAACACAGTGATGCAGACACACTCAATAACTGAACAAAAACCCCAGTGCACTGTCATTAGCACATCTATAAGTGAGTATATTAATCTGCTGCACTGTAGGAACAGGACAGTAGGTGGCAGTACAGTATGTATGTGGTTTGTAGTGGCAGTAAAGGACGACGACAATGCATTATGACACCACTCGAAAAAAATCCTGATGGGAGGGTTCACCCAGCAATATTCAGTTGAAGTGCATATACAGTAACAATAACAAGGATGTTCTTCAACTCATAAAGTCATAAAACAACAACAAGATGATCATTGTCTTCTGCACGGTCCTTAACGTCATACTGGTTTCAGGTAATGTAACAAAAGCTCTCAAAAATATGTTTCACAAAATAAAACCAGTAGCTAGTAGTTAGTACCCCATGTATACTGTTTTCCACAGGCTCCTCTCTCAGTGAGAAAGTCCACCAGACTCCAGCTGACATCCTCAACATGCCCGAAGAAACAGCCACAATCAGCTGTTCACACAGTATTCAGAACTATGACCGAATCCTCTGGTACAAGTAAACGCAGGACAGACAACTGCAGTTCCTCGGCTACTTGTTAGCAGCAGGCATTGGAAACCCAGAGAAGACTGCAGTGAATATGAAGATGGAAGGGAATGCAAACAAAGACCAAACCTGCACATTAACAATTGAAAGAGTGAGCCTGAACAGCAGTGCAGTGTACTTCTGTGCTGCTAGTTACACAGTGTTACCTATCACTGCTGCTCAGTACAAAAACCTCCTCATCTCCAGATAACACCTCACAGCACCTTACAAGTTCCTTCCTCAGTAAATAGTCACTCAGATCTGTTTACTGAGCCAGTGGTGTGTAAACGTTACTTAACATGATTTATATGCCCAATGACACCACCCACCTGGGACCTGGGAGGGTTTACTCAAAGAGGAGGTTGGAAATACTCAGTACAACTGCTTCATTCATTGCAACAACAAATCTATTTTCTTCAAAAACACAAAATGATCACAGTATTCCTTTGCATTGCTTGGAACTCTGTTCTGGTTTCAGGTAATGTACTCCCAATTGTATCTTTCAGACTCACTCATATTGTTGCCAGTTCAGTGTGTTTTTGCATTATTTTACATTTTATATTATTCAGTTTTTCAGTTTGCCAGTATTTTTGCTCATATTGTATTTTGTCTGATGCTTTGTTGATTCGTTTCCCACAGGCTCCTCTCTCAGTGACAAAGTCCACCAGACTCCTGGTGACATCCTCAACATGCTCGAAGAAACGGCCACAATCAGCTGTTCACACAGTATTGACAACTACAACCGAATCCTCTGGTACAAGCAATCGAACGGGCAACTGCAGTTCCTCGGATACTTGTTAGCAGGCACTGGAAACCCAGAGAAGACTGCAGTGAATATGAAGATGGAAGGGAATGCAAACAAAGACCAAAAGTGCACATTAACAATTGAAAGAGTGAACCTGAACAGCAGTGCAGTGTACTTCTGTGCTGCTAGTTACACAGTGTTTCCTATCACTGCTGCTCAGTACAAAAACCTCCTCATCTCCAGATAACAGCTCACAGCCGCTCACACCTGGTCTCAGTATGTCATTACTCAGATCTTTTTACTCAGTCAGTGGTGTGTAAATGTTACTTTTAAAAATAATTGAATTCCCGCACACTGTCTTATTTGCAAATAATCACAACGTTGTAACTGCTATTGCTATTTATTAAATTATTTTTTGCAAGTAAGAAACTCTTTCCTTTCCAACCTTCCACCTGTATTTAGTTATGGATAAGCATCCTTCTGTTGTGTAAATGTTACTTAACATGATTTATATGCCCAATGACACCACCCACCTAAAGACCTGGGAGGGTTTACTCAAAGAGGAGGTTGGAAATACTCAGTACAACTGCTTCATTCTTTGCAACAACAAATCTATTTTCTTCAAAAACACAAAATGATCACAGTATTCATTTGCATTACTTTTAACTTTGTTCTGGTTTCAGGTAATGTGTACTTCCAATTGTTTAAACAATTTTAACTTTCAGACTCACTCATATTGCTGCCAGTTCAGTGTGTTTTGCATTATTTTACATTTTATATATTCATTTTTTCAGTTCACCAGTGTGTTTGCTCATTTTTGTATTTGATCTGATATTTTGATTCTTTTCCCACAGGCTCCTCTCTCAGTGACAAAGTCCACCAGACTCCAGCTGACATCCTCAACATGCCTGAAGAAACAGCCACAATCAGCTGTTCACACAGTATTCCGAGCTATGACCGAATCCTCTGGTACAAGCAAATAAAGAATAAAGAACCGCAGTTCCTGGGATATATGTATAAAAACAATGCCAACCCAGAGGCTGGAGTTGCTGTAATAATGGATGGGAATGCAGATAAAGACCAAACCTGCACATTAACAATTGAAAGAGTGAGCCTGAACAGCAGTGCAGTGTACTTCTGTGCTGCTAGTTACACAGTGTTTCCTATCACTGCTGCTCAGTACAAAAACCTCCTCGTCACACTCTTTCATCTCTGTATTACAGCTCACAGCCACTCACACCTGTCTTCCTTGGCTAAATGTTGTGTTAAAAGACTAAAAAAAGCTTTTGAAACAGCTTTTTTTTTTTTAAATCAAGGTTGCATTAAAGGCCGTTTCTTAAATTAGTATGATTGAATTTATGCTCATTTTAAGATAGTGAAGGGCTGAATGACTTTAAAAAAGTTGTTATTTTATAGTTTATTGAAATCTCTTTGTTTCCCTAGCACAAAAGGGGGAATAATAGCAAAAACAACATAAACAACAACCAAAAAACATCAGTATGCGCATTAACGCTGCAACAAACAATTATTTTCATTAATGATTAATCTGTCGATCATTTTTCTCATTAAATCAATTAATCTGTTTGGTCCATAAAATGGTGAAAAAATATAAAAAATATTCAGTTCACTATCATTTAGGAAAAAATAGACCAGAACATTTTGTCTTTAAAAATTACCCAAAACAATTAACTCATTATAAAAACAGCTGGTTATTAATTCAATCGTTGTAATTTAGTTAACTATTCCTTGCAGCTCTCATACGCATCAGCTAGTGCCCAAAATGTTTTTTTAACACCTGTGAAGAAGAAAGGTTGGGAACCACTGAACAAGACACCACCCACACATTGACTTCATGGTGATTTTCTGATGGGAAGGTTTACTCACAGAGGAGGATGGAAAGACTCGGTAGAAAACACAGTGATGCACAGCAACACGTCTACGATCTTATGTTCTTCAAGATAACTAGAAAACACAAAATGATCTTTTTATTCCTAAGCATTACTTTTAGCACAATTCTGGTTTCAGGTAAACGCCATCAAAATGAATTCAAATCTAGAATTTCTTTCAGCAAAGTCTGTTTCGACATTTACTCTCCTAAACTGCTGCGATTTCAGCTGTTAGCTGATTATTTGACATTTTATTTAGTTCATTCAATTCAATTCACTATGTTTGTTTTGCTCGTATTATATTTTGTCTGATGCTTTGTTGATTCTTTTCCCACAGGCTCCTCTCTCAGTGACAAAGTCCACCAGACTCCAGCTGACAACCTCAAGATGCCCGAAGAAACGGCCACAATCAGCTGTTTTCACAGTATTGACAACTACAACCAAATCCACTGGTACAAGAAATCGAACAGACAACTGCAATACCTTGGATATATTTTTGCAGAGAGTGTAAACCCAGAGAAGACTGCAGAGGATGTGAAGATGGAAGGGAATGCAAACAAAGACCAAAAGTGCACATTAACAATTGAAAGAGTCAGCCTGAACAGCAGTGCAGTGTACTTCTGTGCTGCCAGTTACACAGTGTTTCCTATCACTGCTGCTCAGTACAAAAACCTCCTCATCACACTTTTCTCTGTTACAGCTCACAGCTCCCTGCACCTGGAATAAGCCATTCTAACCAGTGTTGGTTTTCTTCTGATTAAGACCAGAGATTATAATGGGAGGTCCATTCTGTAGAGCAATGTCTTGAACCTCCCACAGGCCTTTATAAAAAGCAGGTTCAGACAGTCAGTATGTCTGCTGTGGCTGCTTCTCATGTACAGGATTATTATGATGACTCAAGTTCTCATCACATGTGTAGTCTCATCTCTGTTGCTTCAAGGTACGAGGATAAAAATGTACATTTTTCTACAGTGCAAGTAGGGCTGAGCGATTCAATCTGATAATTTATCATTTTAATGCAGGGATACACAGTTGTGTCGTCTACATTGATAACAAGAAGCACATACTATCTCAAAAAGATCACTTTTGTTTTTACAGCACACTATTTGTGTGCATGTGTGCAATATCAGTGTAAAGCTGGAAATGTTTAGATTTGTCTCTGTAATTTAAAACAGTTTGCACTCATTTTGCACAATATTTCTTTAGAAAATGAGAAAACACTCAGTAGTTTTCATATGTAACGTACTAAATTTACACAGGAGAACACAAAAATAAGCTTTGTCATATGGTTATTTCATATAGACCTTTTATTTACTGAATTACCAGTAACCATGCTACATCGTGATATTTACTGCTGTATGAGATGGAGGATAGTAGCCATATTACCCTGCCCTAAGGGTAAAAGATGTGAAGGTTTGTTGTTATCTAGTGTTTATATTAACATGGAAACACAGGATGATGGAGACCTACATACTTACATATTATATATTTAAACGTTTTTAACTGTTTTGTCTACGTTTGATACATAACTGTTTACATTTTTAAAAATCCAGAATAGGAAAATATTGACTTGATATAATATTATATGGCTAATATGATATAATACAATATGAATATTTTCTCCACGCAGGTCACTGCCAGGATGTGACTCAAGCCCCTGAAATCAGTTGGATTAATGTTTCTAAATCTGCAGAGATGAACTGCAGCCACAACAAAGATATTTCTCATAACCAGATGTACTGGTACAGACAGCGTCCAGGAGAGACCATGACCCTCATTGTCTACACAGTTGCTGGTGGACAGACAGACCTTGGGGGGGTCAAATATTCAGCCGGCAAAGAAAAGACAGAGATTGGGGCTCTTACTGTGAAGGAGGTGCAGCTTGAGGACAGTGGTTTGTACTTTTGTGCCGTCAGCAAACACAGTGATGTGAAAAGTATCAGCAGCTGAACAGAAACTGGTGCCAATGAATTTGATGAGTGTTTTAGAAACAAGCTTTTGACTTTTCTATCGTTCCAGTAGGTGGAGCTGGAGATCCAGAACTACTCTTCAGCTTAACACATGCATCACTGTGACATTTAATGAAGCTGCTGAACAGAGGAAGCCTTGAACAGTTTGAGTCAAGCACACAGAGCCACAACATGACAACATTATTCTTTTTATCTTGGCTCATCTGTAATCACTTTGACTATTCAGTTATACCACTTCATCCATTGTTTCTACACTGTTCAATCATTCTCTCTTTTTCTAGATGTTTGAGTGTTGAAGTCAACCAAACTACTCCAGAACTTTTCAAAGGACCTGGAGACAAAGTCCAGCTGGTCTGCACCCATGAAAAGACCTACTACATATTCATGCAGTGGTACAAGAAATCCCCTACAGACCGAGGTCTGAAACGCATCGGACGTGTGTATTGCAACAACATAGAACATGAAGAGTCTTTCAAAGAACATTTTAATATCACTCGAGATATGAGAGGAGACAAAGAAAAGAACGGTTCTCTGTTTATAGACGATCTAAAGGCACCTGAGCACAGTGTAGTGTACTGCTGTGCACCTAACCTCTAAGTAATACAAAAACCCTGAACCAACTTTTATCAACATCTATGGTTTTGAATTAGAACAGACTCCATCGCTCACAGTCAGGTTGATCTAATGTCGACAACTTCAACACCTAAAAGACTGATACCAAAACGTTTTTATTAAGAGAAAGTCAAAAATGATTCTGTTTCTCATTTTCTGTTGTCTGTCAGGTAGTAACTTGTTCAAATGAAATACATGTGGAAATGTTTAACCTATCACAATAAATACATTCTTTATTTTCTTTCCTTATCCAGGTGTTTGTCTGGGTCTTGATGTCCATCAGTCTGTCTCTGATCTCGTCACAGAACCTGGAGACATAGTGCAGATTTTCTGCAGCCATGATAAAACTGACTACAGGGTGATGCTCTGGTACCTGCAGTCACCTGGAGAAACAGCTATGAAACTCATCAAATATCTGAATTTCCAAGCGCTCACAATGGAGTTTAAAGGACATTTCAATATCTCTGGGAATTTGGGTGGTGATACAGCAAAGAACGGCTCTCTAACCATCCAAGTGACTGGAGTTGAGCAGTTTATTACTGTGCAGCTAGAGAAACGCTAGAGAAACACGCTGACAAAAATCCCTTCGGAACTTAACAAAAACTGCACACAATACTTTATCATCAGTTGTTTTAAAGAAGACAAGCTCCCAAACATCTGCTTTTGTGGTCATATTTTGGTTTGATCCAGTCGCACCAAGAGTAACTAATGTGACTGTTTCTATCTTATTGTTCAGTCTAATTCAACTAAATAAATATGTTAACAGCATTTTGAAGAGAAAAAACAAGTAAAGTCATTCTTCCCATCTCTTTTCACGCCATCAGCGGATTATAAAAAGACAAGGAATAAACTGCTTTCAGACACCTGCTTCTGTGGTTTTACTAGTTTGATGCAATCATCATATTTGGGTAATGTACCGACGTTTCTATTGTGTTTGTTTTTTAGTCTAATTTAACCATGCAAGCTGTTACAGTATTTATTTTAGTAAAAGTTTGATAGTACACCATGAAAGAAAAGTCTCAATATGTCATAGTTACTGTCACAAGTTCATTTTCCTGCAAGAAGAAACAACAGAAGAAAGACAGATTTTTCCTCCTAAAGAAACTAAGGCTGGATGAAAGAACGTTTCTCAATGTCAGCATATTATTAGATTTTTTTCTCTACATCACTTCCTGTCCCTCCTTCTGCTCTTCAAAGCTTTGCGGAGATCCCACTTCGTTTATAACATTCAACACGATGCCATCTCATCTGATCATTTCCATCATCGCAGTGTTCTGGATTAAAGGTATTGTGCATAGTAATGATGCCACTTTTTCGATTCAATCATCTCAACAAACCTAAAGTGCTAGGGGAGAAATCGAGCTGAAATATATTAATAGTCTCACACTTAAAGGTTTTTTTCCCCTCAATAAATGTGACAGTGTAAACAACTCCAAATGCAAAATTATATAATAGTGCACTGATCTCTTTGCAGGAGTTGATCTCAGTAAAGAAAAACAAGTGTTTCAGACTCCAGCTGAGCTGTTATGGAAACCAAATGCTGTCAAAGTCAAACTGAGCCTCACACATGAAATCCCGAGCTATGACACTATCCTCTGGTATCAGCGCTCTGCAGGAGACACTTCCCTGAAGCTGGTTGCCTACATTAGTTATAAAAGTCTTAATGTTGAGCCACAATTTCAAAGTCGCTTCAGCGTGAGTGGAGATGGAGCGAAAACAGCTCATCTTCACATCCTGAACCTGACGCACCCTGAAGACAGCGGAGAATATTTTGGAGTAGCAAGAATGCACAGTAATAAAGACAGTGACGCCCTCATACCAAAACCTCCAAGATGCTCCATCAGACAACAGCACACCAGCAGGAAACCACTGAAACCAACTTCTATTTCATTCAAATATTTCTTGTTTCTTTTTACTTTGTACATTTGAGAAGTAAGTGATAAAAGTGACGGTTTCCTTTTAATAGATGTTTGAGAAAAAGGGTTAGAACCCGGATGATGTGGCCAAAATCTTCTAGCCCGGTATGTTTATTCCATATCTCAAAAACGACATGTATGATATAGCATGTTCTTTGGTATTTCAATAAATAAATATCCTATAGGCTATGAAATAACCACATGGTAAAGCCTATTTTTGTATACGTAACAAATTAAAAATATGAGTTTTCTCATTTTATTAAGAAGTTTAGTGCAAAATATAAATTCAAAATATTTCACATCAGATTTTCTGACAATTTTGAGTTAGTTTGTGCCTGTTCTTATCAGTTTAGATTACGTATTTATGAATCTCGCTTAGGGTAGCAAAATCTGGGGAATATTCAAAGTTGCCTCAAAAGCGCTGCAGTGTTGTGCAGTATGCTAATAATCTGTGTATCTGATGAAAGAATGTGTACTGTTAAATACTGTTAGTATAAATTACCCCCAAATTTCAAATTTATTCCCATTAATTCCCAGGGAAAGTTTCCAACTCTTTTGCAAAAAAAAAAAAAGATAAAAATTCCCAAATTCCCGAGCTTAACTTCCCATTCTTCCCAAATTTCTGGAAAGTTTTAGGTGCAAAGTTCCCGGAAATTGCTACCCCTTTGCAACCCTGAAATGTAATTCTCTTCTTCGGGATTGTGTCCATGATTCTTTTATCACAGAAACTCTACAGGCCCGATGGTAATGCTGCCATCAGTCTGACTGTCCCTCGCCAGCCAGGCCTTACAACTTTTCCTCGACTAGCTCTGAACATCTTTATGAATCAGAATCAAAACACTGAACAGCAGAGAGCGGTGAAAACACAGTGATGTGACGATGCCTGTAAGCTCCTCCTTCCTCATTACAAACATACAATAAAGGATGATTTCACACTGTTTCATTTATGCCTTTGCATATCTCTGTTTACATCCTAGTTAAGGATTAAGTCATCACATAGAAAATTAAGTCTATATGAGGATTTTAAAATGTTTATCACTTTGTTTCTTTCTCTGTCTTTGCTCACAGGTAAGAGACACAAGATGTGTGTCATTTCTTGACACTAACAAACCTTTCTGTTTACCTTCAGGGTTTCTTTTTGTCCTGTAGACATTGTGATATCATCACTTTTGATCCAACAATCACCTCCTCTGATAAAACCTGAACAAGAAGAAGCCCGTCTTGACTGTTACCATGGAGACAACAACTACCCCTACATGCTTTGGTACAGGCACAAGTCAGCAGCTGGAGGCCAGACGGACATGGAGCTGATCGGACTGCTTCATTACGAAAACCCAAATCTTGAGAAGAACTTTGATGCACGTTTCAACATAACGGGCCACTCAAAGAAGCGAGCTCAGCTTCTTATCTCTAACATAGAGCCAGCAGACAGTGCAGAGTACTTCTGTGCAGCGAGTCAGCACAGCGTTTCAACTGCTCTGGCCCCTTTACAAGAATCTGGTGGCCCCGAATATCAAACACATGCACCTGCTGCATCAAACCTAAACTGCTCGATAAAGACAGGAGCGTTATGCTGTTGTTGTGCACCTCATCACTACTCCTCATCGATTCTGCAAAAACATGAGGTATATAGAGTGGGGGGAAAATGAGGTGCTCAGCAATGCAAAAAGCAGCAAGTAAAATGCTTCACTCTCATATAAACAATTACAAAAAACCAACAGGCTGTTAAAACACGCTCAGTGTCATAAATTGGGTAAAGGCAAATAATAGAACAGCCAGAACAGAATGGTAAGTTCAGAAAATAACATCACTTTACTGTAATGCTGTCTTTAAAACAGGAAAAGACATTTACAATATCCCTAATCAAAGGTGATGTCTACTCTCATAACATGATATATAATATATATATATATATAATATCCATACACTGCCCGACCCTGTAATGAGTCTGGTCGCCTCCCCTCCGGATGTCTTCTGTTTGGTCTATTTAACACAGCAGATATTCTGATGTAATTTCCTCTACATAGGTTTCAAGTATTGGCTCATTGTATTTTTTCATTCATTTCCTCATAAATCAAAATGATCCCAGGCTTTACCAGCTTAACTTTCTTTATGCTCTGGGCTGCAGGTAAAGTTAATATAAGGATAAAACCTTTTCACCATTTGTAGATCTGAAGAGAACTTTGGATTCCTCTCGTAAATATGATTTGAGAAGCATGTCAACATAACCAATGTTGAAGTTATTTAAAAGATATTTATTTATCATAATTGTAACGTATTTTCTTATTTCTGTGTTTCAGAAGTTTCTCAGTCTGTGCTCATCACTCAGTGGCCCCACTACATCTCCAGACTTCCCAGTCTTTCGGTAGAAATGCACTGCTACCAGAATGACACCGATTATCAATATCTGTATTGGTACCGACAGCAGAGTGGAGGGGGTTTTCAGCTTTTGGTGTCTATAGTGGCTGGCACTGCAAACTATGAAGAACGAGTTAATAAATCTGGTTTTCAGGCAGTAAAATCAAAGGATAAGCAGTGGTCTCTGACTATAACTGGTGTTCAGAAGAAAGATGAGGCGGTTTATCTGTGTGCTGCTAGTCTACACAGTGCTGTGGCAGACCTCTGCTTTGTGACAAAAACATACAGCAGAGACAGAGGAGCGGTTTATTGTTATGACACCTGACTCACATTATCAATAATCACACAAGCCAAGGAACTCAACCACACTGTGGAGATTATATCAGTAAGTAACTTTTATTGCATGTGTCATTTACAGTATATTAATGGTAGTGAGAAAGGAAAGAAGAAAGGAAATCATGAATAAACTACTCTTAAAATTATATTATTGATCATTTGTTTAAAAAAAACAACCTATGTTTTTGTTTTCCTGACCACCTGCAGTTGTGCAAACTACTGTCCTGAATAGATTCAACCAACAGGTGGAGACACAGCACCTGCCATGAAGCTTTTATCAAGAGAATATGGTGATGAACTAACACACACTCATGCCCTCCCTCTTCACCCTGAGCCTTATTTTTCTCAGAGCAACACTTTTTTCTCACATCAGTGCTTGACAATGTCTTCACCTGTGCACACAATAGGGTTTCTCCTCATCTGGTTTTCATGTAAGATCTCAAATGTTATGCTGAATATTACAAGTAAATTGTCATGTTTAAAATGCTCAAAAGCCATGATAAATGAATAATATAAATGCTGTATTGTCTCCTTGTCTGTTGCTTCAATTACAGTGTCATCTAAATCTTGTTTTCCACAGGTCAGGTGAGCGCTATTAAATTTCACCAATCTCCTCCCCAGATTATAGTGAAGGAGAGCACTGAGATCGAGATTAACTGCAAGCATGATGACACAGCCCTCACAGTAATGCTCTGGTATCAGCAAAGAAAAGACAGCACATCCATGATCCTCATTGGGTATGGATATGTTAACAGCCCAAACTACGAGGGTCAATTTGAAAAACAATTCAAACTGACAAGAGAAGACACAGTGACAGGAGCTCTGATTATACGTGAAGCAAACCAGTCACACTCGGCCGTTTATTTCTGCGCTGCAAGTACACAGTGATGTGGTTTAATGCCACTCCCTCACTAAAAACCCTCATCTGTTCATATGAGCAAGTGTGTCTCTTTCTACAGACTCTCCTGCAGTGGAGCAAACCTGCAGGATGTCGCCAACTGTGATCGGATTTCTTCTCATCTTACTTCCATGTAAGTAAATTAGCTGCAAAAATAACTATTTAAATGTGTTATTATTTTCTTTACAACTATAAGGTTGTCTTTTTTTACCTGTCTTCTGTATGACCCACTTTTCAAATGTGTTTTTCCTTACAGATCGAGTAAAGAGTGTGACGTTTGAGCCGTCTCATCCAAGAATAGTCAACGAAACAACCAGGGTAGAAATCAAATGCAGTCACAATGATAACAATCTTGATATAATGCTCTGGTACCAGCAAACAGACATAGGTTTGATGAATTTAATTGGATACAACTGGGTTAACAGTGACCCCAACTACGAGGAGCAGTTTGACGATCGGTTTGCAATGACGAGAAAAGACATCGAAACAGGAGCTCTGATTATTCACAGAGTGAATCTATCAGACTCTGCTGTGTATTTCTGCGCTGCCAGAATACACAGTGATGTGGTTAATGCCACCCCCGCACTAAAAACCCTTTGTCTCTGTTGTTTTCATGTTGACTCAGTTGCTCTCAGTTTGCACATAGAAAGCAAATTTCCATAAGATAAAAAACAGAACATAAAACTAAACTACCAAACAAACAAATATAGCCTAAGCAAACTTAAACATATAGCTATAATATAAAAGACAAGACCTGCAAAAAGACTATGCATGGTATATGGTTGTAGCACAGGAAGTGCAAGAAAAATGTTGCATGTAATAAATACTGTATGGATAATAAATTAGTCTATATACAGAGGGGGTTATGTGTGCATGTATAATGACATGTAAATATTGCGTAGTGTGTATTAAACTATGGTGAATATACATGTAGAGAACAATCTATTTATTATAAATTGCAGTGCATGACCAATTCAACATGTGTGATGGCTGTGGGAAGAAGCTGCTATTGTGTCACCTTTGTTTAATTTAATAATAATAATAATTTAATTCAACAGCAACACACAAAAAGACAGCCTTCAAAATAACCAATTCAACCTGAAACACTTTAATACTCACATAGTATCATATTTCACCAAACAATCAGCATCCAAACCAAATGATAAATATGTTCAGACAAATCCCAACCAATGTAAAACCCTATAGGGAGAGCCAAAACATTAGCCAACCGTTAGCTTAGCCAAGCTACAATAACAAAGTAAACACACCTCAAAATAAATATGTTCAGGTTAGCACAAGAAACACATGCTTACCTTGGCATACTAAAGCAGGAACTCCCAAAATCTTAGTGAAGCCTGAAGTCTTTAAAAGAGGCCCAATCTGCTTAACTCTGCAGTGGATAGCTGTTGACCGTTGATATGAGGAGCTAGCATGGTCCAGCAGAAACACAAACAAGGTCACTGTCCTTCATGGCCGTCCAGTGCCAATATGACTGAACTGGCAGCAAACTCGCTTATCAAATGCGACATAAACAACAGTAAAATGTTTATGGCGGTTCCGCTGGAGATTTAACTTAACACACTAAGTTAAATTACGGTGTTATTCGTCCTGGTGAGGACAGTGCATGCAGAGAAGCAACAGAGTGGGCGGGGCAATGTCGGTTTAAAAAGACCGCCAAATCAGAACTGACCAATCACGTTGCAGCTAGGCCCAACCGTCCACAGGTGTTCAGTCCACAGGTGTTCACCATTGGCTTAAAATGTGTCAAAAAAAAGAACACTTGTTAAATCAATATAATATCAGTGTTAGAGAGCTGCAACTAACGCTTATTTTCATTTGTCAATTCAGTCATTTATTTCCAGTAATTCATTACTTTTGCACTGTATAAACCAAAAAAATAATAATATCATCCCACTGCAGACACAAAATGGACGTTCTCGTTTACGCAGACGGTAACGCCCCCTTCTTCTTCTTCTTCTTCGTCGTCGTCGCCTAGCTGTTTGAACAGTTTCAGTTTTCCTGAATCTGACTTTTTTCTGTAGTTTTATGTTAAATGTAACCAATGGCTATCTTGGTGATTTATTGTTTTTGTAAAGGAAGCTCAAATTTCAGCCTGTCAAGTCCATAGTTTACATGAAAAGGACCGGAGCTAGCTTCGAGTGTGTGCGGGTGAAGAGACGGTACTTAAACATGATGTGTAACGGTAGGGCGCTCTCTTATTTTCCCGGTGATATGATGCATTTCAGAGTAAGATATCCGAGCCGAGGCCGACATTCATGTGAGGCAGACAGCTGGTGCACCTCCGCGGTACAGCAGCTTCATTAGCCTCCGGTGCTGTTGACACCCCCGGTGGGAGGGACGGTCATTATCGCGGAGACTCGACAGAAACATGAACTGTGCACCGTACGTTTGATTTTCTAATGTTTGTCATCGTCCACGTGATCCAGCAGAAAGTGTTTAAGTCATAAGACCCGAGGTGTGGTTAGTACTTTTGCTGTAAAGCAGCCGAAACACACCAGCTAATAAGCTAACGGTATTGTTAGCTAATGTTAGCATTAGCAGTTAGCATCAGATTTTGTCAAATATACAAGTTAATCCGGGGAAATCTGTAACGTCAGTTCGCCAATGGTATTATCCTGAAGTGTAGTTACAGAGCGTTAGTTTGTGATCACGTTTGCACAGCTAATGTATTTAAAATGTATGGTTGTAAAGGACTGTTATTGCCTGGGTGCAGACAGCCCACAGTCAGTTAAAACGGAGATATCAGTCAAATAACGTTAACAGCGATGTTGGTGTTTGTGAGGTTTATGGAGACTGCACCTGTTGCATAGCTACCTTGTTGTAGATTGAGAGAAAAAAAAAACATGTACATTTACTATAGCATGAACTGTTAACTGTATATGTATAGTGTATAGTAAACAAATATATCCACTGATACTGTGTAAAATAAAACCAATGAGTATAATGCAGTCAGATACAACTCTACTTGTCACTCTGACCTCAATGATTAACACATGATGTGAGTGGCAGTCAACCCCTACGCCACATAATACAAGAAAAACATGTTTTCTATATACTAGATTTTATTATTATACTATATTGTCTTTACTTCAGGGTTTCTTCTGCTTAATCTGCTTTTCTCCAGGCTAGTCATGCCTTTCCTCCATGATGGCAGCTGAGAGAGGACAACATCACAACACATCACATCACATCACAACACATCATCTCGTCTCATCTCATCAAAGACTACCAGAGAGACGTGCTGCCTGTCTCATATTTGTTTATTGTGCTATATAGTTGGATGAAACCTAGTAAACAAACAGGCCATGACTGACCAACAAGTGACTACTTTTAAGTGAAAGTTGAAAGTAAAGGCTAAGTTGAGCTTGTACTGAAGGGAGAGATTGAGAGCGCGCACGCAGCAGTTTGCAACGCAGCAGTTTGCAACGCAGCAAGCACAAGTTTTGAGAGAGCATATGAGTGAAGCTGAGTGAGAGAGCAAACATGCAAATACATTTGAGCACAGAATATATTTTTGCTTGCTCAAATGAAATGTTTTTCTGGCATATAACTTCTTTTCAAAATAAAACTTATGTGCTCGCAAAATTTTTCGGTGCTCAAAATCTCACATTACTCCGTAACAAATGTGGCACAAATATAACACCATATTACAGCACATAAACCTAGTGAAGAGTTATGTAATGTAATGCCAGATGTGACTGATATCACATGCACATTTGTTTCTGTTACTGGTAAGTATTAAAACTCCTGCCTGTGCCATTATTACCAATACTATTTTATTTAATGCCTGATGCCACAACTAGGATGTTGTGATGTGACAGGTAGCTGTTGCTGTTAGGGAAACATACCCGGTATGCCTTGCGAAACTCTTCGTGATTGGTTGATGAAACGCTAGCAGGAAGGCCTTGTGGGCTTTCTTGTGTCATGAACCGCCCATGCCTGCAGCTGGACCCTTCTGTAACATGTCAAAAATATGATGTCTTAAACGTATCAGTTTAGTATTTTAGTTAAATACCCAAATATATTGATTTGCAATAACATAAATTGTAGAAATGGAAAGAAAGAAACTTCTCATTTGAAAAACTGAAAACGACTTTAATCAATTCATTACATTTTATTCTATTGAATTTAATCTTATCTACAGTGACAACTAATAAGTTATCTCAAGACATTTTCAATCTAAAGTAAGTCTAGACAACATGTGATGTATTTGTGATTTACAAAGACCCAACAATATCCCCATGAGTAATAGCAAGTACTGTTAGAATCCTGGAGCTACAAACTAACATTACATCACTTTTTGAATCACTGGTTTAATTTGAAGCAGTCACATATACTATTGTCATTTTACTAAATATATATATATATATATATATTGAGTTATTTTTCAAGAAATTATACTTTTCATGGTCTATTGCTTGTTATAGAAATATTAATTAAGCCATTTGTGCATTCCAGTTTATCTTAGCACTGAGGGAAAGCATTAACATTAGTCGTTTCAATATACTATTTACATTCATGATGAAGGTGTACATGCTGTTTCAGACTTCTCCACCCTGACGAAAAGAAATACTGACAGACAGAAAAATGTGCTCAAAGTAATTTCCCAGCGATTGAGAATAAGTCCCATCCCAGTGACATCACTGTGTGAGCTCAGGGTTTGCTCGTGCTGAACAGTGATGATGTGACTCATTCAGCTGGAAGGAGGCTCATCGCTGACATGTTTATCACAGTCCTCTCCCTGTTGCTTCTTTCACACTCAGGTGAGTTTAAGTTAACGACTCTAATGGATGTAATAACTTTTAGGTGCATGTATACATCTTTAAAACATCATTCTTCATGTGCTGCAGGTCTCACTGTTGTAGTTCTTCAATCTGGAGATCAGACGTCCCACCCAGGACTCACAGTGAACTTTGTGTGCAACATGGGTCCAGGGTTCAGCATGAGCAGCTACACCATGCTCTGGTACCGACAAACGCACTACGGAGCTCTACTGGAGTACCTCACCAAAGAGTACGACAAAACTGCGGGGCGCTTCCAGGCGTCTATCGACCCATCCAAAAACAACTTCTCTCTCCAGGTGACTGAGCTGCTCCTGAACGACAGCTGCACCTACTACTGTGCTGCCAGTCACAGTGATGCACACAGAGCAGACAGTCATACAAATAATAAGTCGGCTGTCACAGATGGTACACAGGCAGGATGGAGTTGTGGTTTGTTTGGGGGGGGGGGGCTTTATACTGACTTGGTGAAAAAATATTGAAATGATATCATTGATTCAGTCCTGAAAGTGTTCAACACACTGGGCCAGTGTAGTTTAAGATAATATATATGGTCATAGGTGGATAGATAATTACTTTATTCATCAGCGAAGGGAAATTATTTTGTTGCAGCAATCTGGTACAACTGAATATGATACAATACAATAGAATGAAAATAAGAATAAAAATATCTGGGTATAAGAAATAAGTAGAAACACAGAACGGAACATGGGCATTTAGACATAAGCACGAGATAAAGCAAGATAAATGAATAGTCAGGTGCAGTGGCAGGATGATGGTAAAGTAAAATACTGAAATAAAATGTCTTCAACTAACCACAACCTAACAACTGCTATATATTTGCAGGTCATACTTTATACTCTTCAACTCATGCAACTAATGCCTAAGTAACGAATGACTCACGATCTCACGTAAAAGCTACCATACAGTTCAAAGTCCGACTCCAGACACGTGTTAAAGTATTTTGTTTAAATGGATTTCCCACATAGAATGTTAAAAAACAAATTATTATGCTAAATATGCTTTTTAGCTTAGCATGTTAGCAAAATAAAATATAAATAAATGATGCACTTTTCAACCATCCACTAGACGTTCACTTCACTTTCAAACGAAAGGAAACAGGAAGTGTATACCATTAGGGTTCATTGGCGCAGGTTGAAATGCTATCTTTAGTATAAACAATCTTTGATCATGATTAAAATAAAAAGACAACATATTAACTATATTGTGCAGCCCTAATCATGTTATAACATGTTTTCCTATAATTAAATTAAATTAAGAAGTCTATATGAAATTATCAATTCAATAAAATTCTCATTTTATTAGGAGCTTTATTGCAAAATGAACATAACATGCAAAGATGAAAACGTAGTGTTGTCCAAATGACGAAAATATTTGTAAATAAAAGTAAATAATAAATATAAGTTTTTTGACAATTACAATAGAAATTATATAGAAAAAGTTATGATAGACATTTTTATATTATTTTACATCGTCACATCACCCAGTCCTATGTTGCTGTCATATCTCTTTTATACGTATAACAAATGTGATAAGAGAGAAAAAAAGCTTGAAGTTGCAGTCAAGATAGTAGCAGAACAAAATCCTTCAGACAGCTGAGATGGTAAAACGCACCACTTTGTTGCAACATTTACTATAAACTCTCCTGTAAAGCCCGCTAAGTTCTGCTGCTATAATGTCGTTGGTGATCAGTGTCCTCCAGTTGTGTCCTATGAAACAATATGAATGAGTTCATGTAAAAGAAAGAGAGAGAGCAGGGGGAGGATCCAAGTTTATTTCAGAAGTTTGGATTGTAGCAGCACACTGAGTTACAGCACACGTGCAGCCACAGAAGACAGTTTTAATTGTCAGTGAGGATGCGTATTCTTGTCTTGGTTACAGTTCTGATCGTCTCTGGTACGAACATTGAAATTCATATGAAAGAAAGTTTTTTTATGTCAAATATTTTCCTGTTCCAAGTTATTGTTTACTTTCCTTTTTTTCTTATTTCCCAGATAGCTCCCTCTGTGTGAAAATTCACCAGCCTCCTTTTGTAATGAGCCGGGACAGAGACTCAGCTGTGACTCTGCAGTGTGAACAAGATGATGATCAACATTTCAACATGTTCTGGTACAGACAGGGAAACACAGCTGCTGACAGATCCTCTTGGTAAAGATGTGTCCAGCACTGAAGCGCCTTTCAACACATCCAAGTTCACCATGTCCCGGCCTGCAGTGCTCAGTTCCTCTCTGCAGTTTCGCCCTGTTGAGGCCGCCGACTCGGCTGTGTATGACTGTGCCTCTGGTTCAGAAAGCCTCAGTAGCTAAACAACAACCTCTACCAGGAAGAGCTGAGGTGAAAAAACAGCATTATAAACTCCACTAGTTCATTAAAGGTACAGGAACTGCCTCTCCACGGCTCAGTGGTGTTTCTACAACACCACAGAGCTGATCAGTTCAGATAAGTGAGCAGGTGTCGACATCATAAGGTTTATACGCCCTATACAAACACTATTGCTCTGTTCATTGGCACTTTGTGCTCGAGTCTGCAATTTCCTTTATTATTTTATTCAGTGTGCAGCCTGACAAAGTGTAAGCATATGAAGTTTAAGAGGCAAGCATACACTGACCTCTACAGGGTTCATGTGGGATTACACTTAGTTGGACTGGCCACCCCTTTTACATCCAGTATCGACCTTACTACATACAGAAAATGTTTTTTATTATCTAGTTAGTCACTCATAGCTGATTATAAACATACATTCATACATTTATGAAGAGTCTCAATATGACTCCATTTAGATAAATGTACATAAAATACTTAATGAGACATAATATAATGGTCTTAGGAATAATGCATCACAGTGTAGTTACTTATAATATGTAAGAATGAATGTGACATAAGCAATTCATGTAGTTTTATAATTAAAATGAATAAAATGATGCTGTTAAGATTGATTGAAATGTAGGGGAATTAAGTCAGAAGAGGTCAAAAAACAGGCTCATACTCAACTCTAGGTTTGTTAAACAATTACAAAAAGGAAAAAAAATATATCAAAAAGAAAACTAAGCGAATAGAATTTTATAAAATATGAAAAAAATTTATAAGAAGCACAGAAAATGATTTTAAAAACAGTAATCACGAGACAACTGTCCAATAAAAACAGAGAAATACATGAGACAAATACGGGGAAATAAAAGATTAAAAATACAAACATCGAGAAATAAAGACGTCATAAATTAAAAAGTTATGGATACAGTAATGAGCTCTGGTCATCGTGTAGTTGTGCTAGTAACTGATACATAAAAGCATTTCAGCTGAATGTTAATGTGCAAAGCTTGTCCTTAGATAAGATTTTGTTTGAAAAAATGAATAATGTCATAAATTTGGAAGAAATTACTTAGATATGAGCCCATGAAGAATCGATACTGACACGTTTAATGAAACTTAAAATTAGAAGATATTTTGTTAGAGGATGTGATGCCATCTTGTCTTTATCTTCCTAAAAATGTACTAAATGACAAATATAAGTTATATAATAAAAAATGTATTAAAGCTGCATTAAAATATGATGCAATTAGTTCTTAGCAACTAGATTAATACAGTCTAAGATGAGCCATTGTGATTTTATAACACTTTTTAACTAATGATGCATAATTACAAAACTGTCTAATGATAGACGTAATAATTATGACGTTCTTCCTCTCATTAGTTAATATAATTACATAGCTTAAAAACCTGTCATGCCAATTGTGAAATAATTATGTAAATGTGATGTGATTTGTTGTTTAACCTGCTCTGACAGATTTTCCATCAACTTGGGGGCAGAACAAAAAGTCAGACATCCAGCAGCTTCAGAGAAACATCAGCATGGATTTGGAGAGTATCAGTCCAGTGTTCACTCTCTTAGCTCTGTTCTCAGTCTCCACAAAGACAAAAATCTGGTTCTCTATCTTCATGTTTACCAGCAAGTTGCACAATTTGTAAGTGTGTTTATCTGGACAGTTTTGCTGCTTTGAATACAGAGCAATGTGGTAAAACCAAAATTCGATGAGCTTAAACATACTAAAATGCTTCACAGAGCTGAAGGGCAATGTAGATTCAGGTAATAATTATCTGTATCACGACGAGTGACACATTTCTCATGATTACAATGTGTAAAGAAGTAGTGAATTTGTGTCTCCTCAGTTGAGTGATGAGTGGGTGGATGAAGAGGTGTGACCAGCAGAGATGTCCCTCCCTCTGAACTGCTACAAACACACAAACAAAGAGGTCTTTCCCTTTTCCTTCCCCTCTTTTCTTAGCTGTCACAGAAATAGCAGCAGTCAGGTCGGAGCCTGTGTGCAGCTGCTCTCACAGGCGGAGAGAGATGGAGGCTGAGATATGGAGGAGCTGGGTGGGGGAGGGAGAGAGCAGAGAACCGAAGAGACTGCAGGTTTTTGTGTGATGCTTTATCACCGTGGGGACAGGGGGCCACGGTGATACAATCCAATAGAGCCGCCGTACAAAAACCTCCTCCCATTAAAACCCATTGTGTAGACAGCTCCGTGCTACCTGAGAGCAGGGAAGTCACTCTTCTGAAGGCCTGTAACATGGCAGCACACTTAGACCCTGAAAAGACAGTTTATATACAGAAGATCTGTGTGAAAAGAGTCTTTAAAATAACTTTTAAATAGTATGTGGAGCACTTGTACGATTCTTTGACTCTTCTTGATGTAAACACGACACATTTGGACATTCTGAAGCTCATCCTGCATGTTTGAAGCTTCTTCCTCCTCTGGATTATCACACTGTGTCTCCACAGGATGATTCTGGGACGTTTTGAGAGTTTTTGGTGGAGGAGAAGTTCAGTGTGACACTGGATCTGAAGCTCACTTTGGAAAGGGAACAAAAGTCACTGTTGTGGGTAAGTAGGATCTCTCACTGCTTCACTTCACTGACACACACGTTCAACAGTTGACATGTTGGTGTGAAAGTGAAGGAAAAGTCTGTAGTTGTGAAAAAGTTGAAATATTGAGCTGAACACAAAACACTGTGACCAACACTGATGCTGCTTACTTTGGCCAAGGAACCAAACTGACGGTTTTAGGTAAATATTTCAGTTTATTACTGTTTTTAGTAGATGTCACATTTCTTTAGAGTCTCAGTACAAACACAAGTATCAGTAAAGACTTGAGTTTGATGCTCAGCATTTCTGCACTGTGACAATGCAAATGAAGCTTACTTTGGAAAAGGAACTAAACTGAGTGTTTTGGGTAAGTCCAGGATGATTACAACTAAACTAATGTCACCTGAAGAGTTTTGTTATTGGAGAATAATAATGAACTTTATTTGAGTTTGAGTTCAGCTCAGTGCTTTTTGATATTAAGCCTAAACGCTGTGTCAACAGCGAAGCCTACTTCGGCCAGGGAACAAAAGTGACGGTTGTTGGTAAGAAATGATTCTTCTGATTAATTCAGCTGCAAGAGAAGGAAACAGACAAGCACCTTGGTTACTGAGGGAAACAGTTTTGTGTTACGTTAAACTTGTAAAAACCAGACTGCAGTGCAGCAAAAGTTGCTTTTTGTATTTAAAGAAACTTGACATTTACACGATAAACAGCTAAATGTAAAGAAGTAAAGTAAAAGCAGCAGGTTGAAGTGTTTTGAGCACTGATCATCTGCACTGTGACTCTGGTGGTTATGCAGCTTACTTTGGTGGAGGAACAAAGTTAACTGTTATAGGTAAGGAATATACAGTTTATTGTATCTACAGTCTCTGATTAGTGTGTGATAAGATAAGAAGTGTCAGAACAAGTGTAAAAAACATTGTAAACAGAGCAGAGAGTCTTTAACAAAGAGCTTTTTAAAGTTCAGCTCAGTGCTTTTTGATACTAAGCCCAAACGCTGTGTCAATTACCAAGTTTACTTCGGCCAGGGAACCAAACTGACGGTTGTCGGTAAGTAAGAAATGATTTATATTGAAATAACATGTAATGCAATAAAGTTCATTTAAAAGCCACTAAATGTAAAGAAGTAAAGTAAAAGCAGCAGGTTGAAGTGTTTTGAGCACTGATCATCTGCACTGTGACACTGGTGCTAATGAAGCTTACTTTGGAGGAGGAACAAAGTTAACTGTTATAGGTAAGACATCCACACATTTTAAAAAACAACAACTTTGTTTTTTACTTAAACTTAGTGAACTCAAGACGTCTGGTTGAAGCTCTGCTCAGTTTTTGTTGTTCAGCCTAAACACTGTGTCAGCGTGAAGCCTATTTCGGCCAGGGAACAAAAGTGACTGTTCTTGGTAAGTTCACATTAAAAACTATTGCAGACAACTTGTAAAACAGGAAAGTTACTTTTATTACAAACTGAATATACAGAAGCAAAGTGAAAAGTTGAAGTGTTTTGAGCACCGATCGGCTGCACTGTGACTCTGCTGCAGAGGCTTACTTTGGTGGAGGAACAAAGTTAACTGTTTTAGGTAAGACATCAAATCAATTTAAGAAAATGCACAGCATGGTAAAAGGTAAGTTTGCAATGCAACATGTAAAACAAAACAGGAAAGTTACATTTATTACAAAACGAAATATACAGAAGCAAATTGAAATGGGCTGTTTTGAGCAGTGATCAGCTGCACTGTGACTCTGGTGGTAGAGAGGCTTACTTTGGTGGAGGAACAAAGTTAACTGTTATAGGTAAGAAAGCATTTAACATTTTTTTAAATGTTGTTCAGGTATGATTTTGTTTTCTGAAGTGTTTCTTACCCTGTAAAGACAATCAAATGACATGTAAACTATGATTATAGCTGCTAAACAATCTTAAATAGACACATAAGCATACGGATGTTTAGGAGAGTGAAAGATGCAGATGAAAAATAATGAAAGATGCAACTCTTTTTCAAACTAATGTAGATTAAAGTCTTCCCCTGTCAGGGAGTGACATAGTTTGAGTAAAGTCAGAGTCAGAGAGAGGCAGCATGAAGAGTTTTTGTTACAGTCCAAAGTCTCTGTGCTCATTCACCGAGGCTTACTTTGGAGCTGGGACTAAACTCACTGTTCTAGGTAAGAAAACCTGCAACACATCATCTCAGAGCAGGATTCTCTGCTCATTTGTGTGTTGAGATCAGATACGGTCAATGATAAGAATATATTTAAGAGACCTTTCATGTCATGATAGTGAAGAAAATGTACTGATTTGAAAGTGTGAAAGAAGTTCGTTTTAGGCAGTAAAAACCAGTGTTGTCTTTGTTCTCCAGTAAAAGTAGTGCAGCTCTAAAAACATTTGGCTCTACACCCAGATTCTTACTCTCACAGAGACTTCTTCTCAGCTCTGTGAAACACTGTGAGTTCACAGGCACAAGCTTACTTTGGAGCTGGAACTAAACTCACCGTTTTAGGTAAGACATTAAAAAATATTCAGAATATATCAACACAAAGTATCAACAGATATCTTAGAACGTGCTATCAAATTAGGACTGCTACCAGTTGTGTTGTTTATAATCGTATTCTCTTTAATCGACCTTAAATCAGCAGTTTAAAATGGTCAAGAAGAGATTTAATAGGTAAAGGCGTTTCTTCAAATGTTTTGTGTGCACAGTTAACTGTTTATGTATTAAAAAAAAGAAGAAGAAGAGCACAAAGACAGTCTGCAGCGTTCAGTGCTGAAAGGTTCAACAGTTTTTCTGTAGCCTCGTATCAGTGTGAACAACTACGAGCCTGCTTACTTTGGCAGTGGCACCAGACTGACAGTGTTGGGTAAGAAAAGGACTGAAATCAGGGCCATAAATGTTTGTTTCTGAGCTTCATTGAACCCAAATAAGCTGAATTATTACTGAGTAAATTTGTTAATGTTGTAATTAAATGATTGCTGTGTTGGTTTGTTGCCAAAGTAATGTGAAAATGTCACATTTATACTGACACCCGACTTAATCAACTACTGTTATAGTGAATTCATCATCTGTGTTATTTGAAAAATGTTTCTTTATTCACATTAGATAAAAGAGAAGAAAAAAAAGCATCTTAAAGTCAACATAACTGAGCGATAAATGTTATTGTGATTGTACTGTAGATGGACTGGTTGGTAACATGAAAAACTCAGTTAAAGTTAAATAAACAAGCTAGGCTTAGTCAGCCAATGCAGTCAGTTATTTACATGAGTCAGTTTTGTGCTCCGACACTTCTCCTGCTGAGGTTGGAGAGGGAACCAGGCTGACAGTTCTTGGTGAGAAAACTTATAGAAAAAAACATTCAATCTGAAGAAAATTATTATTATTTGCTTTGATACGAGTAGAAAAACTTGTGACAAGCATGATGTTTTTGTTCTTTCATGAAATAGTTTCACTGTGGATCTTCAGCTTTTTTGACAGTGCAGCTTTAACTTAGTGATTTATCCTTTGTCCTCACAGAACCAGGTATTAATATCACCCCACCAACAGTCAAAGTGTTTCGACCTTCAGCAAAGGAGTGTCGAAACCAGAAAGACGATGCAAAGAAGAAGACCATTGTTTGTGTGGCCAGGGGATTCTACCCAGACCATGTCAGTGTTTTCTGGAAGATCGACGGGGAGAATGTCACCGATGGTGTGGCGACAGACAACGCTGCCCTGCGGGAAGACGAGTATTACAGAATCACCAGCAGGCTGAGGGTCCCTATCGCAGACTGGAACACACCTGACAAAGAATTCACCTGCGTTGTCAGCTTCTTTGATGGATCACAAACCACCTTACATGAAGACTCAGTTTTGGGTGTTAAAGGTATGTTTTTTTGGGAATTGATCTCATAAGAATCATTTTATTACGGGGGAAATCATCTGTCCTCGTCTAATATTTCTTATTTTTCTATCAGCTAAAGGAGAAGGAACCATGACAAGAGGTAAACCTATTCTTCTGTGGTACTGTACACCTCGATGCATCAATTTAAAGACCGTTTAGTGTCCTGTTTGGTCTCCACAAAGTGCACTGGATGCTTCCTCTTCATGAAACTGTTTGAACTTTCTGCAGAGAAATATCTGATGATGACACAGACGGCCAAATTCTCCTACAGTGTGTTCATCATCAAGAGCAGCATCTACGGAGCCTGTGTGGCATTTGTGGTGTGGAGGCTTCAGGTTTGTCCGACATGATCTCCTTTTATCTAACACTTCTTTTTTTATTTGTGCACTCGACATAAAACCTGACTCTGTACATTTTAACTTTGTGTCCTTTCTGTGTGCTGCAGAGATCATCTCGAAAGCAGAACAACTGAACTGAGCCGAACCATCTTCATCTTGGTTTCTGTAAATACAATTTGTAGCTTTTTTTGTTGAAGCATATGTGCATTCATATTCACGCAACATATTCCTATTACGGCATGAAAGCTATAAGTGGCCATTTTGGTTTGTTGTGAACTCTTTGTTGTGTAATTTTAGTGTCTGCTAAAAGACAAAGAAGAAAAAGAAGAGACAAAGAATTGACTTTGATAATCTCTCCTAAAAATGATAACCAAGTGTATATTTTCAGTCTAAATGCAAATAAGCAAGGATTAAGTGGCTATATTAAATATGCAGTTAGGATACCATCTCCTCTCAGAGCGCTCACTTCTCATCTGACACTGAACATCACTTTTCCACAGATAGTGAGAGGTATTTTTAGCTTCGCGCCTATCTGCCTCTTTTCTGAGAATTCACTGAGTTCTCACCTACGTGATGTTGAAACATCTCAGCTCAGGGAAACTTGCTGTCATTTGAGATGCGCTGAGCTCCTTTAGTTCAAACAGTGTCAGTAGGAAAGTAAATGTAAGAGTGAGAGTCGACCACACAACAACAGGAAGTCAACGTTCTCCTGTGTGTGCAGACGAAGGTCAGAGCAGTTGATGTTTGCGTTGAAACTCTGCAGAGGAGAGGATGTGGTCACAGAGCAGCCTGCACATCCTTCTCTGTGCTGAGAAATGACGATGGTGCGACCTTCCTCTTCACCACAACCTGCGGCTCACAGAGTGCACCTGCATCTCTGCACCAACACGCCCACGCTGCACTGCACTGCACGTCTCTGAGCAAACAGCTGGGAGAGAAACGTCCATTTCTGTGTCAACTGAAGCTACAGAATGAGCATAAATGTGTGTTATACCTCACACATCAGCTGTTTACTGTCATCTGATGCACAAATGTGAATTTGAATGTTTTTATGTTGCAGTAGATAGAGAGATGTAAACTATCACCAGTAATTAAAAAAGAAAATAAATGAAAAAACTGTGTTTCATTTTAATCTCCGTTATAAATCATCTTCCTGTGAATTACTTGTATACAGTAAGAAATTATACAACAATATTTGAAGCATATCATAGCCATTTACTAAACATAGCTGTTCATCATTAGATGGTTTTATGAGTAGAGACCCCAATGGGGCGTAAATGGACGAAGAACACGTTCTCCTTTCGCATTTGTTAATTTGAAAAACATGTTTGTGCTTAATCAAGTCGCATAAACAGGAAACAACGTCTGAGACCGCAACAGAAACATCTGTGAGCTAGAAAATATGTGCATCTCCTCCTCCAGACCCTAAACTGTACAGGTTCTCTAGTTAGGGAATATTTTTCACTCTCTCTCTCTGCATTATTTAACATCTGCACATGTCAAGAATATCTCTTTATTGGTTCATAATTAAAAATTATAGTAAATGCAGAATGAAAATGGTTGGTTCCTTTTCAGTAAATCACATTTCACAATGTAAACTAAGTGAGCAATCTGAGACTCAGTGAAAGGGTTATTGATGATTTATTGGACTTAAACTAGACTGCTGAGCTCTTTTTTGCAAATATATAATACAACAAAACAGGAGCAGATTAGACTAAAATAACATAAACAGACCAAGCATACTTATGAAACAGGGAAATTATAAATAAGGGTTTAATCTAAATCTGCTTCAAATAAACCTCTCAGGAGGCTGCACACAGATGTATAATAGCTTGTTCTCTGACCTAAAACAAAGAAAAAGTGTTCAAGACAGTCTTTACTAATGTCGAAGAGTGCTTGAAGAACTTCTACAATCTCATTAAAAATGTTTTCCACTCACTTGGTGTTTTTTTTCCATGAGTCCATAAAGAGAAACTTATATTTGTGTTAAACTGCAGGTTAGTACCCAACAGGGCCGACAGCTATTTCAGTTTAAATAAGCATTAACACTAAGTACTAAACTACAGGCTACAGTTAAAAGGTGGAGTCGGTGATTGTGGAGAAATATTGTTGATATTTGTACACAACACCCAGAATTTCTTACCACAAAAAGTTGTGGTGATCAAATGTTTTCTAACTTGCAATGAAAAACATGATTTATTTCTAAAAAATATATATATATATTCAGTGACGAGTGGCGGTTAAGAGTTTGTTGTGTTGGGAGTACAGGAAGGTGTAGCGTAGTTTTCAATTGATCCAATTTAAATTTTATTTGCAATGCCAAATCATAACAAAAGTCATCTCAGGACACTTTACAGAGTAGGTAAAGACCACACTCTATGACTTATTTATGATTTACAGAGACCCAACAATTCCTCTGTAGAGTACGGTGGCAACGAAAACCTTCCCTATAAAAGACAGGAATGTCGGACAGACCCAGCTCTGTTGAGTCCATAAAGAGAAACTTATATCTGTGTTAAACTGCAGGTTAGTACCCAACAGGGCCGACAGCTATTTCAGTTTAAATAAGCATTAACACTAAGTACCCAGAATTTCTCTTTCTAATATGGTCAATATGTAGATCAACAGCCTGTACAGAGTTCTCTGGTTAAGACTTCTTAACCAGAGTTAAGAAGCCAAATGTTTATTTTTTACAAAAAGGCATTCACCCACCCAGAAACAACAAATAATGGAGGGTTATTTGCAATAAGTATTTATAAATGAGAATAAACAACAGGAATTGAGTCAAACTGATCGTTAAAAAACAACTGAAAAAGAAACAAACACTATAAAAAAAGGCATCAATCAGTCAACATCCTTTATTTAACTTGGTTAAAGAATTCATGGAGATTTAAAACTTCTTTTCCAAGAGTGAGCTGGCCAAGACGGCAGCACAGAAGTAGAAAGGTTACACCAAACACACAAGGCGTCAAATCTACATCTCACACACTACAGGAGAACAAGACTCAGGATTACATGATTACACGGTGCAATGACAAGATCCAAGTGAGCTTATTTCTCTGTCTTTTATAATTGACTGGAGTTCCCCAGAGCTCAGAGATGAGTCAATATCAAGTCCTTCTGCACATCGTTCCAGGTAAATGTTGCAGAAAATTTCAAAGCCTTTTTGCCCAGTTCAGTTTTGACTCTCGGGCCCTGCATCTGTATGGTGTCCTGAGAACGCGGGCCATATCAGCTGAGGTTTCTACACATGTACACACAAATATGTGCGCAGAAGTCCAAGAATAGATTTATAAATCAAAGTCAGCCAGTAAGAGAGTCTAAGGACCTACAAATATGGACAATGTGTGATGGCAACAAGGAGCAGTGATGTACACATGTTGCTGCAGCCTGTAATAAAATGCACAGCACAGTGGTATACAGTATCCAATTTCTTTAGAAACTGATCAGGAGCGTTCACAGAAAGCAGGCCTCCATAGTCCAACAAGGGTGAAAAAGCTGTGGTGATCAAATGTTTTCTAACTTGCAATGAAAAACATGATTTATTTCTAAAAAAAATATATTTATATATATTCAGTGACGAGTGGCGGTTGAGAGTTTGTTGTGTTGGGAGTACAGGAAGGTGTAGCGTAGTGTTCACTTGATTCAATTCAATGTTATTTACAGTGCCAAATCATAACAAACGTTATCATAGGACACTTTACAGAGTAGGTAAAGACCACACTCTATGACTTATTTATGATAAACATAGACCCAACAAGTCCCCCATAGAGTACGGTGGCAACGAAAACCTTCACTATAACAGACAGGAACGTCAGACAGACCCAGCTCTGTGGAGGACGGACATCCGTCTGCACCGGTTGGAGAGGAAGAAAAGGAGAGAGAAAGAGAGAAACACGGACAGATGGACAGAGAGAGACAAGGACAGACACAAAGACAGAGACAGACAGACTTCCAGAGATGCAAGCAACCAAAGAGTAACAGTAACTATAATAATATCTATAGTAATGTGAATATGACTTGTGATGTTATGGCAGTTAATACAGCAGAATAGTAGAAACAAGCACAGCGTAGTGTTATCTAAAAGAACATCCAGACTGAATGTTTGAGTGATTTCAACAATGTGGATGAGTCAAGTCCCCTCTCGTGAGATTTCAGAGCGATTCCATGAGACTTGGTTAGACACAATAAAAAACAGTCAGGATCAAGCGTTTTAAACGGAACTTCAACCATTTCTAACCTCGGCTGTAGAGCGGTAGCATGTTGACGTGTGTACACATTCATGTCATGCATGTAAAGATGATTGTGGGTTTATCATATGACTAACACTCACCTTGGACTGTTTCTGGCCCAGCTGCTGCTGAGTGGAGGCTGTACATGTGTAGACGACAGGGTCTGCAGACCATCAGGGAGCCATCTGTTGGATGAACCGGCAACACACAGCGAACAGTCAGAATACATACAAGGTGCAAACCAGGGGGCCTTATTTAAAGTATTACACCTTTGAATAACAATCAGACACAAGAGCAGAATATGAGTTTGAAGCCACTCACTAAGGCATTATCTATAACTGCATCAAGTCTGCAGTTGTAAATATAAAGCAGATAATCTTTGGGTCATTTACAGAGGGTGAGATATCAAAATGTATATTTGAGGGTTTTTTCTTGATGAATGAAAGAGCTAACTCAAAATATAAATTTAGCAACTCAGTGTAAGTTTCACAATCATGTGAAATAAGTTACCTCTGCCATCGGTTGTGTAGATTTCTGTTCAATGGAAAAACAACTTTTCATGGTCAAAACAGTTTCACACCAGTAGGAGGAGACATACTTCACCAAATAAGACAAAGATTTCACTATGAACACAGTGCTCATAGAGTTAGCTGTGATGTAAGTGACACCTGCCCTGTTCTTTTTAATGTAACAGTGAAGTCTTGTGCGCTGGTGCTGAGCTGACAGGACCTCAACAGAAAGCTGACAGATTGTCGTCTTCGTCATGATGTTAATGGTCTTAATATGTTTGCTTCTTTCGTCTGCCTTGGATTAAGGCTGAGAAACTGTAAATGAACCAAAGTAAGACGCTGCAGAACTCATGACAAGAATCTAAAAAGGGTTTTTTTCTTCACAGGTGCTTCCTACATGAAAAGTGTTCTCCAAACACCTCCTTTCATCATTAAGAGAACTGGTGAATCTGTTGCCAGTAGGATCACCTGTTCACACCACATAAAAAGTTATGATCAAATTCTTTGGCACAAACAGGACGAACAAAGAGCTCCACAGCTTCTGGGATATCTGAATGGGAATATCCTGAATCTCCAGTAAATTTTCACTCCTCCTCATTTCTGACCATTTGAATCAAACGACAGTGGTGTGTGTTTCTGTGCTGCCAGTCAGCACAGCGCAACACAAAAACTTTACTTTCTGCAGAGACAACATGTTGACTCCTGAACACCTGCAGCTTTGAAGATTTCATTCGCTGATATGACACGATTGTGACCCCCTGTGAGGACACAACTACTGACGATATGCATTCTTTGTGACACTGTGTGAAATTTAATGACAATTATTGTTTACACTTATCTACTACTGTTTAATTTCAGGTTCAGGAATGACAGAATCTGAAGGAATAGGGGGATGATAAAAGTCACAGGCCTCCATTTTAGGTTAAAAAACCATTGTCAAAATAATACTTTTCATCATTTTGCTGCTGTTTTTAGTTATGTCCAGGTTACAGACTCTATACAGAGGTGGACAGCTTGACAGCTCCCCAAAAGTGAAGCCAAAGCAAATGTCATAAGGCCCCCCTCCAAAACTCGGAGTTAACCCCACATTTTCCCCCAAAGATGGTTTCTGTCATCATAGGTAGTTTTTATCACGCTGATGTTTGTTTAGGTGAACGTTTGTTTTTAATGAATTATTTAGTGCTATAAAAACAGGGTGAAACGTCATGAATTACATTTACAAATCACAAATGGTTATAAATTACAACATGGCGGCGCCTGTACCCGGGGTATTTAGGCTTCACTTTTGTACAGTGGGAGGAAGTGGAGCTGGGTTGTCCATCTTAACTACAGCCAGCTCACTAGATCTTCCATCTGTGGTTGTTGTAAAATTTCTCTAACTTGTAACATAACTAAATTTGGCACAAGATCGCTCCACCTCAGCTTCTCAGTGTTACTGATATAAGTCAATGTGCTGTGATGTACTGCAGGGGCACCCCCAGTATCACTTATACTACCATCTATACTTTATAGGACACTGAAGACTTAACTGAAAGGATGACATCACACAACACAGTGACACTCCCACCTGCAGCTCTTCAAATCGACTACACCAGAGGTCCTTTCTTCTGCAGAACATGGATATTATGGTTCAACGAGGCCTCCTCAGATTGTCAGTCTTTGTGCTGTGGACTACAGGTAAGTTCAATAAAACCCACTGTGCACTGATTTTTTTATATACTTCGAGATAAATTTAATTTTTAATGTAATTTTGAAGTGATTATGTCGGAGGTTACAATAAGGATCCAACAACTAAAGTTCACTAAGGTATCCTTTACTGTTAAACACACAGGTCTAACTGATGGAAGTGATGTCACCCAGACTGACATCCTGTGGAAAATAAAGGGTGAAACTGCAACAATGAACTGCAGCCACACAAAGGGTGCTCAGTACTTCCAGATGTACTGGTACAGACAGCTGCCAGGAGAAACAATGAAACTAATCGTGTTCACACAGGGCGAAAAAGATCATGATTTTGGAGATTTCAGCAAAGATAAATTCTCAGCCACCAAGCCTAACGCTGAGAGTGGGACATTCACAGTGAAGAATCTGGAGCCAGAAGATAAAGGCTTGTATTTCTGTGCTGTGAGTAGACACAGTGATGCAGACACACTCAATAACTGAACAAAAACCTCAGTGCACTGTTATTAGCACATCTATGAGTGAGTGTATTATTCTGCTGCACTGTAGGGGGACCTCAAGTCTAATCACAGACCATCACATTATACAGAGACACTCCCACCTGTAACTCTCATCTCCCTGTTGTAAAGTCACGCCTCCTGTCACACAGACTGACAGTGACTCTGGTCTTTATTCTGCTCAGAACACAATAATGATCACAGCTGGTCTCATCCAACTCTCTGCAGCTCTGCTCTGGATTGTAGGTACTGTACATTACAGCTTTACGTTCATACTAGTGATTTAGTGCTGATCATTCTGACTGTTGGTCATCCTGTAACATGAAAAGTGATTTTATTTTAACCCTCCAGGTCTAATTGATGGGAGTGATGTCACCCAGACCTCTTTCCTGTGGAGGGACGAGGGTCAGTCTGCAAAAATGAACTGCAGTCACACTAAGGACAGTACATATCGACAGATGTACTGGTACAGGCAGCTACCAGGGGAGGGAATGAGGCAAATAGTTTTCACGACTTCATACAGCGCTCATGAATATGAAAGTGGCTTCAGTAAGGAGAAATTTCCTGCAGAGAAGAGTGATGCTCAGACTGGATCTTTGACAGTGGAGAAGCTGCTGCCTGAAGACAGTGGAGTGTATTTCTGTTCTGTGAGTGAACACAGTGATACAGGTGACTGAGACGGCTGCACAAATACCCACCTGTTGGTGTCTCAGTGACTCAAAGACAGCTGGGTCTTTAATGAACTGTAGAGGGAGCTGTACACACATGGTTACACTTTTCTTTAGATGAAGAAGATATAAAACTCATTATGTGTCCTGTGCAATAGTGCAGCATAGTATGAGTATATTATGCCAACCTATTTCACCCCATGTATGAGCAACTTATTTAAGTTATTTAAGATATAAAGAAATGACGTCACATATATCACAAAAAGATGTTTCCACTTGCTAATTTATTTCCTGTAAGACTTTTTATATTATTTCATTATATTTAAATTCTAATGCGTTAAACTTTTTAAGTTTCAATTTAATGACTTCAGATATTTTATTTATTTTTCAATTTTACAGTCATTTGTCTTGAATACTTTTATCTTTTTTTTTCAACTTGTGTTTCCTACTTTCTCAAACAGAGTGAGGCCAAACTTAAATCGCTCCAACAAGTGACTGCCTGAATATTGAAAATAAAACATATCTATAAAACCACCATCAGCTCTGTACTGCCCAATACTGTGACTACTGGAACCAAACAAGCTTAAAACAGTTTACATTACACCTGTTTTCTTTTTTTTAAATGGCCGAGAAATGTTAATATGAAGACACAGTTTTACAAGTTAACATGTAGGGCTGCACAATAAATGGAATTTTATCAAAATCACAAAATGGACTAGTGTTAAATCTGAATCATGGAGGGGAGCAATATTCATTTAAAGGTAAAATGTGTCTGAATTAAGAATTGTGTTTCTGCAGAGATGTCCCGATCTACAAGTTGTATTCTACAGATTTAAGAAAAAAGTTTCTTTTGCACAGATCCTCACAAAAATCACACCATGATCATTTTTAATATTTTTTCAGTGAATACGAGAATAATGATGCGAAAATCATCATTCATTTCAAGAGCCTGAACCATATCACAATGTCAGCCAAAATAATAGTAATTAGGGGTGGATGGTGTAACAGTGGTTAGAGCAGCCGCCCCATGTAAAGAGGCTGAAGGTCCTCGAGGCAGTGGCTGTGAGTTTGAGTCTGACCTGCAGCGCTTTGCTGTTCGTCTCCCTGTCTCTTTCTCAGCCCATTTCCTGTCGGTCTTATATAATAAAAGACTTGAAAACTGCCAAAGATAGTCTTTAACAAAAAATCAATAAATAACCTTAATTATTTTCCGTGTATCGGGCAGCTCTACTGACACAGTCCACTATTTATTTGTTTCTATATTACAAGTGTTGGCCTTTTTTTATTACTGCCTCATATTGCAGTTACAGATTAATCCTCCATCATTTTGACAGAAGTGTCTAATTCATCACATCAGCCATAATTAAACCTGACCCCCACAGCTTCAGTGTTACTGATCTGAATGCAGGAGGACCTCCTGTTTACATCTACTCACCTCAACTGACAATGTGGATTAATATACAGCAGCTGACAGGATGAGAGAGTGTCACACACTGAGACCCACCCACCTGCACCTCTTCATAGCTCTCTAACTGCACTGACAGTTACACACCAGACTGTTTTAGAACATGGACATCATCAAACATGGCCTCCTCAGCTTGTTGGCGTTCATGCTCTGGATACAAGGTTAAGTTCTGTAATATCAGCTAATTTAGTTCACAGATTAAAAGTCCACTTATAGTAACTTTTACTGTAATTCACACAGGTCTAACTGATGGAAGTGATGTCACCCAGACCCTCATAATGTGGGAAAAACAGGGTGACAATGCAACAATGAGCTGCAGACACACCAAGGGTGCTGGCTACAACCAGATGTACTGGTACAGGCAGCTACCAGGGGAGGGAATGAGGCAAATAGTTTTCACGACTTCTTACAGCGCTCATGAATATGAAAGTGGCTTCAGTAAGGAGAAATTTCCTGCAGAGAAGAGTGATGCTCAGACTGGATCTTTGACAGTGGAGAAGCTGCTGCCTGAAGACAGTGGAGTGTATTTCTGTTCTGTGAGTGAACACAGTGATACAGGTGACTGAGACGGCTGCACAAATACCCACCTGTTGGTGTCTCAGTGACTCAAAGACAGCTGGGTCTTTAATGAACTGTAGAGGGAGCTGTACACACATGGTTAACCTTTTCTTTAGATGAAGAAGATATAAAACTCATTATGTGTCCTGTGCAATAGTGCAGCATAGTATGAGTATATTATGCCAACCTATTTCACCCCATGTATGAGCAACTTATTTATGTTATTTAAGATACAAAGAAATGACGTCACATATATCACAAAAATATGTTTCCACTTGCTAATTTATTTCCTGAAAGACTTTTTATATAATTTCATTATATTTAAATTCTAATGCGTTAAACTTTTTAAGTTTCAATTTAATGACTTCAGATATTTTTATTTATTTTTCAAATTTTACAGTCATTTGTTTTGAATACTTTTATCTTTTTTTTCAACTTGTGTTTCCTACTTTCTCAAACAGAGTGAGGCCAAACTTAAATTGCTCCAACAAGTGACTGCCTGAATATTGAAAATAAAACATATCTATAAAACCACCATCAGCTCTGTACTGCCCAATACTGTGACTACTGGAACCAAACAAGCTTAAAACAGTTTACATTACACCTGTTTTCTTATTTTTAAATGGCCGGGAAATGTTAATATGAAGACACAGTTTTACAAGTTAACATGTAGGGCTGCACAATAAATGGAATTTTATCAAAATCACAAAATGGACTAGTGTTAAATCTGAATCATGGAGGG
The DNA here is from genome assembly GCF_963691815.1 of Echiichthys vipera. Lineage (NCBI taxonomy): Eukaryota > Metazoa > Chordata > Actinopteri > Perciformes > Trachinidae > Echiichthys > Echiichthys vipera. The sequence continues at coordinate 21,020,952 of NC_139837.1, forward strand.
GAGCAATATTCATTTAAAGGTCAAATGTGTCTGAATTAAGAATTGTGTTTCTGCAGAGATGTCCCGATCTACAAGTTGATTCTACAGATTTAAGGAAAATGTTTCTTTTGCACAGATCCCCACAAAAATCACACCATGAACATTTTTTAATTTTTCAATGAATACAAGAATAATGATGCAAAAATTATCATTCATTCCAAGAGCGTGAACCATATCACAATATCAGCAAAAATAATAGTAATTAGGGGCTGACAGTGGAACAGTGGTTACAGCAGCCGCCCCATGTAAAGAGGCTGAAGGTCCTCGAGGCAGTGACTGTGAGCTCGAGTTTGAGTCTGACCTGCAGCGCTTTGCTGTTCGTCTCCCTGTCTCTTTCTCAGCCCATTTCCTGTCGGTCTTATATAATAAAAGACTTGAAAACTGCCAAAGATAGTCTTTAACAAAAAAATAAATAAATAACCTTAATTATTTTCCTTTTATCGTGCAGCTCTACTGACACAGTCCACTATTTATTTGTTTCTATATTACAAGTGTTGGCCTTTTTTTTTATTACTGCATCATATTGCAGTTACAGATTAATCCTCCATCATTTTGACAGAAGTGTCTAATTCATCACATCAGCCATAATTAAACCTGACCCCCACAGCTTCAGTGTTACTGATCTGAATGCAGGAGGACCTCCTGTTAACATCTACTCACCTCAACTGACAATGTGGATTAATATACAGCAGCTGACAGGATGAGAGAGTGTCACACACTGAGACCCACCCACCACCACCTCTTCATAGCTCTCTAACTGCACTGACAGTTACACACCAGACTGTTTTAGAACATGGACATCATCAAACATGGCCTCCTCAGCTTGTTGGCGTTCATGCTCTGGATACAAGGTTAAGTTCTGTAATATCAGCTAATTTAGTTCACAGATCAAAAGTCCACTTATAGTAACTTTTACTGTTATTCACACAGGTCTAACTGATGGGAGTGATGTCACCCAGACCCTCATACTGTGGGAAAAACAGGGTGACAATGCAACAATGAGCTGCAGACACACCAAGGGTGCTGGCTACAACCAGATGTACTGGTACAGACAGCGGCCAGGAGAAACAATGAAACTAATCGTGTTCACAAGACTCGGCAACCGAGATCATGATTTTGGAGATTTCAGCAAAGATAAATTCTCAGCCACCAAGCCTGACACTGAGAGTGGGACATTCACAGTGAAGAATCTGGAGCCAGAAGATAAAGGCTTGTATTTCTGTGCTGTGAGTGAACACAGTGATGCAGACACACTCAATAACTGAACAAAAACCCCAGTGCACTGTTATTAGCACATCTATGAGTGAGTGTATTATTCTGCTGCACTGTAGGGGGACCTCAAGTCTAATCACAGACCATCACATTATACAGAGACACTCCCACCTGTAAGTCTCATCTCCCTGTTGTAAAGACACGCCTCCCGTCACACAGACTGACAGTGACTCTGGTCTTTATTCTGCTCAGAACACAATAATGATCACAGCTGGTCTCATCCAACTCTCTGCAGCTCTGCTCTGGATTGTAGGTACTGAACATTACAGCTTTACGTTCATACTCATGATTTAATGCTGATCATTCTGACTGTTGGTAATCCTGTAACATGAAAAGTGATTTTTTTTTAACCCTTCAGGTCTAATTGATGGGAGTGATGTCACCCAGACCTCTTTCCTGTGGAGGGACGAGGGTCAGTCTGCAAAAATGAACTGCAGTCACACTAAGGATGCTAGTTTTTTCCAGATGTACTGGTACAGGCAGCTACCAGGGCAGAGAATGAGGCAAATAGTTTTCACGACTTCTTACAGCGCTCATGAATATGAAAGTGGCTTCAGTAAGGAGAAATTTCCTGCAGAGAAGAGTGATGCTCAGACTGGATCTTTGACAGTGGAGAAGCTGCTGCCTGAAGACAGTGGAGTGTATTTCTGCTCTGTGAGTCAACACAGTGATACAGGTGACTGAGACGGCTGCACAAATACCCACCTGTTGGTCTCTCAGTGACTCAAAGACAGCTGGGTCTTTAATTATCTGCAGGGGGAGCTATAGACCTGTAGACTGCATTAAGATTCATTGATTAGTATTCAGTAAGATGTGTCTGGGACACTGGTGTGCAGCAACATATGGCTGAAAAAAATGGAAACAAAGAAAATCCAGAAACTGTACTTCATAGTATTGAACATTTTTCCTGACAATCTAATTCAGTGTTATTAGGATAAAGGATTATTGTCCTTTGAAAGGGAAATGTTGTATCATTTGGATTTATTTCATTTATGTGCCTTTGTGAGCCTTTTCATGTAATGCAGATTGTTTATAATGACTGTACTGTATTCTGTGACTGCATGAATCTAGAATAAAAAACATTTAATCTATAAACCACAATCACCTCTGTCTTTACTGCCACAGACAGTGACTTGCACCTGGAAGCAACAGGACCCAAAGACAATCAAAACTCTTTCATTATACTCTGTTTGACTGTCAGCTAATGTTAATGTTAATGTTAAAAAGACAAATCTGGACAGATTAGCAGTTAACTGATGACGTATCCTGAGTGTGTGTTGTCTCACAGTGATGACACACCTTCTTACAGCGCACCATCATGCGACAGGATGGATGATGTGATGCTGATATCTGTAATCAGTCACTTCTTTCTATTCAGCAGATCAAAATGATCTCAGCTCTCATCTTCACGGTGTCCCTGCTCTGTGCTGCAGGTATTATACTTCAGTTCACATCTGTGGATTAGTTTTGATGTAACTGGACACACAGTTCAGCTTGTTCCCTGTTGTTGACTTGTTTGGTTTATGGTTACAGGTAGTGCTTGGAGTAAAGAAGTAAGCCAGACCTCAAGGTTACTGGTACAGAGGGGTCAGTCTGCTGAAATGAACTGCAGTCAGGATTTTGCTGGTAACTACTATGAGATGTACTGGTATCAACAGTTGCCAGGGGAGAGTATGAAACTAATCGCCTTCACCGTTCCGTACACGGGGCCAGACTTTGGAGATTTTAGCCCGGACAAATTCTCAGCCACAAAGCCTGACGGATACAGAGGATCTTTCACAGTGAAACATGTGGAACCAGTTGACAGCGGAGTGTATTTCTGTGCAGCAGGTCCTGCACTGTGATGCAGGAAGCTGCCAAGATGTACAAAAACCAGCAGACACACGACTCAGCGTGGCACTCTGCCTGAAATGAAGCAGGATGAGCTGATTCAGACACTGGTCTAGTTCATTACAGACACACTGATAAAGTGGAAAGACTGTAAGAGATACAGCATGAAAAAGATGTAAAATAACTTAAACACTGAGTTACAGAGAAAAAAGGAAATACCCTTGTTAAGACACATATTGTATGAAATCAATCCAGAAGGTTAGAAAAGTTGAAGTTAACAAACTTACAATAAATTCTATCACACTCAAGTTTGCATTCGTCTGGTTTTTCATTATTGACCCATTATTTTTTTCCAATTAATCAATGAATCATTTCGTTGTTAAGGTGAGCCGCGTCCTGAATCTGGAAGGAGCCACCCAGCTAGCTCCCAGCTCTGTGCATAATTATGCTGGGACGTCGTTAAATCACACAGATCTCTACACTCACCAGGTGGCTCTGTTATAATGCACAGACAGAAGTGTCTCCGACCTGCACATGCTGCAGTGTTTCAGTGGAATTGATAAATTAGTCGCTAATTACTTGTAACTGCTCCGAACACCGCAGTTGGTTTCAGCTTGCATGCACATATTCACATTCACACTGATGGCAGTGGACATATATACCATCTAATCTAATCATTCACACCACATTTACACACCAATGCGCAGCACATGGAGCAATCCGGGGTTCAGTGGACCAGGGGAGGTGGGGATCGAACCGCCGATCTCTTAAATGGAGGACAATCCACTCTGACACTGAGCCTGAGTTTGAGTTCATCAATCCTCCATATAAATATTTGCCATATAAATAAGGTTCATGATAATCAAAACTCCCCTGTGCGTTGGTCCCATAAGATCTTTGAGTCTGTCAGTCAGAGACAGAGGAAGATTAAGACCTCATGATCAGCAACAACAGCAGGATCGCTCTGCTGTAGGTTTAAAACCAAACTGTTTGCAATAACTTACACTCCTGTTTTATCACTGTTTGTTCTCTTTAAATGCAGATCGTTCACAGAGCATTAAAGTCCATCAGGCTCCAACATCAATATTAGGAAATCCTGGTGGCAAAAAAACTAAAGGAATCATGTTTTCCATGTGTTTCCACTGTAGCGGATTGCCTGAATGTTCTTTTCTTAGCATGCCAGTCAGTGTTTAATCCGACAATTTAATGGTTAGGTTCGTATTGAAAGGTCAATCCCCACATGGATAAATGAATCAGTGTTAAGAGGCATTAAAATCGCCAGACAGAAGGATCACAATTATACAAGAAATAATCAGAGCCACAATGAAAACTCAGTTTAAACCAGTGTGTTGCACAATGACCTACACTCTGCATCAGAAAATGTCTTTTAAATAATTGTCCAAAAGTTCAAAATAATGGGCGCAGTGCCCCCCCTAATATAATGGTTGGGACACACTGGTAATATTGTTGTACCAGCAGCCGATGGGGGACTCTGGCCTTAAAGTCATTGGATATATTCAATATACCAAGCCAACACTTGAGGATTCATTCAGACAGCATTTCAGAGTGACTGGAGAGGGCTCAGTGAAATCTCAGCTTCATGTACTAAAACTGAGAGCCAGAAGACAGCGGCGTGTGTTACCGTGCAGCGAGCAGACACAGTGACTCATTTCACTCTTGCTTCTACGAAAACCCTCTCTGATAATCAGCCACATAAACTCACTGTGCAGACGAGCACACCTGCATGTTACTGCAGCCTGTGGCAGGAAATCACCACCGATATCATCAGGACACCTATGTGAACAGACACAGCAGGATACTGTACAAATCCACCAACGAAGATATGCGACCGCCCACTGTCGACCCCTCCTCCTCCTTTACATCCAGGCAGTTCTATTCCCTTTGCAGTCATCATTATAGTTTCGTTTTTATCTGCGAAAGGATCATGATTAGACTCCTTATACATTTAGCAGCTCTGCCGTTCTGTTTAACAGGTAATATTACATTAACTTAATAATTAAAAATGGACCTATAGAAATGAATCAGTGTAAGTTCATTTTTGTCACTAAAGCAGGTTGTTCTTAATGTCTCTTGCAGAACTCTCACAGAACAGTGTCCATCAGACTCCCACAGCCCTGATCAAAGGTCCTGGAGAAGAAGTCCTGATGAACTGCAGCCATTCGAACACTAACTTTGATATGATCCAGTGGTATAAGCAGTCTGCTGGGGAAAAGGATATGGTCCTACTTGGCTATGTACGATTCTCTTCTGCAGTTGTGGAACCTAAATTCAAAGACACTTAGAATGTGACTGGTAATGGGGGAAGTCTGGCATGTCTTCATATTCCCCAGTTGAAACGACTTGAGGACAGCGCAGTGTATTTCTGTGCTGCCAGTAGAGCACAGTGCTGCACAAACCCCACGTCTTTAACAGAAACCCTCTCTGATGCAGCCGGTTACACCAGAACACAAATTACCACACGAACAACAAATAAACCACATTGTGAATGATTGATATCAGGCAGCTGGCTCACAATGAGACAGCTGGATTAATTAACGTAACCATACTTTATCTTAAGTATAATATAGGCGGAAACATCTGGGTCTGAAAAATAAAGCCACTGCAGAAGTGAAAAAAACTGCAGTTCACTGAGTGGCCACTTGAGGTTGGCTCCAAAACTGAGCAAATCCCCATAGAGCCCCAAGTTTAAATGTACAACTTTACAGCAGAATTTAGCAGCCAGTTCATCTCCTGGGCACTGCCGATGTGCTGTTGAGTAAAGCCCCAAAACCCCAACTGCTCGGGGCGTAGATCCGGTGGCAGCCCCCTTGCTCTGACATCTCTGCATTAATTGCATGTAAATAAGTCCTGTTTGTGCATGTGTGTGTATTCCAGGCCTGTGTGTGTAACATGTATAATAACTGAGTGAAAAAATTTAATTTTCCCTTGCAGGATTAATAAAGTCATTCTTCTAATTCTAACATGTTTACAGCCTTGTAAAAGAAAAACAAAAACTGTATATGTCTCTGTAGCTAATTTCACTCTTCATGACTTCTATACAGGGGGTGATTTTTTTTTTAAATATATAACTCACCCGTCTTAAGTTCTGCATAATTAAGAGCATGGCTGCTTTGAGTGACAGGTAGCTGCCATCACAGGAGGCTAATGTTTGCTGCTAGCTGTCTGCTCTGCTACCATCATGACACCTCAGCTCTCAGCCGGGTTTGTGGTGTAGTTGCCTGGATACTACACTTTGGGGAATTATTCACCCCAATATCAGACAAATAATATGGTTTTCTGTGCGTTTAATTGGACTAAAGGACCGTTATTTATATGTCTGTATTACTATTTCTCAGTATAGTGACCTCTTTGCATATCCAAAAAGGCCTCTACGGTTGACGGTCTATGATTGATATTAGCTTTAGACACGTGCAAAAAAGACAAAATATCCATGCAAAAAAAAGAACAATTTATTTACTATACAAGGGCTGACCCCGACCAAGGATTTTCTTTTTCGACCAGCGGTCGTCATTTAGAGCGATTAGTCGACTATATATAGTATACATATATATATATATATATATATATATATATATATATATATATATATATATATATATATATATACAGTATATATATACTGTATATATATATACTGTATATATATATATACTGTATATACATTCACATAATTTTGACAAGCCACGGCTCAAATTGTTCGTTTGTTTTTTCACTGCGACCAAAGCACCAATGTAATTTCGGTCTGCTAAGGATTTTGTGGCCGACCAGCGCTTAGTCGACTATTTGAGGGCAGCCCTATTATTTACAGTTCCAAAGTAAGAGTTCAGCCACTTTCTCTGTCATAAGTCTTGTCTATTTTCCAATCAAAGACAAACAAAAATGTTTCGTCCTCTTATCAAGATCTCACATTTTAATGGGAGGTTCCTTCTGTGGAGCCATGTGGTATTTAACCTGCTTCAGATACTCATGTCTGCTGTAGCTGCATCACATGTACAGGATCACTATGATGACTCAAGCTCTCATCACATTTGTAGTGTCATCTCTGTGGCTTCATGGTAGTATATCCATTTTACATTTAATTTGGTTTTCCTCTTTGCTTACATGTATTTATTGACATGAAAGCATATATGCTAATAACCTACATGGATCACATTTTTACTACACTGGGCTTACAGAGTTTCAGTAAGACTTAGACAGAAGGATTATAAATGAAATGTTGTGTTTTCTCCACGCAGGTCACTGCCAGGATGTGACTCAAGCCCCTGAAATCAGTTGGATTAATGTTTCTAAATCTGCAGAGATGAACTGCAGCCACAACAAAGATATTTCTCATAACCAGATGTACTGGTACAGACAGCGTCCAGGAGAGACCATGACACTCATTATCTACACAGTCTTTGGTGGAGATCCAGACTCTTGGGGGATTCCTCAAGCCAAATATGCAGCCGTCAAAGATAACATTGAGAGTGGGGCTCTTACTGTGAAGGACGTGCAGCTTGAGGACAGTGGTTTGTACTTTTGTGCCGTCAGCAAACACAGTGATGTGAAAAGTATCAGCAGCTGAACAAAAACTGGTGCCAATGAATTTGACTTCCAGTAGGTGGAGCTGGAGATCCAGAACTACTCTTTAGCTTAACACATGAATCACTGTGAAATATGATGTAGCTTTAGATTGATAGGAGGGCGTTGAGTCTACAGTAAACAGAGCCACTCAGTGTTCTGTGTTCATTCAGACAGCCAAGAGGACAACATGACAACATTATTCGTTTTATCCTGGCTCATTGGTAATCACCTTTACCATTCAGGAATACCACTGTATCTCTAGTTTCTGCATTGATCACTGATTTTATACAAAAACTGCTACCCCTTATCTGCATTTATGGTTGTGAGTTACACATTGAACAGACCCCTCCCTGCCCGCTGCATTTCCTTTGAAGCTTTCGTCTTTGCCAGATAATGCACAGTGATGATGCTTCTTCATCACCTCCATTTCCTCTTCAAACCTTATTTAGCTCAGCACAGGCATCAGTTGAAACTCCATCACCATCGGAATCACAGTAAGAGATCTTAAGTGAGAGTCCAGACACTTGCAGTCTGACATGTCATGGAAGAGTTTTGAGCAATCAAAATGATGCCCTATCTCCTCTTCTGTTGTCTGGCCGGTAAATCATTTTTCAAATAGAATTATGTATGTGAAATCTTGTTTTCCCTAATTTTATGTAATATTTCTGTTTATTTTGTTCCATCCAGGTGTTTGTCTGGGTCTTGATGTCCGTCAGTCTGTCTCTGATCTCGTCACAGAACCTGGAGACAAAGTGCAGATTTTCTGCAGCCATGATAAAACTGACTACAGGCTGATGCTCTGGTACCAGCGGTCACCTGGAGACACAGCTATGAAACTCATCGGATATTTGTACTTTAAAGATGTCACAATGGAAGAGCCGTATAAAGAGGATTTCAATATGTCTGGAGATTTAGGGGGAAATACAGCAAAAAATGGCTCTCTTATAGTCAAACGTCTGAAACAAGAGCACAGCGCGGTTTACTACTGTGCAGCTAGTGAAGCACAATGACACACATCCTCTCTGAACGTAACAAAAACTCACAAACGCACAATCTTTTCTCATCAGTGGTGTATAATACAATGTGGAATAAACTGTTGCCAGACACCTGTGTTTGTGGTTGTATTTTGGTTTGATGCAATCATATCATTTTCTGATGCAACTGTGTTTCTATTTTTTTGGTTTATTGTAGGGCTTCACAATAAATCGTTTTAATCATCATCATAATATCAACTACCACGATAGACACAGGGCAAAAGTAGATTACAGCACTTTAAATGTGCACCTCGTTTTTTAAGTTCAGTGTTCAGTTTGTTTAATAGAATAATGCTGGAAGTAATTTCAGTTTTGTTGTATTGCAAAGCTGAGTACTCTTTAATATCTGTTTATGTATCTCAAGTAATATTTGTTAACTATATAGTTATCTCATATTTTCCTCACGTCATGCTTTCTTAGTTTGTTCTAATTTAACCAGACAAGACCATTACAGTAAAATCTTTGGTAAAAAATCTATGCATGGGGCGATTCATGTCAGGAATATCCTGGCCAAAGAAAATCACAATATTATCCCGATAATCATCACTTTACCTTACATTAAAACAAATATTTTTATAGCATCACAGAAAGGCCACATCTTTTAGTGAACATCCTATTTAATTCAATTCAATTTTATTTACACTGTCAAATCGTAACAGAAGTTACCTCAGGAAAACTTTCTTGTTTTCTAGTGAAAAACAAAATCTTAAATAAGATAACCATAAACCAAATGGTCCCCCTGATTAAAAACATCCAAAAGAGTAATAATATAGTATGGTATCGTAACTGTTACTAATGGGCTGTGGACAAATTAATGTTACAGTTAGAGGGAAAAACTGAAGTAAACTGCAGTCAATTCACCAGTGAGAGACTTCTGAGAAGATTAACAATAAAATTCACCACAATCAACTCCCCTAATTATAAACGATATACATATATATATATACATCCCTTATGAAACCTGTCAAGAGCAGAATATCTTTTGTGGGGAAATCAGGTTTTATTTAGAGGCTACAGATATCAGTTTGATGTGCAGCTACACTTTCTTGAATCAAATTAGCTTTCTACTTAAAAGTGACTTAGTTGAGTGAGAAAGCACAAACAGCAGAGACCCTGTTATAACGTAATACTGCATTTTAATCATGACTTCAGAGTAACTCAGTCTCTACTTTATGATCAGATCTCTCTTTTGCTATTTCCTCACAGGTGACAGGTAACTGCCTCTGTCATTTTCACATCTTAAAATCAATAATGTGTCTCCTTAGAGCAGCTTTTTCTCTGGGGGTTCAGGTCCACCGGTCTCCCTCTGCTGCCATCAGAAAGGCTGGTGATGGTGTGCAGCTTGTCTGTACCCACAGACAAACTGACTACGGAGTGATACTGTGGTACCAGAAGTCACCTGGGACAAGGCTCTGAAAGTCATTGGATATGTAGAATATAGCATAATAAGCTATGAAGAATAATAAAAAGACCATTTCAATATCACTGGAGATTTAAGTGGAAATACAGCAAAGAAGGATCTCTGTTTATAAAAGGACCTGAAACAGTCTGAGCACAGTGCAATGTACTACTGTGCATCTCCACATGCACTTTCTACAACACAGACTCTAAACACCACCCTTTACCAACTGTGGTTTAGTGAACTCTCAAAAAAACCTTCACCAGCCAGCTGGAGTCAAGGTCTCTGTCGTGTGATTCCTACCTCACTTTCTATATCTCTGCTCGTTTGTTTCAAAATTAGTCCACTCATTTAGGCAGCGTAGACATCTCATAACCTTTACCATCAGTATCCTTCTCACAGAGAACTAAATCTGCAAGGGAAATAACTAAAATGATTTGTTTTCTACTTTCTTGTCATCTTTTAGGTAATGTTTGCTGGATCAACAAGTTTGCACTCTTGTTTCATGTCCAAGCACATAAATGTTGATGTTTGTCTCTCACTGCAGGTCTTTCTTTGGGGGTTCAGGTCCATCAGTCCCCCTCTGCTGCCATCAGAAAGGCTGGTGATGGTGTGCAGCTTTACTGCACGCACGGACAAACTGACTACAGAGTGATGCTGTGGTACCAGCAGTCACTGGGGGACAACGCTCTGAAACTCGTTGGATATGGATATGCAGAGTTCAGAAACGACAGCGTGGAAAAGCCGTTTAGAAAACATTTCAAATTAGCCGGAGATTTGAGTGGAGAGAAAAGAAAAAATGGTTCACTTTCCATAATCAATCTTAAAGCACTTGAACACACCGCAACGTACTTTTGTGCAGCCAAGGAAGCACAGTACTTCAAACATCCACCTGCTCGTCACAGAAACCTCTTTACGCCTCCACTCAAATGTAGGTTAAAGAGTCTAGTCCATGATCATGTGATTATTTGTAGTTGTACTCTGATTTGCTAAATGATTTCCCTTGTTTATCATGTTAACATCACTTCCCTTTCCTGCTAGAGACATCACCAGGATTAAACACACAATAAGTCATTTTGTGGTAATTATCTTACACTTGGCACAGTCTGTGTAACATTTTCAAACATCAATATACTGATTTCAGCTATATGAGCATCGCAGCAGAGCTTTCTTGTCCTTCAGGAAAAGGCACGCAAAAATAATGAAAAAGTCTTTCAGCGTCAACTTATTCACCCATTTCTCTACATCACTTCCTGCCCCTCCTTCTGATCCACAAAGCTGACAGACTCTAGCTGGTTCTTCACATTCAACAAGATGCCACCTCATTTCATCGTTTTCATCGTCACTGTCTTCTGGATTAGAGGTATTACACAAACATGAAGCCACAATTTCTAATCTGAAACAAAAGCCTCAAAAATCTTTATAGGTGGAGGAACTGAGGTGGAATATTTACTTCTTCTGTTTATATACTAATTAATATAGTAATTGAATCAAAACACACAATATGTTTTTCTCCACTGTTGGCAAGGCATTACTGCAGTAACAAAGTGTCATGATCTCTTTGCAGGAGTGGATCTCAGTAAAGAAAAACAAGTGTTTCAGACTCCAGCTGAGCTATTGTTGAAACCAAATGCTGTCAAAGTCAAACTGAGCCTCACACATGAAATCCCAAGCTATGACACTATCCTCTGGTATCAGCGCTCTGCAGGAGACACTGTCCTGAAGCTGGTTGCCTACATTAGTTATAAAAGTCTTAATGTTGAGCCACAATTTCAAAGTCGCTTCAGCGTGAGTGGAGATGGAGCGAAAACAGCTCATCTTCACATCCTGAACCTGACGCACCCTGAAGACAGCGGAGAATATTTTGGAGCAGCAAGTATGCACAGTAATAAAGACAGTGACGCCCTCATACAAAAACCTCCAAGATGCTCCATCAGACAACAGCACACCAGCAGGAAACCACTGAAACCACGTGACACAGTTTCAAACTTGTGAAAAAGTCTTCATTATGCAGATAAAGTCAAAAAGGACAAATTGAGTCGACTGCAAAGCTGCTGGGAGCTTTTTAAGCTGGGTTGGGATCAACACAATGAATTTAACTTTTGGTGCTGCTCTGTTTTACTTACATTATAGTCTTTCTTACAGGATGTACAGTGCTGGGATAAAACCTGACATCCTCCCACACACATGATGTTAGAACCTCCGCTCTCTGTTTTGGAAGTGCACTGTCCACTTAGCTCCACCGTAGATGATTGGGATTGGATTAAAGAAATACAAACAAGCCAAACGATACTAAAGCGCTGGAGTCTGGCAATGCAAGACTACTTAAATCAGGGCTGCAACACACAACGACATTATTGATCAATCAGCTAATTGTTTGCTCCATCAATCCTTTGGTCTCATGACATTTCCAAATATGTACCAAAACTAGTCCTGTCCTCTATTAAAGATATTCTTAGTCAACTATAGGGCTGTAGGTTTTTATCAATTCTGCGATATAAATCGATATTTTGTTTCCACTAAAAGTATCGATTTTTGACCCCAAGTATCGATACACTATTCAGATCCCCCGGGCACTCTGTTTGCTGCCCATTTCCTCCCCCGTTTGCTTTGCAGGAAGAACTATTAGGTCCACCAGCCGCTGGTGTTGGTGTAGAGCCTTTCTTGCTGTCTGTCCAGCAGAGATGGGGACTGTGTTTGAGACCCTATGTTTGACACTTGTGCACAATCTTTGTATCTATGTACTTTTTGGAGCATTAACTTCATAAAGGACAGAAAGTTTATCTCTCCCACAGAGATGCGTGAGAGCCAAACTCTGCAGATGACACAGAGAGCACGTCACCTGCTGCTGCTGCTGCCGTTTCATTACCGTCGTATTGTTTGGCTTTAAAAACTTCAGGCAAGGCCAAAACTAAAAAATCACAGAATGCAAAGTCTGTGTTAAGCTCAGCTGCATAAACTATCAACGTTAGCTTGCTACTAATGTTAGCTTTGTGAGAAATTAACTTTTAGATTGGTGTTTATTAAATTACATATTTTTGAAGTATTTTCTTGCTGGTGCTGCCTCTATCTTAGACATTGTTACCATCTCTGCTGTCCAGTCAGAGCTGTATATTGTGTAATTGATTCTTTCAGTTTTTATTAATTCAATCCCAGTCAAAGGAAAACTCACAAGTTGTCACCAAAATCACACTGTCCCTTTAAAATATTTCAGAAAATGATGTAAGTGTATCGTATCAAAGTGAATCGTATTGTGAGCTGAATATCGTGTATCGTATCGTATCGTGAGATTAGTGTATCAGCCCTAGTCAACCAACACTCAACAACTATTGATTAGTTGATTTACTCGACAGATCTGTAAAACTGAGTTCTCCACAAAGAATCATGCAAAAGCACCACTTTGGATCCTGTGTTTACCAGAGATGTGCTCATGAGTCTTTCAGAAATAAGTAATTCAGTATGAAAAAAACATTTAAAAACAGACTGATAGACTAAAGAAATGTTGATTAAGACTGAAGTGCTTTGACTAATGGACTAAGAGGGGGAAGCCCTTACCAAATCCCAAGAATGTATTACTATTACTATCACATATGAGAAAGGAAAGCAGCATTTCCTCACAACTGAAAAGCTGACCAACGATCGATTGATTATCCAAACATTTTTCTGTCCATCCACTCATCAATTGATCAACAAATTATTTAAGCTTGCTTATTCATTCATTCATTTATTCACCATTTTACCAGGGTTGGACAATTAAACAACAACCACGGAGGTGCAAACATGAAGTCCTTGGACTGACAGGTCACTCAGTGGGTAGTTTCTGTGCCTGTCCCCTTGTGTCAGTGTAGAGTGCAGCATGGAGCAATACAGAGAAATTTGATTTTAGAGACAGCACAATGGATTTACAGGAAATAACTTATGAAGAGTGCTAGATGCTGGGTTGTTAAATGTTTCATTTGAGAAGAAGTGATTCAACCAATAGGTGGAGGCAAAGCACATGATATGCAGCTTTTATCATGATGATGTGGTGATAAAATAAACCACACACACACACACACACCCACACACACACACACAAACACAACACCCTACCTCTTCAGCCCGAGCCTTACTGTTCTCAGGGAAATAACGCCCGACACACATCAGTGCCTGATAATGTCTTTGTCTATGCAAACCTTTGCTTTTCTCTTCATCTGGTGTCATTGTAAGATCTCAAATGTCATCCTAAATTACAAAAAAAGTCACTTTTTATACTATTATTTATTTATATAACACTTAATAAGACCTTTGTTTTGCATTAATATCATTTTCTAAATCTTGTTTTCCACAGGTCAGGTGAGCGCTGTTACATTTCAACACTTTCCGCCCCAGATCGTGAGGGAGAGCACTGAGGTCCAGATTAACTGCAAGCATGATGACACAGCCCTGCTCTCGATGCTCTGGTACCAGCAAAGAGAGGACGGTCGGTCTATGACCCTCATTGGGTATGGATATGGAACTAGCTCCCCAAACTATGAGGGTCAATTTGAAAAACAATTCAAACTGACAAGAGCAGACACAGTGACAGGAGCTCTGATTATACGTGAAGCAAACCTGTCACACTCGGCCGTTTATTTCTGCGCTGCAAGTACACAGTGATGTGGTTTGATGCCACTCCCTCACTAAAAACCCTCATCTGTTCCTGTGAATGAGATGCTTTTGCACAGTGAAGTCTTTTCTCCTGCTACAGAACACACCTGAAGGATGTCTCTATTTGTGATCGCATTTCTTCTCCTTTTGCTTCAATGTAATGAAATAAGCTGCCGAAGCCATTTAATACAATTTATATTATTTATAAAGACGACGCACATTAAATCAACATTACTGTAAATGTGCCATTGTTAATTCAGCTGGCTAATTTTAAAATGTAGTCCTTTGGAGAGATGTTTTGAGGCAACACTTAAATTGTGTTGTTAATTTTATAAAAGAACTGTATAAAACATTTTTTTCCACTAAATCAACCACTTTTCAAATGTGTTTTTCCCCACAGATGGTGCTGAGAGTGTGACGTTTGAGCCGTCTCATCCAAGAATAGTCAAAGAAACAACCAGGGTAGAAATCAAATGCAGTCACAATGATAACAACCAGTATGTGATGCTCTGGTACCAGCAAACAGACATGGGTTGGATGAGCTTGATTGGATACAGCTACTCTGGCAATGACCCCGACTATGAGAAACAGTTTGAAGATCGGTTTGAGATTACAAGAAAAGACATCCAAACAGGAGCTCTGATTATTCACAGAGTGAATCTGTCAGACTCGGCTGTGTATTTCTGCGCTGCCAGAATACACAGTGATGTGGTTAATGCCACCCCCGCACTAAAAACCCTTTGTCTCTGTTGTTTTTGTGCTCAAGATTCTGAAAGACAGACTAAAGCTGAATTATTGTCCTGACATTAATCCATCTGTTCAAAATGACCTGTTCAAAGGCCTGGTTCTGGTTGGGATTTAATCTTTTTCAGTGAGGCAAAAAAAATTGTTCTAAATCAATTGATTGAAAAAGAAATAAAAGAAATCTTATTTACAAATGTATTTACATGAAGACAGTATTGTAATGATTAGCAGCCTTACATATAAAACCTAATATGGTAAATAAAACAGATATATAGAGGAAGGTAAACTAGCAATCTTCAGTAATAGCCAGCTGTTAATATCTTATGTAAAAAAGAAAGAAAAAGAAAAACAACTTCTATTCAAAATCTCTGATCAACAAGTTTTGCTTTATATTAAACTGGCTTAAAACCAACTCTTTAAAGTAAAAAATATATGACTAGATTATAAAAATTGGTTGTATGCTGGTAAACATAAAAAAATATGTATAAATAAAAATGTTCCACGACGACGGTTACAAATATATTTAAAAAGTACAGTTAAATTTATTACATAAAGCTTTAGTTTCTCACATTCTTTAGATATATTTGAATTATTCAAATGTGTTGCAGCATGACTCTGGACAGTCTTTCTGATTATGAACCAAGAATATTCCTCACAATTGTGTTTTCATTTGTGATCAGAAATAAAAATGCACCAAAAAAGCAGAAGCAGGCAGATCTTATTCTTTTAGAAAAGATGAGCTGCGAGCAGAGGAAGAAGGTGGGGAAGAGGAGGCGACGTATGAAGAAGGGAAGATAGTACTCTCCTTTTTCATCTGTAATGAGTTTGTCAGACCGGAGCAACGTGTCAATGCTCCTCCTCATCTCCTTATGAACTCATCACACACTTGATTTCAGTTTCCACGATGCTTTCAGCTTTACACACATTTGGATTCTTACTGCTTTTGCCGACACGTACGTCTGTTTCCGTACTTTTCCCTGTTGTCTCTCTTACTGTGCAACCGTGTTTAAGGTATTTCAAGGTGAAATCCTAAAAAGCACATGGCTTACATTGAACGTTTACCTCTATATTAATTGACCTTCTTCACAGGAAAAGTGGAGAGCGTTACTTTTGAACAGTCCTCTCCTCAGGTTGTGAAGGAAGGGACCGAGGAGCTCAGGGTTGAGTGCAAACATGATGACAGCAACCTCCAAGTGATGCTGTGGTACCAACACCAACAGAGCCGGCGCTCCATGAGCCTCATCGGGTACACAGTCCTGCAGGGTGAACCAAGCTACGAGGAACAGTTCAAAGACTCCAGAGTCCGGATAAAAAGAGCGGACACGCTGAGAGGATCTCTGATCATTGGCACAGTGAATTCATCCGACTCAGCAGTTTATTTCTGCGCTGCCAGCACACAGTGATGTGGTTTTATGCCACGGCTTCACTAAAAACCTCCTCAGACGTAGAACAGCTGCTGCTCAGGGCTTTAGTTAGTTCAGAACTGAAGATATAAAGCTGCTTTATTATATATTTGAATTATATGATGAACTATAATAATAATAATAACAATAACTGTTTGTATAGCACCTTTAAAAACAACAGTTTACAAAGTGCTTTGACAAGACAAAAATCAAAATACACACATAAATACAGTATAAACAAACAAATAATAATAATTAGAGGTAAATCCAGTTAGGTACAACATAACCACAAATGATGCATCATTGTATGTGTTCAAAAAGGACAAAATAAACGATTATTATCTTATTAATATTGTTGAGTAATGTATGTGCTTGCAGAGAGAGAACAGTGAGATAAGCGAACTGAACATGTAGCCCCTGCTAAAAAAAGTGCATTCACTGCAAAATACACATTTTTTATAATATCATAAACATAATCATGCGCCAAAAAGTAAACATGTATATATGAAAGTTTCATTTACAATATTAAAAGTAAAGTATACATTAAATAAATCCTGGGAGACACTTAATGAAATTAACTGACGATCATAACATGCCCTAACTGCATTCACTAACCATGTCACATCTGTAAGGATACAATGTAATTGACTACATGAATTAAATGATGATTGATTTTTGTTTTGTTTTTCACATTTCATAGACTAAACCATTAATCCAGAAAATACATTTCCAGATGAATCAGTAAGGAAAACATGAATTAGTTGCAGCCCTAAATCAAAGAATTGGACAAATTCAACATTTGACCTGATGATGCTGCTGAATGAAAGTGAGGGAATCAGGTTCTTACAATTCATATGAGGGCTGAGTAAATAATAATCTTTTATCCTCATCATCATCATCATGGTGAAAGATATGGGATTTTTTAGTTGAAAGACAATAAGTGGACAACTGTACATTTAAATGTAACCATTACTTTTTTAAATGGTGCCTTTCATGTTTAGTTCAATGTTAAAATTGTTCAATTAAATAATGTTGGAAGCTCATTTCTTTCACTGTTTAAGGAAGACAGAACTGAGAACTCTTAATAATTGAAAGTTATAAAGTTATCACATATTTTCTTCATATCATGCAGCCGATACTGTGTAACATGAACGTAGCCTGTGTAGAACATTTCCAATCCACTAAATAGTCGTCGAGACATTGCACTGAAAACCACAAAACGTCAACATCATGGTCACAGGAGGGAAAGTCAGGGAGCACCAAAGTCACAGTGCTCTTGAGCAAGGACTTAATCTTGCAGTTGCAGCTCAGTGAGCACCAGGAGACTGTGCTGAGAAACTCCTGCAGCCTTTAGTGTTTCAGAAGTGTTACAGCAGTGCTGCAGGAAGGTGCTCCTGAAGACAGCAGGGTTTTTGTTTGATCCAAGTCCAAATGAAGCTGCTCTTGGTTGCTTTTCTCATCTTCACCAGTGAGAACATTTCAATTTAGTTGATAGAAAAGTGTTTCTCTTCTTCCTCCTCTTTGTGGTTGTTTTTTTCTTATTTCCCAGATTGTGTGAAAATTCACCAGCCTCCTTTTGTAATGAGCCGTGACAGAGACTCGGCTGTGACTCTGCAGTGTGAACAAGATGATGATCAACATTTCAACATGTTCTGGTACAGACAGGGAAACACAGCTGCTGACAGATTCTCTTGGTAAAGATGTGTCCAGCACTGAAGCTCCTTTCAACACATCCAAGTTCACCATGTCCCAGCCTGCAGTGCTCAGTTCCTCTCTGCAGATTCGCCCTGTTAAGGCCGGAGACTGGGCTGTGTATGACTGCCTCCAGGAGAACACGGTGGTTCAGAAAGCCTCAGCAGCTAAACAACAACCTCTACCAGGAAGAGCTGACAGTGAGGAGGGTTAATGTGTTGAATTAATTCATTAAAGAAACAATTATCATTCTCAACAAGTCTTAATGTTCATGTAACACCACAAAGCTGATCACTTCAGATAGGAGAGCAGGTGTTAACGTGGGTAGTCGTCTCATTCAGTATTTTTATCCTGCAGAGTTTCTCTAATCTGTGCCACTTGTGTGTCATCTGTGTGCTTTAGTCTGTTATCTTATTTCACTATAAGTCTGTGTGCAGCCTAACAACATATATCAAATTCAAAAGGTTTTCAAACACTGACCTCTGTAGGGTTCATGTGACATTACACTGAAATAAAATCAAATTAAAATCACCTTGTGCTTTTCAGAAGTCAAGATGTGTCAAAAGGAAGCAGTGGTGGAAGAAGTGCATCATTTACTTCAGTAAAAGTATAAACACCATGGTCTAAATGTACTCATACAGTCATCATCACTACAAGTTAAAGTCTCAAAATGTTACTTGAGTAAAAGTATAAACACCATGGTCTAGATATACTCATACAGTCATCATCACTAAAGTTAAAGTCTCAAAATGTTACTTGAGTAAAAGTATAAACACCATGGTCTAAAAAATGAACTCATACAGTCATCATCACTAAAGTTAAAGTCTCAAAATGTTACTTGAGTAAAAGTATTAACACCATGGTCTAGATATACTCATACAGTCATCATCACTAAAGTTAAAGTCTCAAAATGTTACTTGAGTAAAAGTATTAACACCATGGTCTAGATATACTCATACAGTCATCATCACTAAAGTTAAAGTCGCAAAATGTTACTTGAGTAAAAGTATAAATACCATGGTCTAAATTAACTCATACAATCATCATCACTACAAGTTAAAGTCCTGAATTCAAAATGTTACTTACGTAAAAGTATCAGCTAAATGTTACTTGAGTAAAAGTATCAGCTAAGTGTATTTCAGTAAAAATACCCATTATGTACTTCACAGTGACATTTGCTGCAGTTATTGTAGTTTGGACGTGTGAACTCAGTGCAGACCTCTTCTTGCTTGTGAGACTGTTTATTCTAATGACAATAAAATAAAACAACATCGTGACTACACTGTAAAAAATGGATCACTCTCACTCGCCTCTTGCACTCAGACTCCACCCAGTGTTCAAAAGACCAAATAACAAATAACAAACAAATAATCCAGACATATATAACAGTGTTCTAGTTTAGATTAGTAGTATAGTGCTGCATCATGTCAAAGCAGCATATTTAATTTTTTTTAATGTAAAAACTGATAAGTGTGATAAATATAGTGCAGTAAAAAGCACAGTCTTCCCCTCTGAAGTGGTGTTGAAGTATTAACTAGCATCAAAGGGAAATACTCAAGTACAAGTTTGTTTAAATAGTACTTAAGTAAAAAAAAGTTATTCCACCACAGAAGAGAAGCCAGTCAAAGAATTAAACTGGAATAAAATGAAATTATAATGAAGAAGTAGGCCTGGAAAGGGGCAAATTACGAACATATACACATGACCTCTGCAGAATAACTGTGACATAACATCATAGATGAGAATTGTTTGGTTTTAACAATTAAGTTAAAAGTATATTAACAGTTTAGTTCTATGTTTAGATACACTGATCCAAACATTTACACTCATTTATGTTTATGAAATGCAGTGGAACAAGTCAACAGAGGCATAAGTGGTTATGATTCATTTAACAAAGTACATTTACTCCTGAACGTAACTACAGTGTAAGTGCCTCAAAACTGCACCTGAGTATTTCCATTCGATTACTTTATACTTCTGCTCTGTTACATCCCAGAGGGGAATATTGAACTTTACCTGTTTAGCTGGAAGATGGAGATTGACATTATTGATATAAAATATAATCAGCTCCAACTTTAACAGCTGCAATACTGAGGTGATGCTTATATTGATGCTTTATGATCCAATATTATGTGATTCTGAAAAGGACCATTCTGCATAAATAATACGCTTACTGTTGCGACTTTTGCACTTAGAAACTTTGTACAGTAAGTTTGATGTGATATTTGTTGTTAATCATCATTTAGTGACGGCCGTTTTACCCAGTTCCTTTTTTAAAGACTTAGTTGAAGAAAAGGGGAAGATTTAAAAGGATCATCACATAAATGTGTCTCCTCAGTTGAGTGATGAGTGGGTGGATGAAGAGGTGTGACCAGCAGAGATGTCCCTCCCTCTGAACTGCTACAAACACAAAAACAAAGAGGTCTTTCCCTTTTCCTTCCCTTCTTTTCTTAGCTGTCACAGAAATAGCAGCAGTCAGGTCGGAGCCTGTGTGCAGCTGCTCTCACAGGCGGAGAGAGATGGAGGCTGAGATATGGAGGAGCTGGGTGGGGGAGGGAGACAGGAGAGAACCGAAGAGACTGCAGGTTTTTGTGTGATGCTTTATCACCGTGGGGACAGGGGGCCACGGTGATACAATCCAATAGAGCCGCCGTACAAAAACCTCCTCCCATTAACACCCATTGTGTAGACAGCTCCGTGCTACCTGAGAGCAGGGAAGTCACTCCTCTGAAGGCCTGTAACATGGCAGCACACTTAGACCCTGAAAAGACAGTTTATATACAGAAGATCTGTGTGAAAAGAGTCTTTAAAATAACTTTTAAATAGTATGTGGAGCACTCAGACGATTCTTTGACTCTTCTAAACGTAAACACAACACATTTGGACATTCTGAAGCTCTTCCTGCATGTTTGAAGCTTCTTCCTCCTCTGGATTATCACACTGTGTCTCCACAGGATGATTCTGGGAAGTTTTGAGAGTTTTTGGTGGAGGAGAAGTTCAGTGTGACACTGGATCTGAAGCTCACTTTGGAAAGGGAACAAAAGTCACTGTTGTGGGTAAGTAGGATCTCTCACTGCTTCACTTCACTGACACACGTTCAACAGTTGACATGTTGGTGTGAAAGTGAAGGAAAAGTCTGTTGTTGTGAAAAAGTTGAAATATTGAGCTGAACCCAAAACACTGTGACCAACACTGATGCTGCTTACTTTGGCCAAGGAACCAAACTGACGGTTTTAGGTAAATATTTCAGTTTATGACTGTGTTTAGTAGATGTCACATTTCTTTAGAGTCTCAGCATAAACACAAGTATCAGTAAAGACTTGAGTTTGATGCTCAGCATTTCTGCACTGTGACAATGCAAACGAAGCTTACTTTGGAAAAGGAACTAAACTGAGTGTTTTGGGTAAGTCGAGGATGATTTCAACTGAACTAATGTCCCTTGAAGAGTTTTGTTACTGGAGAATAATAATGAACTTTATTTGAGTTTGAGTTCAGCTCAGTGCTTTTTGATATTAAGCCTAAACGCTGTGTCAACAGCGAAGCCTACTTCGGCCAGGGAACAAAAGTGACGGTTGTTGGTAAGAAATGATTCTTCTGATTAATTCAGCTGCAAGAGAAGGAAACAGACAAGCACCTTGGTTACTGAGGGAAACACTTTTGTGTTACGTTAAACTTGTAAAAACCAGACTGCAGTCCAGCAAAAGTTGCTTTTTGTATTTAAAGAAAATTGACATTTACACAATAAACAGCTAAATGTAAAGAAGTAAAGTAAAAGCAGCAGGTGGAAGTGTTTTGAGCACTGATCATCTGCACTGTGACTCTGGTGGTGGTTATGCAGCTTACTTTGGTGGAGGAACAAAGTTAACTGTTATAGGTAAGGAATATACAGTTTATTGTATCTACAGTCTCTGATTAGTGTGTGATAAGATAAGAAGTGTCAGAACAAGTGTAAAAAACACTGTAAACAGAGCAGAGAGTCTTTAACAAAGAGCTTTTTAAAGTTCAGCTCAGTGCTTTTTGATACTAAGCCCAAACGCTGTGTCAATTACCAAGTTTACTTCGGCCAGGGAACAAAACTGACGGTTGTTGGTAAGTAAGAAATGATTTATATTTAAATAACATGTAATGCAATAAAGTTCATTTAAAAGCCACGAAATGTAAAGAAGTAAAGTAAAAGCAGCAGGTTGAAGTGTTTTGAGCACTGATCATCTGCACTGTGACTCTGGTGCTAATGAAGCTTACTTTGGAGGAGGAACAAAGTTAACTGTTATAGGTAAGACATCAACACATTTTAAAAAACAACTACTTTGTTTTTTTACTTAAACTTAGTGAACTCAAGACGTCTGGTTTGAGCTCTGCTCAGTTTTTGTTGTTCAGCCTAAACACTGTGTCAGCGTGAAGCCTATTTCGGCCAGGGAACAAAAGTGACTGTTCTTGGTAAGTTCACATAAAAAAACTATTGCAGACAACTTGTAAAACAGGAAAGTTACTTTTATTACAAACTAAATATACAGAAGCAAAGTGAAAAGTTGAAGTGTTTTGAGCACCGATCGGCTGCACTGTGACTCTGCTGCAGAGGCTTACTTTGGTGGAGGAACAAAGTTAACTGTTTTAGGTAAGACATCAAATCAATTTAAGAAAATGCACAGCATGGTAAAAGGTAAGTTTGCATTGCAACATGTAAAACAAAACAAGAAAGTTACATTTATTACAAAACTAAATATACAGAAGCAAATTGAAATGGGCTGTTTTGAGCACTGATCAGCTGCACTGTGACTCTGGTGGTAGAGAGGCTTACTTTGGTGGAGGAACAAAGTTAACTGTTATAGGTAAGAGCATTTAACGTTTTTTTAAGTGTTTTTCAGGTATGATTTTGTTTTCTGAAGTGTTTCTTACACTGTAAACACACTCAAATGACACGTAAACTATGATTATAGCTGCTAAACAATCTTAAATAGACACATAAGCATATGGATGTTTAGGAGAGTGAAAGATGCTGATGAAAAATAATGAAAGATGCAACTCTTTTTCAAACTAATGTAGATTAAAGTCTTCCCCTGTCAGGGAGTGACAAAGTTTGAGTAAAGTCAGAGTCAGAGAGAGGCAGCAGGAAGAGTTTTTGTTACAGTCCAAAGTCTCTGTGCTCACTCACCGAGGCTTACTTTGGAGCTGGGACTAAACTCACTGTTCTAGGTAAGAAAACCTGCAACACATCATCTCAGAGCAGGATTCTCTGCTCATTTGTGTGTTGAGATCAGATAAGGTCAATGATAAGAATATATTTAAGAGACCTTTCATTTCATGATAGTGAAGAAAATGAACTGATTTGAAAGTGTGAAAGAAGTTAGTTTGTGGCAGTAAAAACCAGTGTTGTCTTTGTTCTCCAGTAAAAGTAGTGCAGCTCTAAAAACATTTGGCTCTACGCCCAGATTCTTACTCTCACAGAGACTTCTTCTCAGCTCTGTGAAACACTGTGAGTTCACAGGCACAAGCTTACTTTGGAGCTGGGACTAAACTCACCGTTTTAGGTAAGACATTAAAAAATATTCAGAATATATCAACACAAAGTATCAACAGATATCTTAGAACGTGCTATCAAATTAGGACTGCTACCAGTTGTGTTGTTTATAATCGTATTCTCTTTAATCAACCTTAAATCAGCAGTTTAAAATGGTCAAGAAGAGATTTAATAGGAAAGGCGTTTCTTCAAATGTTTTGTGTGCACAGTTAACTGTTTATGTATTTAAAAAAAAAGAAGAAGAAGAGCACAAAGACAGTCTGCAGCGTTCAGTGCTGAAAGGTTCAACAGTTTTTCTGTAGCCTCGTATCAGTGTGAACAACTACGAGCCTGCTTACTTTGGCAGTGGCACCAGACTGACAGTGTTGGGTAAGAAAAGGACTGAAATCAGGGCCATAAATGTTTGTTTCTGAGCTTCATTGAACCTAAGTAAGCTAAATTATTACTGAGTAAATATGTTAATGTTGTAATTAAATGATGGCTGTGTTGGTTTGTTGCCAAAGTAAATGTGAAAATGTCACATTTATACTGACACCCGACTTAATCAACTACTGTTATAGTGAATTCATCATCTGTGGTATTTGAAAAATGTTTCTTTACTCACATTAGATAAAAAGAGGGGGCAAAAAGCATCTTAAAGTCAACATAACTGAGAGATAAATGTTATTGTGATTGTACTGTAGATGGACTGGTTGGTAACATGAAAAACTCAGTTAAAGTTAAATAAACAAGCTAGGCTTAGTCAGCCAATGCAGTCAGTTATTACATGAGTCAGTTTTGTGCTCCGACACTTCTCCTGCTGAGTTTGGAGAGGGAACCAGGCTGACAGTTCTTGGTGAGAAAACTTTATAGAAAAAAAACATTCAATCTGAAGAAAATAATAATTATTTGCTTTGATACGAGTAGAAAAACTTGTGACAAGCATGATGTTTTTGTTCTTTCATGAAACAGTTTCACTGTGGATCTTCAGTTTTTTAACAGTGCAGCTTTAATTTAGTGATTTATCCTTTGTCCTCACAGAACCAGGTATTAATATCACCCCACCAACAGTCAAAGTGTTTCGACCTTCAGCAAAGGAGTGTCGAAACCAGAAAGACGATGCAAAGAAGAAGACCATTGTTTGTGTGGCCAGTGGATTCTACCCAGACCATGTCAGTGTTTTCTGGAAGATCGACGGGGAGAATGTCACCGATGGTGTGGCGACAGACAACGCTGCCCTGCTGGAAGACGAGTATTACAGAATCAGCAGCAGGCTGAGGGTCCCTGTCGCAGACTGGAACACACCTGACAAAGTATTCACCTGCTTTGTCAGCTTCTTTGATGGATCACAAACCACCTTACATGAACAGTCAGTTTTGGGTGTTAAAGGTATGTTCTTTTGGAAAATGATCTAATGAGAATCTTTTTATTACGGGGAAAATCATCTGTCCTCGTCTAATATTTCTTATTTTTCTATCAGCTAAAGGAGAAGGAACCATGACAAGAGGTAAATCTATTCTGTGGTTCTGTACACCTCGATGCATCCATTTAAAGACCGTGTAGTGTCCTGTTTGGTCTCCACAAAGTGCACTGGATGCTTCCTCTTCATGAAACTGTTTGAACTTTCTGCAGAGAAATATCTGATGATGACACAGACGGCCAAATTCTCCTACAGTGTGTTCATCATCAAGAGCAGCATCTACGGAGCCTGTGTGGCGTTTGTGGTGTGGAGGCTTCAGGTTTGTCCGACATGATCTCCTTTTATCTAACACTTTTTTTTCCCGATGAGTGCACTCGACATAAAACCTGACTCAGTACATTTTAATATAACAAGTATTAAAAAAGAGCTCATGACTTTGTGTCCTTTCTGTGTGCTGCAGAGATCATCTGGAAAGCAGAACAACTGAGAGCTGAGCTGAACCACCTTCATCTTGGTTTCTGTAAATACAATTTGTAGCCCCACCGCAGCTTTTTTTGTTGAAGCATATGTGCATTCATATTCATGCAACATATTCTTATTACAGCATGAAAGCTATAACTGGCCATTTTCTTTTGTTGTTGTGAACTTTTTGTTGTGTCATTTCCTTTTAAATGTTTTCCCTGAGTGTCTGCTAAAAGACTGAATTGACTTTGATAATCTCTCCTAAAAATGATGATCAAGTGTATATCTTTCAGGCTAAATGCAAATAAGCAAGGATTAAGTGGCTATATTAAATATGCAGTTAGGATACCATCTCCTCTCAGGGCGCTCACTTCTCATCTGACACTGAACATCACTTTTCCACAGATAGTGAGAGGTATTTTTAGCTGCGCGCCTATCTGCCTCTTTTCTGAGAATTCACTGAGTTCTCACCTACGTGATGTTGAAACATCTCAGCTCAGGGAAACTTGCTGTCATTTGAGACCCATGATCAAACTGATTTTATATTCTCTAAATGAATAAAGCTCCTTTAGTTCAAACGGTGTCAGTAGGAAAGTAAATGTAAGAGTGAGAGTCGACCACACAACAACAGGAAGTCAACGTTCTCCTGTGTGTGCAGAAGAAGGTCAGAGCAGTTGATGTTTGCGTTGAAACTCTGCAGAGGAGAGGATGTGGTCACAGAGCAGCCTGCACATCCTTCTCTGTGCTGAGAAATGACGAAGGTGCGACCTTCCTCTTCACCACAACCTGCGGCTCACAGAGTGCACCTGCATCTCTGCACCAACACGCCCACGCTGCACTGCACGTCTCTGAGCAAACAGCTGGGAGAGAAACGTCCATTTCTGTGTCAACTGAAGCTACAGAATGAGCAGAAATGTGTGTTATACCTCACACATCAGCTGTTTACTGTCATCTGATGCACAAATGTGAATTTGAATGTTTTTATGTTGCACTAGATAAAGAGATGTAAAATCAATGACAACTATCACCAGTAATTAAAAAAGAAAATAAATGAAAAACCTGCGTTTCATTTTAATCTCCGTTATAAATCATCTTCCTGTGAATTACTTGTATACAGTAAGAAATTATACAACAATATTTGAAGCATATCATAGCCATTTAACAAACATTGCTGTTCATCATTAGATTGTTTTATGAGTAGAGACTCCAGAGGGGCGTAAATGGACGAAGAACACGTTCTCCTTTCGCCATTTGTTTCTTTGAAAAACATGTTTGTGCTTAATCAATTATTTGCTTAATTGCTCCCCGTGCTGCGCATGGGTGTGTAAATGTGGTGTGAATGGTTAGATCAGATTAGATGGTATGTAGATGTCCACTGCCATCACTGTGAATGTCTGTGTGAATGGGTGAATGTGACAAACACTGTGAAGCGCCTTGAGTAGTCAGATGACTAGAAAGGCGCTATATAAGTACAAGTCCATTTACCATTTACCATAAACAGGAAACAACGTCTGAGACCGCAACAGAAACATCTGTGAGCTAGAAAATATGTGCATCTCCTCCTCCAGACCCTAAACTGTACAGGTTCTCTAGTTAGGGAAAATATTTCACTCTCTCTCTCTCTGCATTATTTAACATCAGCAAATGTCAAGACTATCGCTTTATTGGTTCATAATTAAAAATTATAGTAAATGCAGAATGAAAATGATTGGTTCCTTTTCAGTAAATCACATTTCAAGATGTAAACTAAGTGAGCAATCTGAGACTCAGTAAATGGATGCTTGATGATTTATTAGACTTAAACTAGACTGCTGAGCTCTTTTTTGCAAATATATAATACAACAAAACAGGAGTAGATTAGATTAAATTACATAAACAGACCAAGCATACTTATGAAACAGGGAAATTATAAATAAGGGTTTAATCTAAATCTGCTTCAAATAAACCTCTCAGGAGGCTGCACACAGATGTATAATAGCTTGTTCTCTGACCTAAAACAAAGAAAAAGTGTTCAAGACAGTCTTTACTAATGTCGAAGAGTGCTTGAAGAACTTCCACAATATCATCTCTCTCACTTGGTGTTTTTTTTTTACATGAGTCCATAAAGAGAAACTTATATTTGTGTTAAACTGCAGGTTAGTACCCAACAGGGCCGACAGCTATTTCAGTTTAAATAAGCATTAACACTAAGTACTAAACTACAGGCTACAGTTAAAAGGTGGAGTCAATGATTGTGAAGAAATATTGTTGATATTTGTACACAACACCCAGAATTTCTCTTTCTAAAATAGGTCAAATATGTAGATCAATTAAACAGCCTGTACAGAGTTCTCTGGTTAAGACTTCTTAACCAGAGTTAAGGGGCCAAATGTTTATTTTTACAAAAAACATTCAACCACCCAGAAACAACAAATAATGGAGGGTTATTTGCAATAAGTATTTATAAATGAGAATAAACAACAGGAATTGTGTCAAACTGATCGTTAAAAAACAACTGAAAAAGAAACAAACACTATTAAAAAAAGGCATCAATCAGTCAACATCCTTTATTTAACTGGGTTAAAGAATTCATGGAGATTTAAAGCTTCTTTTCCAAGAGTGAGATGGCCAAGACGGCAGCACAGAAGCAGAAAGGTTACACCAAACACACAAGGCGTCAAATCTACATCTCACACACTACAGGAGAACAAGACTCAGGATTACATGATTACACGGTGCAATGACAAGATCCAAGTGAGCTTATTTCTCTGTCTTTTATAATTGACTGGAGTTCCCCAGAGCTCAGAGATGAGTCAATATCAAGTCCTTCTGCACATCGTTCCAGGTAAATGTTGCAGAAAATTTCAAAGCCTTTTTGCCCAGTTCAGTTTTGACTCTCGGGCCCTGCATCTGTATGATGTCCTGAGAACGCGGCCATATCAGCTGAGGTTTCTACACATGTACACACAAATATGTGCGCAGAAGTCCAAGAATAGATTTATAAATAAGAGTCAGCTAGTGGGAGAGTCTAAGGACCTATCGTGCATTTTATTACTAAGTAATAAAATGCACAGCACAGTGGTATACAGTATCCAATTTCTTTAGAAACTGATCAGGAGCGTTCACAGAAAGCAGGCCTCCATAGTCCAACAAGGGTGAAAAAGCTGTGGTGATCAAATGTTTTCTAACTTGCAATGAAAAACATGATTTATCTCTAAAAAAATATATTTATATATATGCAGTGACGAGTGGCGGTTAAGAGTTTGTTGTGTTGGGAGTACAGGAAGGTGTAGCGTAGTGTTCAATTGATTCAATTAAATTTTATTTGCAATGCCAAATCATAACAAAAGTTATCTCAGGACACTTTACAGAGTAGGTAAAGACCACACTCTATGACTTATTTATGATTTGCAAAGACCCAACAATTCCTCTGTAGAGTACGGTGGCAACGAAAACCTTCCCTATAAAAGACAGGAACGTGGGACAGACCCAGCTCTGTGGAGGACGGCCATCCGTCTGCACCGGTTGGAGAGGAAGAAAAGGAGAGAGAAAGAGAGAAACACGGACAGATGGACAGAGAGAGACAAGGACAGACACAAAGACAGAGACAGACACACTTCCAGAGATGCAAGCAACCAAAGAGTAACAGTAACTATAATAATATCTATAGTAATGTGAATATGACTTGTGATGTTATGGCACTTAGCACAGCTAAGTGTCTCTAAAAGAACATCCAGACTGAATAGTTGAGTGATTTCAACAATGTGGATGAGTCAAGTCCCCTCTCGTGAGATTTCAGAGCGAGACTTTTCCATGAGACTTGGTTAGAGACAATAAAAAACAGACAGGATCAAGCGTTTTAAAAGGAACGTCAACTATTTCTAACCTCGGCTGTAGAGCGGTAGCATGTTGACATGTGTGTACACATTCATGTCATGCATGTAAAGATGATTGTGGGTTTATCATATGACTAACACTCACCTTGGACTGTTTCTTCCCCAGCTGCTGCTGCTGAGTGGAGGCTGTACATGTGTAGACGACAGGGTCTGCAGACCATCAGGGAGCCATCTGCTGGATGAACCTGCAACACAAAGCAAACAGTCAGAGCTGTAATACATACAAGGTGCAATCCAGGGGGCCTTATTTAAAGTATATTGAATAACAATCAGACACAAGAGCAGAATAAGAGTTTGAAGCCACTCACTAAGGCATTATCTATAACTGCATCAAGTCTGCAGTTGTAAATATAAAGAAGATCATCTTTGGGTCATTTCCAGAGGGTGAGATATCAAAATGTATATTTGAGGGTTTTTTCATGATGAATGAAAGAGCTAACTCAAAAGATAAATCTAGCAACTCAGTGTAAGTTTCACAATCATGTGAAATAAGTTCCCTCTGCCATCGTTTGTGTAGATTTCTGTTCAATGAAAAAACAACTTTTCATGGTCAAAACAGTTTCACACCAGTAGGAGGAGACATACTTCACCAAATAAGACAAAGATTTCACTATGAACACAGTGCTCATCGAGTTAGCTGTGATGTAAGTGACACCTGCCCTGTTCTTTTTAATGTAACAGTGTAGTCTTGTGTGCTGGTGCTGAGCTGACAGGACTGTCGTCTTCGTCATGATGTTAATGGTCTTAATATGTTTGCTTCTTTCGTGTGCCTTGGATTAAGGCTGAGAAACTGTAAATGAACCAAAGTAAGACGCTGCAGAGCTCATGACAAGAATCTAAAAAGGGTTTTTTTCCTTCACAGGTGCTTCTAACATGAAAAGTGTTCTACAAACACCTCCTTTCATCATTAAGAGAACTGGTGAATCTGTTGCCAGTGAGATCAACTGTTCACACCACATAACAAGTTATGATCAAATTCTTTGGCACAAACAGGACGAACAAAGAGCTCTGCCAGTCAGCACATCGCTGCAGATTCCCCTCAACACAAAAACTTTACTTTCTGCAGAGACAACATGTTGACTCCTGAACACCTGCAGCTTTGAAGTTTTCATTCCCTGATATGACACGATTGTGACCCCCTGTGAGGACACAACTACTGACGATATGCATTCTTTGTGACATTGTGTTAAATTTAATGACAATTATTGTTTACAATTATCTATTACTGTTTAATTTCAGGTTCAGGAATGACAGAATCTGAAAGAATAGGGGGATGATAAAAGTCACAGGCCTCCATTTTAGGTTAAAAAAACCATTGTCAAAATAATACTTTTCATTATTTTGCTGCTGTTTTTAGTTATGTCCAGGTTACAGACTCTATACAGAGGTGGACAGCTTGACAGCTCCCCAAAAGTGAAGCCAAAGCATAGGTCATAAGCCCCCCTCCAAAAAAGATGGTTTCTGTCATCATAGGTAGTTTTTATCACGCTGATGTTTGTTCAGGTGAACGTTTGTTTTTAATGAATTATTTAGTGCTATAAAAACAGGGTGAAACGTCATGAATTACATTTACAAATCACAAATGGTTACAAATTACAACATGGCGGCGCCTGTACCCGGGGTATTTAGGCTTCACTTTTGTACAGTGGGAGGAAGTGGAGCTGGGTTGTCAATCTTAACTACAGCCAGCTCACTAGATCTTCCATCTGTGGTTGTTGTAAAATTTCTCTAACTTGTAACATAACTAAATTTGGCACAAGATCGCTCCTCCTCAGCTTCTCAGTGTTACTGATATAACCTCATGTACTGTGATGTACTGCAGGGGCACCCCCAGTATCACTTATACTACCATCTATACTTTATAAGTCACTGAAGACTTAACTGAAAGGACGACATCACACAACGCAGTGACACTCCCACCTGCAGCTCTTCAAATCGACTCCACCAGAGGCCCATTTCCTTTTGCAGAACATGGATATTATGGTTCAACGAGGCCTCCTCAGATTGTCAGTCTTTGTGCTGTGGACTGCAGGTAAGTTCAATAAAAACCACTGTGCACTGATTTTTTAATATACTTCGAGATAAATTACATTTTTTATGTAATTTTGAAGTGATTATGTCGGAGGTTACAATAAGGATCCAACAACTAAAGTTCACTAAGGTGTCCTTTACTGTTAAACACACAGGTCTAACTGATGGAAGTGATGTCACCCAGATTGACATCCTGTGGAAAATCAAGGGTGAAACTGCAACAATGAACTGCAGCCACACGAAGGGTGCTCAGTACTTCCAGATGTACTGGTACCGACAGCTGCCAGGAGAAACAATGAAACTAATCGTGTTCACAACAACAGTCAGCAAAGATCATGATTTTGGAGATTTCAGCAAAGATAAATTCTCAGCCACCAAGCCTGACGCAGAGAGTGGGACATTCACAGTGAAGAATCTGGAGCCAGAAGATAAAGGCTTGTATTTCTGTGCTGTGAGTGAACACAGTGATGCAGACACACTCAATAACTGAACAAAAACCCCAGTGCACTGTCATTAGCACATCTATGAGTGAGTGTATTATTCTGCTGCACTGTAGGGGGACCTCAAGTCTAATCACAGACCATCACATTATACAGAGACACTCCCACCTGTAAGTCTCATCTCCCTGTTGTAAAGACACGCCTCCCGTCACACAGACTGACAGTGACTCTGGTCTTTATTCTGCTCAGAACACAATAATGATCACAGCTGGTCTCATCCAACTCTCTGCAGCTCTGCTCTGGATTGTAGGTACTGAACATTACAGCTTTACGTTCATACTCATGATTTAGTGCTGATCATTCTGACTGTTATTAATCCTGTAACATGAAAAGTGATTTTATTTTAACCCTTCAGGTCTAATTGATGGGAGTGATGTCACCCAGACCTCTTTCCTGTGGAGGGACGAGGGTCAGTCCGCCACAATGAACTGCAGTCACACTAAGGACAGTACATATCTACAGATGTACTGGTACAGGCAGCTACCAGGGGAGGGAATGAGGCAAATAGTTTTCACGACTTCATACAGCGCTCATGAATATGAAAGTGGCTTCAGTAAGGAGAAATTTCCTGCAGAGAAGAGTGATGCTCAGACTGGATCTTTGACAGTGGAGAAGCTGCTGCCTGAAGACAGTGGAGTGTATTTCTGTTCTGTGAGTGAACACAGTGATACAGGTGACTGAGACGGCTGCACAAATACCCACCTGTTGGTGTCTCAGTGACTCAAAGACAGCTGGGTCTTTAATGAACTGTAGAGGGAGCTGTACACACATGGTTACACTTTTCTTTAGATGAAGAAGATATAAAACTCATTATGTGTCCTGTGCAATAGTGCAGCATAGTATGAGTTTATTATGCCAACCTATTTCACCCCATGTATGAGCAACTTATTTAAGTTATTTAAGATACAAAGAAATGACGTCACATATATCACAAAAAGATGTTTCCACTTGCTAATGTATTTCCTGTAAGACTTTTTATACCATTTCATTATATTTAAATTCTAATGCGTTAAACTTTTCAAGTTTCAATTTAATGACTTCAGATATTTTATTTATTTTTCAATTTTACAGTCATTTGTCTTGAATACTTTTATCTTTTTTTTCAACTTGTGTTTCCTACTTTCTCAAACAGAGTGAGGCCAAACTTAAATTTCTCCAACAAGTAACTGCCTGAATATTGAAAATAAAACATATCTATAAAACCACCATCAGCTCTGTACTGCCCAATACTGTGACTACTGGAACCAAACAAGCTTAAAACAGTTTTCATTACACCTGTTTTCTTTTTTAAATGGCCGGGAAATGTTAATATAAAGACACAGTTTTACAAGTTAACATGTAGGGCTGCACAATAAATGGAATTTTATCAAAATCACAAAATGGACTAGTGTTAAATCTGAATCATGGAGGGGAGCAATTTTCATTAAAAGGTAAAATGTGTCTGAATTAAGAATTGTGTTTCTGCAGAGATGTCCCGATCTACAAGTTGATTCTACAGATTTAAGGAAAATGTTTCTTTTGCACAGATCCTCACAAAAATCACACCATGATCATTTTAAATATTTTTCTATGAATACGAGAATAATGATGCAAAAATCATCATTCATTCCAAGAGAGTGGAACATATCACAATGTCAGCAAATTAATCATAATTAGGGGTGGATGGTGGAACAGTGGTTAGAGCAGCCTCCCCATGTAAAGAGGCTGAAGGTCTTGAGGCAGTGGCTGTGAGTTTGAGTCTGACCTGCAGCGCTTTGCTGTTCGTCTCCCTGTCTCTTTCTCAGCCCATTTCCTGTCTGTCTTATATAATAAAAGACTTGAAAACTGCCAAAAATAGTCTTTAACAAAAAATCAATAAATAACCTTAATTATTTTCCTTGTATCGTGCAGCTCTACTGACACAGTCCACTATTTATTTGTTTCTATATTACAAGTGTTGGCCTTTTTTTTATTACGGCATCATATTGCAGTTACAGATTAATCCTCCATCATTTTGACAGAAGTGTCTAATTCATCACATCAGCCATAATTAAACCTGACCTCCTCAGCTTCAGTGTTACTGATCTGAATGCAGGAGGACCTCCTGTTAACATCTACTCACCTCAACTGACAATGTGGATTAATATACAGCAGCTGACAGGATGAGAGAGTGTCACACACTGAGACCCACCCACCTGCACCTCTTCATATCTCTCTAACTGCACTGACAGTTACACACCAGACTGTTTTAGAACATGGACATCATCAAACATGGCCTCCTCAGCTTGTTGGCGTTCATGCTCTGGATACAAGGTTAAGTTCTGTAATATCAGCTAATTTAGTTCACAGATCAAAAGTCCACTTATAGTAACTTTTACTGTAATTCACACAGGTCTAACTGATGGAAGTGATGTCACCCAGACCCTCATACTGTGGGAAAAACAGGGTGACAATGCAACAATGAGCTGCAGACACACCAAGGGTGCTGGCTACAACCAGATGTACTGGTACAGGCAGCTACCAGGGGAGGGAATGAGGCAAATAGTTTTCACGACTTCTTACAGCGCTCATGAATATGAAAGTGGCTTCAGTAAGGAGAAATTTCCTGCAGAGAAGAGTGATGCTCAGACTGGATCTTTGACAGTGGAGAAGCTGCTGCCTGAAGACAGTGGAGTGTATTTCTGTTCTGTGAGTGAACACAGTGATACAGGTGACTGAGACGGCTGCACAAATACCCACCTGTTGGTGTCTCAGTGACTCAAAGACAGCTGGGTCTTTAATGAACTGTAGAGGGAGCTATACACACATGGTTACACTTTTCTTTAGATGAAGAAGATAGAAAACTCATTATGTGTCCTGTGCAATAGTGCAGCATAGTATGAGTATATTATGCCAACCTATTTCACCCCATGTATGAGCAACTTATTTATGTTATTTAAGATATAAAGAAATGACGTCACATATATCACAAAAATATGATTCCACTTGCTAATTTATTTCCTGAAAGACTTTTTATATAATTTCATTATATTTAAATTCTAATGCGTTAAACTTTTTAAGTTTCAATTTAATGACTTCAGATATTTTTATTTATTTTTCAATTTTACAGTCATTTGTCTTGAATACTTTTACTTTTTTTCAACTTGTGTTTCCTACTTTCTCAAACAGATTGAGGCCAAACTTAAATCGCTCCAACAAGTGACTGCCTGAATATTGAAAATAAAACATATCTATAAAACCACCATCAGCTCTGTACTGCCCAATACTGTGACTACTGGAACCAAACAAGCTTAAAACAGTTTTCATTACACCTGTTTTTTTTTTTTTAAATGGCCGAGAAATGTTAATATAAAGACACAGTTTTACAAGTTAACATGAAGGACTGCACAATAAATGGAATTTTATCAAAATCACAAAATGGACTAGTGTTAAATCTGAATCATGGAGGGGAGCAATTTTCATTAAAAGGTAAAATGTGTCTGAATTAAGAATTGTGTTTCTGCAGAGATGTCCCGATCTACAAGTTGATTCTACAGATTTAAGGAAAAAGTTTCTTTTGCACAGATCCTCACAAAAATCACACCATGATCATTTTTAATATTTTTCAATGAATACGAGAATAATGATGCGAAAATCATCATTCATTCCAAGAGCGTGGACCATATCACAATGTCAGCAAATTAATCATAATTAGGGGTGGATGGTGGAACAGTGGTTAGAGCAGCCGCCCCATGTAAAGATGCTGAAGGTCCTCGAGGCAGTGACTGTGAGTTTGAGTCTGACCTGCGGCGCTTTGCTGTTCGTCTCCCTGTCTCTTTCTCAGCCCATTTCCTGTCTGTCTTATATAATAAAAGACTTGAAAACTGCCAAAAATAGTCTTTAACAAAAAATCAATAAATAACCTTAATTATTTTCCTTTTATCGTGCAGCTCTACTGACACAGTCCACTATTTATTTGTTTCTATATTACAAGTGTTGGCCTTTTTTTTAATTCCTGCCTCATATTGCAGTTACAGATAAATCCTCCATCATTTTGACAGAAGTGTCTAATTCATCACATCAGCCATAATTAAACCTGACCCCCACAGCTTCAGTGTTACTGATCTGAATGCAGGAGGACCTCCTGTTAACATCTACTCACCTCAACTGACAATGTGGATTAATATACAGCAGCTGACAGGATGAGAGAGTGTCACACACTGAGACACACCCACCTGCACCTCTTCATAGCTCTCTAACTGCACTGACAGTTACACACCAGACTGTTTTAGAACATGGACATCATCAAACATGGCCTCCTCAGCTTGTTGGCGTTCATGCTCTGGATACAAGGTTAAGTTCTGTAATATCAGCTAATTTAGTTCACAGATCAAAAGTCCACTTATATTAACTTTTACTGTAATTCACACAGGTCTAACTGATGGAAGTGATGTCACCCAGACCCTCATACTGTGGGAAAAACAGGGTGACAATGCAACAATGAGCTGCAGACACACCAAGGGTGCTGGCTACAACCAGATGTACTGGTACAGACAGCGGCCAGGAGAAACAATGAAACTGGTCGTGTTCACAAGACTCGGCAACCGAGATCATGATTTTGGAGATTTCAGCAAAGATAAATTCTCAGTCACCAAGCCTGACACTGAGAGTGGGACATTCACAGTGAAGAATCTGGAGCCAGAAGATAAAGGCTTGTATTTCTGTGCTGTGAGTCAACACAGTGATGCAGACACACTCAAGAACTGAACAAAAACCCCAGTGCACTGTTATTAGCACATCTATGAGTGAGTGTATTATTCTGCTGCACTGTAGGGGGACCTCAAGTCTAATCACAGACCATCACATTATACAGAGACACTCCCACCTGTAACTCTCATCTCCCTGTTGTAAAGTCACGCCTCCCGTCACACAGACTGACAGTGACTCTGGTCTTTATTCTTCTCAGAACACAATAATGATCACAGCTGGTCTCATCCAACTCTCTGCAGCTCTGCTCTGGATTGTAGGTACTGTATATTACAGCTTTACGTTCATACTCATGATTTAGTGCTGATCATTCTGACTGTTGGTAATCCTGTAACATGAAAAGTGATTTTATTTTAACCCTTCAGGTCTAATTGATGGGAGTGATGTCACCCAGACCTCTTTCCTGTGGAGGGACGAGGGTCAGTCTGCAAAAATGAACTGCAGTCACACTAAGGATGCTAGTTTTTTCCAGATGTACTGGTACAGGCAGCTACCAGGGGAGGGAATGAGGCAAATAGTTTTCACAACTCCGACTCCCCCACATACATATGAAAGTGGCTTCAGTAAGGAGAAATTTCCTGCAGAGAAGAGTGATGCTCAGACTGGATCTTTGACAGTGGAGAAGCTGCTGCCTGAAGACAGTGGAGTGTATTTCTGCTCTGTGAGTCAACACAGTGATACAGGTGACTGAGACGGCTGCACAAATACCCACCTGTTGGTGTCTCAGTGACTCAAAGACAGCTGGGTCTTTAATTATCTGCAGGGGGAGCTATAGACCTGTAGACTGCATTAAGATTCATTGATTAGTATTCAGTAAGATTTGTCTGGGACACTGGTGTGCAGCAACATATGGCTGAAAAATGCTCTACAGCAGTAATAGTGTCACCGTAAACGTGAAATACAGCAAATCCAGAAACAGTACTTCATAGTACTGAATATTTTTCCTGACAACCTAATTCATTGTTATTAGGAAGGAAAGAAAATGTTATCTGGATTTATTTCATTTATGTGCCTTTGTGAGCCTTTTCATGTAACGCAGATTGTTTACAATGACTGTACTGTATTCTGTGACTGCATGAATCTACAATAAAAAACATTTAATCTATAAAACACAATCACCTCTGTTTTTACTGCCACAGTCAGTGACTTGCACCTGGATCAAAAATGTTTCATTATACTCTGTTTGACTGTCAGCTAATGTTAATTAAGACAAATGTAGACAGATTAGCAGTGAATTGATGACGTATCCTGAGTGTGTGTTGTCTCACAGTGATGACACACCTTCTTACAGCGCACCATCATGTGACAGGATGGATGATGTGATGCTGATATCTGTAATCAGTCACTTCTTTCTATTCAGCAGATCAAAATGATCTCAGCTCTCCTCTTCACAGTGTCTCTGCTCTGTGCTGCAGGTATTATACTTCAGTTCACATCTGTGGATTAGTTTTGATGTAACTGGACACACAGTTCAGCTCGTTCCCTGTTGTTGACTTGTTTGGTTTATGGTTACAGGTAGTGCTTGGAGTAAAGAAGTAAGCCAGACCTCAAGGTTACTGGTACTGAGGGGTCAGTCTGCTGAAATGAACTGCAGTCAGGATTTTGCTGGTAACTACTATGAGATGTACTGGTATCAACAGCTGCCAGGGGAGAGTATGAAACTAATCGCCTTCACCGTGCCGTACACGGGGCCAGACTTTGGAGATTTTAGCCCGGACAAATTCTCAGCCACAAAGCCTGACGGATACAGAGGATCTTTCACAGTGAAACATGTGGAGCCAGGTGACAGCGGAGTGTATTTCTGTGCAGCAGGTCCTGCACTGTGATGCAGGAAGCTGTCAAGATGTACAAAAACCAGCAGACACACGACTCAGCGTGGCACTCTGCCTGAAATGAAGCAGGATGAGCTGATTCAGACACTGGTCTAGTTCATTACAGACATCCTGATAAAGTGGAAAGACTGCAAGAGATACAGCATGAAAAAGATGTAAAATAACTTAAACACTGAGTTACAGAGATAAAAGGAAATACCCTTGTTAAGACACATATTGTATGAAATCAATCCAGAAGGTTAGAAAAGTTGAAGTTAACAAACTTACAATACATTCTATCACACTTAAGTTTGCATTTGTCTGGTTTTTCATTACTGACCCATTATTTTTTTTCCAATTAATCAATTAATCATTTAGTTTATAAGGTGAGCCGCGTCCTGAATCTGGGAGCCACCCAGCTATCTCCCAGCAATGTGCATAATTATGCTGGGACGTCGTTAAATCACACAGATCTCTACACTCACCAGGTGGCTCTGTTATAATGCACAGACAGAAGTGTCTCCGATCTGCACATGCTGCAGTGTTTCAGTGGAATTGATAAATTAGTCGCTAATTACTTGTAACTGCTCCGAACACCGCAGTTCATTTCAGCTTGCATGCACATATTCACATTCACACTGATGGCAGTGGACATATATACCATCTAATCTAATCATTCACACCACATTTACACACCCATGCGCAGCACAGGGAGCAATCCGGGGTTCAGTGGACCAGGGGAGGTGGGGATCGAACCGCCGATCTCTTAAATGGAGGACAATCCACTCTGACACTGAGCCACAGTCGCCACAGTCGCCCCTGTGGCCAAAGAACCTTTCTGAATATATTTTCCGATATATTTATCAGCTCCCTAACGCTGCCTGTTGCCTCTGCTGGCTGTGGTGTGGCTGGACTCCTACTGTTTTGAGATATGGTATGAGTTATATTGGGATGGAAGACTTTGACCATATCCCCTGCCCTAATTCAAAGCAAACAAATAAGTTATATAAGTTACACTGATATAAAATGAAAGTTGAAAACATCAAAAAGACCTCCCATTTAGGAAGTGGGAACCAGTAAATGTGTGAATTTTTTCTTTGAATTATTAGAGTTTGAGTTCATCAATCCTCCATATAAATATTTGCCATATAAATAATGTCCATGATAAATGTGCCTTTAAATAATCAAAACTCCCCTGTGCGTTGGTCCCATAAGATCTTTGAGTCTGTCAGTCGGAGGCAGAGGAAGATTAAGACCTCATGATCAGCAACAACAGCAGGATCGCTCTGCTGTAGGTTTAAAACCAAACTGTTTGCAATAACTCACACTCCTGTTTTATCACTGTTTGTTCTCTTTAAATGCAGATCGTTCACAGAGCATTAAAGTCCATCAGGCTCCGACATCAATATTAGGAAATCCTGGTGGCAAAAAAACTAAAGGAATCATGTTTTCCATGTGTTTCCACTGTAGTGGATTGCCTGAATGTTCTTTTCTTAGCATGCCAGTCAGTGTTTAATCCGACAATTTAATGGTTAGGTTCGTATTGAAAGGTCAATCCCCACATGGATAAATGAATCAGTGTTAAGAGGCAAGCAGAAGGATCACAATTATACAAGAAATAATCAGAGCCACAATGAAAACTCAGTTTAAACCAGTGTGTTGCACAATGACCTACACTCTGCATCAGAAAATGTCTTTTAAATAATTGTCCAAAAGTTCAAAATAATGGGCGCAGTGCCCCCCCTAATATAATGGTAGGGACACACTGGTAATGTTGTGGTACCAGCAGCCGATGGGTGAGTCTGGCCTTAAAGTCATTGGATATATTCAATATACCAAGCCCACCCTTGAGGATTCATTCAGACAGCATTTAAGAGTGACTGGAGAGGGCTCAGTGAAATCTCAGCTTCATGTCCTAAAACTGAGAGCCAGAAGACAGCGGCGTGTGTTACCGTGCAGCGAGCAGACACAG
Source organism: Echiichthys vipera (assembly GCF_963691815.1). Taxonomy (NCBI): domain Eukaryota; kingdom Metazoa; phylum Chordata; class Actinopteri; order Perciformes; family Trachinidae; genus Echiichthys; species Echiichthys vipera. The sequence goes on from NC_139837.1 coordinate 21,061,871, forward strand.
TGACTCATTTCACTCTTGCTTCTATGAAAACCCTCTCTGATAATCAGCCACATAAACTCACTGTGCAGACGAGCACACCTGCATGTTACTGCAGCCTGTGGCAGGAAATCACCACCGATATCATCAGGACACCTATGTGAACAGACACAGCAGGATACTGTACAAATCCACCGACGAAGATGTGCGACCGCCCACTGTCGACCCCTCCTCCTCCTTTACATCCAGGCAGCTCTATTCACTTTGCAGTCATCATTATAGTTTTGTTTTTATCTGTGATAGGATCATGATTAGACTCCTCATACATTTAGCAGCTCTGCCGTTCTGTTTAACAGGTAATATTACATTAACTTAATGATTAAAAATGGACCTATAGAAATAAATCAGTGTAAGTTCATTTTTGTCACTAAAGCAGGTTGTTCTTAATGTCTCTTGCAGAACTCTCCCAGAACAGTGTCCATCAGACTCCCACAGCCCTGATCAAAGGTCCTGGAGAAGAAGTCCTGATGAACTGCAGCCATTCGAACACTAACTTTGATATGATCCAGTGGTATAAGCAGTCTGCTGGGGAAAAGGATATGGTCCTACTTGGCTATGTACGATTCTCTTCTGCAGTTGTGGAACCTAAATTCAAAGACACTTATAATGTGACTGGTAATGGGGGAAGTCTGGCATGTCTTCATATTCCCCAGTTGAATCGACCTGAGGACAGCGCAGTGTATTTCTGTGCTGCCAGTAGAGCACAGTGCTGCACAAACCCCACGTCTTTAACAGAAACCCTCTCTGATGCAGCCGGTTACACCAGAACACAAATTACCACACGAACTTCAAATAAACCACATTGTGAATGATTGATATCAGGCAGCTGGCTCACAATGAGACAGCTGGATTAATTAACGTAACCATACTTTATCTTAAGTATAATATAGGCGGAAACATCTGGGTCTGAAAAATAAAGCCACTGCAGAAGTGGCAAAAACTGCAGTTCACTGAGTGGCCACTTGAGGCTGGCTCCAAAACTGAGCAAATCCCCATAGAGCCCCAAGTTTAAATGTACAACTTTACAGCAGAATTTAGTAGCCAGTTCATCTCCTGGGCACTGCCGAGGTGCTGTTGAGTAAAGCCCCAAAACCCCAACTGCTCGGGGTCGCAGATCCGGTGGCAGCCCCCTTGCTCTGACATCTCTCCATTAATTGCATGTAAATAAGTCCTGTTTGTGCATGTGTGTGTATTCTGGGCCTGTGTGTGTGTAACATGTATAATAACAGAGAGAAAAAATGTAATTTTCCCTTGCGGGATTAATAAAGTCATTCTTCTAATTCTAACATGTTGACAGCCTTGTAAAAGAAAAACAAAACTGTATATGTCTCTGTAGCTAATTTCACTCTTCATGACTTCTATACAGGGGGTGATTTTTTTTAAAAATATATATATAACTCACCCGTCTTAAGTTCTGCATAATTAAGAGCATGGCTGCTTTGAGTGATAGGTAGCTGCCATCACAGGAGGCTAATGTTAGCTGCTAGCTGTCTGCTCTGCTACCATCATGACACCTCAGCTCTCAGCCGGGTTTGTGGTGTAGTTGCCTGGATACTACACTTTGGGGAATTATACACCCCAATATCAATCAAATAATATGGTTTTCTGTGCGTTTAATTGGACTAAAGGACCGTTATTTATATGTCTGTATTACTATTTCTCAGTATAGTGACCTCTTTGCCTATCCAAAAAGGCCTCTACGGTTGATGGTCTATGATTGATATTAGCTTTAGACACGTGCAAAAAAGACAAAATATCCCAAAAAAAAAGTATTTATTTACTATACAAGGGCTGCCCCCGACCAAGGATTTTCTTTTTCGACCAGCGGTCGTCATTTAGAGCGATTAGTCGACTATATACAGTATATATATATATATATATATATATATATATATATATACTGTATATACATTCACATAATTTTGACAAGACACGGCTCAAAATGTTCGTTTGTTTTTTCACTGCGACCAAAGCACCAATGGAATTTCGGTCTGCTAATGATTTTGTGGCCGACCAGCACTTAGTTGACTATTTGGGGGCAGCCCTATTATTTACAGTTCCAAAGTAAGAGTTCAGCCACTTTCTCTGTCATAAGTCTCGTCTATTTTCCATTCAAAGACAAACAAAAATGTTTCGTCCTCTTATCAAGATCTCACATTTTAATGGGAGGTTCCTTCTGTGGAGCCATGTGGTATTTAACCTGCTTCAGATACTCATGTCTGCTGTAGCTGCATCACATGTACAGGATCACTATGATGACTCAAGGTCTCATCACATTTGTAGTGTCATCTCTGTGGCTTCAAGGTAGTATATCCATTTTACATTTAATTTGGTTTTCCTCTTTGCTTACATGTATTTATTGACATGAAAGCATATATGCTAATAACCTACATGGGTCACATTTTTACTACACTGGGCTTACAGAGTTTCAGTAACACTTAGACAGAAGGATTATAAATGAAATGTTGTGTTTTCTCCACGCAGGTCACTGCCAGGATGTGACTCAAGCCCCTGAAATCAGTTGGATTAATGTTTCTAAATCTGCAGAGATGAACTGCAGCCACAACAAAGATATTTCTCATAACCAGATGTACTGGTACAGACAGCGTCCAGGAGAGACCATGACACTCATTATCTACACAGTCTTTGGTGGAGATCCAGACTCTTGGGGGATTCCTCAAGCCAAATATGCAGCCGTCAAAGATAACATTGAGAGTGGGGCTCTTACTGTGAAGGACGTGCAGCTTGAGGACAGTGGTTTGTACTTTTGTGCCGTCAGCAAACACAGTGATGTGAAAAGTATCAGCAGCTGAACAAAAACTGGTGCCAATGAATTTGATGAGTGTTTTAGAAACAAGCTTTTGACTTTTCTATCGTTCCAGTAGGTGGAGCTGGAGATCCAGAAATACTCTTCAGCTTAACACATGAATCACTGTGAAATATGATGTAGCTTTAGATTGATAGGAGGGCGTAGAGTCTACAGTAAACAGAGCCACTCAGTGTTCTGTGTTCATTCAGACAGCCAGGAGGACAACATGACAACATTATTCGTTTTATCCTGGCTCATTGGTAATCACCTTTACCATTCAGGAATACCACTGTATCTCTAGTTTCTGCATTGATCACTGATTTTCCCTTTTCCAGGTGTTTGTCTGGGTCTTGATGTCCGTCAGTCCGTCTCTGATATCGTCACAAAACCTGGAGACAAAGTGCAGATTTTCTGCAGCCATGATAAAACGGACTACAGGGTGATGCTCTGGTACCTGCAGTCACCTGGAGACACAGCTATGAAACTCATCGGATATTTGTACTTTAAAGATGTCACAATGGAGGAGCCATATAAAGCACACTTCAATATCTCAGGAGATTTGGGTGAAAACACAACAAAGAACGGCTCACTCATAGTCCAAATAACTGGACTAGAGCACAGTGCCATTTATTACTGTGCAGCCAGCAAAGCACAGTGACTGTAGTTTCTGTCTCCTTTATACAAAAACTGCTACCCCTTATCTGCATTTATGGTTGTGAATTACACATTGAACAGACCCCTCCCTGCCAGCTGCATTTCCTTTGAAGCTTTCGTCTTTGCCAGATGATGCACAGTGATGATGCTTCTTCATCACCTCCATTTCCTCTTCAAACCTTATTTAGCTCAGCACAGGCATCAGTTGAAACTCCATCACCATCAGAATCACAGTAAGATATCTAAAGTGAGAGTCCAGACACTTGCAGTCTGACATGTCATGTAAGGGTTCTGGCCAAAATGATGCCCTATCTCCTCTTCTGTTGTCTGGCCGGTAAATCATTTTTCAAATAGAATTATGTACGTGAAATCTTGTTTTCCCTAATTTTATGTAATATTTCTGTTTATTTTGTTCCATCCAGGTGTTTGTCTGGGTCTTGATGTCCGTCAGTCTGTCTCTGATATCGTCACAGAACCTGGAGACAAAGTGCAGATTTTCTGCAGCCATGATAAAACGGACTACAGGGTGATGCTCTGGTACCAGCGGTCACCTGGAGACACAGCTATGAAACTCATTGGATATCTGAACTTCAAAGATGTCACAATGGAAGAGCGGTATAAAGAGGATTTCAATATGTCTGGAGATTTAGGGGGAAATACAGCAAAAAATGGCTCTCTTACAGTCAAACGTCTGAAACAAGAGCACAGCGCAGTTTACTACTGTGCAGCTAGAGAAGCACAATGACACACATCCTCTCTGAACATTACAAAAACTCACAAACGCACAATCTTTTCTCATCAGTGGTGTATAATAATATGTGGAATAAACTGTTGCCAGACACCTGTGTTTGTGGTTGTATTTTGGTTTGATGCAATCATATCATTTTCTGATGCAACTGTGTTTCTATTTTTTTGGTTTATTGTAGGGCTTCACAATAAATCGTTTTAATCATCATCATAATATCAACTACCACGATAAACACAGGGCAAAAATAGATAACAGCATTTTAAATTTGCACCTCTTTTTTAATTCAGTGTTCAGTTTGTTTAACAGAATAATGCTGGAAGTAATTTCAGTTTTGTTGTATTGCAAAGCTGAGTACTCTTTAATATCTGTTTATGTATCTCAAGTAATATTCGATGATATTTAACAAAGTTATCTCATATTTTCCTCACATCATGCTTTCTTAGTTTGTTGTATTTTAACCAGACAAGACCATTACAGTAAAATCTTTGGAAAAAAATCTATGCATGGGGCGATTCATGTCAGGAATATCCTGGCCAAAGAAAATCACAATATTATCCCGATAATCATCACTTTACCTTACATTAAAACAAATATTTTTATAGCATCACAGAGAGGCCACATCTTTTAGGGAACATCCTATTTAATTCAATTCAATTTTATTTACACTGTCAAATCGTAACAGAAGTTACCTCAGGACACCTTTCTTGTTTTCTAGTGAAAAACTAAATCTTAAATAAGATAACCATAAACCAAATGGTCCCCCTGATTAAAAACATCCAAAAGAGTAATAATATAGTATGGTATCGTAACTGTTACTAATGGGCTGTGTACAAATTAATGTTACAGTTAGAGGGAAAAACTGAAGTAAACTGCAGTCAATTCACCAGTGAGAGACTTCTGAGAAGATCAACAATAAAATTCACCACAATCAACTCCCCTATATATATATATATATATATATATATATATATATATATAACGATAAGGGTCACATCCCTTATGAAATCTGTCAAGAGCAGAATTTCTTTTGTGGGGAAATCAGGTTTTATTTAGAGGCTGATAGAGATATCAGTTTGATGTGCAGCTACACTTTCTTGAATCAAATTAGATTTCTACTTAAAAGTGACTTAGTTGAGTGAGAAAGCACAAACAGCAGAAACCCTGTTATAACGTAATACTGCATTTCAGTCATGACTTCAGAGTAACTCAGTCTCTACATAAGGATCAGATCTCTCTTTTGCTATTTCCTGCTATTACCAGGTGACAGGTAACTGCCTCTGTCATTTTCACATCTTAAAATCAATAATGTGTCTCCTTAGAGCAGGTTTTTCTCTGGGGGTTCAGGTCCATCGATCCCCCTCTGCTGCCATCAGAAAGGCTGGTGATGGTGTGCAGCTTTTCTGTACCCACAGACAAACTGACTACGGAGTGATGCTGTGGTACCAGCAGTCACCGGGGACAAGGCTCTGAAAGTCATTGGATATGTAGAATATAGTATAATAAGCTATGAAGAATTATATAAAGACCTTTTCAATATCACTGGAGATTTAAGTGGAAATACAGCAAAGAAGGAACCCTGTTTATAAAAGGACCTGAAACAGTCTGAGCACAGTGCAATGTACTACTGTGCAGCTCCACATGCACTTTCTACAACACAGAATCTAAACACCACCCTTTACCAACTGTGGTTTAGTGAAGTCTCAAAAAAACCTTCACCAGCCAGCTGCAGTCAAGGTCTCTGTCGTGTGATTCCTACCTCACTTCCTATGTCTCTGCTCGTTTGTTTCATAATTAGTCCACTCATTTAGGCAGCGTAGACATCTCATAACCTTTACCATCAGTATCCTTCTCACAGAGAACTAAATCTGCAAGGGAAATAACTAAAATGATTTGTTTTCTACTTTCTTGTCATCTTTTAGGTAAGGTTTTCTGTTTTCCAAGTTTGCACTCTATTTTTATGTCCAAGCACATAAATGTTGATGTTTGTCTCTCACTGCAGGTCTTTCTCTGGGGGTTCAGGTCCATCAGTCCCCCTCTGCTGTCATCAGAAAGGCTGGTGATGGTGTGCAGCTTTACTGCACGCACGGACAAACTGACTACAGAGTGATGCTGTGGTACCAGCAGTCACCGGGGGACGACGCTCTGAAACTCATCGGATATGGATATGCAGAGTTCAGAAACGACAGCGTGGAAGAGCCGTTTAGAAAACATTTCAAATTAGCCGGAGATTTGAGTGGAGAGAAGAGAAAAAATGGTTCACTCTCCATAATCGATCTTAAAGCACTTGAACACACCGCAACGTACTTTTGTGCAGCCAAGGAAGCACAGTACTTCAAACATCCACCTGCTCGTGACAGAAACCTCTTTACGCCTCCACTCAAATGTAGGTTAAAGAGTCTAGTCCATGATCATGTGATTATTTGTAGTTGTACTCTGATTTGCTAAATGATTTCCCTTGTTTATCAAGTTAAGATCACTTCCCTTTCCTGCTATAGACATCACCAGGATTAAACACACAATAAGTCATTTTGTGGTAATTATCTTACACTTGGCACAGTCTGTGTAACATTTTCAAACATCAATATACTGATTTCAGCTATATGAGCATCGCAGCAGAGCTTTCTTGTCCTTCAGGAAAAGGCATGCAAACATAATGAAAAGGTTTTTCAGCGTCAACTTATTCACCCATTTCTCTACATCACTTCCTGCCCCTCCTTCTGATCCACAAAGCTGACAGACTCTAGCTGGTTCTTCACATTCAACAAGATGCCACCTCATTTCATCGTTTTCATCGTCACTGTCTTCTGGATTAGAGGTATTACACAAACATGAAGCCACAATTTCTAATCTGAAACAAAAGCCTCAAAAATCTTTATAGGTGGAGGAATTGAGGTGGAATATTTACTTCTTCTGTTTATATACTAATTAATATAGTAATTGAATCAAAACACACAATATGTTTTTCTCCACTGTTGGCAAGGCATTACTGCAGTAACAAAGTGTCATGATCTCTTTGCAGGAGTGGATCTCAGTAAAGAAAAACAAGTGTTTCAGACTCCAGCTGAGCTGTTGTTGAAACCAAATGCTGTCAAAGTCAAACTGAGCCTCACACATGAAATCCTGAGCTATGACACTATCCTCTGGTATCAGCGCTCTGCGGGAGACTCTTCCCTTAAGCTGGTTGCCTACATCTACTATAAAACTACTAATGTTGAGCCGCAATTTCAAAGTCGCTTCAGCGTGAGTGGAGATGGAGAGAAAACAGCTCATCTTCACATCCTGAACCTGACGCACCCTGAAGACAGCGGAGAATATTTTGGAGCAGCAAGTATGCACAGTAATAAAGACAGTGACGCTCTCATACCAAAACCTCCAAGATGCTCCATCAGACAACAGCACACCAGCAGGAAACCACTGATACCATGTGACACAGTTCCAAACTTGTGAAAAAGTCTTTATTATGCAGATAAAGTCAAAGAGGTCAAATTGAGTCGACTGCAAAGCTGCTGGGAGCTTTTTAAGCTAGGTGTGGATCAAGACAATGAATTTGCCTTTTGGTGCTGTGAAAGAAAGAGCAAAGATTGTCCTGAGACAGACAGCAGCACGACTGACAACATTTCAACATAATGAGCAGCCAATACAAAATACAATAAAAACATATCAAATAATAACAAGTGAAAAGAAAAATATATATGAAAGAAATCATGACTATATAATGCAGAATATCTACAGCCAGATTTGTCTGCCTCCAGGTTATTTAAGACTTCTTTAAAACCCTTCAATGTGAGCAGGATCTGGAGTTCCTGTAATGAGTTCCAGGTAAAGGGAGCAGCAGACTTTATTTATTTACAGTAGATGACAAGATGTCATTAGTTGGGACCTTGTGTAATTATAATATACAGTTGCACTTCAACTCTATTTTATTATTTATTAGAACCATAAGAGACTTGATTAGGACTTTCTGCTTCCCTCGGAGACTTGAGACTTGACTTGGGCTTGCAAAAAGTGACTTGTCACCATCTCTGCTGTCCAGTCAGAGCTGTATATTGTGTTACTGATTCTTTCAGTTTTTATTAATTCAATCCCAGTCAAAGGAAAACTCACAAGTTGTCACCAAAATCACACTGTCCCTTTAAAATGTTTCAGAAAATGATGTGTATGAATGAAGTGTATCGTATCGATTCATATCAAAGTGAATCGTATTGTGAGCTGAATATCGTGTATCGTATCGTATCCTGAGATTAGTGTATCAGCCCTAGTCACCCAACACTCAACAACAATTGATTAGTTGATTTACTCGACAGATCTGTAAAACTGAGTTTCTCCACAAAGAATCATGCAAAAGCACCACTTTGGATCCTGTGTTTACCAGAGATGTGCTCATGAGCCTTTCAGAAATAAGTAATTCAGTATGAAAAAAACATTTAAAAACAGACTGATAGACTAAAGAAATGTTGATTAAGACCGAAGTGCTTTGACTAATGGACTAAGAGGGGGAAGCCCTTACCAAATCCCAAGAATCTATTACTATTACTATCACATATGAGAAAGGAAAGTAGCATTTCCTTACAACTGAAAAGCTGACCAACGATCGTTTGATTATCAAAACATTTTTCTGTCCAACCACTCATCAATTGATCAATAAATTGTTTAAACTCGCTTATTCATTCATTCATTTATTCACCATTTTACAACACAGGGTTGGACAATTAAACAACAACCACGGAGGTGTAAACATGAAGTCCTTGGACTGACAGGTCACTCAGTGGGTAGTTTCTGTGCCTGTCCCCTTGTATCAGCGTAGAGTGCAGCATGGAGCAATACAGAGAAATTTGATTTTAGAGACCGCACAATAGATTTACAGGAAATAACTGATGAAGAGTGTAAGATGCTGGGTTGTTAAATGTTTCATTTGAGAAGAAGTGATTCAACCAATAGGTGGAGGCACAGCACATGATATGCAGCTTTTATCATGACGATGTGGTGATGAAATAAACCACACACACACACAAACACACACACACACACACACACACACACACACACACACACACACACACACACACACACACACACACACACACACACACACACACACACACACACACACCCTACCTCTTTAGCCCGAGCCTTACTGTTCTCAGGGAAATAACGCCCGACACACATCAGTGCCTGATAATGTCTTTGTCTATGCAAACCTTTGCTTTTCTCTTCATCCGGTGTCATTGTAAGATCTCAAATGTCATCCTAAATTACAAAAAAAGTCACTATTTATACTATTATTTATTTATATAACACTTTATAACACCTTTGTTTTGCATTAATACCATTTTCTAAATCTTGTTTTCCACAGGTCAGGTGAGCGCTGTTACATTTCAGCACTTTCCGCCCCAGATTGTGAGGGAGAGCACTGAGGTCCAGATTAACTGCAAGCATGATGACACAGCCCTGCTCTTGATGCTCTGGTACCAGCAAAGAGAGGACGGTCGGTCTATGACCCTCATTGGGTATGGATATGTTAACAGCCCAAACTACGTGGGTCAATTTGAAAAACAATTCAAACTGACAAGAGAAGACACAGTGACAGGAGCTCTGATTATACGTGAAGCAAACCTGTCACACTCGGCCGTTTATTTCTGCGCTGCAAGTACACAGTGATGTGGTTTGATGCCACTCCCTCACTAAAAACCCTCATCTGTTCCTGTGAATGAGATGCTTTTGCACAGTGAAGTCTTTTCTCCTGCTACAGAACACACCTGAAGGATGTCTCTATTTGTGATCGCATTTCTTCTCCTTTTGCTTCAATGTAATGAAATAAGCTGCCGAAGCCATTTAATACAATTTATATTATTTATAAAGACGAGGCACATTAAATCAACATTACTGTAAATGTGCCAGTGTTAATTCAGCTGGCTAATTTTAAAATGTAGTCCTTTGGAGAGATGTTTTGAGGCAACACTTAAATTGTGTTGTTAATTTTATAAAAGAACTGTATAAAACATTTTTTTTTCCACTGAATCAACTACTTTTCAAATGTGTTTTTCCCCACAGATGGTGCTGAGAGTGTGACGTTTGAGCCGTCTCATCCAAGAATAGTCAAAGAAACAACCAGGGTAGAAATCAAATGCAGTCACAATGATAACAACCAGTATGTGATGCTCTGGTACCAGCAAACAGACATAGGTTGGATGAGCTTGATTGGATACAGCTACTCTGGCAATGACCCCGACTATGAGAAACAGTTTGAAGATCGGTTTGAGATTACAAGAAAAGACATCCAAACAGGAGCTCTGATTATTCACAGAGTGAATCTATCAGACTCTGCTGTGTATTTCTGCGCTGCCAGAATACACAGTGATGTGGTTAATGCCACCCCCGCACTAAAAACCCTTTGTCTCTGTTGTTTTTGTGCTCAAGATCCTGAAAGACAGACTAAAGCTGAATTACTGTTCAATCTGTTCAAAAGGACCTGTTCAAAGGCCTTGTTCTGGTTGGGATTTAATCTTTTTCAGTGAGACAAAAGAAATTATTCTAAATCAATTGATTGAAAAAGAAATAAAAGAAAGCTTATTTACAAATGTATTTACATGAAGACAATATTGTAATGATTAGCAGTCTTACATATAAAACCTAATATGGTAAATAAAACAAATAAATAGAGGAAGGTAAACTAGCAATCTTCAGTAATAGCCAGCTGTTAATATCTTATGTATTATCTATTCACAATCTCTGATCAACAAGTTTTGCTTTATATTAAACTGGCTTAAAACCAACTCTTTAAAGTAAAAAATATATGACTAGAATATAAAAAGTGGTTGTATGCTGGTAAACATAAAAAAAATATGTATAAATAAAAATGTTCCACGACGACGGTTACAAATATATTTAAAAAGTACAGTTAAATTTATTACATAAAGCTTTAGTTTCTCACATTCTTTAAATATATTTGAATTATTCAAATGTGTTGCAGCATGACTCTGGACAGTCCTTCTGAGTATGAACCAAGAATATTCCTCACAATTGTGTTTTCATTTGTGATCAGAAATAAAAATGCACCAAAAAAGCAGAAGCAGGCAGATCTTTTTTTCTTTTAGAAAAGATGAGCTGCAGGCAGAGGAAGAAGGTGGGGAAGAGGAGGCGACGTATGAAGAAGGGAAGATAGTACTCTCCTTTTTCATCTGTAATGAGTTTGTCAGACCGGAGCAACGTGTGAATGCTCCTCCTCATCTCCTTATGAACTCATCACACACTTGATTTCAGTTTCCACGATGCTTTCAGCTTTACACACATTTGGATTCTTACTGCTTTTGCTGACACGTACGTCTGATTCAGTACTTTTCCCTGTTGTCTCTCTAACTGTGCAACCGTGTTTAAGGTATTTCAAGGTGAAATCCCAAAAAGCACATGGCTTACATTGAACGTTTACCTCAATATTAATTGACCTTCTTCACAGGAAAAGTGGAGAGCGTTACTTTTGAACAGTCCTCTCCTCAGATTGTGAAGGAAGGGACCGAGGAGCTCAGGGTTGAGTGCAAACATGATGACAGCAACCTCCAAGTGATGCTGTGGTACCAACACCAACAGAGCCGGCGCTCCATGAGCCTCATCGGGTACACAGTCCTGCAGGGTGAACCAAGCTACGAGGAACAGTTTAAAGACTCCAGAGTCCAGATAAAAAGAGCGGACACGCTGAGAGGATCTCTGATCATTGGCACAGTGAATTCATCCGACTCAGCAGTTTATTTCTGCGCTGCCAGCACACAGTGATGTGGTTTGATGCCACGGCTTCACTAAAAACCTCCTCAGACGTAGAACAGCTGCTGCTCAGGGCTTTAGTTAGTTCAGAACTGAAGATATAAGGCTGCTTTATTATATATTTGAATATATGATGAACTATTATAATAATAATAATAATAATAACTGTTTGTATAGCACCTTTAAAAACAATAGTTTACAAAGTGCTTTGACGAGACAAAAATCAAAATACACACATAAATACAGTACAAATAAAACAAATAATAATAATTACAGGTAAATCCAGTAAGGTAGAACATAACCACAAATGATGCATTATTGTATGTTTGTAAAAAGGACAAAATAAATGATTATTATCTTATTAATATTGTTGAGTAATTTATGTGCTTGCAGAGAGAGAACAGTGAGATAAGTGAACTGAACATGTAGCCCCTGCTAAAAAAGTGCATTCACTGCAAAATAAACATTTTTTATAAAATCATGAACATAATAATGCGCCAAAAAGTAAACATGTATATATGAAAGTTTCATTTACAATATTAAAAGTAAAGTATACATTGGAGACACTTAATGAAATTAACTGACGATCATAACATGCCCTAACTGCATTCACTAATAATGTCACAACTGTAATGATACAATGTAATTGACTACATGAATTAAATGATGATTGATTTTTGTTTTGTTTTTCACATTTCATAGACTAAACCATTAATCCATAAAATACATTTCCGGATGAATCAGTAATGGAAACATGAATTAGTTGCAGCCCTAAACCAAAGAATTGGACAAATTCAACATTTGACCTGATGATGCTGCTGAATGAAAGTGAGGGAATCAGGTTCTTACAATTCATATGAGGGCTGAGTAAATAATCTTTTATCCTCATCATCATCATCATCATGGTGAAAGATATGGGACTTTTTTAGTTGAAAGACAATAAGTGGACAACCGTACTTTTAAATGTAACCATTACTTTTTTAAATGGTGCCTTTCATGTTTAGTTCAATGTTAAAATTTTTCAATTAAATGATGTTGGAAGCTCATTTCTTTCACTGTTTAAGGAAGACAGAACTGAGAACACTTAATAATTGAAAGTTATAAAGTTATCACATATTTTCTTCATATCATGCAGCCCTTATACTGTGTAACATGAACGTAGCCTGTGTAGAACATTTCCAATCCACTAAACAGTCGTCGAGACATCGCACTGAAAACCACAAAACGTCAACATCATGGTCACAGGAGGGAAAGTCAGGGAGCACCAAAGTCACAGTGCTCTTGAGCAAGAACTTCTTGCAGTTGCAGCTCAGTGAGCACCAGGAGACTGTGCTGAGAAACTCCTGCAGCCTTTAGTGTTTCAGAAGTGTTACAGCAGTGCTGCAGGAAGGTGCTCCTGAAGACAGCAGGGTTTTTGTTTGATCAAAGTCCAAATGAAGCTGCTCTTGGTTGCTTTTCTCATCTTCACCAGTGAGAACATTTCAATTCACTTGATAGAAAAGTGTTTCTCTTCTTCCTCCTCTTTGTGGTTGTTTTTTTCTTATTTCCCAGATTTCTACGTCTGTGTGAAAATTCACCAGCCTCCTTTTGTAATGTCAACACATCCAAGTTCACCATGTCCCGGCCTGCAGTGCTCAGTTCCTCTCTGCAGATTCACCCTGTTGAGGCCGGAGACTGGGCTGTGTATGACTGTGCCTCCAGGAGAACACGGTGGTTCAGAAAGCCTCAGCAGCTAAACAACAACCTCTACCAGGAAGAGCTGACAGTGAGGAGGGTTAATGTGTTGAATTAATTCATTAAAGAAACAATTATCATTCTCAAGAAGTCTTAATGTGCATGTAACACCACAAAGCTTATTACTTCAGATAGGAGAGCAGGTGTTAACGTGGGTACTCGTCTCATTCAGTATTTTTATCCTGCAGAGTTTCTCTAATCTGTGCCACTGTGTGTCATCTGTGTGCTTTAGTCTGTTATTTTATTTCACTATAAGTCTGTGTGCAGCCTGACAACATATCAAATTCAAAAGGTTTTCAAACACTGACCTCTGTAGGGTTGAAGTGACATTACACTGAAATAAAATCAAATTAAAATCACCTTGTGCTTTTCAGAAGTCCAGATGTGTCAAAAGGAAGCAGTGGTGGAAGAAGTGCATCATTTACTTCAGTAAAAGTATAAACACCATGGTCTAAATGTACTCATACAGTCACCATCACTACAAGTTAAAGTCTCAAAATGTTACTTGAGTAAAAGTATAAACGCCATGGTCTAAATGTACTCATACAGTCACCATCACTAAAGTTAAAGTCTCAAAATGTTACTTGAGTAAAAGTATAAATACCATGGTCTAAATGTACTCATACAGTCACCATCACTAAAGTTAAAGTCTCAAAATGTTACTTGAGTAAAAGTATAAATACCATGGTCTAAATATACTCATACAGTCACCATCACTACAAGTTAAAGTCTCAAAATGTTACTTGAGTAAAAGTATAAATACCATGGTCTAGATATACTCATACAGTCACCATCACTACAAGTTAAAGTCTCAAAATGTTACTTGAGTAAAAGTATAAATACCATGGTCTAAATGTACTCATACAGTCACCATCACTACAAGTTAAAGTCTCAAAATGTTACTTGAGTAAAAGTATAAATACCATGGTCTAGATATACTCATACAGTCACCATCACTACAAGTTAAAGTCTCAAAATGTTACTTGAGTAAAAGTATAAATACCATGGTCTAAATGTACTCATACAGTCACCATCACTACAAGTTAAAGTCTCAAAATGTTACTTGAGTAAAAGTATAAATACCATGGTCTAGATATACTCATACAGCCATCATCACTAAAGTTAAAGTCTCAAAATGTTACTTGAGTAAAAGTATCAGCTAAGTGTACTTCACTAAAAATACCCATTATGTACTTCACAGTGACATTTGCTGCAGTTATTGTAGTTTGGACGTGTGAACTCAGTGCAGACCTCTTCTTGCTTGTGAGACTGTTTATTCTAATGACAATAAAATAAAACAACAGCGTGACTACACTGTAAAAAATGGATCACTCTCACTCGCCTCTTGCACTCAGACTCCACCCAGTGTTCAAAAGACCAAATAACAAATAACAAACAAATAATCCAGACATATATAACAGTGTTCTAGTTTAGATTAGTAGTATAGTGCTGCATCATGTCAAAGCAGCATATTTAATGTTTTTTAATGTAAAAACTGATAAGTGTGATAAATATAGTGCAGTAAAAAGCACAGTCTTCCCCTCTAAAGTGGTGTGGGAGTATAAACTAGCATCAAAGGGGAATACTCAAGTACAAGTTTGTTTAAATAGTACTTAAGTAAAAAAAGTTATTCCACCACAGAAGAGAAGCCAGTCAAAGAATTAAACTGGAATAAAATGAAATTATAATGAAGAAGTAGGCCTGGAAAGGGGCAAATTACAAACATATACACATGACCTCTGCAGAATAACTGTGACATAACATCATAGATGAGAATTGTTTGGTTTTAACAATTAAGTTAAAAGTACATAAACAGTTTAGTTCTATGTTTAGATACACTGATCCAAACATTTACACCCATTTATTTTTATGAAATGCAGTGGAACAAGTCAACAGAGGCATAAGTGGTTATGATTCATTTAACAAAGTACATTTACTCATGAACGTAACTACAGTGTAAGTGCCTCAAAACTGCACCTGAGTATTTCCATTCGAGTACTTTATACTTCTGCTCTGTTACATCCCAGAGGGGAATATTGAACTTTACCTGTTTAGCTGGAAGATGGAGATTGACATTATTGATATAAAATATAATCAGCTCCAACTTTAACAGCTGCAATACTGAAGTGATGCTTATATTGATGCTTTATGATCCAATATTATGTGATTCTGAAAAGGACCATTCTGCATAAATAATACGCTTACTGTTGTGACTTTTGCACTTAGAAACTTTGTACAGTAAGTTTGATGTAATATTTGTTGTTAATCATCATTTAGTGACGGCCGTTTTACCCAGTGCCTTTTTTTAAAGACTTAGTTGAAGAAAAGGGGAAGATTTAAAAGGATCATCACATAAATGTGTCTCCTCAGTTGAGTGATGAGTGGGTGGATGAAGAGGTGTGACCAGCAGAGATGTCCCTCCCTCTGAACTGCTACAAACACACAAACAAAGGTCTTTCCCTTTTCCTTCCCTTCTTTTCTTAGCTGTCACAGAAATAGCAGCAGTCAGGTCGGAGCCTGTGTGCAGCTGCTCTCACAGGCGGAGAGAGATGGAGGCTGAGATATGGAGGAGCTGGGTGGGGGAGGGAGAGAGGAGAGAACCGAAGAGACTGCAGGTTTTTGTGTGATGCTTTATCACCGTGGGGACAGGGGGCCACGGTGATACAATCCAATAGAGCCGCCGTACAAAAACCTCCTCCCATTAACACCCATTGTGTAGACAGCTCCGTGCTACCTGAGAGCAGGGAAGTCACTCTTCTGAAGGCCTGTAACATGGCAGCACACTTAGACACTGAAAAGACAGTTTATATACAGAAGATCTGTGTGAAAAGAGTTTTATAATAACTTTTAAATAGTACCTGGAGCACTTGTACGATTCTTTGACTCTTCTAAACGTAAACACAACACATTTGGACATTCTGAAGCTCATCCTGCATGTTTGAACCTTCTTCCTCCTCTGGATTATCACACTGTGTCTCCACAGGATGATTCTGGGAAGTTTTGAGAGTTTTTGGTGGAGGAGAAGTTCAGTGTGACACTGGATCTGAAGCTCACTTTGGAAAGGGAACAAAAGTCACTGTTCTGGGTAAGTAGGATCTCTCACTGCTGCACTTCACTGACACACGTTCAACAGTTGAAATGTTGGTGTGAAAGTGAAGGAAAAGTCTGTAGTGGTGAAAAAGTTGAAATATTGAGCAGAACACAAAACACTGTGACCTACACTGATGCTGCTTACTTTGGCCAAGGAACCAAACTGACGGTTTTGGGTAAATATTTCAGTTCATTACTGTGTTTAGTAGATGTCACATTTCTTTAGAGTCTCAGTACAAACACAAGTATCAGTTAAGACTTTCCAAAGGTTAATCTGGTAGAGAAAGACTTGAGTTTGATGCTCAGCATTTCTGCACTGTGACAATGCAAACGAAGCTTACTTTGGAAAAGGAACTAAACTGAGTGTTTTGGGTAAGTCCAGGATGATTACAACTGAACTAATGTCACCTGAAGAATTTTGTTATTGGAGAATAATAATGAACTTTATTTGAGTTTGAGTTCAGCTCAGTGCTTTTTGATATTAAGCCTAAACGCTGTGTCAACAGCGAAGCCTACTTCGGCCAGGGAACAAAAGTGACGGTTGTTGGTAAGAAATGATTCTTCTGATTAATTCAGCTGCAAGAGAAGGAAACAGACAAGCACCTTGGTTACTGAGGGAAACACTTTTGTGTTACGTTAAACTTGTAAAAACCAGACTGCAGTGCAGCAAAAGTTGCTTTTTGTATTTAAAGAAAATTGACATTTACACAATAAACAGCTAAATGTAAAGAAGTAAAGTGAAAGCAGCAGGTTGAAGTGTTTTGAGCACTGATCAGCTGCACTGTGACTCTGGTGGTTATGCAGCTTACTTTGGTGGAGGAACAAAGTTAACTGTTATAGGTAAGGAATATACAGTTTATTGTATCTACAGTCTCTGATTAGTGTGTGATAAGATAAGAAGTGTCAGAACAAGTGTAAAAAACACTGTAAACAGAGCAGAGAGTCTTTAACAAAGAGCTTT
Source organism: Echiichthys vipera (assembly GCF_963691815.1). Lineage (NCBI taxonomy): Eukaryota > Metazoa > Chordata > Actinopteri > Perciformes > Trachinidae > Echiichthys > Echiichthys vipera. Next base: position 21,079,658 of record NC_139837.1, read on the forward strand.
TTAAAGTTCAGCTCAGTGCTTTTTGATACTAAGCCTAAACGCTGTGTCAATTACCAAGTTTACTTCGGCCAGGGAACAAAACTGACGGTTGTTGGTAAGTAAGAAATGATTTATATTTAAATAACATGTAATGCAATAAAGTTCATTTAAAAGCCACTAAATGTAAAGAAGTAAAGTAAAAGCAGCAGGTTGAAGTGTTTTGAGCACTGATCATCTGCACTGTGACTCTGGTGCTAATGAAGCTTACTTTGGAGGAGGAACAAAGTTAACTGTTATAGGTAAGACATCAACACATTTTAAAAAACAACTACTTTGTTTTTTACTTAAACTTAGTGAACTCAAGACGTCTGGTTTAAGCTCTGCTCAGTTTTTGTTGTTCAGCCTAAACACTGTGTCAGCGTGAAGCCTATTTCGGCCAGGGAACAAAAGTGACTGTTCTTGGTAAGTTCACTTAAAAAAAACTATTGCAGACAACTTGTAAAACAGGAAAGTTACATTTATTACAAACTAAATATACAGAAGCAAAGTGAAAAGTTGAAGTGTTTTGAGCACTGATCGGCTGCACTGTGACTCTGGTGATAGAGAGGCTTACTTTGGTGGAGGAACAAAGTTAACTGTTTTAGGTAAGACATCATGTACTGTTTTTCAGATAATATTTCATTAAGTTGTTTTTGAGTCTGTGAAGATACTGTGAGGCTCAGGCTACCCCAAAAAGCACTCAAGTCTTCCCATGTGAGGGAGTGACAAAGTTGGAGTAAAGTCATAGTGGCACCGATAAAGAGAGGCAGCAGGAAGAGTTTTTGTTACAGTCCAAAGTCTCTGTGCTCACTCACCGAGGCTTACTTTGGAGCTGGGACTAAACTCACTGTTCTAGGTAAGAAAACCTGCAACACATCATCTCAGAGCAGGATTCTCTGCTCATTTGTGTGTTGAGATCAGATACGGTCAATGATAAGAATATGTTTAAGAGACCTTTCATTTCATGATAGTGAAGAAAATGAACTGATTTGAAAGTGTGAAAGAAGTTAGTTTGTGGCAGTAAAAACCAGTGTTGTCTTTGTTCTCCTGTAAAAGTAGTGCAGCTCTAAAAACATTTGGCTCTATGCCCAGATTCTTACTCTCACAGAGACTTCTTCTCAGCTCTGTGAAACACTGTGAGTTCACAGGCACAAGCTTACTTTGGAGCTGGGACTAAACTCACTGTTTTAGGTAAGAAACCCACAACAAAAATGAGCATAAAGTAATATTATGTTCTCTATATAATGGCAAACGTGATGGTAACTATACCAGGTTAAAGCAGAGGGTTGTTTCTGATGTTATGCTCTTAAAAGCAGAAGTTGAATATTGTAAGTAACCAATTTAAGTAGGTATGAACGTGTGTTTCTACAAAAGTTTCTAGAGATCAGAAAAACAGAGCACAAAGCAGCTTTCAGTGCCGAGCCATTCAACAGTTTTTCTGTAGCCTCGTATCAGTGTGAACAACTACGACCCTGCTTACTTTGGCAGTGGCACCAGACTGACAGTGTTGGGTAAGAAAAGGACTGAAATCAGGGCCATAAATGTTTGTTTCCGAGCTTCTCTTGACTCTGACGTTTGTTGAAACAGTTTTTTAAGCCTTTTTTAGTGGTTTCCGGGAGCAGCATCATGTTTTCTTTGTGTCAGAACGGCAAAAGAAAATGTAAAATTTGAGATAAATGCGAAACCTTTCTCTTCTCTGCTGAGTAGGCTGTTTTTAGTTGGACTTAATGCGTTACTTTCAAGCTGTAAAACATGTCAATCAGAGGATGCAATCGTAAACATTTGCTCAGTTGCAAAACAAATGAAAAAAAGTCTATTTAAATGGCATTCATGAGACTATGAGAGGGATCCATGCGATGCAGTGATTGTACTTTACATCAAGAGATATTCAGAATTAAGTTAGGCATTAGGTCAGCTGCAGTAGATCTGTGAGTTTTTTACATGAGTGGTGTGCTCAAACACTTATCCTGCTGAGTTTGGAGAGGGAACCAAACTAACAGTTCTTGTTAAGGTCACAGCGATAACATCATAAACCCTTACAATTAACTGGACCAATGAGATGTTAATGTGTCCCAGTGTGAGCTCTGTGGTGTGTAAGGACTCGTGTTTTATTTGGGGTTAATGTTCAGTGTGAACATGTGTTTTTGTATGTGTGATCTTGAAGCATGCAAACTGATTGCCTTGAAAAAGGTAAGTAAATGTAACGTTAAGTCCTAAGTTATGTCTATTCTAAGTCTGCTAACTTAAGACTTACAGTTATGTATTTTCCATCAGTTAAGATGCTTTTTTTTTTTTTAAAGTAAGGCTAGAATTGACAGTGCATGAACATTGTTGCACATTGGTTTGCTGTAGATCTGTAGAGTAGTTTTAATTTGCAGTGTTTATTTGTCCTCACAGAACCAGGTATTAATATCACCCCACCAACAGTCAAAGTGTTTCGACCTTCAGCAAAGGAGTGTCGAAACCAGAAAGACGATGCAAAGAAGAAGACCATTGTTTGTGTGGCCAGTGGATTCTACCCAGACCATGTCAGTGTTTTCTGGAAGATCGACGGGGAGAATGTCACCGAAGGTGTGGCGACAGACAACGCTGCCCTGCGGGAAGACGAGTATTACAGAATCAGCAGCAGGCTGAGGGTCCCTGTCGCAGACTGGAACACACCTGGCAAAGAATTCACCTGCTTTGTCAGCTTCTTTAATGGATCACAAACCACCCTACATGAAGACTCAGTTTGGGGTGTTAAAGGTATGTTCTTTTGGGAAATTATCTAATAAGAATCTTTTTATTACGGGAAAAATCATCTGTCCTCGTCTAATATTTCTTATTTTTCTATCAGCTAAAGGAGAAGGAACCATGACAAGAGGTAAATCTATTCTGTGGTACTGTACACCTGGATGCATCAATTTAAAGACCGTTTAGTGTCCTGTTTGGTCTCCACAAAGTGCACTGGATGTTTCCTCTTCATGAAACTGTTTGAACTTTCTGCAGAGAAATATCTGATGATGACACAGACGGCCAAATTCTCCTACAGTGTGTTCATCATCAAGAGCAGCATCTACGGAGCCTGTGTGGCGTTTGTGGTGTGGAGGCTTCAGGTTTGTTCGACAGGATATGACTTTTCTCTGCTGCTTATCTTTCTTTGTTAACTGCACTAAACTGTCTCCGTACATTATGATATGCGAATGAACGTAACATAAAAATAGCTCATGAAATTGTGTCTTTTCTGTGTGTTGCAGAGATCAGCTGGGAAGCAGAACAACTGAACTATAGTATAGAAGATCCAAAATGTTGGTTTCTGTAAATAAATGGTTGAAAATATTATTGTTTTATTTCCACATCTTTGTATGTTGCAGGGCATTCTGCAACAGTTCCCTGAATATTCATGTCAAAGCTGCATGCAAATACTTTGACATCCCATTTGATACTTATAATAATAATGATTGTGTTTGTGAATCACTTGTTTGCCTGATTGTATTCTTAATAAAAGTATTTCAGAGGATTTTGTCAATGACATTCTTTAATTTCTCAATCAAAAAAAGTGATTTTTTGATTCTCATGAACTCTTTAGACAGTAAAACGTTATTTACGTTCAGTATATATCTATCTATCTTCAAAGACAGGGTTATATCAGAATGGTTGTTGCAAATCAGGGCTCAACACTTTAAAGTGCGACCAGGCATCAACTTTTGTTGCCCAAACTGAAAATATGGTAGTCACTTTTAGTCGCTTTATATTTTAAGTAATGTAACAACCGCGAGGTCTGGGGGTTGGGAAGAGGAGAGTCTCACATCGGCGTAATAATGAAAATGAGACATAAAGACGCCTGTTTTTCATTCAGGTTCATCCGGTTCTTTGTCAGTTGTATCAATTTACACATTAGTTATCAACTTAATTTGCTTCACCGTCGTCTCTAAAACACAGACGGTGCACATTCGAGTAAATGCAACAACAACATGTGCAGCGTTGTCACGTGCAGTTGTCTGGTTTTTCGGATTGAAATATCACTAATGCAACAAATATTTTAAAATGATTCATTCTGGAGTGCACTTTTGCTGTTTTCTGTCCCTATTTTTCTTCTTTTTTTTGCCGCTGACGGCAGCCAAAGGCCATGAATTGTTTGATCATTTTTTCAAAATGGTTGCCCATGGCAACCTGGGTACTGATAGTGTATATATGAGGTAACCCTCCCCCTTCCATCACATACTGAACATCACTTTTTCCACAGATAGTCGGGGCTATTTTTAGCTGCTCTTCTGTCTGTGTTCAGAGAAAGAAACGATCTCACCTACACACGTAATGTTGAAACATCTCAGCTCAGGAAAAACTTCACAAGCTCTCATTTGGGTCTTAACAAGTTTTTCCAATGAGCAAACTGACTCAGAGGTGACTTAAGTTTCTCCACTGACATTTGATTCAATTAAATCTGTATTTTTACATTTTTAAGAAATCATCTGTCCCCCATTAAAGTGTTTAAAGTAGCTTTTTCCTTGTTTTTACGGTTTAATCACCTTACATTTGCACTCCCTCCGCTGGTACACATCATAGTTTCTGTGTTTATATTCTTTATTGTGCATTTCAATGTTTTGTATGTGTCATACAAGCTACTGGATGCCTAAATGTCCCTTGGGATCCATAAATGATCTCAGTTAAAGTAGTAGTAACTATTATTTTTACTACTAGTTTCTCCAATTTTCAAAAATGAGAAGCATTGTAACTTTTACATTCTGTAAATGAACAAAGCTCCTTTAGTTTTAACGGTGTCAGTAGGAAAGTAAATGTAAGAGTGAGGTCGACCACACAACAACAGGAAGTCAGCGTTCTCCTGTGTGTGCAGAAGAAGGTCAGAGCAGTTGTTGTTGGCGTTGAAACTCTGCAGAGGAGAGGATGTGGTCACAGAGCAGCCTGCACATCCTTCTCTGTGCTGAGAAATGACGAAGGTGCGACCTTCCTCTTCACCACAACCTGCGGCTCTCAGGGTGCACCTGCATCTCTGCACCAACACGCCCGCACTGCACTGCACTGCACTGCACGTCTCTGAGCAAACAGCTGGGAGAGAAACTGTGTCAACTGAAGCTACAGAATGAGCAGAAATGTGTGTTATATCTCAAACAACAGCTGTTTACTGTCATCTGATGCACAAATGTGAATTTGAATGTTTTTAGAGCATGAGAATGATGCATTTAGTTGCAGTCAGGGAGATTTAAGACAACTATCAACAGTTTAAAGAGTCCAAAAATGAACTGCAGTCTCATCATTTTCATGTGAAACACGATTTGAGACATTAAACTGATCATATTTAAACAATAACTTGGTCATTTAGACAACACTTCTGTTCAAAACAGTATCTCATCAACAGAAGTGGAAGAAATAGCAAGTAAACACACTGCATTCAGAGTAAACGTACAGAAGCATTGGTATCAAAAAGTATTTGATAATTTTTGGATTATGATTATTGAGGTGTTTATCATTTTAATGTTGCAGCTTGTTGAGATGGAGTTCATTCTAATCATTTTCTAGACTGCTAGCGTGGGAATTTCCCCCTTATCTTAACTATATTACTGCATCATCATTTATTTTTCTATTTAGCAATATTTTGTATTATTAAGGAGAGACACTAGTAGATGTCACCATGAAACTTTGACATTAAGACAATTATTTTTGTTTTACAAGTTTCTGAATTTGTATGTTTAAATATGCAAATGAGGCGTTATCTTATGAACTATGAGTTTATTTTCATTCATTTCCAGAACAGAAATGGGTAAAGCCAGGATCAAAATTATTGTTTTATTTTTTCTTTTACAAATTAGAGTCAAAGGCTTTTAATTTGTTTTTTTTACAGACATCTATGTCGGAATGAAACTGGAAGGTTTGGTGTCTGTAAGTGGAGATTTCCAAGATACATATTTTAAGTTCATACATTTTGAGACACTACAGGTCAATAGGGTAAAAATAATAAATAAAATCTAATAGATATCATAAATAAATAGATATCATGTGAAATGAAACTTCCCCAGTTGATTACTGACATTAACATAAAGATTTTTTGCTTCACAAGTTTTCTGAAATGTTGAGAAATCTACAGACAAAGTGATAAAAAAATAGCCTAAAATATCTGCATGAAAAAAAAGATGTTTTGCCCGTTGTGTCCCTTGAAGCTGAATCTCTGACATTTCCCTCTGAACTGAAGTAAAGTAAAAGTATAAAGTAGCAGAAATAATTTCACAATTGTATTTAAGTACTTGAGTAAATGAACTGAACTGTTAAATTCCACCCATTCTCATTAAACTATAAATGTATTGTTCATCAGTTCCGACCCCAGTGGGACTCAAACACTTACTATTTTCTCTGTTTGTTTCCTGAAAAAACATGTTTGTGTTCACAGGAAACAATGTGTGTGCGACCGCGACAGAAACACCTGGGAGCTGATCATTTATCCTCCTGCGAACCCTGACCTTAATATTCATTTATGAAGACAAGTAAGTCTAAAACGACCTGATGTGTCGCACAGACGAAGGTCATCAGACCTCCTGTAGCTGCAGAGTTTCAGAGATAAATAACGCAGTAGACCGTAGAAAAACTGGCATGGTCATTTTCAAAAAGGCTTCCTCGACCTTTGACCTCAAGATATCTGAATGGAAATGGGTTCTACGGGTACCTACGGTAAGTCTTCTCTTTACAGACTTGCCCAGTTTGTGATAATCTCTTGTGGATTCAATCAGCCCAACTGTATTCATGTGTGATGATGTTAGTCTCCGTAGAAGTCACTTGAGCTCACGCTATAAAATGAGCTGTTTTGACCTCTACCATAATCACAGCCGCATGAAACTTTACAGCCACAAACTAGAGACCTGGAGCATTCAGAGGACAGATGGATTTCCTAATTTTAATTACATCAGGGGGTTTTTCAGCAGTTTCCACAACACAAGTGCTCGACTCGCCATCTGATCGCTGAAAAATCCAATTCTTGCAGAAATCTCCTTACGTCAAAAGTGTTTGAGTTTTTTTCCCCCAGAACACAGCATGGATTTTTCTACGTCCGTCAATATTTTTATGTCTTAATGTTGTATTTTGAAGGGACTTTTGAACATTTTATCATTTCGAGTGGTAAAAAAATGCTTACATTTAGCACCAAATCTCTTCAACAAATGGCATCAACCCAAAACTTATGAGACATTATTGAGCACGAAAATGACTTTTATAAATTTGAATCTTGATGCAATAAGCCCTTAAACACTTTAAAAATGTATTTATTTAATTAAGTCATTCATTCATTATTTTTTATTTCTGTTTCATCACTAGAAAACACACAGTTTGCTGTTTCTCGTTACATGTAAAAGTAAAGTCTTAGTTTCTCTTCTTGGACAAGAATCCTCTCAGGAGGCATTTATTAAGATATAACTTTTAAATAACGGCCTGAAACATGTAATCACGAGAGAAACAAACCACCTGTGTGTGTTTATGTCTGAATGATGCAACTGAGAAATCACCTGGTCTTAATCAATAACACCTGGGCTTTCATTTGATTTTTCTTCAGATCCTTTACTGAAGTTAAAGTTGGAACACTGTGAAATAGTAATAGTAATAGTGAAAGTAAAAGTCCTGCATTCAAAACCTTACTTCAATAAAAGTATAGAAGTATAATCAGATAAATGAACCTCAAAGTAACTGAACAGGAAGGGGATGAAAACTTAGATCAAAGTCGTGCACTTTTAATAGAAATTAAAGCCCTTTTCAAGCATTTCAAGGTGCATTTTGAAGCTTTTCCAGCACCTTACAGTTGTGGTAGATACATATTTATATACAGTATACTGATCATCACGTCTTCATCACAATAATTTAGATGTTTTTTTGTTTGTTATAAACAACCAGTGTTGTGTTTTGTGACATCATTCTATAGAAGGGTGACAAACTGCTACATCTTACACCCTAAATGTCACACCGTTTCAAGTACTTTATTCAAAATGAAAGCACTTTTCAAACCATTCAAGTGTTTCCCAGGATTTCCAGCACCTGTAGGAACCCTGTAAAAATATGTTGCTTCTGAAATGGAGTGGAAGAATAAAGTTGCATAAAAAGCATGCCAAATGTTACGTGCAGTACTTGAGTAAATGAACTCAGTATCTTTCCACCACTGATTAAAATAACAGCTGGTGTTTCTAAAATATATATTATATATTATATTATTATTATAATATATATATTAAAGAATGTCATGTTATCTAAGAGACATCACTGATTCATTGCAATAGTCGTTTGTCACGTTGAGCGCCACCTTGTGGTACAAACTGGAACATCAAGTCACAGTAACCCAAAACCACCAGCAGCTTTTTATCAAAATATTATTTTTATTATCAAATTATTACATAAAAATAAACATTACGAAGAGAAAAAACAACCGTTTTTCTGTGAAAAGCCAGAAAATATTGATTCAAAAAAGAGCAGTGGTAAAAACAGTTAGAGTTGGGGTCATTTCACCGGATTTACATTTGAAATCATTTTACCGACCTGAAAGTAAAATAATTCTCTAGAAAACAGAGAACATGACACTGTAGGTCCAGTGAGTAAATAACTTATGTTAAAGAGGCGTCGGAGGACGAACAACACAGAGAGAAGTTTGACTTTTCATCACATTCAAGAGACTTTAAATGGAGTTGAATTACAAGGCCCCTATTTAATGTTTCCATATTCAATGACTAACGCAGCAGTGAACAAACCGACTCCCTGAACTCCTGATTTAACATCTGCACTCCCTTTTGTTTGCATTGTAGTCTTGTGATTCTGCACAACCTGGTTCCATACGAAGGTTTTGAGTCCTTTTGGCAAAAGTTCAGTGTTTTTTGAAATGCAGTCCTCCAAAAACAGCTTCATCATCTCTCCAAACCCGCAGTTTTTTTAAAAACGCTCTGCAGCTTCAGCCTAGCTGACCGAACCTGTCGCTTCTCTGTGAATGCCTGGTGCAGCTCGCACAGCAGAAGCTGGAGTAGTACGAGTTGGAGCAAAGTCGGGCGTAAACTATCAGCTCACAGTTGGCAAGCTCGGGCTGGTCCACGCATTCTGGAGGCACTTCACCACCTGCAGCACAGTTAAAAGACATTCACTTTCCTTTTTAGTGCCTCATAAGATCACTGCAATACACAGAACAGTGTGCGTGTGGTTTTTTTTATGATTATTTTAAGGGATTCATGGAGAATCTGCTCCAAACAATGACTTTAGATGCCTCCCAAGATGCAAATTAAGCAGATTATGGTGCTCACCTTGCTGTGTGTCTTTAGTGACTCTAACTTCAGCCGTGGCGCTCACAGAGTAGATGCCGGTGTAAGCGTTACAGGTGTAAGTGCCCTCGTCTGAAGGCTTTACGTTATTCAGGATCAGGCTGCCGTCAGCAGACTTCAGGATGTTACGACCGTCTGGACGCACCGGTACACCGTTTCTATAGTAACAGAGGAGAAAGACACTGTGGGTTTCTTCTTTTACCAACTCAATTGAAGAAACTGACTTATTTTATCTCACATTTCTGTATGTAAAAATTCCAGTGTGGTGTTTTTCCCCTTAAAGCATTTTATATTTTCTACAGAAGACAATAAAACTTTTTTGCAAGTTTAAGCTTCTCCTGTATTTTGTGTTTATAACTGGAGTTATGAGTTTGTGATCACGTTAATGTTTATGAAAACAAATAAAAATACAGTTAAAAAGAAAGGTTAACATCTTTTTTTTTCATTTTGGAAGAAAATCATTTTAACGTTTACTGTTGTCCTTTAAAAAGTTTCATTATTTCATTTGTGATAGTTTTACAATTGTTAGAAATTTTACTTTGAAAGTGTTGTTTCTTCCTGTGTTGATTATTCTCAATTATTATATCACAGATAAACACAAGGCCTAACTAACTGCTAATTATGATTATTTTCAAACTATTAATCTGTCAATTATTTTCCAGATTTAATCAGTTGTTTGGTCTTTAAAATGATGACTATCTCGTCCTTGAACATTTTGTCCACAACTCAAAGATGTTCAGTTCACTGTCAGAGGTGAAAACCAGAAAATATTCACATTTAAGAAGCTGCAGTCAGAGTATTGTAGCTTATTTTTCTTAAAAAATACTCAAAACAGTTTAATCAATCATCAAAATAGTTTTCGATTATTTAACAGTTGACGACTAATCGATTACAAGTAATTACCTGGACCAGCCGATGTTGACGTTGTCCCCTGACACCACGCAGGGCAGCAGAGCGGTGCTGCCTTCAGACACCTGGATGTTATTTGGAGCTGTGGTGATCTTCAGGTCGGCTGGAAAATAATCATTCAATAATAATTTTTGGTTCAACCTAGAAATCCTTACACCCTCATAAACTGCAAGAGAAAAGCGAATTTGTGCATAAACGAATGTTCCTGAAATGTTTTTACTGCCATTTCCTTATATTATCTAGGATAGGTGCACAGCCATTTGGAAAAGAAATCACAACTTTGTATTATGCATGCATTTAGGTGAAGCTAGAGTGTAATTCCGGCGTAAAATTATCCCATGTTCCTTTTTGGCATTTACATACATCAAATAAGCCATCCAGACGGTTGCTAACAGCTGGACATATTTAACACTGATTAGCTTGGGGCAGCACGGTGAAGGCATTAAAACGTCTTTTTAACCACTAATACTGCTCAAAATAACAGCAAACCTCTGCAGCAGCATGAGAAGAGTCCCTACACAGAAAACAAAACACCAACAACGTAGTTAGTGAACCCAGAGTTTATTAAATGAGTGTTTTAAAGACTTACCTACTGGCCCCAGTACCAGCTCCTCTCATAGTAAAGTCCATCCAAGTGGATTATCAAAGTCAATCCAAAAGGAAGGAGCCCATGGATGCTTTGTTTTCTGTGTAGAGACTCTTCTCATGCTGCTGCAGAGGTTTGGTGTTATTTTGAGCAGTATTAGTGGTTAAAATGACGTTTGAATGCCTTCCCCGTGCTGCCCAAGGCTAAACTGTCTCGATGGTTTATTTGACACATGGGATGATTTTACGCCGGAATAACACTTTAATAGGCTTTCATCTGTGGAATAATATACACTTTATGGATGGGACATTAATTGATTTAATCACGGATCGCAATAAAAAACACTCACAATAAGTTCATTATGGTGGCCATTATCAGGATAATTGTGAATATCCTCTCGAGTGACTTGACCTGCAGACTGACTCCAGTTTACTTAAGTTTTTCCCTTTAAGTGTAACAGTAATTTGGCCTCAGCCCTTACATCACAGTTCAAATGAAGTAGTGAAAGTGTTCTACATTCAACATCACTGCATATTAATCAACCGCAGCAAACGACATCTGAATTAAAAGACTACTTATATTCTACACATTTATTTGACTGCCGCACAGTGTCTATGTTAATGCCACTCAGATATACTTACCTCTGCTGGTCCTCCAGGGACATTACACCATCACCAGATGCCTGATCAGAGCACTAATGATCATTAACAACTGCAGGTCGTGTGTTTAGCTTGATGGCAGATGGTAAAACTCACCCTGGACTCTGAGCTGCAGCTGTTTCTGCTCCAGCTGCTGCTGAGTGGAGGCCGTGCACGTGTAGACGCCAGAGTCGTCAGACTTCAGAGAGCCGATGGTCAGAGTGCCGTCTGAATGTTGGGCCGACCTGCACAACAGAAATCAGTCGAGATGTCGAGACACCTGTTCACAATGTTGACCATTTCCTCTGTTCATACAAATATACAGCATTGAGTGTCAGTTTATTTTAGACCCCTCTACTGCAGAAGTTTCTGGAAATGTCAAGTCGGTGGAGAGAGTGAATAGAAACATCCCGTCTAACTTGTTTAATCTCCTCAGTAAACAACAGATACACATTTATTATATTGAAATATCATCACAAAAGTCTCCATACAGTTCCTTAGAACCACAGTCAGGTACACTGTGCATACATGAGTTATCAGTATGATAATTACCTGGAGTTACTGAGGGTCTGTCCATCTTTAGTCCACTGAATGACGACAGACTGAAGAGCTGAAGGAGGGAGGATGGTGCAGGACAGTCTGGCTGTTTGTCCGGCTCGCATTTCCAGCAAAGATGAGCTCGACCGCTCGATACTGAACCTGAGAGAAAGAACAGAAAGTGTTGAAATCCTCCACAGCTAAACACATTTAATATTCATTACAGAGGACAATGGAAAGAAAACAAAATTTTATAAAATCTTCAATTTATTTATTTCTCTAAGTCTGTGAATACTCTCATTTGTCCAGGTCATCGTTATCCCCAAAGCAATTTCAGTAAAAAGCAACTGGACTTGGTTATCTCTCTACTCTATGTTTTACAGAACAAAGCATTTTTGTTTACAGAGTGAAAAAGGGATTGTTCGTACCGAGGGAAAGGACCATCTCTGGGCAGTGAGGTAGGAACCGGCTGAGACGATCCCTCTATGACACACACACACACACACACACACACACGTGCACGCACACACGCGCACGCACACACACACACACACACACACACACACACACACACACACACACATACACACACACACACACACACACACACACACACACACACACACACACACACACACACACACACACACACACACACACACACACACACGTTGGGTGAATGCTCCTGTCATCATCATTCACTTACATAATGTCACATCAACACCTCATGCATAAAAGACCGACTAACTTTTTCAAGGTCAGCATGTTCTGACACAATCTCTGACATCATCTATGACATCAGGGGCTTCACCTCAGTCTTCAGGATTTTCATGTGACGGACTAATTGGGGTTAAAACCGGTCAAATTACGGTTTTGACCGAATCTGGCCCCAATTAGCCGATCCCACACCCCTTGAAAGTTTCTCTGAAAAGATTTCTTTAAGGCCCCAAACTTTAAAAGATGTGCAGTTTACTGGACGATCTACTGTTTGTATCCACACATGCTTTACATTTGAAGATTGAAGAATAGATCTTTATAGACGTGCCTTTAACATTAACATGGATAAGCACACATCTCTGTGTTGCATACACACTCAAAGACAAACAACAATCAAAGCATTAACCATTAATAAACAATCTTGTGTATTTATCTCATATCCTGCACGAGTCTGGGGGAAGAAAATTATAGGAGCCATTAATCACGTCTGTGTATTTGTGGCCTACATCGGTTTGGCCACAGTGTAGATCAGTGTGGCAGGTAAAAATATGTACCTCTGTGGGGCACAGGTGCAACAGAGCGTCTAATCGTGCAATCGGCGGAGGGGAGGTTACACATTTTTTTACTGTCGCTCGCTCACTTGCATGTTTGCAGCTGCACCAAAGCCAAGTCGGCGTTCACAGGCTTTTGTTTGCAATATAAAAATAACTCTGAACCCTCGATTAAACAGGAAGTCAATACTGCCTGGACATCTATTTATTAAATAGCTGTTCAGGATAGTCGTCATGAATGTAGAGAAATATAAGTGTTAGATATTTTTTTGAATGTGTATTTTTTTCTACAAATAATTATTATTATTTAATCATTTATTAATTCGTTCATTTTTGATGATTATTTTTGATGATTATTATTGAATATGTATGTATCTACGTTTCAGTTGTCTATGTTGAAAAATGTATATTTCTTATTTTTATTTCTTAATGTATGTCTATTGTGTATCGTTATTGTGCATTGTTATAATTTCTTTATATACTCTATATTATATTATATTCAAGAAAGGAGCTAATGTAACAAAGCAAATTTCTCCCCAGTGACTAAATTATTTCTTTTTTTCTTTTTTAATAAAATATTGACAACAAAATAAACATATTGTAAAAAAAAAAAGTATATTTCTTTAGTGATTTACAAAAACAAATCAGGAATGATGATAAGATGTTGATAAACCACTTCCATCCTGCAGGTCTTTTTGCTCATAGAGAATCTACTGTGGTTTTATTAAATACACGAAATAAATGGATGTGTGCGTTACCTGTGACTGAGAGGTAAATGTAGCGGTGGTCTCTCTCCTGTTCACGAGTAGCCAGGCACAAGAACCAACCAGAGTCCAGCTTAGTGAGGGGGCCCACTAACAGGGAACCATTGGGCTGCTGGTGATGCCTAAAGAACATAAAGAGGAAGGAGTTTATCACAAACAGCAGAAAAGGCTAAATTAAACAATCTGGTGAGTGGGTTTGGACTGACCTGCGAGTTGACAGAGGGACTCCATCTCTTCTCCACTCCACATTGACGGTGGAGGACGGCGGCGGGCTGACTCTGCACGGCAGCACAACTGTCTGGCCCACTAAAGCCTCCACTGTGGAGGGGTCGCTCTTATCGATGGTCACTTCTCCCACGGTCAAACTGAGGAAACAGGACAAGAACACGAGAACAGAAAGAAGGAAGAAAAGAAGGGGAAAAAAGGATAAAGGAACAGGAGGAAGTCAGGAGATGGAAGGGAGGAAGAGAATGAAAAAATCACCTTATGCTCCACTGTTGGTACTTTTATTAGTAGTCACCAAAGCAAACATAAAGATCGCCCACAACCTGGCTTCAGAAGTTAATCAGGGAGAAAAGACAGAGAGGCAACAGCTTTGGCACACAAATGGCCCATGCAACATGAAAAGTGATGAGACAAAACAACGCAACCTTGACGAACAAAACAACTAATAATGTGTGCTACAAATCAAACACAAAGGACTTTTTTCTTACACCAGAATAAACCCAAAATTCCCAGTGAGAAGTTACAGCTACTACACCCAACTACACAGACCTAAGGTGGAGAAAGACGGAGTTTAGTGACAACACAAAACCAACACCATGAAGCATCACAGCAGAACCTTTATTAGTTTGATCTAATGACACGGAGGTGACAACACAAAGCACAAAAGGGAGGTGGACACAGTGAGGTAGCACAAATAAGCACAAGACCACTAACACGAACTCCACACAGGTGGTGAAAAAGTCCCAGAAACATTAAACAGAAGTCCATTTTTAGGGTCGCTGTGAGGTTTGTCGACTTCTCCAGACATTTTTGTCGAGGTTAAAGCAAGAAAACGAGCGTGAGAGCAAAGTCTGTGGAGCTGGAGGTACAGTAGCGTAGCTTCGGTTGTTGTTTTCTTTTACAAGCAAGGGTGTTGATTATATAAGCATGACAAGAATCATGTGCGTCTACATACTGGAAAGAGCATGTTGCATACAACAAAGCACATATATAATATCATATAATGTCTTTAAAGAGTAATTGAACGATAATTGAGTGATGTCATGATGTACCGACACACCCTGAAGTACACTTCTACATCACTGCAGCAACAGACATATCAGGAAGTGTTAAGTTACTCTTTAAGTTTGATAATCTTGTCTTGAAAGCTTGGTAAAGAAGGCAAGATTGACTTTTTATTTAGTCTTAACTTTGATTTCTCAAATTGCTTCATTTGTAATTGATACATTTCACTGAAGACGTTGGACTGGTATTTTTTGGACTTTTTGTTGTATTATTAAAAATAAATTGTGCTTAATTCTGGATCTGTTTTTTATAAATATTTAGAGGATATTTGTCTACAACGATAAACAACTTTTACATCTACTTCATTGTCATATTTTTGGGGGAAGTGAATGAAGCATGTGATTTATCTGTGGATGATGTTTCCTTCAGCTCAATCTTTGGCACTACTCACACTCACAGCGGGGCTGAGTGTGTTGGGGCTCCTTCAGCAGGGGTAGAAAGGCTGTTTACAGCATTATGAGGCCGGTGGCAGCGGGGCCGGGGCAGGGCGTGAGCTTTTTTCGTCGTGCTCCCGGGAGTCATCGGGGTCTTACCTGGCTGCTGGGCCGGTGTGCTGTGCAGCAGTAGCAGGTGCAGGTCGGCGCCCGCGCATATAGACTCTAGCTCTGTGGGCATGGTGGGCCGCACTTGTGGCCTGTCTGCCGCTGTCGCCTGTTGAGCCTCCCTGGACTGTGAAAATCCTCCCCATGTTGCGTGATCCTGTTGGGCTGCCTGATTCAGATGGGGTACCTGATCCAGGTACAGGGCCTGCTCCAGGTGCAGGGACTGCTCCATATGGGGTGCCTGCTCCAGGTACAGGGACTGCTCCATATGGGGTTCCTGCTCCAGGTACAGGGCCTGCTCCAGGTACAGGGACTGCTCCATATGGGGTTCCTGCTCCAGGTACAGGGCCTGCTCCAGGTACAGGGACTGCTCCATATGGGGTGCCTGCTCCAGGTATAGGGACTGCTCCATATGGGGTGCCTGCTCCAGGTACAGGGACTGCTCCAGGTACAGGGACTGCTCCATATGGGGTACCTGCTCCAGGTGCAGGGACTGCTCTGTATGGGGTACCTGCACCAGACACGGGGCCTGTTGCGTATGGGGTGCCTGCTCCGTATGGGGTGCCTGCTCTAGGTGCAGTGCCAGTTCCAGATGCGGTCCCAGTTGCAGATGCGGTCCCAGTTGCAGATGCAGTGCCGGCTCCAGACGAGGTCCTTCTAGGAGTGGGCTCTCTCGCGGGAGCGACTGGCCTCAGGCCCCGCTGGCTCGGTGCAGCAGGCACCCGGCAGGCCCGCTGGCATTCTGCCCGGGTCATGAAGTTGTTGTTGTTGCCGTGGCAACTGCCGTACCAGAAGTGCTGACACTTGGAGGTGATCACATCGAAGTGGTAGCGTGGGATCCAGTGGCTGCAGGAGCCGGCAGCACGAGGCAGCGAGCAGATGGAGCGCTCAACTACAGTAAAGAGACAGGTAGAAGTTACCAACATGAAGTCGGCAGGCTCGTTTTTCACAGTCATCATTCATTTAAATTTCATCAACATCAGTTTGCTAGATTGACATAATCCTCTGATTTAACTGAAGAATGTAATAGACTGTTGGTGTACTGGACAGATCTATGAGTGAATTAATGTTAGTTGACCAGACAGTAGCAAAACCTTTGCTTCCAATATGACATTAAGAATGAAAAAAACAGAGCCAATGCATGACAAAGTATTTGCAACTTCTCAGTCTCGTACTGTTGTTGGGTGGGTTGGGACAGCCCTCTCCGTTGGGTCCATTTGCAGGTGTAGTGCGGTCGAAACAGCACCCGTAGGTGGTGAGGCGGCACTGGATTGCATTCTCAGTGGGAAGAGAGGGAGCAGCCTGAGGACACGTGACATGACAGATAAGAAGTTTTATGGTCTTTCTGATCACCACTGTATGGAAGAGTTTGTCAGCAAATGTGACATAAACTGTAAGTATTCATGAATGTTTGCTTACAGTGGGTGCTGGGGCCACATACTCTACGCAGCCCTCCTTGTTGAGGCCCTGAGCAGCTGTCACGCCGTCTTGGCAGCAGCCATAACTGACACACAGAGGAAGGAGGGAGCAGGTATAAACAATTAAACACTTTGGACTGAAATTTTGTGCCCAAAATAACAAAAATGTGCAACTGTGTCATTTCTAAGAAAACCTCTGTTTGGTCACTTGGTGGTCATTACTGTGGTCATGTGTAATGCCAAACTATGTCTGGTTAGTGACACCCAGACAAAGTATGTATATATGTGACCCCAACCACAGTGAAATGACAGGTTGGAGCCGGATACCTGGTCTGGCTGCAGTGTGGCTGGACAGGAGTGGGAGCTGGGGTACGTGGGCAGCCCAGACCCTGGGGGCCCCCGGCTGAAGTGCGTCCATCTGGGCAGCAGCCATAATAGGACTGGCTGCAGTGGAGGGCCGGGGCGGAGCTGTGAGGGTCGTGGACTGTGTTCGTCTGGGTAGGATCCGTCTCCGGCCTGAGAGCTGCAATGAAACCAAGCGGGGGGCGAATTAACATATAGAAAGAACTACACAAAGCAATAGAGACGTTCACAGGTCGTTTTAGAAATGTACAATAGAGTCTACGCTATTGTGCTCGAGGCCACGCAGTGAGTCACAGGAAGCTGGAACACAAAAGAATGAAAAAGGAAAAGAACTGCTACAAAACATGTATAATTACCTGAAAATACAACATGTTTTATGGAAAGATAACGCAGGGAACAGCAGAGAACGAATTGGGACGAGAAGTTCCAGCAATCTCACAGGAAATGAACACATACAAGACCTCAAACTTGAAATTCCTGACCACTGGGACGGTGCTGCAGAGAGCCAGAACATGCCAAAAACACCACAGCCAGCACTTGCACACTTCAGTGCTTCGGAAATATTTTAATCAGGCCAACAATGCCCATGGACCCCTGAAAACATGTCAATCAGGCCTGGATAATTAGTGCTGGGAGAGGGGGGGTGACAGGAGTTATATCAGCAGAGAGGACAGGAGAAGGGGAACTGAGGGGGAGATTACTAGGGTCCAGTCACACCTACAGCTTTAACAATAAGGGAAGATTGGCAGTTATAAAATGTTAATATCTTGTTAACAGATAGATTTTATTCTAAAATTTTCATAAGAGGGACATTGCTGATGAGTTAAAGCATGGATGGATTATGAGACAATGAGCCCCCAACCGGTCGTCTCAGAAACAAGACACCCCAACTCAAAGAGTCCTAAAGACTCTACTTGTAGTCCTTTTGTGTCCCATCGTAGTCTATTTGCACCTGTTTTTAGCCATTTTGTGCATTTATGTTAATGTTTTTGTAATAATTTTTAGTCGTTTTGTATCTTTTTGTTATAATTTTTGCACCGTTTTTGGTCATTTTGTGTCTTTACGTTATTGTTTTGTATTAATTTTTAGTTGTTTTGCACATATTTTTAGTGATTTTTTTGTCTTTTGTTATTGTTTTGTATTGATTTTAGTCATTTTGCATCTCTTTGTAGCACTTGCAGAGCCAGGGAAAAAAATGCGGGTGTGCATCAGAAAAACGGGACGCGCCACATCAAATTAATTATTATCTCTTATCTTATATTACAACCTCCACATATACGCACTGTATGCTGGCAAGCGGTTTAATTCCCTTTGATGTGTAAACATTTTGGCATAACATTACTGAGGGCGCTGAGCGAGTGAGCGTTTTGTGCTGTAAGTCTAGCTAAATCTGAGCGGCGCTGTCCCTAGTCCTGAAACTGAGCGATCAACAGACAGACAGGCGGAAGACGTCGTGGTTGCTTATCATGGCCGTAAATAGAACTTTTGGTTTTAAATTAATTTCATCCACGGACAGAAGGGAAGGGACAGTCAGTAAGATAGAGTGAGAGAGAGTGAGAGAAAGAGAGAGAGAGAGATGTAAACAGCTGTTTCTATATGCGTCTCCTCCTGCTGATTTTGAGAGACTATTGTGAATGTTCTGAATAATAAATGTAGCGCACCCTGTGTGTCCTGGGACCTCCTGATTGAGCCAATAAATTAAGCACTGAATATCAGGGAAAAGATGATCTCCTCTTACAGATGGAGACGCAGCGCCATGAGTGAGACGCGTCAATGTCACATCAGTGTGAACAAAAGGATATGGACGCTCTTATTATTAACAATTAAGGATAGCCGATTTATAGCTCACAAGCAGGACTAAGACATCTTTTGCATGTAGGGAGGAGAGGTTAAATAGTTTTGGACGACTATGTCAAGCAAAATTAGGAAGATAAAAATAACTCACAAATGTATGTAAAGGTTTTGACAAATATGTATTTTTGACAAAAGAGCCGCAATAAAAACTGACCTGCAGAGTTTTGCACATGAAAGGTATCATTTTCAATTGATTTGATTGACGGGAAGGCTCTTCATCTCCATTTTTTTAAAAGAGAAGAATTTGGAATATATTTGAACATTGACGATTTTATCACTGGACAAAAATAGCCTTAGTTTCAAACAAAACAATTTAGTAAGGCTATAACCAAAAACTCTGGGTGTGCCTGCCTGTGCCACCCAAAGAGGCAGCTGGCCTTTTGGGTCTCTTTGTGGTGATTTTGCATGTCCTTGTAGTTGTTTTGCATCTATTTTTAGTCACTTTATGTCTCTTTGTTGTAATTATGAATTTCTTTGAGGTCATTTTGTGACTCCTTGTAGAGGAGAAACGGGTCAAATATGAGATATAATCCAACCTGTAGCTTGGTCTGGCACATAGGGCTGGAAAACAGTCTGTGTGTTGTCATGTCCTCGTGCGTCCTGGATGCTGGGAACCACTGCACAAAGAGGTAGAACAAACACAAAACAATGAGGGCTCAGTGCACAATGAAGGTGAGTGGTAGTATTGTCTTGATGAAGGCTGACAGTGACAGAAATTATGACACTGTAATATGTTTTCATTTGTTGTTCATTTGTTCTTTACCCCAAAACTAATTAACAATCAGAAAACTTGAAATTATGTGGATTTTTCTAAAGAAAGAGCTGCAGGAACAAAGTGTAGAGCAGTGAAATGAACACTTCCTCTCATTAAAAGTACTAATCCAGAAAGACAACACTACAGGTGAAGCAGAATGTTTCATATAACATTGTAAGAAAGGAAAATTATGAAAGCAACTGTATAAAAGAAAAAAGACAGCATATGTTGCAGGAGCAAGAGGCCTAATTTAGGAGCTTGTGTTGCATGTACTCACTCTGTGGGCTGTAGCAGGACTGGGTGTTGCAGCGCTCCACAGTGGAGGGTTTGGGGTTGGCGTTACATTGGCTCACAGGGTACAAGTTCCTCTCTCGGTCTGAGCAGATCACCTGGCGCTCTCGTGTGCCAGAGCCACAGCTCTGAGTGCACTGAAGGAAAACCGAGAGATTATAAGCAATGACAACTGTCCAACTGAAAAAGACCAACCTGATGACATGATACTTCACATTCAGCCACAGTAACTGCATTTAAGTGTCTGTGTGTTGTTTGTGTTTGCTGTTCCCTATGTGACTCACCAGTCCCCAGTCTCCAACGTGCCAGCTGATCTGTCTCACACAGGCCGCCATTTCACAGGGGCGGATAGAAGTTGGGCGGAGCAGAGTGCTGCAAGATGCTTCCTCCAGCTTTATTCCTCCTGAACCAACACAGGTGACCTCTCTGGTCTGTTCACCTGTACCACAGGTCACTGAGCACTGCAAACACAACAGCACAGACTCTATAACACACATTACTCTTGGATGTTGAGGCTTAAAGTTATATTGTTTGATATCATTTCAGACTATAATCACAGCTCATTAGCCACATTATTTGTTTCAGTGGTTCAGTGTTTAGTGGTTCACTCACCGCGCTCCATCTAGCCACTTGATACTCTGCACACTTGTGCATGTTGCAGGTCTGCAGAGAGGGTGGTGCCTCAGCATAGGCGGCACAAATGGCATCCTCTACTACGCGGGGCCCCGCGGCATCATGGGAGACGCACTGCACGCTGCGAACCTGTGAGCCTCCGCCGCAGGTAACAGAGCAGGGGTTCCACTCCCCAGTTTTCCAGCTGGGAAAACCACCATGAGGAGAGGAGGGACAGGAAACAGCAGTCAGGAGACTTAGTAACGAAGTGCGGAGAAAATTTAAAAAATGTGGTCCAAAGGATACCAAAGTGACAAGAGACATTATTTAAATTGCAACAAATATTCTGAACAGCACCATTAATATGAGTGATATTTTAAAATGTGGGAAATCTAAAGCCTCTCTTTGTATTTCTGGTCAGTGACATCTTTAATGTCTCACCTTGTGTACCCCAGGATCTCACGACAGCATGTCTGTTTTCTGTGCTTACAGGTGCAACACAACCAGGTACTCCCAGCAGTAATGCTCAGAGAAACACTGCTTTCTAACCTGGTGTTAGGTTACACTTTAAAGGTCCAGTGTGTAGGATTTAGATGGAATATAAGTTTAAGTAGTATATTTTCTTTAGTGTATAAACACCTGAAAATGAGAACTGTTATGTTTTATTAACCTTAGAATAAGCTGTTTATATCTACATACATGTTTCTGCAGAAGAGTATTCACATCGTCCACCGTAGTGGTAATCTTTAACCTCACCACTAGATGCCACTCAATCCTGCTTTAGAGTCAATTTTTGCAAATTGCAAATATGATGACAATGATAAAAATGTTCAGATGGTGACATTAATCGTTTATTCAGTTCATCTTTGTGGTGTCAAATAAAAGTGAAAGATGTCCATCACAGTATCCCATATTAACAGATTTCTCTCTTGTTTTGTCTGAACAGTTTAAAACCCAAAGAAAAATCATTTAGAATCAAATAAAACAAGGAAAAGCATCAACACCTAAAACTTGAGAAGCTGAAACTAGTTCATCTTTGGCATTCTGCTTGATAAACAACTTTAAATCAAATAAGTATAATACACAAAATTTGTGTCTAATGATTTTCTGTCCATCAACAAATCAAGAACTAATGGTTGGGGAAATAATTGAATACTATCGTTCAATAACTTGGGGCAAAGGCAAACATCAGGAAGCTGCAGAAAAGGCTTTTCATTGGCTCTTGTTGAAGACGGGTGTTGCATGGCATAACGCGCTACTTCAAGTCGGGGGCTTGATCATCCCCGGCTGCGTCACCCAGGTGAGAGAGTCTGACGATAAGACCCAAAACCCCTGATGACCCCGGGTCCATCATTTACCATGTGTCAAGTAAGTGGAATGAAACCCCTCAAATGAAATGCAAGTGTATGAAAGGATGCATCGTTTTAACAAAGCTACTAAAAAAACTGTTAACTACTCGACGTGATTTTGTTAAAAACAACTCATCCTTTTAGAGAAACCAGCCACGGGTCACTCCCAGCTGAAGGACAGTACTCCACCTCCTGGTTAGTTTGAACAGCCACGGATTACTAGAAGCATAAATTATGGAAACAAAAACTACGAACACCACCCCCCGCTTTAGCACACATACACAGCTCAGAGACATGAACTGTTTCTGGTTCATATCTTTCAATTGAGGGATAATGAGGGTGCAGTTAGTGTCATCCGAGCTTCATAAACGTCTCAGGTTTCTAAAAAGCAGCAGCCGCAGCATCAAAGAAAAGAAGCAGGAAATACCAGAGAGTCAGTGACTGAAGCCCCGGCTGTTTACTACCACACTCACTGCTGCTGTGTGCCATTCAGATGTACACAATCCCCAACACCCCCCCTGCATGACAACCTTTAACCTTTGACGAACACCTCACAACACAACAGCAACACTAAAGCACAGGGACAGACAGTTTTACAGTTTGCTAAAGCAATCGGGCAGCAGCCCAGCTCAGGGATCAGGTACACAGGTTGGGAGGTTAAAGGAGGTCTTTGATGGAAATCTGGCATCAAATCACCGCTCAGTCTCCCTGGAGAGAATGTTAAGTGTGTCCAACACAAATGAGGATCATTAAAAGGTTGAAAGGTGATCTCTGAGCTGGACAGTTGCCTTCGTTCTCACCCCACATGGAGGAACAGGCTTTGTTCAAAACACAGATGCTATAGAGTCAAACACATTTGAAGGGGGAGAGTGTGTGACGCACATTTATTACTTAATGTTGAATGATTTTTTGTTTCCCAGGTGTAAATGTACGGAAGCCCTGAGAGGCAAAAGAGGCTATTTTTTTGGTGATCCCAGTCAGATCTAAATTGTTTTCTCTCGTTTTTGTTTTGTTCCTAAAGGCCTTTAGACACCAGAGATGTTTTTTTGTGTGCAGTTCATTCTCATGTCAATATACTTTTTCAAACTATTGTTTTAATCATGACTACTTCCACACACAATGCAATTATTATGCAGCCATAAAGCACAGTAATTATCTTTCGGAATGGGGTCGATTTTTCTGAGCTTTCACACCGTGAATAAACGCATCAACTCTGAGAGGTATAAAACAAAAACACAGAAGCTCAATAGTCCAAACAAAAACGGCCAATTTTACTCAGGAGAGACTGAAACTTAACTTTATTTATCAGGCTAATCTTTCCACAAGTGGGACAGTCGTCATAGCCTGGCTAGCTCAGTGGGTAGAGCATGAGACTCTTAATCTCAGGTTAATCTTGATACAGTTATATGAGGGCAACTACAGAGCAGTTATGCTTTAAACCACAGGGTCAAACCTCAGCTCCTCCTGTCTACATGTTACGGCCTTAAGTCATAAGCACAGGAGAGAAAACTCTTTGGATGAACAGACACAAAATGTCTGAGTTGCTTCTCAGGGCTTCCGTATCAGTGTGAAGACTATGAATTTCAGAGAATAACAAGACGATTGTGCATGCTCAGGAAATCGGAGAAAAGGAGGACGTAGTGATCGAGATCTCCCCCTGTGTTTGCAGTCAACTAACGCTATCTAATACTACGACCACAGATCCTGGTTTACCTGAACACGGAGGCTCTGGGTCTTTCTGAGGATCTCCACAACTTTGGTGGATACACGTATGCCATCCTTTCAGACAGTCATAACACACCAACAACAGTCACAAACGTGCTATCAAAGTGATTGTTTTCCACTTTTATGAGCACAAACCAAGTAATAACACTTACAATGAAACAAAAATGAACTGCGGATGCTCAAGGTTTAAAAAAATCTGTCTAGTCTACTGAAAAGTCACATTTTTACCGGTGAAATTTGACTGTAATTTACCTGCGGACCTGTGGGCATGCGTGGGGGTTGCATGTACGGTTGGTCTGTGGCCTGGGCAGAGATGCACAGAGATAGTCGGGGTAGGCCTCGTTATCAATGGTGCAGAAGACCAAACGAGACTGGTAGCCTAATGAAGGATGAGAAACAGGTTTTAAACATGAACTGTACTGGTCTGCCTTTAGGCAAGTTAAAAGTCAGTGTTTTTCTGAGGCTCTGACCTGATCCGCACTCTCTGCTGCAGGAAGACCACGATCCAAAGCTCCAGTAGTAGCCCTCTCTGGAGCGTCCATTGGGAAGATAAAATTCATACTCCACTCCTTGATTTGGCTCCTGGCTGATCAGCTGAGAGAAGGACACAAAGATTAAACTCCACTTACAAAGACTGGCATCATTCACTCGAAATTGTTACTAGTCTGTCCAAGTCTATCCTGTTCCTTAGAGGGCGAATGCTTCTGTTTTTCTGGCTCAACAACTTCACAGCTTATTTGATTTACCCTGAAATATGTGGTGTATATTCTTGCAAATGTTTCTGAAATGAGGCCCAAATTCCTACTCGTCAACAGGATATCTAATAATCTAATAAATATACTGCAACACAATAGTGTAAACAACTATGAATATAAATCCTTTCTATTTTAAAGCCTCAGGATCTTACCTCAACAACCAGGGGTTCGGTGGTGGGGCCGCGACCGATGATGGTTTCAGGGACGTTGTCACCCTCAGCTCCTCGCTGGTAGTACAGCATAGTTCCAGCAATAGGTGTCGCCCTGGAAAACTCAATTACCCAGTGGCCATTGAGGTAGTACTCGCCACGCAGGTTCTTGATAGCTGGCGGAGCACAGCGGTTATTAGAAAACAATCAAACAGAATTACGTACAAGCTGTGAACTATTTTTCCTGATCCTTTCGTAGCTTGTTTTCTAAAAAAAAAAAACTCACCAAGGTAGTTGCGTGTGGCAACTGTTTCTCTGATACTGATGGTGGTGGCTCCAACAGGGATGATGAACATTTGGTTGTAGCCTGAAATGTAGATAAGACGTCACTCCTTTCATGCATACAAACCAGAAAAATGCTGCAAACTCAGACTGAAGAAATCTGTGATGTTTCTCTGGTAGTTACAAACGTGCAGCGTACCAGTTGGCAGGTCGCGTATGGAGAAGGTGCTCTTGACTTGGTAGCAGGACTGTCCGTTCCCCCCACACTGCAGGCAGGGGTCTTCCTGCTGTGGAGACTCCAACATGTTGTCACAGCCCAGACGCTGCAGAAGAAGGAAAGTAGGGATATAATTCAAATGCATAAGAGTTGATTTGTACAGATGTGGGGCCGATGACTTCCTTTTGTCAGTGTCATGTACATTGTCTGCTGCAGATGATTACGTTCACTGTGTCTCTTAAGGATCTAGTTTGTCTTTCGTTCTGTAAACATTACATGTAACCATTATGAGAAATACTCAGTATGTGTGCTGTGTGCATGAATATACTAAATTAGAGTCTGTTAAGGCTGATGATATTTGTTTTTAAAGCAGCTAAAGGGACTTTTAACTGTGAAACAGTCTCAATTTAATACTGATGCATCTATATGACCTACAAAGGCAAACAAGACCATCAGCGAGAAGATTGGCTATTTCTATAAAGTTATTAAAAATGATTTTCTGCACGCAGGCGAGAAATGCTTCCGTTTTATCAGGCAAAGTTTTGCAATGAGTAGGTACACCTGTGAAAAGGAAGAACTTTCTTTTTGCCGTTATATTTTGTGATTATGGTTGATACTGCAGCAAAGAGAAAAAATGGAAGTGCTAGCCAGACCAAGATCTTTATGGTACAAAACAGCTGTTCCCTTTTAGGTATTGTGATTATAATGTAAGCAGTAGCATTTCTATAATTCACCGTTGCTTACCAATGCCCATTTACAATATATTTTTCTCAAGAGAGGGGTATATCAACACAAAAATAAAATTTCAACTAAAAAGTCAACTCTAGCACATAAACCCTAAAAAGGCCAAAGTCCAGTCACAGAATTGCTGGTTTCAGGAGCCAAACCAAACCAAAATAAGAGTTTAACGAGGTGTGAGAGAAGAGAATATGTGTGGGAGCACAATGTTTCTGTGAAAGTGAAAGCAATCTGAACACCACACAACACAAATCTGGAGCTGGTGGGGCTTTGGGCAGCTGCCCCACACAGACGAGGTGATGAAGACATGAAGTCAGAGGTTAAATAGAGCAGTTGCTTCATGAGGGACAATGTTGCTGATAATTACATGAGAGCAAGTGTTTGATATTAGCACAAAGTGAAACTAATCTTTCATCCTGCTGCTCAGCTCCTCTCACTGTGTCCACTCTGATTATGGATGATAGAGTGATGCAGTAAAAACATCTGAACCTTTGATTCCTGTGACTTTGATTTACTTAAAAAAACAATGGTTTGAAACAATCGAGTCAATAGATCAAATCTGCAACATGAATTACAAACAATTTGTTACATTTATTTTTAAAACAAAGCTCTTTGCAGTTTTATCTCAGCAGCCACCTGCAGGGCAGAGGGCAGGGTCAGACAGAGAGCAGGAAGGTTTACTAAAGCACGACCATCGTCAGTGTGTTCCCTACAGTAGATGACGGATAGATGACTAAGCAATGTACTGCTGTGGACAGAGGAAGCCACTGTACACTATATATAGAATATTTTCCACTTTACGTTGCCTTCAGACAACCCTTTCTGACGGGAAATTGAAGCTGTTATCTTTGTGCTTGTCAGAGCCACCCGACTCCTTGACAAAAGACTGTATGTTTACCTGGCGGAACATGGAGGTTGCTGGTGTACCGCTGCCTCCATTGATTAGTTTTGGTAGTTCTTTAGCCTTTAAAACCCCAATAAGTCACACAATTACATTGTGAGGTAAAATGACTGTTTTTGTCAATGGATTCTGGTGGCTTTGAAGAGAGCATAGATGCATAAAAATGCTTCATTTCTCTGTCATTAAGGCAGGAAATATTCTAAATATTGTCATATGTAATATAATATTGTACATTTTTTAGGTGGATAAAATATGTTTAGCAGCTGCCCCGTCCACAGACGTACATTTTTTAACTCCTGTATTGGTCCTGTATTGGCGTGCCTGTCACAATTTACTGCAGGGGATAAATAACACTGACTATGGATAAGAACCTCACACAACCCTGCTTCAATAAATCCCTAAAGAAAGAAAGAAAGAGAATGTCAGAAAATGCTAAATAGAAACTTATACACTGCATCTCAAGAATCAAGAAGTACATGAAGTAGAAGCAGACACTTCCTCG
The DNA here is from genome assembly GCF_963691815.1 of Echiichthys vipera. Classification (NCBI taxonomy): domain Eukaryota; kingdom Metazoa; phylum Chordata; class Actinopteri; order Perciformes; family Trachinidae; genus Echiichthys; species Echiichthys vipera. Next base: position 21,107,392 of record NC_139837.1, read on the forward strand.
TTGCTTCCCTGACTTTATCACCTCTCACTTTACAAATTGTGTTTGTGTGTGTTCATTTGTTGTGCAGCCCACCTTGCAGACTCCCTCCACACAAACATCCCTCCTTCCAGGGTGACAGGGCGTGCCGTCGACCACAGAGCTGCGGTGACGATAGAAGAAGTTTTCTCCTCTTGGCATGCAGTTCAGCTCACAGGGGTTGTCAGCTGTCAGAGACACAAGGTTCATTAAAGAATCAAAGCATTTTCCCATTCTGTTACACACTCGTGGAAACCGTGTATCGTAGCAGGTTTTATGCCCATTATGATCAAAAGCTACTACTTTGACTTTGCTTCTGACCTCCATAATATGGGAGCCACTTGTAGTGTTTTCCCTGGAAGTCAATCCCATCAAACTGGGAGCACTGCTCCTCACGGAAATCCTTGGATCCCTCGGGGCAGTCCTGAGTGGAACAACAGGAAGGAGACGTCAAATTACAGGTTTTAAACACAGTGAAATATCCTTTAAATAGATTTGGTGAAAAAAAAAATACAATGTCTGGAAAGTGAATTTGTTGCAGGTTTGTTTGTTCACCTGAATGTTGCAGGTGCGGTAAGACTTCTCTGGTCCCACACAGTTGTGTCCTCCATCAGCCCTGTATGTAGAAAATGAAGCATCGATATGAGACACTATAGGATGATGTTTCTATAGATTAATCCTGATGTGGAGACAGAATAATAAAGTGAAGTAGTTTCTTTCAACGCTTAACCGAGAAGAAAAGTCATCAGTGATAATTTATCTGCTTTAACTTTGTGAAACTACTTGAGATGAATCAAACAGTCCTGATATGATATGTTAATTCACTCAGTTTTAAATGTATTCTGGGGGTTTAGGTTTGCAATTTGAATGAAGTTGGGGGACCTGTTCAGATTTAAGAAATCTCATTCAGAGCCACAGAAAACATTTTTACTGTTTTCAGAATGGTACTCCTCTCAGGAATGCTTATGAGCGCTATAAAAATCCCCATTTAGCAAATTTTCTGATTGAAGTTCCATGAACATTTTATGGGTCATCATTGTGACACAGAAACAGTTAATGACAAGGTGAGACTGCAGCACATGTATGCAAATCCAGCTCAGACTGTCTGCGAGAGCAGAAATAACAAGTTTCAGCTCTGACATTAAGTGGCATTCCTCTTTAATCTGTGCCTGTAATAAAAAAAAAACCAGCTCTCAGCAACATGAGAAGCCTCAACACCGTCACTGTTGAGCCCTAAACATCTGCACACACGTCGCTGAACCGTGAGACAGCAGATTGTTGCACCCTCCCTTCCAGCCACGCTGATAACTCGTGATTAAGTCACTTCCAAAATTACCTGCCCTGAAGCTTTAAAAACAAGACACGCTCCTGTCAGCGCGCCAAAACTGAAACTAAAAAACATGTCCGAACACTGAGTGACAACCTCCAGCCTTCAACTTTTCACCTGAGCGGAACATAAACATCTGGAGCATCAAAACAGCGCTTTTAATTTAAAACGACACGTAACAGAAAAGCTAAATCATTGATTAGAGAAAATAAAAACAGATTATAGTTTATGAGGTAATAATTTAAGCCAAAATGAATGTTGGGCAAAAGAGGAGTTCCTGTAAAGCACGCAATGAGTCAACAGCAGTGTAATCATAGTATTTAAAGGTGTGAATCTGGCAGACAAGATATGACAGAGTTCATCCATCTAGATATAAGTGGGCGGGGCTTCTTTATTCATCATCCAGCCAAAGAGGGAGAACAGACTCACCGACTGACTGTACGGACATGTTGGAGATCAGGATAGAACTACATTTTCCTACAGTTTGCCTGCCTATGAATGCAACAAAATATCAAACAAGGTGAATAGGAAAATTGTTTGGACATGTTAAAGAAACAGCTCATCACAGAATCATCATGCCTGGGGGGAAGAAGTACTCACACTTGTCCTTTTAAATCATGTTTTGTTATCTTAATCCGATCAGTTATTGCTCAATAACTGAGACACACCCACATTGTAGGGGTGAAAATCACAGCTTTCACCACGGTACGATATTATATTGATTATTTGCCACAAAACGATTAAATTCAGGGGCCTGCGATCGACATACAAAATACTTTTTTGATACAAAAGAGAGAATCCCCAGATTATTTAATTTACACAACATTTTGAGGCCCAATTTCATACTATATTTTTTACAACTAAAGGGTTAAAAATGTACTTGTTTTATAATCTTTACCTCAGATTTAACTTGTGACCCACTGGAGAGAACAACTGCACTAAACCACCTAAATGTAAATAAAGTAGTTACAACGATAAAATGCTGCTTCCACACTGATGTATCAATAACAATCTAATAATGTCTTGATATATCAGCCACATCAGGCATTTTTCTACATTAGATTTTGCTCTTAATACTTCACACATACAGGATTTTGAGTGACGTGAACACACCACCTAATGCATAAACATCACTTTATAGATTACATGAAGCTGCATGCCAGCTGGGTTCCAGCAGTATGAGCTATGAACAGAACATTTACGATGTAGCTGAAAACAACACCAGATGTTACAAACCAACCTAAAAAATGGACAAAACCATATTAAAAAAAATGACACAAAAACATGTGCACCAAAGTGATTTTTTTAAAAACCACTTCTGAACTCTTGTCAGCCAAAAAAGGGCTGATAGAAATGTTCACTTTTCATCCGATCCTCATCGGCAGCCAACACCCAGGGAAGAGAAGTCCTTTTAATGTTGAGGTGCCCCTCCCTGCAGTCTGTTTTGGATGTAAGACAAGACCACGTCCTTGTGACTTCAAGGCATTCTTTTAAAATCAAGATACAGTCTGTGCCCATGAATCTCCCAATCAGCTTTATCCACACAGGGGGAAAGAAAAACCCAGTGTGTGTATTCAGGGGCCTCACAAAGACAAGCTGACTGTGACTTTTGTGTTTATACAGGCTTGTTTATGTATATGTTGGTGCATCAAAGTGTAATTCAGGCTTAAAATCATCCCATGGTCTTTTTCGGCATTTACTTACATCAAATAATTTTTTTGCATAACAACCATTAACGGAGAAATCCAGTAGAGTCACTAACAGCCGGACGTGGCTAACACTGATTAGCTCGGGGCAGCACGGTGAAGGTATAAAAATATATTTTTTAACCACTAATACTGCACAAAATAACACCAAACCTCTGCAGTAGCATGAGAAGAATGGTCCTTACACATAAAACGTAGTAAGTGAACCCAGAGTTTATTAAAAGAGTATTTTGAAAGACTTACCTACTGGCCCCTGTACCAGCTCCTCTCATAGTAAAGTCCATTAAAGTCGATTATCAAAGTCAATCCAAAAGGAAGGAGCCCATTGGTGCTTTGTTTTCTGTGTAAGGACTCTTATCATGCTACTGCAGAGGTTATTTTGAGCAGTATTAGTGGTAAAAAAAAAATATTTTTATACCTTCACCGCATTCCCCTGAGCTAATAAGTGTTAGCCACGTCCAGCTGTTAGCGACTCTACCGGATTTTTTCGTCAATAGTTGGCCTGGAATTACACTTTAAAGATGGACAGACACAAGTACCTGAGGGTGATACAGCGTCTGGTTCTCATGGTCACTCCGCTGCCACAGCTCCGGCTGCATTCTCCATAAGGACCCCACGTGTCCCAGCGATCCACACTGGGCACCTGAACCCAACACAGCAGTTTATACACTCATCACAATGGAAAAATCAACATTGACCTATGTTATCATGCTATATCTTTGCTTTCACACGCATTCATTCAGTTTCAACATTAATTCTTGTCATAGCTTTTTTCAAGGTCAAGAACAGTCTTTGAAACTCTCTCTCTCTTTTTTTAAGTCAACGTGGTCAAGATATCATTGAAGTGGTCTGAAAAATTTTAATTCTGAACATTAACTGGGTAGACTCCATTTGTTGAAGCAGATTGTGAGATACAGTTGAAAGCAAACTCTAAACATTATACTATATTACCTCCTGTGGTGATCACTTGTTGTGTGAACACACATTCGTTTTTTTACCATAGAAATGAAAGGAGTCGGACATTGTGCCGCTACACATAAAAATGGCCGCCACTACATTGATTTGAATGTGAACTTCCTTTCTATCCAATTTAATTTCAATGGTTTTTACAATTAAAATGGATTATTCTTATTTTCTAGATGAATCAATTAGGTTTTAAAGTTGTAATCCGTAAGAACTGAGATACAATTCGTCTTCTTTGGCAGTAAGATGTAACTGCAGGCGAGCCTGTTCTTTCAGAGCCTCCATCTTTCACAGTCACTGTGTGTGTTGACATTTTTTTTAATTTGCTCTTTTGTAAACACACATTCACCTCTGTGCTTCCGGTCTATCCCCTATTTGTTACCCGCTTAAATGCACACACACACACACACACACACACACACACACACACACACACACACACACAAACACACACACACACACACACACACACACACACACACACACACACACACACACACACATCTTCCTTTTACACGTCTGCTTTTACTAAAAGCATGACTCATAAGTTGGAAGTTCCCAATTTACGATTACAAGTGAACGCAGCATAAGCGTGTTCAGTTTGCAGTAATGTTAGAAAGAATATTTTAGGGCATTTTTGCTTAAAAAACGACAACCATTTAATCAATTATCAAAATAGTTGATTAACACTCTGTTGATCTATCTACTATTCGTTGCAGCTCTACATTACTCCTGAAATAGTTTATAACCAGATTCAGATTTCCACAAACAGATGGATGTCTCAGCTCTTGTTTGTTTTTAGTGTGTATTAATTTTCAGTGCATCCACTGGGAGTTTACCGTGAGCGCTGGAGCCAAGAGCAGCTGAAGGATTACCAGGGGCAGGAGCATCTTCATTGTTCCCTGGAAAAGAGGAGACATCCAGAGTTAGTCACTGTGACTAATAGAGGCTTTTACACATTGAGCAACAAGCCGAGGCAACGGGAGTGGAAACTGTAACTGATGTGAGACCCAGGCCAACACACACACACAACAGGATGTGTTGGGACAGAAAGAGACATTAACTTCTCTTCTTATCCGCTCCAACAACTGTAAACACAAAACAATAAAAGACAAACATCAGCTTTGTTGCCCTGCAGCTTTTCCTGAAATATGGCCAAGTAAATAAATCAGAGTGTGTGCAGCAGTAATGATTTTGTTTAAGCAGATCGTCAAATTGAACGTACAAAGCAGTGATTGATGCAACAGCGTGTTCTGCGGTTTGGTTTGCAGCCATCGACAGTGGCGGAAAATCAACAGCTGCATCCGTTTATGTCTGATGAAAACTTTGTTTGATAAAGATATAAATTCCAGCTTTTGGTTAGTCCGACAGAGGATTTAGGAGAGCAAAATATTTGTTTTACTGATTTTTTTTTTCAAACCACAGAGGAGGATGTAATCTAGAGATGTTTAGTTAGTCAATTAGTCCATCAACAGAACAAATGAGCATTCATTCAAATCAATTTATTCATCTTTTTTAAGCAAAAATGACAATGACTGTTGTCTAAAATTCAAAATATGTTGTTTCCGTTCACCATGTATCACCATGGACTAGGGAAGTATTCATTTTTACTGATTTATTGTGACATTTTTCATTATTTTGTGACATTTTGTGACATTTTGTGGAATAAGTGATAAATAGAGAAAATAATGGCCGGTATAATTAATGATTTCATTGAATAGTTAGTTAAATAGTTAGTTATCGTGACATTTTTTTTTACTATTTTCTAACATTTAATGGATTAAATGACTAATAGAGAAAATAACAACCAGTTTAATTAAGAATTAAAATAAACAGTTAGTTAGTTGGAGCCCTAAAGTCACTAAAATTGAAGATAACATAGCATGTGTAATAAAGCCTAATGACATGCTATTGTCATCCATCCTTTTTACAGCCACACCTCTGAGATCAGCATTATGGTTTCCCTCCGCTGAGCTAAATATGAATCCTTTGTGAGAGAGAGAGAGAACCACCTCTGACCCCATCTGCCATGACCACCACATGTTGGGCAGTGAGGGCAGTAAAACCCTGCAGCCATGAACGCCCCACAGGCCAAGAAGTCAGCGGGATGGTTATGTGATAGAGGAGAGAAGACAGGCAGTCAGCATGTCTGATCCGTCTCTAAACACAAACACTCGCTGCAACAAACGCCCAGAATTGAGCAACTTAATGATGTCATCATTCATGGGTGGTAATCTTCTGTCTGGGCCAAATGCATTCATTTACACCTCAATGCCTCTGTTCAGATACCACATAGAGCTACTTCATCATTATTTCTATTATCAGTTTTTATTAAAGGGCCCCTATCATGCTCATTTTTATACATTCATGATATGTACAGTTATATTTTCTGTTTCTACAAGAACATGTTTAAATGCTTTAATGCTTAAAAAAAACACATTATTGTTCTCATGCTGTCTGTCTGAATCAAGCCCCCACCACAGCCACTTCCTGGTTGATCCAATACAGAAGTGTACAGTAGGAGTAGTTTGGACAATAGAGCAGTTTCTCATTGACCCCCATGTAAAAAGACCGTTTTCACAGCCTAATTGAACCTACTTAGGACTTGTTTGCAAAAAAACATTATAGTCTGTATGTTTAGGTAATATCTCCATGACAACACTGAGGGGGGTGAATTTTTTTTTGTACCAGGCTAGTTTTTATTTTATTGGACGTTAAAGATTATGAATAATTAGGGGCGCAGCCTCTTGAGTGACAGCTAGCGTCTGGCCCTCACTTCTCCTCAGAGGCTAGTTGTCAGGATTAGCATCATTAGCATGCTAACTCCGTCATCTCGACCTGGACTTCCATCATTCGTGTGGTGGTGTTACTATAAGTGAAAAGATGGTTTGCTCTTTGATCGACTGTACAAACAGATGGTTGAGGAACACACAGTGTTAACGTTAGCTAGTTATGCTACTTAAATAGCCGCACTTGCAGCATGACTTGAATACAGCCTGCTGTATGCCTCTATGACACCTACACTAGTTGCTAATCTGGAGCAGCGGGAGGATTCAGGCCGTGAGGGTCGGTGTTTAACAGTATATGAGCATGGTACTGTGTTGCATATCAGTTTAAATCAGAGTTCATAAATGCTGCCTGTACTTCACTCCCGGAGCCGGTGTATTATCCCCTAGAGACACTGGACTCCCACTTCTATTTATCTAGTAACGTGTTCTGTTAGCCTAGCTCCTGGGCGGTGGAGCTAATGTGGCTAAATCTGTAAACGTCAGCCAGAGGGACGTATCTCCCTCCACCCAACGTCTCATCAATGCTATTTTTTATTAAGAAAGTCTGACAAGATGGCGGCTCCCAGAGGCCAATATGATTGGATTCAATTGAAAGAACAGGCCCCGGCGGAGAGGCTACGTCCATCTTTTATACAGTTTATGGTCTGAATATACCTGTGTTCACCCTCAGTCTGAAACGCTCTGTTTTAGCACCTGTATCTTTAAGAACCCCTCCTGAAAAATCACAGTCTGCTCGGATTGGTCAGATTTTCCAGGTTTTCTGCATCTGCGCTCTCTGCGTCATTGCAGCAGGGGGATGACTGTAACAGCACTTTCTACCTATATAATGTAGAGTTGTGACATCACATCAGTACAGGATACTTTCACAGTATTTATAGAGCACCTCCACCTGCTCTATAATAAGAAAAGAAAAATCTCACTTTTTACAATATGGGACCTTTAACAATAATCAATTAATCGTTTCTTAAAAAATGCAATTACAGGTTTCCATAACTCAAGCTGCAATCAATTTGAGAAAATGGAACTAGTGTTTGACTTCTTTGCTTGATAAATGACTTTAAATTATTGTCCGAATGCAGAATTGTCATTGTATTCATTTAATTGACTGATAATGGCCTTAAATATAAAGAGCAATAAATCTTAGGTGACCATATCATGTTTTGTGTTCAGTGTTCTTCAACCCAAGAAGAAACTTCAAAACTACTGAACTCACTTTAAAGTCAACACATACTTAAATAATACATTAAAGAAAGTCAAGCAAAGCAAGAAAACCCAAAGCCACCTGCTCACTTGGCTTCTCTTTCCAAATAAATGACCTTCATTCATAGAAATGCAACTATCCCTTCAGTAAAAATGATATTCTTCATCCTGAGTTCAATGAAGCCACTAGAAAAAGCCTTTGTGAGATTCCTGCATCCCTCACTTTGTATTGTACCACCTCATAAAGCCTTTAACCTCAGGCTATACAAGCTTTTATCCAACTGAAATTAACGATTTCTCATCAGTCAGAGAGGGCATGCAGTGTCTTGTGTTCTGTACACTGGCACCTGGTCAGTCTACAAAACCATCAATGGATCCTGAGTGGGAAAAAAACTATCAAAGGCGTATTTATGTAGAGACTCTGATAAATTGACTGTATTGTTAGATTGTCTCTCTCATTGTGGTTTATTCTAACTGTATTAAACCTATTTTGTCTTCCATAATATCCAGGTTAGTTTTTATCCCATACTGTGTCCCTTTAATGTTGTCTTTTTGTGTGATATGAATTTCTTCACTTGATTAAGCCAATCTATAAAACAAACCTTCTTATTAACCCTTCTCCCTGACTTCTTTTCCATCTCCTCTAATGAATATTTCCGTCTTCCAAAGTCGATTGTTGCTTTAAAAATAACTGTGATTTAAAGGAAATCTGACGCAAGAGGAAACCTTCTTGGAAATATTAGTTCACTCACCCTGTTCGGTGGTTTTTAAACGCGGGTTGTTGGGGTCTCAAACCGCCGGTGGATCCTCGCGGAGGACCGTGCAGGGCGCAGCAGGACTGACGGCTGGTTTCTCTCCGGGAGCTTTGACTTCAAGTTGCGTCTGAAAAAAAGAGCTGCAGAGACCTGGATATATGAGGAGGATTATCTGGCTGGGCGCCCCTGTCTCTCTCTCTCTCTCTCTCTCTCTCTCTCTCTCTCTCTCTCTCTCTCTCTCTCTCTCTCTCTCTCTCTCTCTCTCTCTCTCTCTCTCTCTCTCTCTCTCTCTCTCTCTCTCTCTCTCTCTCTCTCTCTCTCTCTCTCTCTCTCTCTCTCTCTCTCTCTCTCTCACACTCTCTCTATATCTGTCTTGCGTCCAATAGGAAACCGACCAGAGAAGAAGAGAAAGTCCCGTCGGTTGAACCTACTCCACGGCGTCACCGGCGCGCTTTTTACCCAGCAGCTCCTCCTGACAGAGATGGGGATCCTTTACGCGCAGTCTGTAATTTCAAACTGTAAAAATAACAGTTAATCAACGTGCTCGTTTGTTTTTAAGGTCCCCATAATAGTGTCTCCTCCGTGGGGTTTATTCTCACTTTGCTGTATGTCATTATAATGTTCTCCCACTGTACACACAGTACTGTAA